>NC_071642.1:6932912-7581774 GCF_014839835.1 Dryobates pubescens
ATGTCACTGGAGACAAGAGCTTGCCAGAAGTTCAGTCCCTGAACACATCTCACAGATGAACTAGCCCTGGATACAAGAACCTGCCAGAAGTTCAGTCCCTGCACACATCTCACAGATGAACTAGCCCTGGATATAAAAGTTTGCCAGAATTCCCATCCCTGGAGACATCTCTCAGATGAAATAGCCCTGGACATAAGAGTTTTCTGGAGTTCCCATCCCCAGAGACATCTCACAGATGAAATGTCCCTGGAATGAGAGTTTGCCAGAAGTCCCATCCCTGGCCACAACTTCCCAAGTTAAATATCACTGGAGACAAGAGTTTGCCAGAAGCCCCATCCCTGGTCACATCTCACATACGAACCAGCTCCCTGGGATGGTGGGGCCACAATGTTGCTTGGATCTAAGTGCCCTCCATGGATCCAGGGATGAAATCACAGCTCAGCTCTGGCAAACCTTCCCTGAACTTCCCAAGTTCATCATCCCAACTTTATTCTGGATCTAAGTTTTCTCTTGCCCTGCAGCTGCCTCAGACTAAACAAGCTGGGAGGGAAAGCCAGAGTGGGGGAGATCAGCCACTGCTGTGGCCAGGCCAAAGGGACAGAGGAAAAAGAGGCAGAAAAAAGAAGGGGAAAAGGAAAAGGAAAAGGAAAAGGAAAAGGAAAAGGAAAAGGAAAAGGAAAAGGAAAAGGAAAAGGAAAAGGAAAAGGAAAAGGAAAAGGAAAAGGAAAAGGAAAAGGAAAAGGAAAAGGAAAAGGAAAAGGAAAAGGAAAAGGAAAAGGAAAAGGAAAAGGAAAAGGAAAGAAGAAGAAGAAGAAGAAGAAAGAGAAGGAGAAAGAAAAAGAAAAAGAGAGAGAAAAAGAAAAGAACAAAGAAAAAGAGAAAGAAAAAGAAAAGGAGAAAGAAAAAGAAAAAGAAAAAGAAGAAAGAAAAAGAAAAGGAAAAGAGAAAGAGAAAGAAAAAAAGGAGAAAGAAAAAGAAAAATAAGAAAGAAAAAGAAAAGGAAAAGAGAAAGAGAAAGAAAAAGAAGAAAGAAAAAGAAAAAGAGAAGGAAAAGGAAAAAGATAAAAAGAAAAGGAAAAGGAAAAGGAAAAGGAAAAGGAAAAGGAAAAGGAAAAGGAAAAGGAAAAGGAAAAGGAAAAGGAAAAGGAAAAAGAGGAAAAGGAAAAGGAAAAGGAAAAGGAAAAGGAAAAGGAAAAGGAAAAAGAGGAAAAGGAAAAGGAAAAGGAAAAGGAAAAGGAAAAGGAAAAAGAGGAAAAGGAAAAGGAAAAGGAAAAGGAAAAGGAAAAGGAAAAGGAAAAGGAAAAGGAAAAGGAAAAGGAAAAGGAAAAGGAAAAGGAAAAGGAAAAGGAAAAGGAAAAGGAAAAGGAAAAGGAAAAGGAAAAGGAGATAGAAAGAATAAGAAAAAGAAAAGAAAAAGAAGAAAGAAAAAGAAAGAAAAATAAAAGAGAAAAAAGAAAAAGAAAAAGAAAAAGAAAAAGAAAAAGAAAAAAGAAAAGAAAAAGAAAGAAAAAGAAGAAGAAAAAAGGAAAATTAAAAAAGGAAAAGAAGAAGGAAAAAAAAGAATATGAAAAAGAAGAAAAAAAAGGGGTGGGGAAGGAAAGGTAAGGCTCCAGAAAGTCCTTTTTTGGTCCCTTGGTGACAGAGGTTTTGAGGCTGAGCAGTGCCACCACACAACTCTGCACCCCAAGTCCTTGGGAGGAAGGTTGGGATGGAGCTGGGAGCATCTCAGCTGGAGAAGAAAATTGATATCCTTCCCCCCCCCCCCCCAACCATCTCTGTAGCTGTTTTTTAGTTTTCCCTGATTAATTTGCTCCTCGTTAAGAGAAGCTAATTAACAAAGCATCGTTTAAATAAACAGCAGCCAGGGTGTTTGTAACCTCTGCTTTATTGGATTGTGAGGAATGATTAACCTTTGCATGGTAAATGAAATAAAAGCATCCAGGAAAACAAAAGCAAACCCAAAACAAAACCAAGAACCAAACTCAAAAGCCAAGCAACAGCTTCATTTCCCATCTGGACCAAGGGAACCTGCTGCTGAGGAACCACTCCTGGCAAAGCTCCTGGTGAGCACAACAAACCCTGCTCCTTGCACATCAAAGCATCCCAAGGAACCCCCAGGCAGCTGGAGTTTTGTAGACTCATAGAATGGGGTTGGGTTGGGAGAGATCAGAGGTGGAGGCTCCACAACTTCTCTGGGCAGCCTGCTCCAGGCCTCCATCAAGGAAGCACAGAATGTCAGGGGCTGGAAGGGACTTCAAGAGATCATCCTGTCCAACCCCCCTGCCAGAGCAGGGTCACCTAGAGTGGATCACATGGATAGGATAGGATAGGATAGGATAGGATAGGATAGGATAGGATAGGATAGGATAGGATAGGATAGGATAGGATGGAATGAAATGGAATGGAATGGAATGGAATGGAATAGAATAGAATAGAATAGAATAGAATAGAATAGAATAGAATAGAATAGAATAGAATAGAATAGAATAGAATAGAATAGAATAGAATAGAATTAACCAGGTTGGAAAAGACCTTTCAGATCATCCAGTCCAACCTATCACCCAACACCATCTGATCAACTCAACCATGGCACCAAGTGCCTCATCTAGGCTCTTCCTAAACACCTCCAGGGATGGTGACTCCACAGGAACAGTTTCTCCTTGTCTTTAGATGAAACTTCTTCAAGATTCATCACAGAATCACAGAATTGTCAGGGTTGGAAGGGAGCTCAAGGCTCAGCCAGTTCCAAGCCCCCTGCCATGGCCAGGGACACCTCACACCACAGCAGGTTGCTCACAGCCACATCCAGCCTGGCCTTCAAAACCTCCAGGGATGAGGCTTCCACCACCTCCCTGGGCAACCTGTGCCAGTCTCTCACCACCCTCATAGGCAAGAGCTTCTTCCTCACATCCAATCTGAATCTCCCCATTTCCAGTTTTGTTCCATTCCCCCCAGTCCTATCCCTCCCTTGCACCCTAAGAAGTCCCTCCCCAGCTTTCTTGTAGCTCCCTTCAGATACTGAAAGGCCACAATAAGGTCTCCTTGGAGCCTTCTCTTCTCCAGACTGAATGGTTTGGGTTGGAAGGGACCTTAAAGCTCATCCAGTTCCAACCCCCTGCCATGGGCAGGGACACCTCCCCCCCCAGCACAAGTTGCTCAAGGCCTCATCCAACCTGGCCTTGAACACCTCCATGGAGGGGACATCCACAACCTCCCTGAGCAGCCTGCTCCAGGGCTCCATCAGCCTGAAAATAAAGAAGTTCTTCCTCATGTTTAGATGAAACTTCTTAGTGGTTCACAGCATGGGTTGGGTTGGAAGGGACCTTAAAGCTCATCCAGTTCCAACCTCCCTGCCACGGGCAGGGACACCTCCCCCCAGCCCAGGCTGCTCAAAGTCTCATCCGACCTGGCCTTGAACACCTCCAGGGATAGGACCTTAACCTTATGTCCTTCCTTTCCCAGCTGACCAGCTCTGTGTTCCCCCACTCTGGCCCAGCCCTGGTGCTGCGTTTTTGCTCTGGTGTTGTCCCAGCCACAGCTTCCCTCCTTTGGGCTGAACGCCGCTGGGCTGAGCACCGCCTCCGAAGGTGCCATCACCGATTTGCTCTTTCCAACAGCTTCCATCTCCAGTTCCTCCCCTTTCATTTTCTCACAATTAGCCAAAAAAGCAAGAAAAGAAGAGAAGAAAAAAAAAAAAAGCCCTTTCTCAGATGATATTTGCAGAGCAGGCTGACACCAGCAGCAACCAAGCCCCCATCTGTTTGCAGAGGATGAATAAGAGAGGCTGACGCTCGACACGGGATCCCGCTCACGGGGAACCTGTTCCACACAAACCTCACCCTGGGAACACCTTGGCACCAGCTCCTGGCAGATGTGGCAGTGCCAAGGGATCCCATTGGTGCTTTGAAAGCCTTTGCAGGGCCTCAGCTAACCTCGGATTTCCTCATTGCTAGGAAATGGTTAATTCCCCTTCCCTCCCTACCCCCTTCCCCCCTCCCCCGGGCTGGTTTCAATGGTTGTGCAGAGCCCTCAGCTTTGGCCTCTCACCAGTTTCTGGTCGGTGGCTAAAGCAAAGCCCTTGCAGCCCTCTGGAGCAGCACTTTCCCAGCCTGCACAAGGATTTGGCTTTGGGGGGACATTCTTCCCCTTGCATGGCATCCTCAGGTGGGGACCCAACCATGCCAAGCACCGGGTTCACCCCCTGCCCCCTGGCTCTCCACCTTCACTGCTGCAAGGAGGTTGGAGTGAGGTGGGGGTCAGTCTCCTCTCCTAGTGGAGAAGAGAATGAGAGCTGAAATGGCCTCAGATTGCCCCGGGGGGGTGTTGAGGTTGGAGATCAGGACACATTGCTGCAAGAGTGCTCAGGGATTGGAAGAGGCTGCCCAGGGAGGTGGTGGAGTCCCCAGCCCTGGAAGTATTCCAGAACCCTGTGGCCACGGCACTTGGGGCCAGGGTTTGGTGGCCGTGGTGGGGTTGGGTTGCTGCTTGGATTGGATGATCTCAGAGAGCTTTTCCAAGCCAAACAATTCTCTGGTTCTGTGATTCCACATGAGCCAGGCCCTGTGTGTTTGAGCTGTACCTTGCTCCTCTGAGTCTTACCCTACACGTTTGAGCCAGCCCCTGTGTATTTGGGTCAGACCTGCTGCTTTTGAGGAAGACCTTTTGCAGTGCAGGGAGGGGTTGGTTTGTGGTCACCTTTAGCTTCGTGGTCACCTTCAGCTTCCAGCAGGGCTAGGGAGGTTCTGCTGCCCCTCTGGGTTGGACTGGATGATCTTAAGAGGTCTTTTCTAGCCCAAATCATTCTATGGCTATGCCTATGGAGGAGCAAGGAAGCTTTGAAGCACCATGAAAGCTCCACCCAAGCAGCAATCTCTTGTACTTCAACCTCTTTGCTTCAATTCTTTTGGGTTTCTTTTTTGCCTCTTTTCTTAATAAGAGCTTCATTAAGGAGCAGCGACAGGAACTCACTCCAGGGAATTGACTATTCCAAGGAGCCAAGTCATCAATTAACCCAACATTTCTCTCTGTACTTTCCCTTTCAAACCCTCATTTAATCACCAAAAAGTGGAGGCAAAAGGGCTTCCAGAGAGGGGGAACAAAAGCCACAGCACTGCCACGTCTGCCCTGTCCCCCTTTCTGAGCCTGGAGCCCAATGGCACAGCAGGGATGGGTGGTCCAAGAGTGTCACAGAGCCACATGCCAGCATGGTAGGGGTTGGAAAGGGACCTCTGGAGATCACCCACCTCACACACCCCCCGTTTCAGCAGGGCACCCACAGCAGCTTGCCCAGGGGCACAATGCCCAGGGGGCGTTTGGAAGCTCTCCACACCAGGAGACTCCACAACCTCTCTGGGCAGCCTGCTCCAGGCCTCCAGCACCCTCACAACAAACAACTTTCTCCTCCTCTTCAGACTGAGCCTCCTGGGTGCCAGTTTGTGCTCTCTGCCCCTTGCCCTGTCCCTGGACATCAGTGAGCAGAGTCTGGCCCCAGCCTCTTGCCCCCCACAGCTCCTTCAGCTCTTGCTGAGCATTGCTCAGCTGCCCTCTGGGGCTGCTCTTCTGCAGGCTCTCAGCCCCAGGGCTCTCAGCCTTTGCTGCTCACAGAGCTGCTCCAGGCCCCTCAGCATCTTCCCAGCCTGCCCTGGACTCTCTCCAGCAGTTCTCTGTCCCTCTGAAACTGCCCAGAACTGGAGCCAGGACTCCAGCTGTGGCCTCACCAGAGCAGAACAGAGGAGCGAGAGAACCCTTTCCTCACCCTGCTGCCCCACTCTTCTTCATGCCCCCCAGGAGACCATTGACCTTCTTAGCCACAAGGGCACATTTCTGGTCCGTGAGCAACTTGTTGCCCACCAGCACTCCCAGTTCTCTCCCCACAAAGCTGCTTCCCGGCAGGTCAACCTCTAACCCATGGCAGCTGCAGGCTGGTGACAGGACCAGACCCAGCATAGTGTTGAAACCTGCCCTGGCACCCTGGCATCCCCCCAAGGCATGGACCTTCTCCCACCCACGGGATCCCCCAAAGCTGATGCTTTGTTCTCCAGCAGCATCAATTAACCCTTTAAAACCCATTCCCTGCTGTGCCAGGAGCTTCCTCCTGGCACTGCTGGAATGCTGGAAGCACAGCTGGGTCTCTGGAGCATCCCAGATGTGTCTGTGAGGAGCAGAAATGGCAGCAGCCAGGGATGAGCAGCTGCTCTCTCTTCTTTTCCCAAAATCCAAGGATTTGGGGGTGAGCCTGACCCCCACTCCACGTGCTGCAGGGGAAGAGCTGCCTTCAGAGCACGTGCAGTGGTGTCCCTTTGGGATGGAGATGGGGATGGCCGGGGCAGGGTGTGGGGCTGTAGGTGAGCAGCCAACCCCTGGCAGCTCCATTCCCAGGCTTTTATCCTGCAAAATTCCCATAACTTTGGAGGTTAATCAAGCCCTTGTTTGCTTAAGACAAGCACCTGTTTCTATGGTGACACTTGCAACCCAGAGCCTGTTTATCAGCTGAGGAGGAATGCTCTGACAAATGCCACCACAGCGAGGACTGGCAGTGATGCCAGGACCTCTAGCACCAGACAGGGGCACCGCGAAGTCCTCCAGCACCCAAACCCGCTGGTCCCACCCCCAGGGGTGCTCTGCAAAGCCATGGAGAGGGCACAGCCCCAAGGGTGGGGGCTGCACTCCTCTGCACCCAGCATGAAAAGCCACTGATGGGTGGTGGTGGGTGGGAGGGATTGGTTCACCTTCAAACTCAGCGTTGGATCGTTTCCATGAGTTGACCCCAGGCTGGTCCCCAGCCTGCTCTCTGCCTCAGTATCCCAAAGCCTCTGCCCAGGGAAGGGCTTGATTGAGAAAGTCATAGAATCATGGAATGTCTAGGTCTAGGTCCAAGGAGGTTCTCCTGCCCCTCTACTCTGCCCTGCTGAGACCACAGCTGCAATCCTGTGTCCAGCTTGGGGCTCCCCAGTTCAAGAGACAGGGATCTGCTGGAGAGAGCCCAGGGGAGGCACTGAGAACGATGAAGGGACTGGAACAGCTCTGCTGTGGAGAGCCCTGGGGCTGTTTAGGCTGGAGAAGAGAAGGCTGAGAGGGGATCTGATCAATGTCTATCGATATCTGAGGGGTGGGGGTCAGGATGAAGGTGCCAGGCTCTGATTGGTGATGCCCAGTGCCAGGACAAGGAACAACAGGGACAAGCTGGAACCCAGGAGGTTCCACCTGAAGAGGAGGAGAAACTTGCTTGGTGTGAGGGTGCTGGAGGCCTGGAGCAGGCTGCCCAGGGAGGTTGTGGAGTCTCCTTGTGTGGAGAGCTTCCAACCCCACCTGGATGTGTTCCTGGGTGCCCTGCCCTGAGCGATGCTGCTCTGGCAGGGTGGGCTTGGCCTGGCTGATCTCTGGAGGTCCCTTCCATCCCCTCCCATTCTGTGATCCTGTGAATGGCTGGAGTTGGAAGGACCCTCTAAAGGTCACCTAGGCAGCGAGCATAGGGACATCTTCAACTAGCCCAGGCTGCTCAGAGTCAAGGCCAGCCCAGCCCAGCCTTGCTGGGTTGCAGCAGCACCCCAGTGGGTCCCACTCTGCTCCAGCCTGGCGCAGGCTCTCTCCTGGCTGCCAGAACTGGTTTCCATAACGACTTTTCTCTTACAAACATATTTTGATAAAAATAAAGTTAAAGCAGGGAGGCTTTAGTGCAGCACAAATTCGCTGCTCTCGCCCTCCCCCTTCCTCCTCCCTGAGGAGGGGGAATAAAGAAGGAGGGGGGAGTGGAGGGGGTGAAAGGGAAGGATTTTCTCCCTATTTTTTTTCCCTTCCCCTTTTTTTATTCCCTTTTTTTCCCCTTGCTTATTTTTCCCTTCCCTTTTTCCCCCCTTCCCTTTTTTCCCCTTTCCCTTTTTTTCCCTTCCCTTTTTATCCCTTTCCCCTTTTTTCCCCTTCCCTTTTTTTCCTTCCCTTCTTTTCCCTTCACTTTTTTCGCCCTTCCCTTTTTTTCCCTTCCCTTCTTTTTCCCTTCCCTTTTTTCCCTTCCCTTTTTCACCCTTCCCTTTTTTTCCCCTTCCCTTCTTTTTCCCTTCCCTTTTTTCCCTTCCCTTTCTTCCCTTCCCTTTTTTCCCTTCCCTTTTTTCCCTTCCCTTTTTTCCCCCTTCCGCTTTTTTTCCCCTTCCCTTCTTTTTCCCTTCCCCTTTTTTCCCTTCCCTTTTTTTTTTGTCCTTCCCTTTATTTTCCTTCCTTTTTTTTCCCTTCCCTTTTTTTCTTCCCTTTTTTCCCTTCCCTTTTTTCCCCTTCCCCTCCCCCTTCCCTTCTTTTCCCCTTCCCTTTTTTCCCTTTCATTTTTTCCTTCCCTTTTTTTCCCTTCCCTTTTTCTCCCTTCTCTTTTTCCTCTTCCCCTTCTTTTCCCCTTCCCTTTTTTTTCCCTTTCATTTTTCCCCCTTCCCTTTTTCCCCCTTCCTTTTTCTTCCCTTCCCTTTTTTCCCTCTTCCCATTTTTTCCTTATCTTTCTGCCCTTCCCTTTTTTTTTCCTTCCCTTTTTTCCTCCCCTTTTTTCTTCCCTTTATTTTCCCTCCCTTTTTTTCCCCTTCCCCTTTTATTTCCCTTCCCTTTTTTTTTTCTCCTTCCTTTCCCCCCCCCCCTTGCTGAACACAAATCCCTCCTCCTCCCCCCCCTCCAAAAAAAAAAAAGAAGGAAATTCTTGTTTACTGAGTAAACTGCTTGCAAGCCTCACTTGGTTACCTGATGCTGCACCAGCAGCTAGAGGCTAATGTGCTCAATTCATTTCCAATTCGCTGCCTTTCCCCTCTTTTGAATATTTTAATGACTCATTGAATGGAGTTTCAATAAAAATAAAATGAAATGGGAGAAGAAGGGGGGGGGGGGGGGGGGGGAAGGAGTGGGGGGGGATGTTAAAGAAGAAGGGGAGGGGAAAAAAAAACCACCCCAACCCTACCCCCACCTCCCCTCACCCTATTTCAAATGAACAATTATGCTGCATTAGAGTAAAGGCTGATTATATTTAAACACTGCTCGCACCGAGAAGGGGACACGTCGACCTCCGCCTCTAGGAGAGCTAATTTGGCTCTTATCTCTAAATAATTTTACACTGCAAATTGCCACAGGGAAGGAAGGAGAGGAAAAAAAAAAAGGAAATAAAGAACCACAAACCTAAAAGGGAGGGGAGAGGGGGGGGGGGGGGAAAAAAACCCCACCCAAGCCTAACGTGCATCACAAGATACGATTGCCGCTGCTCGTGGCAAACGGCGGCGCCGGAAAGGGTTTCGTGAATGGGAGCAGGGAAAGCGGCGGCGCTGCGGTGGGGAGTGGGGGGAAAGGGTTAGGGAGGGGAAGGGGGGAGAGGGGGAGGGGAGGGGGTGGGGAAAAAAGTGGGGTGGGGCGAGGGGGTGGGATCATAATAGTTTAGAATGAGTTGGGTTGGAAAGGGTCTTGAAGGCCGTTGAGTTCCATCCCTTCTGCTGTGGGCAGGGACTCTTCCCTCTAGCCCAGGTCGCTCAAGGTCTCAGTGGATGGATGGGATGGGGTGGGATGGGATAGGGTGGGATGGGATAGGATGGGATGGGATGGGATGGGATGGGATGGGATGGGTGGGATATGATGGGATGGGATGGTAAAATATCTTAGAATGAGTTGGGTTAGAAGGGATCTTGAAGGCCATCAAGTTCCACCCCTTCTGCCAGGGGCAGGGACACCTCCCTCTAGCCCAGGTTGCTCAAGGTCTCAGTGGATGGATGGAATGGGGTGGGATGGGATGGGATGGGATGGGATGGGATGAGATGGGATGGCATGGCATGGGATGGGATTGTAAAATATCTTAGAATGGGTTGGGTTGGAAGGGGTCTTGAAGGCCATTGAGTTCCATCCCTTTTGCCGTGGGCAGGGACTCCTCCCTCTAGCCCAGGTTGCTGAAGGCCTCAGTGGATGGATGGATGGGGTGGGATGGCATGGGATGGGATGGGATGGGATTGTAAAATATCTTAGAATGGGTTGGGTTGGAAGGGGTCTTGAAGGCCATTGAGTTCCAACCCTTCTGCCATGGGCAGGGACACCTCCCACTAGCCCAGGTTGCTTAAGGCCTCAGTGGATGGATGGGATGGGATGGGATGGGATGGGATGGGATGGGATGGGATGGGGTGGGGTGGGATGGTATGGGATGTTCCAACCCCAAAACCCACCTAGAAAAATCAAATCCTGAGCTGAATCCCAAACCCAGTGGCCTGCCAAGGTACCACAGCACCTTTAGTGGCATTCAGAGCTGCTGGAGTTACTTCACTCCAAAGCTGGGGCTGCTGATGCTGGGGTGGTGCTGGGATGATGCTGGGGCAATGTTGGGTGATGCTGGGGTCATTCTGGGTGGTGCTGGGGGATGCTGGAGTGATACTGGGTGATTCTGGGGCAATGATGGGGGGATGCTGGGTGATTCTTAGGTGATGCTGGGGTGATGCTGAGGGATGCTGGGTGGATGCTGGGTGATGCTGGGGGGATGCTGGGAGATGCTGGGGGATGCCGGGGGATGCTGGGGCGATGCTGGGGGGATACTGGGGTGATGCTGGGGTGATGCTGGGGGATACTGGGGGGATGCTGGGTGATGTTGGCTGATGCTGGGGTGATGCTGGGGGATGCTGGGTGATGCTGGAGGGATACTAGGGTGATGCTGGGGGATGCTGGGGGGATGCTGGGGGATGCTGGGGGATGCTGGGGGATGCTGGGGGATGCTGGGGGGATGCTGGGGGGATGCTAAATGATTCTGGAGTGATGCTGGGGCGATGCTAGGGGATGCTGGGGTGATGCTGGGGGGATGCTGGGGGATGCTGGGAGATGCTGGGGGATGCTGGGGGGATGTTGGGTGATGTTGGGCGATGCTGGGAGTATTCTGGGGTGATGCTGGGGGGATGCTGGGTGATGCTGGGGGGATGCTGGGAGATGCTGGGGGATGCTGGGGGGATGCTGGGAGTATTCTGGGGTGATGCTGGGGGGATGCTGGGTGATGCTGGGGGGATGCTGGGAGATGCTGGGGGATGCTGGGGGGATGTTGGGCGATGCTGGGGGATGCTGGGAGGATTCTGGGGTGATGCTGGGGGATGCTGGGGGATGCTGGGGGGATTCTGGGGCGATGCTGGGGAATGCTGGGGGGATGCCAGGCGCAGGGGCTTTTTTCAGCCCACCGACCACTCCATCCCTCCTGGGAAAAAAAGGCACTTGCAAGCCCCTCTGATGCACCAAAGCAACAGAAGGTGTCATGTGAAGCCCACACGGTTATTTTCGAGGCAGTGTGCAAATAAGGCTGTCAGCTGAAGCTCCTCAGAGCCAAGACTTCCAGATACCCCCCAACGATCTGCATCTCAACGAGACCCCACGTGGCTGAGCCCATGGAGCTTCACAGAAGCCATCTGGGGACAAGGGGGCCTGGGGGAAAGCTCTGGTGCTGGGATGCTAGGAGCCCTCCAATTGCACCCCCAGCACTAGGGACTCACCCCAGGGCTGGGGTAAGGGGAGGCTGTCCTGCTGCCCTGAAAGGGTGAGGGTGGGGGTGGGGGTGTCTTAGGGTGTAATGGTGCGGAGTCAGGTGGGGGTTGGTGTCTAGGAGCAGGGGTAGAAGGAGAGGGAAGGGCCTGAAATTGTGCCAGGGGAGGTTTAGGTTGGAGCCTCTGATTGCTCTCTAGAAGTGCCTGGAAGGAGGCTGGAGTGAGGCTGGGGTTGGTCTTCTCTCCCAACTAACAATAGGACAAGGGGGAAAGGGCTGAAGTTGTGCCAGGGGAGGGTTGGGTTGGAGATGAGGAGAAAATTCTTTGCTGCAAGAGTGCTCAGGGATTGGAAAAGGCTGCTCAGGGAGGTGGTGGAGTCCCCAGCCCTGGAGGTGTTCCAGAACCCTGTGGCCATGGCACCTAGGGCCAGGGTTTGGTGAGGCTGGGTTGCTGCTTGGACTGGATGACCCTTAGAGGCCTTTCCCAACCCAAACAATTCAATGGTTCAACGATTCCATATATGTGACTGTGCATGGCTATATCTGATGCATATTATGGGATAGAAACCATGATCTATAAAAGACAACACCTCTCTCTATCTCCTATACAATACATCACAGACTCCTAGCACAGCTCCAGTGGAAAGGGAGCCACAAGCACCACCAAGTCCAACTCCCTGCTCACATCTATATTTACCTCATGATGAAAACCCTTCCAAGGAATTGGTGGAGTTGAGGTCAGCTCCATCACTGGTAGAGCCACAACCACCTGGAGATGGGAAGGACCTTTTCCTCCCCCAAAATTTCCCCCTTGGAAAGGAGCTTCCTGACCTTTTGTAGCACAAAACTGCCTTTGCCAATTAAGAAGACATTAGGAGGGAATTCTCCCCCAGGAGGGTGCTGAGGCACTGCAACAGGCTGCCTGGAGAAGTTGTGGAGGCTCCAAGCCTGGGAGTGTTCCAAGCCAGGTCAGATGGGACCTGGAGGAACCTGGTCTGGTAGGAGGTGTCCCTGCCCATGGCAGAGGGGTAGGAACTGGGTGATGTGATGGAGCACTGGAACAGGTTGACCATGGGAGGTGGTGGAGGCTCCATCCCTGGATACATCCAAGGTCAGGTTGTCTGGGGCTCTGAGCAACCTGCTCTAGTTGAGGGGCATGGAATCATAGAATCAAGCAGGTTGGAAAAGACCTCAGGGATCATCAAGTCCAACCTATTGCCGATCCCCTAACACCTCCTGACAACTAAACCATGGCTCCAAGGGCCACATCCAAGCCTTTCTTGAGCACCTCCAGGGTTGGGGACTCCATGTGGGCAGCACATTCCAAGGGCAAATTACTCTTTCTGGGAAGAACTTTCTCCTCACCTCCAGCCTAAACTTGAGACTGTGTCCTCTTGTTCTGTGTCTGGGAGAAGAGCCCAACCCCCACCTGGCTCCAACCTCCTTTCAGGTAGTTGTAGAGAGCAAGAAGGTCTCCCCTGAACCTCCTCTCCTCCAGGCTGAACACCCCCCAGCTCCCTCAGCCTCTCCTCACAGGGCTGTGCTCCAGCCCCCTCCCCAGCCTCCTTGCCCTTCTCTGGACACAGTCAAGTGTCTCAATGTCCTTCCTAAACTGAGAAGCACAGGTTGGGATGTCCCTACCCATGGCAGG
The DNA here is from genome assembly GCF_014839835.1 of Dryobates pubescens. NCBI lineage: Eukaryota > Metazoa > Chordata > Aves > Piciformes > Picidae > Dryobates > Dryobates pubescens. The sequence continues at coordinate 6,946,019 of NC_071642.1, forward strand.
GATGTCCCTACCCATGGCAGGGGGATTGCCCTGGCTGAGCTTTGAGGATCCCTTCCCACCCAATGCATTTGATGCTTCTATGATACTTAGGTCCTTTTCAACCCAAACCATTCCATGGCTCTGGGACCCTTAAGGTCCCTTCCAACCTAAACCATTCCATGGCTCTGGGATCCTTAAGGTCCCTTCCAACCCAAACCATTTGATGACTCTGTGAAAAACTACCTTCCATTTTCACTGGAGAGCTGGTTTCAGTCCCACTTTTCCCTCCCAGATCTCATACCCAGGGGCAACAAAAAGGAAAACCCCAACAATGTGACATGTCAGGGTCATGGTAGTTGGGTTCTGGTTGGACTTAGTGATCTCCAGAGTGGCTGGAGAGCAGCCAGGCAGAAAGGGACCTGGGGGTACTGGTTGATAGGAGGTTGAACATGAGCCTGCAGTGTGCCCAGGGGGCCAAGAAGGCCAATGGCATCCTGGCCTGGATCAGGACCAGTGTGGCCAGCAGGAGCAGGGAGGTCATTGTGCCCTGTGCTCAGCACTGGTTAGGCCACACCTGGAGTCCTGTGTCCAGTTCTGGGCTCCTCAGTTTAGGAAAGATGTTGAGCTGCTGGAAGCTGTCCAGAGAAGGGCAACAAAGCTGGGGAGGGGTCTGGGGCACAGCCCTGTGAGGAGAGGCTGAGGGAGCTGGGGTTGCTCAGCCTGCAGAAGAGGAGGCTCAGGGGAGACCTTCTTGCTCTCTCCAACTCCCTGAAGGGAGGTTGGAGCCAGGTGGGGGTTGGGCTCTTCTCCCAGGCAGCCAGCACCAGAACAAGAGGACACAGACTCAACCTGTGCCAGAGGAGGTTCAGGCTGGATGTTAGGAAGAAATTCTTCCCAGCAAGAGAGATTGGCCCTTGGGCTGTGCTGCCCAGGGAGGTGGTGGAGTCCCCATCCCTGGAGGTGTTTAGGAAGAGCCTGGATGAGGCACTTAGTGCCATGGTTTAGTTGATTTAGATGGTGTTGGGTGATAGGTTGGACTCAATGATCTCAAAGGTCTCTTCCAACCTGGTTAATTCTATTCTATTCTATTCTGTTCTATTCTATTCTATTCCATTCCATTCCATTCTATGTGGTGTGAGGGTGCTGGAGGCCTGGAGCAGGCTGCCCAGAAAGGTGGTGGAGTCTCTTTCTGTGGAGAGCTTCCAACTTCCCCTGGCCATTGTGCCCCTGGGCAAGCTGCTCTCTCTTCCAACCTGGTCCATTCCATTCCATTCCATTCCATTCCATTCCATTCTAGTCCATTCCATTCTATTCTATTCCATTCCATTCTATTCCATTCCATTCTATTCTATTCCATTCTTATTCCATTCCATTCCTATCCTATTCCATTCCATTCCTATTCTATTCTATTCTATTCTATTCTATTCTATTCTATTCTATTCTATTCTATTCTATTCTATTCTATTCTATTCTATTCTATTCCATTCTATTCCATTCTATTCCATTCCATTCCATTCCATTCCATTCCATTCCATTCTTTCTATTCTATTCTATTCCTATTCCATTCCATTCCATTCCATTCCATTCCATTCCATTCCATTCCATTCCATTCCATTCCAATTCTATTCTCTCTTCAAGGTCTTTTCCAACCTGGGTGATTCTGTGATCGTATCAGGAGAGGCTTTGGAGGATCTGTGTGCAGAAGGGGAAGGAGGAGCTCAGGATTCCTCCAAGTTGAGCTCACAATCAAATCAATTTTAGCCTTCCAGGCCCCTGTTGGTGGAGATGCAGCACGGTGCCAGCCAAGGCTTAAGAGCAAAGCCCAGCCCCACCCTCCCTGTCCACAAAGCCCTGCAATTATTGGGGGCTCTGTCTATTTTTCAGCCAATTAAGGAATTCAGGGCATGTATTAACATCCCAATTTTAATTTGCTTCAATATTCCCATTAACAATAATAATAACAATGGGAGGGGTGTGGGGGGGAAAAAAGCCTAATTAAGATATCTGCACAAGAGGAAGTAGGGGGGAAAAAAGCCCTCAGTGGCAATTTGGGAGAAGAATAGAGGAGCATGAGGAGATATTTCTTGCTAAATGCCTGCTGCAAATGAATTGATATCTTAATTAGACTTTAGGACTGAGATTATTAGTTAGATGGATTCAGGGCTGAAACACCTACATTTCAAATAAAATACATTTAAAAAAGGGGAAAAGGCAAAAGCAAGGAGGGGAGGAACAAACTGAGCTGCCCAAACCTCTCAGGGGGCAAAGCAGCTCGATAGCAGGGCAGCCTCAGCCACCCATCCCACAGCCACCGAGCTGAGAAGCAGCAGGAATTCCAGCCACGTATTCAGAGACTCATAGAAGTGTCAGGGTTGGAAGGGACCTCAAGGCTCAGCCACTTCCAAGCCCCTTGCCATGGCCAGGGACACCTCACACCACAGCAGGTTGCTCACAGCCACCTCCAGCCTGGCTGCAAACACCTCCAGGGATGAAGCTTCCACCACCTCCCTGGGCATCCTGTGCCAGGCTCTCACCACCCTCCTGGGGATCAACTTCTTCCTCACAGCCAATCTCAATCTCCCCACTTCTAGTTTTGCTCCATCTCCCCCAGTTCTATCCCTCCCTAACACCCTCAAAAGTCCCTCCCCAGCTTTCTTGGAGCCCCCTGCAGATCCTGGAAGGCCACAATTAGGTCTCCTCAGAGCCTTCTCCTCTCCAGACTGCACAACCCCAACTCCCTCAGTCTGTTCCCACAGCAGAGCAGCTCCAGCCCTCTGCTCCTCCTCCTGGCCCTTCTCTGGGCACCTTCCAGCACCTCCAGATCCTTCCTGGCACAGAGGCTCCAGAACTGGCCCCAGAGCTGCAGCTGTGGTCTCAGCAGAGTGGAGCAGAGGGGCAGAATCCCCTCCCTGGCCCTGCTGGCCACACTTCTCTTGCTGCAGCCCAGGCTCTGCTTGGCTCTCTGGGCTGCAAGTGCTGACTGCTGGCTCCTGTTGAGCTTCTCCTCCCCCAGCACCCCCAAGTCCCTTTCTTCAAGGCTGCTCTCAAACCAGTTTGCTCAACCCCCTTTCTTTCCTCCCTGTTTTGCTTCTCCCATGGGAAAAAAAAAATTGGAAGAGATTTTTGCACCCAAACTGCTTTTTTTAACCCTCCAAAAAATCAATGGCAGCAGAAAGAGAGAGAGAGAGAGAGAGAGAGAGAGCTTTGCAGGCAGTGTTTGTCTCTGCAGAGCAAACGTGGTGGGGAGTTAGCAAGGAGAAGGTTTGGGTTGGGGGTTTTTTTCAGCATTCCTTAGAAGAAGAGGGGGGGGGGGGGGGAAGTAAAAAAGCAGAAGCCAAGCAATATTTTTGGACCAGCTCTGCTCTATATAGCCTGAGGAAGCACTTCCCTACCTACAAGCCCAGCCCCAGCCCCATTCCTCATCCCCAGGGATTTCGCCGCCATGCGAAGCCAACCCTCCGGGGCCAGCGACACCCAAACCCCCCCCCCAGCCCTGGGAGACCCCCTCCCCCCTACCCCCCCCCCCCCCCAAGATGCTGAGACTCCTTCACACGAACCCCCTGGACTCACTGGGATGTCAGAGAGCAGCCAGTGCCTCCAGAAGCGGTTCCTAGGGTTGGCTCTGCTGGGAGCATCGGGGTCCACCAGCACCAGGAGGTACTTCTTGTCCTGCAAGAGAGGAGAGGGCTGTGGGGGTGAGGGTCAGGGCTGGGAGCTTGCACCCAGGAGTTTTTTTCAGGAGTTTTATCAGCTCCTACAATGTATGGGGTTGGGGTTGGGGTTGGGGTTTTTTTTGCCCCCTTCATTTTCCCATTTTTATGGATAGGTTGCTCCAAAAGGAGCTGAAGGATGGACACACCCCCAGGGGAAAGCATGGGCCACAGGCCTGCTTGGGATGATTTCCTCCTCAGCTCTTCTAGCTCTTCAAAGGGAGGGAGAACAGAAGGCTTTCTGCTGCCTCCAAACAACAGGCACCAAGGACAGCTTCCTCCCCTGCCAGCCATCCTCTAACCGCAGCTGACAGCAGCAACAGGCACAGCAGCGTGCCCCAGCACAGGAGACCTTCCACCAAGGGCTGCAGTCCTTGGGGGAGAGGCACAGGACTCAACTCCAGCTCCAGCCCTGGGGTGGTGGTCAGGGACAGGGTGGATGTCCCAGACACCTTGAGGGCTGGATTCTGTTTTGGGTCCCTCGGTCCAAGAAGGACATTGAGGGCTGGAGCAGGTCCAGAGAAGAGCAACAAAGATGGGGAAGGGTCTGGAGAACAGGGCTCAGGGAACTGAGCCTAGAGCAAAGGAGGTTGAGGGGAGGGCTCTCTACAGCTCCCCGACAGGAGGCTGGAGTCAGGTGGGGGTTGGGCTCTTCTCCCAAGGAACAAGGGACAGGACTAAAAGAAATGCCCTCAAGTTGCACCAGGGGAGGCTCAGGTTGGACATTAGAAGAAAGTTCTTCACTAAAAGGGTTCTCAAAGCCTGGCCCAGGCTGCCCAGGGAGGTGGCTGAATCCCCAGCCCTGAAGGGGTTGCAAAGCCTCAGAGATGTGGCTTAGCCTCAGCCTTGGTAAAGTTAGGGAATGGATGGACTGGATGATCTTAAAGGGCTTTCCCAGCTGATGCAATTCCATGCTTCCATGACTCCCTGAGGGTGGCTGTGAGGAGCTGAGCTCTACCTGACAAACCCCAAACTAAGCCCAAGATGCACCAGAGATGGCTGGAAGAAGGCAAAGCTTCTTCCTCACAACACACCCAGAGGTTTGGGCCACCTCTCCTGGCTGATGGCAACTGGACAAAGAGACAGAGGGGACTCGTGGATGATGCTGGCTCAGCCCCACAGCATCTGAGGGTGCCCAACACCCCCACAGGTGGCACCACCTCTGTGAGCCCAGGGGGATATTTTGGTCTCTGGAGGATGGAGCTGGGTTTGAAGTGACCTCTGGAGGCTGTGGATAGAAAACCTGCTGATCTCCAGGGATTTGGCAGGACCTCAGGCACCAGCTTATCCTGCAAGCACCCAGATTAAGGGATCTATCTCCTAATAAAACCTGCAGGTGCATCTGGCAGCCCCCAGCAGTGCCACGCTGGGCTCCAGCGAGCCCAGGGGCTGGGCTTCCGTAAAGGGCTGCAGATTTAGCCTGGCCATTCCCACCCAAGTCAGCTGGAGCTCGCTGGATAAATCCCTCAGTGGCTTCTGAAACCTGCAGGGATTTTCACAGGGAGGTTGCTGGGGCTGGCACAGCCTTTCCCCCCTCCTCCTCTCCCTATTTCCCAACCCTTGGTGGGGGAAAATGGGGCAAGAGAGCCCTGGGGTACTGCCGTAGCAGGAGACACCCTCTAGACCCTTCCCTTTAATGGCCACTGGAGCTGAGCATCACTCAGCCCAGCTCACAGACCCCACAACAAGAAGCAGTTTAACCAGAAAAGGGGGAATTGAACTCACTTAGCAATCAGTTTGCAAGAGTTGCAGAGAAAATCCCAAGATCATGCCTTGCCTGGGAGCACAGCTGGTGAGGTGCCCCTCCCCCCTGTGCATGAATCCCAGCCTGGCTCAGAGTGAATTTGTGTCCAGTTCTGGGCTCCCCAGTTCAAGAGGGACAGGGAACTACTGGAGAGAGTCTAGGACAGGCTGGGAAGGTGCTGAGGGGCCTGGAGCAGCTCTGTGAGGAGCAAAGGCTGAGAGCCTGGAGCCAGAGCAGCCCCAGAGGGGAGCTGAGCAATGCTCAGCAAGAGCTAAAGGAGCTGTGGGGGCAAGAGGCTGGGGCCAGACTCTGCTCAGTGGTGCCCAGGGACAGCAAAAGGGGCAAAGGGCACAAACTGGCACCCAGGAGGTTCCATCTGGAGAGGAGGAGAAAGTTGTTTGGTGTGAGGGTGCTGGGCCGGGCTGCCCAGAGAGGTTGTGGAGTCTCCTTGTGCGGAGAGCTTCCAACCCCCCCTGGGCCATTGTGCTCCTGGGCAAGCTGCTGTGGGTGCCCTGCTGGAGCAGGGGGGTTGGATGAGATGCTCTCCAGAGGTCCCTCCCCAGCCTCACCATACTGGGATTTTTGGGCCATGGTTTAATGGCCAGGGTGGTGTTGGGTTATGGTTGGACTCAATGCTCTTAGAGGGCTTTTCCAGCCATCATCATTCTAAGCTCTGCGTCCTGGTCGGGTTCCACCAAGCACGCAGAGGTGTGCATGGAAACGGAGCCCTGACAGCGCCACAGTGCAAAGTCAGAGCTCAGGACCCTGGAGCAGAGCTGTCATAGAATCACAGAATCATAGAATTGGCAGTGCCATGGCCAGGGACACCTCACACCACAGCAGGTTGCTCACAGCCACAACCAGCCTGGCTGCAAACACCTCCAGGGATGAAGCTTCCACCACCTCCCTGGGCAACCTGTGCCAGTCTCTCACCACCCTCATAGGCAAGAGCTTCTTCCTAACAGCCAATCTGAATCTCCCCACTTCTACTTTAGCTGCACCCCCCCCCCCCTCCCTGACACCGTCAGAAGTCCCTCCCAATCTTTCTTGTAGCCCCCTGCAGATCCTAGAAGGCCACAATGAGGTCTCTTCAGAGTCTTCTCCTCTCCAGCCTTGCACAACCCCAACTCCCTCAGTCTGTCCTCACAGGAGAGGTGCTCCAGCCCTCTGCTCCTCCTCGTGGCACCTCCCCTCTCCATCCTGCTCCCAGCTGCAGCCTCCTGCATCACCAAGAGCATCCCAGGAGATATAAAAAAACCCCATCACAAAACTCCTCAATATTCCTTGCCGGTGCTGAAATCAGCATTCAATGGGCAAGAGAAGGAGGGGAGAGAAGGAGAAAATGAGAAGGAGGGGGGAGGAGGGCGGGGGGGGGGGGGGGGGGTGTGGGGCCACGAAGCCAAACAACCCAAAAACCCCGAAGCTGGAAGTGTGAAGGAATTTGAGCTCTAACTTTGGGGAGGGGTGGGGAGCCGAGCAGGGCGTCGCTGCAATCTCTCTCTCGGCTCTGCTCGGGGGAGCCCAGCTGGTGGGAACAGAACGTGTAGTCATGGGACTGTCATCGTGTGCTGTCCAGGTTAACATGTAGCATTTCTATTACTATTAACAGACTTTCTGCTCCTCACTCCATCTGTTCTTCGAAATAATTGCAGTTGTACAGACCATGCCTTCGCTCCAGGCAGGCTCTGGGGAGAGGGTAGTGGTTTTATGCAATCGGGGAGGGGGGGTGGGGGGGCCGGGGGGGTGTTTGGAGTGGGGGGAGGGGTGGGAAGATTGGGGGGGGGGGGGGGGAAGGTTGGGGGAGGGGAAAAAAAAAAAAAGATTGAAAAAAAAAAGATTGGAAAAAGAAAAGATCTAAAAAATGATTGGGGAAAAAAAAGGTTGAGGAAAAAAAGGTGGGGAAAAAAAAAAGATGGGGGGAAAAAAGATTGGGAAAAAAAGATTGGGGGAAAAAAGATGGGGGGAAAAAAGATTGCAAAAAAAAGGATGGGGAAAAAAAGATTGGGGAGAAAAAGATTGGGAAAAAAAAGATTGGGAAAAAAAAGATTGGGAAAAAGATAGAAAAAAAATGGGAAAAGATAGAAAAAAAAGAATGGGAAAAAGAAAAAAGATTGGGAAAAAAATTGGGAAAAAGATTAAAAAAAGATTGAAAAATGGAAAACATTTGAAAAATATTGGGGGAAAATAAGAAAATAAAATATTAAAAAGTGATTGGGAAAAAATATTTGAAAATATTGGGGAAAACTGGGGAAAATTGGGGGGAAAAGGATTAAAAATTGGGAAAAAAGATTGGAAAAAAGATTGGAAAAAAGATTGGAAAAGTGATTGGGAAAAAAAGGTTGAAGAAAGTTATTGGGAAAAGAAAAGATTGGAAAAATTATTTTTAGAAAAGATTTTTAAATGACTGGGATAAAAAAAAAAGATTTTAAAAAAGACTGAAAAAATATTTGGAAAAAAGATTGGGAAAAAAACGGGGAGAAATTGAAAAAAAGGATTGGGGAAAAATTGGACAAAAAAGATTGTGGAAAAACTATTTTTTAAATGGGAAAAAAATTGAGGATAAAAAGATTGAAAACAAAGATTTTAAAAAAATAGATTGGAAAAATAGATTGGAAAAAATTATTGGAAAAAAAAGATGGAAAAAAAATTGGAGGAAAAAAGATTGGAGGAAAAAAGATTGGGAAAAAAAATTGGGGAAAAAAAAGATTGGGAGAAATAAAGATTGGGAGAAAAAAGGTTGGGAGAAAAAAGGTTGGGAGAAAAAAGGTTGGGAGAAAAAAGGTTGGGAGAAAAAAGGTTGGGAGAAAAAAGGTTGGGAGAAAAAAGGTTGGGGAAAAAAAGATTGGGAAAATAAAGGTTGGGAAAATAAAGGTTGGGAAAAAAAGGCTGGGAAAAAAAGGCTGGGAAAAAAGATTGGGAGAAAAAAGGTTGGGAAAAAAAAGGTTGGGAAAAAAAAGGTTGGGGAAAAAAAGGTTGGGAAAAAGGCTGGGAAAAAAAAGGTTGGGAAAGAAAAAGATTGAAAAAAGAAAGAAGGGGGGGGGGAAAGATTAGGAAGAAAAAGCTTGGGGAAAAAAAGCTTGGGAAAAAAAAAGGGGGGGGGATAGAAAAAAAGAGGGGGAAAAAGGGAAAACTAAAGAAAAAAAGTGTTAAAAAATAACAGCAAACACAAGGAGAGAGAGCAAGAGGAGTTAACAGCAGGCTCAGCATTCGGAGACAGATTGGAGCCTGGAAAGGTGGAAACGCAGGAGGCCAGGGGCCAGACCCTCCCGGGGCCATCAGCTGGGGTCAGTGGCCCCAAGCAGGGCTGGCCCGGAGGGATTTTTCTCCCTCATCGCCTGCAGGACACCCTAAGAGGTCCAATCCTTCGCCTTCCACCTAAAGATAGCAAAGTCCTCCACGACCTGAGTTAATCTGCTCGGTGCTTAGGTGCCGGCAGCTGAGGATGAGCCAGCAGTGTGCTCAGGTGGCCAAGAAAGCCAACAGCAGCCTGGCCTGGAGCGGCAGTGGTGTGGGCAGCAGGAGCAGGGCAGGGATAGTGCTCCAGGGCAGGGATTGTGCCCCAGGGCAGGGATTGTGCCCCTGGACTGGGCACTGCCGAGGCCACACTCTGAGTGCTGGGGGTCAGCGCTGGGCTCCTCGCTCCAAGAAGGACACTGAAGGGCTGGAGTAGGGCAGAGAAGGGCAAAGGAGCTGGGGAAGGGTCTGGGGAGGAGCAGCTGAGGGAGCTGGGGGTGTTTAGCCTGGAGAAAAGGAGGCTGAGGGGAGACCTTCTGGCTCTCTACAGCTCCCTGACAGGAAATTGGAATGAGGTGGGGGCTGGTCTCTTCTCCCAAGGGACAAGCAACAGGATAAGAGGAAATGGCCTCAGGTTGCACCAAGGGAGGTTTAGGTTGGACATGAGAAGATTACTTCTTTGCTGTAAGGGTTCTCAAGCCCTGGGCCAGCCTCCCACCCATGGAGCTGATCTCCATCTCTGGAGGTGCTCAAAAACCACGAAGCCATGGCACCTGGGGACATGGTTTAGCAGCCAGGGTGGCATTGGGTTGCCAGTTGGACCCAAATCTTTCCCAACCTTAATGCTCCTCTGATCCTGTGCCAGCTGCTGGGTGCTGCTTCCAGAGATCCACCTCCCTCTCCCCCCACCCCCCCCCAAAACCTGGCAAACCTTCTGCTTTGTGGTCCCCAGACATTGTGGGGGGAGGAGGTGGTTTCCTGCTGGTTTTTCACTTGCAAGGAGCAGAGCAGCCTGAGCAGTGGTGGCTTTAGGTGGTGGTGGTGGGTGTGTGGGGGGGTTAATGCTGCAATCCCTCCTCGACACAGGCTAACAGCATTAGCTGCTGTCAGGGCTGCAGACAGGAGCCAGCCTGCGGTGACACAGGAGCTGCTCAGCTCTACAAGCGTGAACCGGCCCCAGGGATTTGGGGAGAGGAGCAAAGGGAGCTTAGAGCAGAAAATTCCTCCAGAGCAGAACAGCAGCAGTGGCAGCAGCATCTGTGCAGGGGGACAGGAGGAAGGAGAGAAGGGAGGGAAAAAGCCATCTGGGGGTTAGGAAAGTACCACTCCAGCCCTGCCCAGCGCCTCCTCAGCCTTTTCTGCTCAGCCTGGGGCATGGAGGTGCTGCTGAGGTGGGGGAACTGGTGGAGACATGGTGAACTCCACCAGCATCATGTCAATGGACACATGCAAGGGCCACCCTTCCAAGCATCACCCTTCCAAGGGCCACACTTCCCAGGGCCACCCTTCCAAGGATCACTGCTTCAAGCATCACCCTTCCAAGCATCACCCTTCCAAGCATCACCCTTCCAAGGGTCATGTTCCCAAGCACCACCCTTCCAAGAGTCCCTGTTCCAATGGTCACCCTTCCAAAGGTCACCTTTCCAAGGGCCACCCTTCCAAGGGTCACCTTTCCCTGCTCCCCCAGCCAGTCCTCTCATCAAGGCTCTTCACAGTTAACATTTAACAACTTCAAGGAGCTTCTCCCTTCCCTGCAGGGCCAACCCAGCTCTTTACACCCCAAGCTTTGCACCTGGGTGCAGGTGTCCTGCCCTTCTCCAGCATCCAACAAGGGAGCCCAAGCAGCAGAGCTGGTAGCAGCTGCTGTGTTTTCCTGGCAGTGAGGCTGGAGAGACAGTGGAACAGGTTGCCCAGGATGTGGATGCCCCCTCCCTGAAGGTGTTGAAGGCCAGGTTGGAGAGGGCCTTGAGCAACCTGGGCTGGTGGAGAGCTGGGGAGGGACTTTTTGGCAAGGGCTTGGATGACAGGATGAGAGGGAATGGACTGAAGCTTGAAGAGGGCAGATTTAGACTGGAGAGTAGGAAGAAATTCTTTCCAATGAGGGTGGTGAGAGGCTGGAACAGGTTGCCCAGGGAGGTGGTGGATGCCCCCTCCCTGGAGGTGTTGAAGGCCAGGTTGGAGGGGGCCTTGAGCAACCTGCCCTAGCAGAAGGTGTCCCTGCCTTGGAAGTGAATGATCTTTAAGGCCCCCTCCAACCCAAACCATTTGATGAATCTAGGAGAAGCATTCCTAGAGGGAAGCAGAAGGGACACCTCCAGTTCTCACTGCACAAATTAGCAACTTCTCCATTAGCCACAGGTTTAGGCAACTTGCTGGGAGCAGGAAGGGACTTTGCCAGAGGCAGGCAGGCAGGAGAGGGATTTGTGTGCTGAGGATACACACAGAGGGCTCAACAGATCCCGTGGAGCTGGGGCTGCTGAGGAATTAAAGACTTATCCAAATGAAAGCAAATCGGGTGTTAAGTGACACACATGTAGGGAGAGAGGTTTCCTTGGAAACCAGCACACATGGAAGCAGCACACATGCAGCATTCCCAGGATTTTGGGGGGCAGCACGAGGGGAGCTGTGGGGAATCTGCCCTGCCAAGGATGCCCACAGGGTTTGCTTGGGGATGGAGCAGAGCCAAGCCCTGTCCCACCTGCCAGGCTGGAGTGGTGCCAGGGGAGGGTGAGGTCGGAGATAGGAGGGAAAATTTCTTTGCTGCAGGAGTGGGCAGGGGCTGGAAGAGGCTGCCCAGGGAGGTGGGGGAGTCCCCATCCCTGGAGGGGTTCAAGAAATGTGTGGCCATGGCACCTGGGGACGTGGTTTAATGGCCATGGTGGTCTTAAGTTGAAGGTTGGAGTGGATGATCTTAGAGGTCTCCACCAAGAGAAATGATTCTGTTTCTGTGCTGCAGGGCACAGAGGGAAAGGGCCCCAAATGCCTCTCTTGTCCTGATTGGGAAGGGGAGCTGCATGGTGCCCCATCCCCAAAAGAGGGAGGAATGATGGGCAAAGACCCCTACCCCAGCACCCATTTCCCAGCACAGAGCTGAGTGGGTTGGGTTGAGCTGCAGCTGGATCCTCCCCAGCTCATCCATCCCTTGGAGCTGCTCCTCATTTGCAAAGGCCAAAGACTGGGAAGCAGCCAGGCCCTCACCAGTGAGGCACTGGGTGAGATTTCCAGCTGGGCTATTGACCCAGTTGTCATGGAATCATTTGGGTTGGAAGAGACTGTGAAGCTCATGGAGTCCAATCCAGCACCACCAAACCATAGCCCTCAGCACCACATCTCCACGGCTTTCAAACCCCTCCAGGGATGGGGACTCCACTACTGCCCTGGGCAGCCTGGATCAGATCTTGATAACCCTCAAGGGGAAGAAATTGTTCCCCATGGCCAACCTGAACCTCCCCTGGGGCAACCTGAGGCCATTTTTTCTCATCCTGTTGCCTGTTCCTTGGGAGAAGAGACCAACCCTCACCTGCAGAGAGTAATGAGGTCTCTCCTCAACCTCCTTTTCTCCAGGCTGGACAACCTCAGCTGCTCCTCCCCAGCCCTGTTCTCCAGACTCTTCAGCAGCTTCATTGTCCTTCTCTGGCCCCATTCCATCACCTCAGTGTCCAACTTGGAGTGAGGAACCCAAAATCTGAGCCTGTGAGCTCACTGCACAGGATTTCAGGGTGACTGCTGACACAAGACCATGCAGCTTGGGGCTGGCCAGTCCCTCCAGCACAGGGCTGGGTTGTGGTGATGCAGCACCCAGGCAGCATCTTGGCCAGGGCATGGCTGGGTTTCTACAACAAAAATCTCTATATCCCCAAAGCAACAGTGCTGGAGCAGGGCAGGAGCTCCTGGATGGGGTGGAAGGTAGCTATGATGCTCAGCATCCTAGGAAACATCCTGCTGGGTGATGCTTTGAGGTCTCCAGCCTGCACCCCACCAGTGCTGCTCCTCCTGCAAGCAGGGAAGCGTCGCCAGCACCACAGCTGAGAGCTGAGAGTCAATCTGGGCTTTGCTTTTTTGGTTTTTGTTGTTTGTTGTTTTTTTTTTCTCCCTTGGCTTGTCCCCAGTACTAAAAAGTTTCTATAATGGGCACAGGGTTGGAAATTCTGCTGCTGCTGCTGCCTGTCTTCTCCAACGAGAGCTTCTAGCTCCTTCTCTGGTGGCTAAGAGCACGGCGGGGTGAGGCAGGGGAATCATAGGCTCACAGAACTGGCAGGCTTGGAAGGGACCTCAAGGCTCAGCCAGTTCCAACCCCCCTGCCATGGCCAGGGACACCCTCACACCACAGCAGGTTGCTCACAGCCACCTCCAGCCTGGCTGCAAACACCTCCAGGGATGAGGCTTCCACCACCTCCCTGGGCAGCCTGTGCCAGGCTCTCACCACCCTCATGGGCAACAACTTCTTCCTCACATCCAATCTGAATCTCCCCACTTCCAGTTTTGCTCCATCCCCCCCAGTCCTATCCCTCCCTGACACCCTCAGAAGTCCCTCCCCAGCTTTCTTGGAGCCCCCTGCAGATCCTGGAAGGCCACCAGAAGGTCTCCTCAGAGCCTTCTCTTCTCCAGCCTGCACAACCCCAACTCCCTCAGTCTGTCCTCACAGCAGAGCAGCTCCAGCCCTCTGCTCCTCCTCCTGGCCCTTCTCTGGGCACCTTCCAGCACCTCCAGATCCTTCCTGGCACAGAGGCTCCAGCACTGGCCCCAGAGCTGCAGCTGTGGTCTCAGCAGCATGGAGCAGAGGGGCAGAATCCCCTCCCTGGCCCTGCTGGCCACACTTCTCTTGCTGCAGCCCAGGCTCTGCTTGGCTCTCTGGGCTGCAGGTGCTGACTGCTGGCTCCTGTTGAGCTTCTCCTGCCCCAGCACCCCCAAGGTCTTTTCTTCAGGGCTGCTCTCCAGCCAGTCCCTGCCCAGCCTGTATCAGTGCCTGGGCTTGCCCTGACCCAGCTGCAGGACCTTGCCCTTGGTCTTGCTGCAGCCCAGGGTAGGCTTCTTGTGGCTTTCAGCGCGGAGCTCGGCGGGGTCTGACCTCCTGGTTCTAAAGCAGCAGCTCACCACTTCCACACTCACAACATAAACCCAAAAAAGAAATAGGTCAGCAACATTAACCCTGCTCCCCAGGACTTGCCCAAGGGGACAAGTGGCACCATCTGAATGCTTGGCCAGCTCTAGGCTCACCTCCCCCCACCCACACCTCCAACCCCCACCCCCACCCACTCCTCAGCCCTGAGGGAACCTCATTGACTTTCCAACTCTCTGCAGCTCTCTCCCTATCCCTTCACTCTCCCCCCTGGGGCTCATCGTGGTGAAGGTGGCCAAATATTTATGCAGCCCTGATGTTCTAATGAGGATTGATTAAGCCTGGATCGTTAGAGCGAGCATGGTAAAGGTCTGCTGCCAGCTGAAGGGCTTGGGATGCTTTAAGGAGTGGTTGGTTTGCTGGGAAAAGGAGAACAGGTTGGGTTCCTCCTGTCACAGAATTAATCAGCTTCAGAGAGGCATGGAATGGGTTGGGTTGGAAGGGGCCTTAAAGATCATCCAGGTCCACTGCCATGGGCAGGGACACCTCCCACCAGCCCAGGTTGCTCAAGTCCTCATCCATCCTGGCCTTGAACACCTCCAGGGAGGGAGCAATCCTCACTACAAAACCATATGAGGGAGGTGTTGGGTAGGAGGTTGGACTTGATGGTCTTAGAGGTCTTGTCCAGCCTTAACGACTGAATGATTCTGTGAGCAGCCAGGTCTAGCTGGGGATGTCCCAGCTGACTGCAGTCCCAAGCTGGGCTTGGACTGGGTGACCTCCAGAGGTCCCTTCCAACCCAGGGCATTCTGTGAATCTAGGGCACAAAGTGACCAAGGAGAAAGTGGGATAAGATCAAAGCCAGCCCTTCACCCAGCACTGCCAGGGCATCACCAACCTATGGCCCTCAGCACCACACCTCCACAGCTTTGGAACCCCTCCAGGGATGGGGATTCCCTGGGCAGCCTGGGCCAGCTCTTGACAAGCCTCCAGGGGATGAAGCTGCTCCTCACGGCCAAGCTGAACCTCCCCTGGTGGACAACTTTCCCCTTGTCTTGTTGCTTGTTCCTTGGGACAAGTGATCAACCCCCACCTGGCTCCAACCTCCTTTCAGGGCGTTGTAGAGACTCCGAAGCTCTCCCCCCGAGCCTCCTCTTCTCCAGGCTAAAATCGGGACAGCACCTCCAGCCTCCCCCTCTCCCCCCGCCTCCTTCCCCATCTTCCAGCTATAATCCCAACACAACAACCACCACCCAAAGGTGAACTACCCCCGCACCCAAGACCACCCTAACCCAGCTGTAAGCCGTTGCCTCCCCCTCTGCCCCCTCCTTCCTTTTTTTCCAGGAGCTATTAATTGCCGTTTGGGTGACACAACTTCAGCTCTTGTCCTCCAGGCTGGGGGGAAGGGGGGGAGGGAAGGGACGACCAGCAACTCAGGCAAGGCTTTGGGATGAATTGAGGAGGAAACGGCGCATTTCCCGAGCGGCCAGCAAGGAGGAGAAGGAGGAGGAGGAGGAGGGGGAGGAGGCGGCAGCGAGCGGCCGCGGCGGCGGAGCGCAGCCTTCCAGCCCAATTATTATCACGGGAGGGGACACATGGATTGGTGACATTTGACATTTGCTACCAAATATTTTGATGCAGGCTGGCACCTCCGTCACAAATTATTTTCCTAATCTTGCCTGGGATTTTGGGTGGGTTTTTTGTCGGTTTTTGGGTTGGTTTTTTTTTCCCCCTCTTCTTTTCCCAGGTTATTTTTTTTTGGGGGGGGTCATTTGTTTGTTTGATTGATTTTTTGGGGGGGGGGAGGTTTGGGGGGTTTGGTTGGTTGGATGGGGTTTGGGGTTTGTTTTTTTTAACGGGGTGGGGGAAACAAAATCCAAACCAAACCCAACCCCCCCCCCCCCAAAAAAAAAACCCCACCCCACCCCAAAAAAAACCCCACACCACCAAAAAAAAAAAACCAAAACAAAACTAACAAAAAGAACGATAAAAAATCCTCAAAGCCCCTCAAATCAAACCACACCAAACCCAACAACGACAAAAAAACCACGACAGAACAAACCAACCCCAACAGAAAGGCATAAAAAACCCCCCCTCAACAAAACAAAGCAAACAATTGAGTGCACCCTCAGCAGGTTTGCTGATGGCACCGAGCTGTGTGGGGCAGCAGACAGGCTGGAGGGAAGGGATCCATCCAGAGGGACCTGGACAGGCTGGAGAGGTGGGCACAAGCCAACCTCAGGAGGTTCAACAAGACCAAGGGCAGGGTCCTGCAGCGGGGTCGAGGCAATCCCAGGCACAAATCCAGGCTGGGCAGGGACTGGCTGGAAAGCAGCCCTGAGGAGAGAGCCTTGGGGGTGCTGAGGGAGGAGAAGCTCACCAGGAGCTCTCAGTGTGCACTTGCAGCCCAGAGAGTTAAGCAGAGCCTGGGCTGCAGCAAGAGAAGTGTGGCCAGCAGGGCCAGGGAGGGGATTCTGCCCCTCTGCTCAGCTCTGCTGAGACCCCACTTAGAGTACTGCCTCCAGCTCTGGAGCTCCTATTACAGGAAGGATCTGGAGGTGCTGGAAGGTGTCCAGAGCAGGGCCATGAGGATGAGCAGAGGGCTGTAGCTGCTCTGCTCTGAGGACAGACTGAAGGAGTTGGGGCTGTTCAGTTTGGAGAAGAGAAGGCTCTGAGGTGACCTCATTGTGGCCTTCCAGGATCTGCAGGGAGCTACAAGAAGGCTGGGGAGGGACTGCTCAGGGTCTCAGGTAGGGATAGGACTGGGGGGAATGGAATGAAGCTGGAGGTGGGGAGATTCAGGCTGGATGTGAGGAGGAAGTTCTTCCCCATGAGAGTGGTGAAGCCCTGGAATGGGTTGTCCAGGGAGGTGGTTGAGGCCCCAGCCCTGGAGGTGTTTAAGCCCAGGCTGGATGAGGCTCTGGCCAGCCTGATGTAGTGTGGGGTGTCCCTGCCCACGGCAGGGGGGTTGGAACTAGATGACCCTTGTGGTCCCTTCCCACCCTGACTGATTCTATGATTCTATACTATGATACTAAACCCCACAAAAAACAGTAAAGCAAAGCAAACCAAACAAGAAACCAACAACCAAAAAACCCCAAACCAACAAAAAACAACCAAAACCCCCCACAAAAAAACCTCAACCAAACAAAAGCAACAATAAAAAAACCCACAAAAAACAACAAACCAAAACCAACAAAAAAACCAACAAAAAAACCCACAAAACCAAGAAAACAAATAAAAAGCAACCAAAAAAAAACCCACAAAAAACCCTCAACCAAAGAAAGCAAACAAAACCCAACACCAAAACCCACAAAAAACCACCAAACCAAACCAGAAACCCAACCAAAACCATGACAAAACAAACTAAAACCAACCAAACCCCACCCCACCCCCCAAAAACCCCCTCAACAAAACAAATAGAGATAACCAAAAAGCAGGGGGAAAAAAAACCCCAACAAAACCAACCCAAAAGCCCAATCCAAAAGCCCAAGGGCTGCCCAAAGTGACTTTAGCAAAGGAGCAGAAGGGTCAATGTCACCTCAGCATCACTGAAGAGCTGGTGACCTGCCCTGGGTGATGCTGCTCTGGCAGGGCCGGGGTGGGGGGTTGGGCTGGATGATCTCCAGAGGTCCCTTCCAACCCCTAATACTCTGTGAACCTCTGGCTGAGCCACTGGGTGGGCAAAGGAAAGGGCAACAGTGGGGTAAATGCACCCCGAGCCCCCTTCCCCCCCTCCAGGTTTTGCTCTAGGACATCAGTAGAATCAGAGAATTGTCAGGGTTGGAAGGGACCTCAAGGCTCAGCCAGTTCCAAGCCCCCTGCCATGGCCAGGGACACCTCACACCACAGCAGGTTGCTCACAGCCACCTCCAGCCTGGCTGCAAACACCTCCAGGGATGAGG
Organism: Dryobates pubescens; assembly: GCF_014839835.1. Taxonomy (NCBI): domain Eukaryota; kingdom Metazoa; phylum Chordata; class Aves; order Piciformes; family Picidae; genus Dryobates; species Dryobates pubescens. Next base: position 6,963,650 of record NC_071642.1, read on the forward strand.
CTTCCACCACCTCCCTGGGCAGCCTGTGCCAGGCTCTCACCACCCTCATGGGCAACAACTTCTTCTTCACATCCAATCTGAATCTCCCCACTTCTAGTTTTGCTCCACCCCCGCAGTCCTATCCCTCCCTGACACCCTCAAAAGTCCCTCTCCAGCTTTCTTGTAGCCCCCTTCACATCCTGGAAGGCCACAAGAAGGTCTCCTGGGAGCCTTCTCTTCTCCAGACTGAAACCCATGGACGAACCCTCTTTGAGGGGGAACATTGTTGGGACTTTGCTCTGGGACCTCCCTGGTGACCTTCTTTTGCTCAAGGAGGTCACAGATGAACCTATTTTCCTCTGGAGTTTCGTTGATGAACTCAACTTTGCTCTGGGACACAGACTTACAGAACTGTTAGAGCTGGAAGGGACCTCAAGGCTCAGCCAGTTCCAACACCCCTGCCATGGGCAGGGACACCTCACACTGCAGCAGGTTGCTCACAGCCACAGCCAGCCTGGCCTTAATCATCATTGCCCAGGGAGGTGGTGGAGTCACCACCCATGCAGCTATGGCATTGTGGGACATGGTTTGATGGCCACAGTGGTGCTGGGTTGAAGGTTGGACTGGATGATCTTCCTGAGGGCTTTTCCAACCCAAACCATTCAATGACTGCAGGAGATGAACTCATTTTGCTCTGGGACATCGCTGCCCAGGAAAGTGGTGGAGTGCCCATCCCTGGAGGTGTTCAAAAACTGTAGCCATGGCACTGTGGGACAGGGTTTGGTGGGCATGGTGGTGGGGTGTGATCTCAGACTGATGATCTTAGAGGGCTTTTCCAACCCAAACAGTTCTGTGATTCCATGTGATGAACCCACCTTGCTCAGGGACACCACCAAGGAACCCACATTGCTCTGAGAGATCACCAAGGAACCCACCTTGCTCAGGGACACCACCAAGGAACCCATTTTGCTCAGGGACACCACCAAGGAACCCTTTTTGCTCAGGAAGATCATCAAGGAACCCATTTTGCTCAGGGACACCACCAAGAAACCCTTTTTGCTCAGGGACACCACCAAGGAACCCTTTTTGCTCAGGGAGATCATCAAGGAACACATTTTGCTCAGGGACACCACCAAGGAACCCATTTTGCTCAGGGAGATCACCAAGGAACCCACATTGCTCAGGGACACCACCAAGGAACCCTTTTTGCTCTGGGAGATCATCAATGAACCCATTTTGCTCAGGGACACTACCAAGGAACCCTTTTTGCTCAGGAAGATCACCAAGGAACACATTTTGCTCAGGGACATCACCAAGGACCCCACCTTGCTCTGGGAGATCATCAAGGAACACATTTTGCTCAGGGACATCACCAAGGAACCCACCTTGCTCTGGGAGATCATCAATGAACCCATCTTGCTCAGGGACACCACCAAGGAACCCATTTTGCTCAGGGACATTCCCGAGGAACCCTCTTTGCTCTAGGACATCACCAACAACCCCACCCAGGCCTTGAGAACCCTCAGAGTGCTTTCTCTCCTCTCCCTCCCACCCCCAGAAGGGAAGCAGCGGCCGCGGCCGCCGCCGCAGCCTGGCAGCAGGGCTGGGGGTGGCCAGCTCCCCGGCAAGGCAGGGGTTAGCAGCACGGGGGAATCGCTGAACTCGGTGCCACCAGACAGCTCGGGAAGAGCTGAAATGACTTTAAATGCCTAAACATTTTAAAACAAACCCTGAAACAATTCCGTTGCCAGCTCCTCGCCTCTTTTCCCTCCCTCCCTGCTCTCCCTCTCCCATTTTTACCGTTTCCAGAGCTGTTTTACGCCTCATTACCTGCACACTGTGAGTGATGTCTGTCGGTCCTGGAGCTGTAAATACCTTAAATCATGCTTCATTAAGAATATCTCTGGTGCTATTAAAGAGCTATAATAGACAACGAGTTAACAGCTGATTAAAGATGAACTCCATTTGTGTCACTCACCAGCTGCAGGAAGAGGCTTTAAGTTTCTTAAACTCAGCTCTCATTATCTGGGGAAGTGGGGCTGGGGCTGGCGGGGAGGGAAGGGGGGTGCAGGGCTGCTGGGGTAGGGAGGGAGGGGTGCTGGGGTGGGGATGCTGGGGTGGGGAGGGAGGGGTGCTGGAGTGGGGGTGGAGGGGTGCTGGGGTGGGGATGGAGGCATGGGGATGCTGGGGTGGAGATGGAGGGATGCTGGGGTGGGGATGGATGGGTGCTCACTTGGGGATGCAGGGATGGGGATGGAAGGGTGCTGGGGTGGTGATGGAGGGATGGGGATGCTGGGATGGAGATGGCAGGGTGCCGGAGTGGGGATGGATGGGTGCTCACTTGGGGATGCAGGGATGGAGGGGTGCTGGGCTGGGGATGGAGGGATGAGGGTGCTGGGGTAGGGATGGAGGGATGCTGGGGTGGATGGATGCTCACTTGGGGATGGAGGGATGGGGATGCTGGGGTGGGGATGGAGGGATGGGGATGCTGGGGTGGAGATGAAGAGGTGCTGGAGTGGGGATGCTGGGATGGGGATGGAGGGGTGCTGAGGTGGGGGCAGAAGGATGCTTGCATGAGAGTGGAAAGATGGCAGGATGGAGATGAAAGGATGCTAGGACAGGGATGGAAAGATGCGGGGACAGGAATGGAGAGATGCAGGGATGGGGATGGAGACATTCTGGGATGGGGATGGGGTGCAGGGGTGCTTGTGCACCAAGGACACCTGGAAAGGACCAGCTTTGTGAGCCCTGGCAGCCCTTTGCCCAGCTCTTCCCACCCAGCCCTGAGCCCTGGCAGGGCCGTGAGGTTGGAACGGGAGGACGGCGCCTGGCTGCTGGAGCTGCCCCTGAGCTGTTCCTTATTTTTAGAGAGGCAAAAAACCGACTCCAGAAGCTCAGCAAACACTCATTATTTAATTTCCCCTGGCATTTTTGTGTGTGTGTGCTCGTGGGATTTTAATAATATTAATTATTATTTAATTTGCACCCTGGCAATTCCTTTGTGCTGAGCTATTCTTTCGCTTGGAGAAAGCAGCAATGCTCAGTCCCCCTTCTGCATCACCAGCCACTCTGCCAGCCTCCAGCCCTCGCTCCTGGGGAGCCACCATCTCCCCATCCCATCCACCCTTTCTCCCAGGACCCCATCCCATCCATCTCCCCATCTCCTCCAAGCCAAAGCAGCCCGACACCTCCTCCTCATCATCCTCTTTCATTTTGGTTTTAATCCCTGGTTAAGTCTACCAGACCCCAAAGGTGAATCTGCTGCATGTGGTGCTGGGTGCTGTTTGCCTGTGCAGAGTCAGTGTTTGGGTTGGGATAACCCTTTGAGATCGTCCAACCCAAACATTCTTTAACTCTGTCGAGGCTGGGGCTAAGCCATGGCCCTCAGCACCACATCTCAGAGGCTTGGAAACCCCCCCAGGGATGGGGATTCAGCCACCTCCCTGGGTAGCCTGGGCCAGGCTTTGAGAACCATTTCAGTGAATTAGTTTCTTCTGATGTCCAACCTAAACCTCCCCTGGGGCAACTTGAGGCCATCTCCTTTTGTCCTGTCCCTTGTTCCTTGGCAGAAGAGCCCAACCCCCACCTGGTTCCAACCTCCTTTCAGGGAGGTGTAGAAAGGTCTCCCCTCAGCCTCCTTTTCCCAGTTCCCTCAGCTGCTCCTCACCAGCTCTGTTCTCCAGACTCTAATCCCAGAGTGGGTTGGGTGGGAAGGGGCCCCCAAAGCTCATCCAGTCCAACCCCTCTGCAGCCAGCAGGGATGTCCCCAACCAGAGCAGGTTGCTCACAGCCCCAAACAGTCTGACCTGCAGTGGTGCCAGGGATGGGGCAGCTCCCACCTCTCTGAGCAACCTGGGCCAGGCTCTCACCACCCTCAGTGCCAAACATTTCTTCCTTCTCTCAGTCTCAATCCATCTCCCACCTTTCTGGGCAACCACTTCACTGTCTCCATTTCCCCAGCTCCAAAAGGGAACCCACTGCCCTGACACCTCCCAGCAACAAGAGCAGCAGAAGTTCACCACCCCCTTCACACCCCTGCACCCCCCTACTCCCTCCTGCCACCAGCAGCCTCCTTATTTCTCATTCCTGAGCATCCTCCACCCCTCACCGCCAGCCACGACCCCTCGCCGGCCGTGGCCATGCCCGCCGGGACCCCCGGCTGCCCCTGAGGCTATATAGGAGGATTAGGGGGGTGCCAAGGTGGGGGGAGAGGTGACAGCGTGGGCTGGCAGCGCTGGCAGGCAGCAGCTGGGGGGGACAGCGGCACGGAGCTCCCCGGGGAGAGCGCTGGCGGGGCCGGTAATTGAATCTGGCCGCTTGCATCCAGCCGGAGCGGTGCGGTGATTAAGTTAACTGGAAATGCCATTTCCGCAGCGTTCCAGCTCTGAAGTGCCCCCAAGGTTCTGATCATTTGCTGCTGGTCCCCTCTGCTCCATCACTCTGACCTCACCTCCCCTCCGGCACCGGGGTCAGGCTGGAACAGCCCCCAGGGTCACGGAAAGAAATTAATCCCCGGAGTCCCTTGGGAATGGGGCTGGCAGCAGAGATTGGAAGGGCTGGGAGGGAAGATGAGCTGCTGGGAGGGAAGATGAGCTTCTCCTCATCATCCAGGGGGAAATAAACGCGGTCTGGGAGCAGCAGGAGCCGCTCTGCCCAGCTCCATCCCCGGGGATGTAGCACCAGCACACACACAGCATCTCTTCAGCAGCCACCACTCCCCGCTCAGAGGTTGGGATTTGTTGCTCCCAAGTGTCCAAAAGTGATGCTGGAGCCGTTCCCCAGCCCTGATGCACCATCACCACCTGTTGATCTCCAGCCAGGAACAGCTCTGGCAAAGGCACCCAGAAAGAGCCCTCCCTGTGATGCCAACCACTCTTGCCAGGAACAGGAGGGAAAAGATGCTCAGCTCAGAACTTCCCTCCCTACTCAAATATTTAATAATAAACCTCGAGGAGAAGCCAACTGTCTCCCTTGGATCTGGATTCCATTTGGAAGTTAATAGGAATGCTGTTCCCATCCAGAATATGTCTGTCTTTCCTTCTTTCTCTCTTTCCTTCTTTCTCTCTCTTTCTTTCTTTCTCACTCTTTCTTTCTTTCCTGCCTCTCTCTTTCTCTTTCTTTCCTCCATTCTTTATTTCTTTCCTCTCTCTTTCCCTTTCTCTTTCTCTCTTCCATTCTTTCTTTCCTTTCTTTCCTTTCTCTTTCTTTCTTTCCTTCTTTCCTTTCTCTCTCCTTCTCTCTTCCATTCTTCTTTTCTTTCCTCTCTCTTTCTCCCTTCCATTCTTCCTTTCTTTCCTCTCTCTCTCTTTCTCTCTTCCATTCTTTCCTCTCTCTGCCTCTCTTTCTCTTCCATTCTTCCTTTCTTTCCCCTCTCTCACTTCCATTCTTCCTTTCTTTCCTCTTTCTCTCTCCTGTTCTTCCTTTCTTTCCTCTCTTTCTTCCATTCTTTTCTCTCTCTTTCTTCCTTTCTTTCCTCTCCCTCTTTCCCTTCCTTCCTTCCTTCCTTCTTTCCTTCCTTCCTTTCCTTCCTTCCTTCCATTCCAATAGAAATTTCATTCCTATAGAAATTTCATTCCCACAGAAGTCTAACTCCCAGAGAAATTTAATTCCTACAGAAGTTGAATCCCCATAGAAATTTCTTCCCAACAGAAGTTTCATCCCAACAGGCATTTTCCTCCACCAGGAGCTCTGTTCTAATGCTGTTTCACCCTGCTGGTGCCTCATTCCAACAGACATTTTGCTCTGATCTCTCCAGCTTGTCATGCCAGATCAAACCCAGATCCCAGCGACATTCCCAACCGGGAGCCATGAGTGCCTTTGTCACACTCCATTTGTCTCCAGCATACAGACACCACATCCCCTCTCCCATCCCTCCTGGCCCCCAGCACTTTGCTAATCGATACCTGTCCAAAGCTTTACATTAAGATTTTAACGGCTCCGAGTGCCAAACCCCCTCCCAACTTAATGAGCTCGTTTCCAGGCTGCCTTTGAAAGCCTGGATAAAAATGGGAAGCTGGAATGGTTCCTGGGAAGGGGAACCAAGTGCAGCGTTAGCACAGCCAGATCCCTGTCACAGGGATATCTCCTCCCTCTCTACTCTGCCCTAGTGATGCCACAGCTGGAGGGCTGGGTCCAGCTCTGGGCTCCCCAGTTTGAGACAGGGAACTGCTGGAGAGAGTCCAGGAGAGGCTCTGAAGGTGCTGAGGGTCCTGGAGCTCCCCAGTTTAAAAGAGACAGGGAACTGCTGGAGAGAGTCCAGGAGAGGCTCTGATGGTGCTCAGGGTCCTGGAGCTCCCCAGTTTAAAAGAGACAGGGAACTGCTGGAGAGAGTCCAGGAGAGGCTCTGACGGTGCTCAGGGTCCTGGAGCATCTCTGTGAGGAGCAAAGGCTGAGAGCTCCGGGGCTGAGAGCCTGCAGAAGAGCAGCCCCAGCGGGGATCTGCTCAATGCTAAAGGGTGGGGGGCAAGAGGCTTGAGGCCAGGCACTTCTCAGCGGTGCCCAGTAACAATCCTGGTAACAATAGGAAGCTTAACTGGTTCCTGGGAAGAGGCACCAGCGCCTCATTAGCGCAGCCAGATCCCTGTCACAGCCTGCAGCAATTACTGTGCAGAGAAACACCAGAAGCTGGGAAGAGCTTTCATTACTGGGGTCTTTACAGGTCACTCACCTCTGGCCAATCTTAGGCTAAAAGAAGCATTCGCTGCCCGGTGAATTCCAGCTTCATTTCAATCCCTAATTGCTTTGATTTGGGTACAGAGGGAGCAGGGAGACTTCATGACTAAGAAATCGATTAGTCAATAAGTTGGTTACTTTGATGGACCTTTAGTCATCTTGCCTCAATTTCTTCCCAGGTTGGCTAAAGGTTGGAGCTGCTGATTTCTGGGGTGGGTGGCATCTGCCCCAGCTGCCCCTCACTGCAATTACCTTTCTGGGTCACCCGGGGCTGGGGGTGAGGGGGAGGTTCAGCCAGGGAGCTGGGAGGCTGCTTCTGCTTTGGAAGCACAATTCATAGAGTCACAGAGTGGATTGGGTTGGAAGGGTCCTTGAAGGTCATCCAGTTCCAACCACCTGCCATGGTGAAGGACACTTTCCACCAGCCCAGGTTGCTCATCCAAGCTGGCCTCGAATACCTCCAGGGAGGAGACATTCACAACCTCCCTGGGCAACCTGTGCCAGTGTCTCACCACCCTCAAGGGGAAGAACTTCTTCCTAAAGTCTAATCTCAATCTCCCCTCCTCTAGCTTGGATCCATTCTCCCCCAGTCCTATCACTATCACCCTAAAAACTCCCTCCCCAGCCCCCTGCAGATCCTGCAAGGCCACAAGAAGGTCTCCTGGGAGCCTTCTCTCCAGACTGAACAACCCCAACTTGTCTCCACAGCAGAGCAGCTCCAGCCCTCTGCTCCTCCTCCTGGCCCTTCTCTGGACACCTTCCAGCACCTCCAGATCTTTCCTGGCACAGAGGCTCCAGAGCTGGCCCCAGAGCTGCAGCTGTGGTCTCAGCAGCGTGGAGCCGAGGGGCAGAATCCCCTCCCTGGCCCTGCTGGCCACACTTCTCTTGCTGCAGCCCAAGATACCTTCGAAAACTCCCTCATTTTAGGACCTTCATTAGAACACAGCCCAGCTGAAGCCCCTTCCTTAGAAACATCCCCCACTGAAGAGCCTTCATTAGAGCAGAGCCCAACTGAAGCCCCTTCCTTGGGACCCTCCCCTGCTTTAAGAGCCCCGCGTCGGGAAACTCCCCGGCTTCGGCGCCGCGCTGCGCACCTTTGTCTGAAGCCCCAGGTGGATTGTGTGTGCTGGGCTCAGCCACCCCTCCCTGGCTGCTGCTGGAACCCGGAGACAATAGTCTATTCTCCTCTCCACGAAGGTTCCTCCCCAGCCCCTGTATCCAGGAGCCTTCCAGGAGTGCATTAAAGGATGTGATTAACGTCTGTCACGTGCGGCTCCGTCTCTCTTCCCGTCCCTCCCGAGGGAAGGGAGCTGCACGTGCAAGGAAAAGGGTTTGTTTGGGGGGCTTGATCTGCTTTTTATTATCCTTACAGAGATGGTGTTTTTTTTTTTATGGAGAGGATAGAAATGCTGTGTCCAGCAGGGGCAGGGAGGTGACTGTCACCCTGAGCTCGGCTCCGGGGAGGCCACACCGCGAGTGTCGCGGCCGAGTTTTGGGCACCTCGATACAAGAGAGATGTGGAGGTGCTGGAGGCAGGGCAGAGGAGGGCAAGGAAGCTGGGGAAGGGCCTGGAGAGTAAATGTGATGAGTGACTGAAGGAGCTGGGGATGGTCAGTTTGGAAAAGAGGAGGCTGAGGGGAGACCTCCTGGCTGTCTACAACTCCCTGAAAGGAGGTTGTGGCGAGGTTGGCGCTGGTCTCTTCTCCCAGGGCATTAGAACAAGAGGGAATGGCCTCAGGCTGTGGCTGGGTAGGTTTGGACTGCACATTGGGAAACGTTTTTCCCAGCAAGAGTGGTCAGGCACTGGAATGTGCTGCCCAGGGAGGTGGTGGAGTCACCAAGCCTGGATGTGTTTAAAGGTGGGGTGGATGTGGTGCTTGGGGAAATGGTCTAGGGGTGAACCTCGTAGAGTAGGGTTCTGGGTTAGACTTGGTGATCCTGAGGGTCTTCTCCAACCTGAATGTTTCTGTGATTCGATTATTATTGCTAGTTTTTAGCATCTCCAGGGGCAAAATGTCCTTTATGAGCTGGCTGAAGCAGGGGGGCAGGGGGGGCTGGCAGCTTGAAGCTGAACTGCTGTGATTTGGGGTGATAGAGCTAGCAAAAGGTGGATCTGGGCTCCAGGTCTGGGCTCCCCAGTTCCAGAAGGACAGGGAGCTGCTGGAGAGGAGTCCAGGGCAGGCTGGGAAGATGCTGAGGGGCCTGGAACAGCTCTGTGAGGAGCAAAGGCTGAGAGCCCTGGGGCTGAGAGCCTGCAGAAGAGCAGCCCCAGAGGGGAGCTGAGCAATGCTCAGCAAGAGCTGAAGGAGCTGTGGGGTCAAGAGGCTTGGACCAGACTCTGCTCAGGGGTGCCCAGGGACAGCAAAAGGGCCAAGGGGCACAAACTGGAGCCCAGGAGGTTCCATCTGAAGATGAGGAGAAACTCCTTTGGTGTGAGGGTGCTGGAGGCCTGGAGCAGGCTGCCCAGAGAGGTTGTGGAGTCTCCTGGTGTGGAGAGCTTCCAACCCCACCTGGGCACTGTGCTCCTGGACGAGCTGCTGTGGGTGCCCTGCTGGAGCAGGGAGATTGGATGAGATGCTCTCCAGAGGTCCCAACCAAGGAAGCAGAGCTGCAAACGGTGCTCCAGCAGCCTCCAGGAAACGTGGAGTGAGGAAAAGCATCCTCCTTGCTGAAAAGCATCCTCCCTGCTCAACCCTACCTTGGGGGGCAGTGGGACTCAAACTCTACTGTGGTACTTTTGAGGGGTGAGCTAAGGCAAAGCAGGATGGTTGGGGGCTAATTCCATCTCCCAGGGCAGGCAGGAGGCTGAGCTGCTTCTCCTGCAGCCGGGAATCCTCCTCTTTGAAATTGATTTCTCCTGCTTTATTGCTTCCTCCCTTTAATTGCAATACAAATGTTTGCTGATGCAATTAGGCAGCACATGCGACAAAGCTGTTAGAGGGTGTCACCAGCTCGTATTTCTTCACTTCTTTGAGGGGGGGGGGGGGGAGAAAAAAGAGAGAAGCCTGCTCCCTGCACAGCTCTAGGGGTGAGAAAAGATCATTCCCCGGTGGCTTGCTTTGTGCTGAGGTGGGGTTAGGGTTGTGGGGTTGGGGTTTGGGGTTGTTTGGGGTTGTTTTTTTCCTGTTCAATATACTGAAAGCACACACACACACACACAAATTTTGCCTTACAGCAGCTCGTCTGGGGTGGGGGCTGCGTGTGTGTGTGTGAAATAATCCACTCAACGTTCAGATTATCAGCTAATGCTCATTTGCATTAGAATGGGCTAGAAGAGCTCCCGGGATGGAGCGAGGTCCCTGCGGATCAGCCGCTGCCCTTGCGCGAAACGGCGACAGATCCTCATCCCCCAGCGCAAAAGGCTCCTCGTGGAGGAGGCTTCTGACCCTCCCGCGCTGGGGAATGCTCCTTGGGCACCCTCATGGGTGCAGCCCTCGCTGCCAGGGAAGGGGATCTTGCCCAAACACAACATCGATTACTCATGGACGAGGCTTCTGATCCTCCCGCGGTGGGGAATGATCCTTGGGAAGGGGATCTCCTCTGAACACAAAACCCCTCCTGGATGTGGTCTCTGATCCTCCCAGGGTGGGGAATGATCCTTGGGAAGGGGATCTCCTCTGAACACAAAGCCCCTCCTGGATGTGGTCTCTGATCCTCCCAGGGTGAGGAATGATCCTTGGGAAGGGGATCTCCTCTGAACACAAAACCCCTCCTGGATGCGGTCTCTGATCCTCCCAGGGTGAGGAATGATCCTTGGGAAGGGGATCTCCTCTGAACACAAAACCCCTCCTGGATGTGGTCTCTGATCCTCCCAGGGTGGGGAATGATCCTTGGGAAGGGGATCTCCTCTGAACACAAAACCCCTCCTGGATGTGGACTCTGATCCTCCCGCGGTGGGGAATGATCCTTGGGAATGGGATCTCCTCTGAACACAAAACCCCTCCTGGATGTGGACTGATCCTCCCAGGGTGGGGAATGATCCTTGGGAAGGGGATCTCCTCTGAACACAAAACCCCTCCTGGATGTGGACTCTGATCCTCCCAGGGTGGGGAATGATCCTTGGGAAGGGGACATTGAACACAAAACCCCTCCTGGATGTGGCCTCTGATCCTCCCAGGGTGAGGAATGTTCCTTGAGAAGGGGACATTGAACACAAAACCCCTCCTGGATGTGGCCTCTGATCCTCCCAGGGTGAGGAATGTTCCTTGAGAAGGGGACATTGAACACAAAACCCCTCCTGGATGTGGCCTCTGATCCTCCCCAGCAGGGAATGTGGGCAGGGAACACAAAACCACTTGTGGATGCAGCCTCTGACCCCTTGCTGACAGGGAATATTCCTTGGGAAGGGGACCCTGCCACAGGATTTGCTACAGAATGAATTGAATGTAGGAATAATAGGGAGAATACAACCAGAGTTGTCTCCAGGTTCACCTCAAGCCACAGTGCCAAACCCTGGAGCTGTCCCAAAGGATCCCATGTGCCCCACATCAGGATGGGGGCACCAACCCCATGGCATCACTGGAAGCAGCTCTTCACTCTGGGTCCATTCCTGGCTTTAAACCACCACCAAATCCAGGAGCAGAGGCCACAAGGAAGCCAAAGCAAAGTGCCCTGCACAGAGCCACAGAAGAGTCTTGGATTCACAGAATGGGTCAGAAGGGACCTTAAACTCCAGCACAGGAGGTTCCACCTCAACGTGAGGAGGAACTTCTGCACTGTGAGGTTCACAGAGCCCTGGAGCAGGCTGCCCAGAGAGGCTGTGGAGTCTCCTTCTCTGGAGCCTTTCAAGCCCCATCTGGATGTCTTCCTGCGTGACCTGTGCTGGATTCTATGCTCCTGCTCTGGAAGGGGGCTTGGACTGGATGACTTTCAGAGCTCTCTTCCAACCCCTAACAGCCTGTGATCCTGTTCCAAGCCCCCTACCATGGGCAGGCACACCTCCCACCAGCCCAGGCTGCTCATCCAGCCTGCTGCTCATCCATCCTCATCCAGCCTGGCCTTGAACACCTCCAGGGAGGAGGCAGCCACAACCTCCCTGGGCAACCTGTGCCAGTGTCTCCCTCCCCCTCACTGGGAAGAATGTCTTCCTAATCTCCAGCCTCAATCTGCCCTCCTGAAGCTTCAGTCCCTCCCCTCTCTCCGTGCCGCTCCGCGATGGCCCAGCAAGGGCCCAATCCTGCGCAGCAGCCAGCCCCGGCAGCCCCTGGCACCCAGCACAAAGCCTGACGCTGCACCTTTCCCAGCCCAGCTGTCAAAAATGAAGCTGTCGCCCTGACGGCCTCCTCGGAGCCTCGTTAAAAATGTGATGGTTCCCTTAGGCTACCAGGGCAGAGCCAGGGCCCAGCTAATGAGGATGTGACAGGGAGGAGGGCTCGGATCAGACTCCTCTCTTCCCACGGCTGCGCTCGGGAATCGACCTGGAAACGGAGGGAAGAGAAAAGGGAAGCCAAGAGGTGAGGGACCACGAGGGGTTTGGGGAGCGTCTGCACTCACCAAAAGAGCAATCCTGTCCCTGTCACCATTAATCAGGCACATGGTGGGCAAGCAGAAGATGCTCAGCCCCCCCTCTGGTAAAGGGAAGGGAGGTCAGCCCTCACCCCACGGCTTCGGCTTCCCTGGGATGCTCCGTGCCGGGAGTGGGCTTTGCAAACACATCCCAGCAGCTCTCCTGCTTCATTTCCTCATTGAAATAGAAACAATCAGAGCTGAGGTCTTTATTTCTTTCCACCCTCCACCCCTCATTCCCCCTCCCCACAACCCCCCCCTCCACCCCCTTTCTTTTTGCCCAAGCTGGAAAGCAGCTGGCTTCACAGCCAGGCACTGTCACAGACCACCTGTGATGAGGCAGGGTCTGCACCCCTCAAATGCATGATGCCAAAACCATTGAAGATCCACCCTCCCAGCCCATGAAACAGGGGGTTGGCACCTCTTGAAGTCTCACCCAGTGCCCAGCTGGCCATGCTGGGCACACCCAGGGGGCAGCCCTGCCACTTCTGCAAACCCCAGCCCCTCTCGCAACCCCTATCTGTAGGGGGGTAACCCTATAGACCTGGCAGTGTTTGGATGCCTTTTAGCCCCTTTCTGGCCATCAGCAGCCCCTGGAGGGGGAGCAAAGAGCTTGGGGGAGCACTGAGAGAGTCCTGTCTGAGGGCAGCGCTCGAATCTCCAACCCTTCAAACCCAAAGGAAGCTCCAAACAATCCTGAACCAACCCCCTCGAGCCCAAACAGCAGCAAGCTTTGGGAGGCAGGCCAAGCTCTGCAGCTTAGGCCCATCTCCAAATATCTCCCAACAAGTTTATTTATGGAAAATAAAATCAGTCCAAGATGTTCACAGCTCAGGAATATTTAATGCTGTTTGGTGAGAAAAAGTATTTCCAGCAAGGAGGGAACCGCAAGGCTCCCGGGCATGGCATGGGGGATGCTGCCCCACACCACTCACCCTGGGAACCCAGAACTGCTCTGACTGGATCAAACACCTCCCTAATTTAGTTCATAGCAATCCTGCTTAATTAATTGGGTCTGGGTCTGGCTGCTGAGGTGAGAGCCGTGGGAAGAGCTGGGTGCTGAAGCATCGCCAGGGGCTGCATTGCCCCTGGGTGCCCACCACAGCACCCAGCCACCCACCAGGGCTCGAGACCCCATCCCTGATCCATCTCTTTCCCACCCACCAGTGCTCAAGGTTACACTGCCCAGGGACCTCATTCCTGATCCATCCTCTTCCCACCCACCAGTGCTCAAGGATACACTGCCCAGGGATCTCATCCCTGATCCATCCCCTTCTCACTCAGCAATGCTTGAGGATACACTCCCCAGGGACCTGATCCCTGATCCTTCCTCTTCCCACCACACTGGGAATGGGAAGGATAATTTCCTTGGTTGGGAAGAGGAGGAAATAGCAGCAGAGTGAGAGGTGACCCTGATGAACAGGTTGCCCAGGGAGGCTGTGGCTGTCCCCTCCCTGGAGGCGTTCAAAGCCAGGCTGGATGAGGCCTTGAGCAACCTGGGCTGGTGGGAAGTGTCCCTGCCCATGGCAGGGGGCTGGAACTGGAAGATCTTCAAGGTCCCTTCCCACCCAAACCTCTCCATGAATCTATGATGCCAGGATGCACAAACACCAGCCCAAGGATGGGGGGGTCACATTGCTGCCCCTCTGCCCGTCGATCCCCTAGGAGCTGAGGTGACAGAGGTGACATGGAGCTGTCTGCCAGGGCAGCCTGAGCCCAGGGCAGGCCAGAGGCAGCAGTGATGGAAGTCACTTTAATAGCCACTTGCCAGCTGATGGGGAATGTTACTGCATCCCCTGCTCCCATGGGACCATCAGGAGCATCCCTAGCCTGGGCTGCCACCACCCCATGGGCTGTCACTTTGCCAAGGTTGGGGACATACAGGAAACACAGTTGGGGAAGTGGGGAGAGCAGCAGGGCAAGGCCTGGCTTTTACAAACAGCTCTAATATCCCTGGAAGACATCTCCCAGTCATGCTCCGGGTTGGAAATATCTCCCAGTACAATTCTGAGTCATTGGTGACTCAGTGACATTGCTGAGATGCAAAAGCAGGTCCTGGCCCAGCCCTTTGCTGCCCCATTTGGTGGCTCCATGAGCTCTACCCCACTCATTTCTCATTGTATTGCCCAGACAGAGACAACCCCTCCCTCCCCCCAGACTCATCACCCCCCACCCTGACCATGGAGCCACTCAGGGACAGTCCCCTGGGATGGCTGTGGTGGAGACCTCATCTCTGGACACATTCAAGGTCAGGCTTGATAGGACTCTGAGCAACCTGATCCAATTGGAGCTGTCCCTGCTGACTGCAGGGGGCTTGGACAAGATGACCTTGGAGGGCCCTGTCCAACCCAGAGCATTCTCTGATGGGTAAGTTTTCTCCACGTGGGAAAAGCTCAGATCTGAGCCCAACTTTGCCACCTGAGAGGCTCCCAGGTTGTGTCCACCCAGACCACAGAGGCAAGAGCATCCCCAGGGATGGCACAATCCAAGTGGGATTTCCTAGAGGAGCCTTTTCAAACATAAAGCCCTTCAGATACTGAAAAACACCCTGCTGGGTGCTCCCAACAGCCCAGGATGCAGATGAAATTCCACCAGAGCACGCTGGACACAGCTCTGAGGCTTGCTGCAAAACTGGGGCACAGAAAACGGAGGTTCAGGGCCCCCCAGGACCACGTTGTGCACACACACACACAAAGAAGAGGGGGTTCAGGGATGCTCAGAGGCTGGGATTCCAGGATACTCATGGGCCAGGATATTCAGAGGCTCCAGGATGCTCAGAGGTCAGGATGTTCAAGGGGTTGTGGGATGCTCAGAGGTCAGGATGCTCAGGGGGTCCAAAATGCTCAGAGGTCAGGATACTTTGAGGCAGTGGTACCTGGAGACTGGGATGCTCAGGCATTCCAGGATACTCAGAGGACCAGGATGCTCAGGGGGGGCAGGATGCTGCAAGGCTGGGATGATTTGAGGTAGGGATGCTCAAAGGTTGGGATGCTTGGAGAATCTGGGATGCTCAGTGGGTCCAAGATGCTCAGATGTTGGGATGGTCAGAGGCTGGGATGTTCAGAGGTTGGGATGCTCAGAGGATCTGGGATGCTCAGGGGGTCTGGAATGTTCAGAGGATCTGGGATGCTCTGGCAGTCTGGGGTGCTCTGGCAGTCTGGGGTGCTCAGGGGGTCTGGGGTGCTCAGGGGGTCTGGGATGCTCAGGGGGTCTGGGATGCTTGCAGGCAGGAACAAAGCTCATGGGAGCCCATCGAGGTTTCAGCAGGGCAGAGTCCAGCACCACAGCAGGACCAGTCCTTGGGACTGGGAGCTTTGGGATCCCACAGGCACCCAGCACGGTGGCAGATCCCTCTCTGGACATTGCCATCCACAGCAGGGCTTGGCACAGCTCAGCACAGCTCGACACAGCCTGGCATCATGTGGTGGCTGGGGAATGGATGCCATCAGTGCCAGGACATATCAAGAGCAGAAATCAACCTGGAGCCATCCTCATCAGCATCATTACCATCATCATCCCCTCCCCCCCACCCCCTGTTCCCTGCTCTGTCTGAGCAGCGCCGTCTCCCCTGGCTGGTTTCTGGCCGCTGATGAGGTGAGGGCTGCCTGGCTGGGATACAACAGAGCTCTGGGCAGCACCCAGAGAAAGAGGGGCTAGGAAAAAAACAAAACCAAAGAGAGAGAGAGGAGGGAAAGCATCAGGAGCAGCCCTGCTGGCTGACAGGGAAGGAAGTGAAGCAGCCAAGTTTCATTGGCCTGGTGTTGACATCCCAGGACGCTGCAGAGAGCTGATGGCTTCTGTCCTAAGGTTTAGCCAGAGCTCCCTTTTGCCTTTCATCCTCACTTAATTCACCCTCTGGAGGCTGCCATGGGTTTGGGGGGGGGGTGTAGTTTTTGGTTGTTTGGGGGTTTTTGAGGTTGTTTTTTGCTGGTTTGGGTTTTTTTCCCCTCTGTGTGGGGTGATGGGATTTGAACTGCACTTTTCCCTCTTGGAGGAGATGGTTTTGCTTTGCTAGCAGTGTGTGTGTGTGCTGAAAGCATGGAATCATTGAATTGCTGGAGTTGCAAAAGGCCTCTAAGATCATAGGGTCCGACCTAAGACCACCATGGCCACAGGTTTCTTGAACACCTCTGGAGATGGGCACTCCACCACCTCCCTGGGCAGCCTGTGCCAGCCCCTGACCACTCTTGCAGCAAAGAAATTTGCCCTCATCTCCAAACCTAACCCTCCCCTGGCACAATTTCAGGCCACTGCCTCTTGTCCTGTCACTGGCACGACGAAGAAGAGCCCAACCCCCACCTGGCCCCAACCTCCTTAGAGGGAGCTGCAGAGCCAGAAGGTCTCCCCTCAGAAGTCTCCCCTCCTTTTCTCCAGGCTGAACCACTCCAGCTCCCTCAGCTGCTCCTCCCCAGCCCTGTTCCCATGGAAGGCAGCTGGATGTGCAAAGGAGAGGGACACACTGGCTGCACAATCTCTCACCCAACCCCTTGGCCAAACCCCTGCCTGGTGGCCTCAGGTCCCCCCTGTGCAATTTCCAGCCTGGAGGCAATCCCCAAAATGACTCAAGGCTGAGGTCTGATCAAGAATTTCCCTGGAAAAGTGACATCCATCAGGAATCAACCCCCAAGTGTTGGCTGCCCAGGGAGAAAGCGGGTCACAGCCACCAGGATGCCACAGGAATCTCTCACAGTCAACCACCTGCAACTATCCCTCCCCCTGCGGCTGGATCTTTGCCGGGAAAACCAAAGCTGTGAAGCTGTTTGGGCACTTGCAGGGCTTGGAGCAGCTTTGCACACGATGTGCTCCCGGAGCACCTCCCCTTCAGCCCTGGCAGGTCCTTGTCACCAACCAGCAGCGAGCGGCACCTGCGGTGACGTTCCAGTGAGAGAAGACCAAAAGGTGGCAATATTTGCCAAGCCTTCCCTCCCTTTTGCACAGGGAAAGGTGCCAGGTTGGCAAGGACGAAGCTCCTGGAACTGGGGTCAGCTCGGGTCGCTCCCACAGCTGGCAGCATCCTGGACCCCTGATCATCCCTGCCCCGGAGCATCCCACACCCCTGAGCATCGCCAGGGTCTCGGCAACACCATGGGGGGTTGCTCAGCAGCTTCCCGGGGGTCTCATTGGCAACACAGGGGCTTGGCAGCCTGGCGGGGGTCTCGCCAGCATCACAGAGGCTTGGCGGTACCGCGGGAGGCTCAGCAGCAGCCGCGGGGGGCTCGGCAGCATGGAGGGGGGCTCGGCAGCATGGCAGGGGGCTCGGCGGAGCCGCTGCCTCCCCGGCGCCTCCCACTTGCCAAATATTTGTTTAAGGAGGGAATTCCTCTCGCACGTAGGTGGGCTCCGGCGCTGCGGGGAGCGGGGCTGCCGGCAGCATCCTCAGGCACGGGGAATCCTCCCGAGGTGGCTCCCAGCCCCTCCAGCCCCTCCCTGCACCAGCGCCAGGCCTGCTGCCAGGGCGAGGATCTCTTGCAGCGATGCCAAGCTGCCCTTTGCAGCGGGGGGGGGGGGGGGGGGGGGGGGGGGGCGCAGCTCGCTGCTTCCCTGCTGCGGCGCCGGCTCCGTGTCGGAGCAAGAGCGCCAAGAGATGCTGTCCCCCAGCACCCTCCGTGTCACCACCGCACGGGTCCCCCCCGCCGGCCACCCCGGCTCCCAGCCCCACAACCGCAGCCGCTTTGATCCACGGCTTAATTCCCTCCCTCCCGCTAATTTGTGCTCAGGCTCTGAACGTTCAGCTGGAGATGCCGAGATCAAATGCTCGCTGAAGAGAGGCTCAGGCAGGAGAACATGAAAGGCTCAAGCTGCGGTTCGGGATGCCGGCCCCAGCGAGGCGCCCTGGGAAGTGTGAGCCAAGAGCTCCCTCTGCTCCCAGAAATCCCTCCCCAGCCCCAAACGCATCCAAGGAACTGGGACCTGCCTGCCCTGGCCGTGCCTTGAGGCCCTGCAAGCTCATCGCAGCTCAGAGGGAGAAGGGACCTTAGGGAGCGAGGGGGGACACTGCAAGGGGTAAGATGCTGCTAATACAAAGTCAGCTAAGAGTGAAACTCTCACAGAAAGGCCTCGAGGTGGTTGGCACCCCCTGGCAGCCCAAATGTTTGTCAGTCCTGGAACACCCCTGCAAAATACATCACACCCCCCTGAATCCCAGCGTGGTAGGGTGGAAGGGACCTCTGGAGATCATTCAGGCCCAACCCCTGCCCTGCTCCAGCAGGGCACCCACAGCAGCTTGCCCAGCAGCACAATGCCCAGGGGGGGTTGGAAGCTCTCCACACCAGGAGACTCCACAACCTCTCTGGGCAGCCTGCTCCAGGCCTCCAGCACCCTCACAACAAACAACTTTCTCCTCCTCTTCACATGGAACCTCCTGGCTGCCACTTTGTGCCCTTTGCCCCTTGTCCTGCCCCTGGGCACCACTCAGCAGAGTCTGGCCCCAGCCTCTTGCCCCCCACAGCTCCTTTAGCTCTTGCTGAGCATTGCTCAGCTCCCCTCTGGGGCTGCTCTTCTGCAGGCTCTCAGCCCCAGGGCTCTCAGCCTTTGCTACTCATAAAGGTGCTTCAGCCCCCTCAACATCTTCCCAGCCTCTTCTGGACTCTCTCCAGCAGTTCCCTGTTCCTCTTGGACTGCCCAGAACTGGAGCCAGGACTCCAGCTGTGCCCTCACCAGGGCAGAGTAGAGGGAGAGGAGAATTTCCCTTGCCCTGCTGGCCACACACTTCTCCATGCCCCCCAGGAGATCTTTGGCCTTTTTGGCCAAGACAGCACCTTGCTGGCTCCTGGACAACTTCTTGTCCAGCAGGACAGCCCAGGGCAAAGGGCAGCACTCCTCCTATCACACAATTCCCCCCCAGGATGGAGGAAAACCAGGGAGGGGAGTTTGTGTCATCAGCACCAAAACCATCACCCGGGGAGGGAGATGAGCAAGGAAGGGAAACAAACAAACGTCGAGGGAGGAAGAGGGAGCTGGGAAGTGGCAGGGGAGAGCTCTGGAACCCCAAAGAAAGGGGGAAAGCAGCAAATGATTATTTCAATGGCAATGAAAATGGATTTGATTAGGAAAAAAAATGTGGATTCCTCTTGGCTCCCAAGAAAAGCAATATCCAGGGCTGTGCCATCCCATCTCCAGGCAGGGAGAATGAGTTATTAAAGCAGAAGATGAATGGCTTGCTGTGCAGCTAACTGCTCCAGTTAAGAGCAAACAACAGTGATAAACTTACTCTTTGCCCCAAAACACATTCCTCCTCCTCCTCCTCCTCCTCCACCTCATCCCCAGGCTCATTTCTCCCCCCCTCCTCCCATCCCTGCTCCTCTTTTCCTCTGCCTGATAAAAATTCAGGAGGGAAAAATTAATAGCAGTTAAAAGGTGAATTTAGAGGGTGGGTGATGCTTTGCTTGGGGTTCTTTTTTTTCCCCCCTCTCTTCCTCCCCCACCTTTAACACACACCCTAAAAAAAAAAAAACCCAAAAAAAGAAGAGAATACACACAGGGAATTAAAATAAACTCTCTGAGCTGCAGGGTGGGGAAGCAGGAGGATGGAAATGAAGGTGAATGCTGAGGCAGAGCACCCAGCACCTGCTGGTGAGGACACTGGTGTGAAGAAATCTGTGTGAAAATGAGAGGCTGGGAAGGAGGTTGATCACCCGAGGAGGGGTTTGCAGGGGCTGGGAGCATCAGGAGCCAGCAGCTTCCCTTATCCCAATGTGTTCCTGGGAAGAGCCATTGAAATCAGAGCATGGGGAGGGTGGGAAGTGTTGTGGAGATCATCACAACCAACCCTCCTGCTCCAGCAGGGCACCCACAGCAGCTTGCCTCAGGAGCACGATGCCCAGGGGAGGTTGGAAGCCCCCCAGAGGAGGCTCCACAACCTCTCTGGGCAGCCTGCTCCAGGCCTCCAGCACCTTCACACCAAAGGAGTTTCTCCTGCTCAGGATCAAGACACTTGCTCAGGATCAGGAAAATCACTCGGGGTCAGGAAACCTGCTCAGGAGCAAGAGCATCACTCAGGATCAGGCCCCTCGTCCCCACCAAGCAACTCTTGGAGGCTTCACAAATGCCTTGCTCGTGTCCACCACCTAATCTTATCCACCAGAAAAGTCCTTTTGCTTCCAGACCCCCACAGGACACACCTGCTGCAAGTCCCCCAGTGACTCCACCACTTTAAAACCCATCACACCCCCATAGGATAGGATAGGATAGGATAGGATAGGATAGGATAGGATAGGATAGGATAGACCAGGTTGGAAGAGACCTTTGAGATCATCCAGTCCAACCTCTCACCCAGCACCATCTAATCAACTAAACCATGGCACCAAGTGCCTCATCCAGGCTCTTCTTAAACACCTCCAGGGATGGGGACTCCACCACCTCCCTGGGCAGCACATCCCAGTGGCCAATCTCCCTTTCTGGGAAGAATTTCTTCCTCACATCCAGCCTGAACCTCCCCTGGCACAGCTTGAGCCTGTGTCCTCTTGTTCTGGTGCTGCGTGCCTGGGAGAAGAGACCAACCCCCACCTGGCTGCAACCTCCCTTCAGGTAGCTGTAGAGAGCAAGAAGGTCTCCCCTGAGCCTCCTCTTCTGCAGGCTAAGCAACCCCAGCTCCCTCAGCCTCTCCTCCCAGGGCTGTGCTCCAGACCCCTCCCCAGCTTTGTTGCCCTTCTCTGGACACCTTCCAGCAGCTCAACATCTTTCCTAACCTGAGGGGCCCAGAACTGGCCACAGTGAACTGGCCACCCTCTGGCCATCCCAAGCAGCCCCAAACCCTCAGGAGAGGCAGCAGGCACCGAGCTGCCTCCTCTCCCCTCAGCACCCCAAAGCAGAAGGCCTTTTCCCCGCTCCCTCCCTCCCCAGATATCCAAGACACCTCCAGAGCAGGATCTCCCAAGCCCTCCCCAGCATCCCCCCCAGCAGCTTGGCTGCCTGGTTTCCAGTTACACAACCCTGCTTGGGAGATCCTACGTGGGCAGACGTGGGTTTTCCTCGCAATTGACAACAGCTCTCGCTGCAGCTCAGCAGAACATGAGCAGCTTACATAAACAGCCCTCCCAGTTACCCTCTGTGTGTGTGTGTGAGGTGGGGGGGGGGCTCCAAGCAGCCATCCCAGGTTTGAAGGGGGCAAAAAACCCACACATCCCCCCCAAACCCACCCCAGCAAACCAAGGACTCTTCTTTCCCCTTCCCTCCTCCTTCCTTCCAAAGTCTTATTCTTTCTCTTCCCCCCACCCCTTCCTCCCTCCCCTATAAACCAACCCAAACCTGCCCAAGCTTCTCCTTGTGGGGGAAAAGGCAGCACTGGAGAGGGGAAGGGAAAAAAAAGAAAGGGAGGGAGAGAGAGAGAGAGAGAGAGAGAGAAATGACTCAAGTGTTTTGTAACTTGTCACATTCAAAGCTGCAATTTGGAGGCAGGAAGGAGGGATCCAAAATAGTCACCCCAAGCCCAGTTGTATAACCCAGATCCCCAGTCCCCTCCCATCTCCTGGGGGGTGGAAAAGGGAAAAAAAAAAGGGGGGGGGGAAATTTCTGCTCTAGATTGGCAGCTGGGGAAGAAAAAAAAACCAAACACCCAAGGCAGCAGAGCTCAGGGTTGTTCCAGCACAGGAAGGAACCCCCAAATCGGGAAGAATTACTCATCCCTGGGAAAAAAAAGGCTCCTGAGCTGGCAGGGAGGCACCAGGGAAGATGCTGCAGGGGAGGAAGGCTCCCAGGGATGGATTCTCCAAATCCCACAGACACACAGAATGGTGAGGGTGGGAAGGGAGCTCTGGAGATCAGGCACTGCCACCTCCCCCCTGCTCCAGCAAGGGCACCCACAGCAGTTTCTCAGCAGCACAATGGTTGGAAGCTCTCCACACCAGGAGACTCCACAACCTCTCTGGGCAGCCTGCTCCAGGCCTCCAGCACCCTCACAACAAACAACTTTCTCCTCCTCTTCACATGGAACCTCCTGGCTGCCACTTTGTGCCCATTGCCCCTTGGCCTGGCCCTGGGCACCACTGAGCAGAGTCTGGCCCCAGCCTCTTGCCCCCCACAGCTCCTTTAGCTCTTGCTGAGCATTGCTCAGCTCCCCTCTGGGGCTGCTCTTCTGCAGGCTCTCAGCCCCAGGGCTCTCAGCCTTTGCTGCTCCCAGAGCTGCTCCAGGCCCCTCAGCATCTTCCCAGCCTGCCCTGGACTCTCTCCAGCAGTTCTCTGTCCCTCTTGAACTGGGGAGCCCACAACTGGACCCAGCATCCCAGCTGTGTGCTCAGCAGGGCAGAGCAGAGGGGGATGCTGCAGCTCAGAGCCCAGCAGCGAGGCTGAGCTCCTGGAATGCCTTCCCAAGCAGAAGGTGATCCTCGGGAAGCAGAGGTGGAGCAGGAAAGCAGCACAGAGAGGACTTCCCTGGGGAAAAGTGACCTGACAATGGCTGCATCTTGATCTGCTGAAGGGCATCAAAACACTCTGGTGCCAAACCTGAACCCAGAGCAGGCTCAAGCCCTGCTAGGTGCCAGAGAGGAGATGCAGAAGCCAGGACACTCCCACGGGAAGCTTCCAGCAGAGCAGGAAGCTCAGAGCATGGCTCAGGGGTGAGCTCCTCTGCTGTACAACCCTTCCCTCCTGGCTCTCCTTCTCCTCCTTCATCAACACCTCACCCACATGCTCAGCAACTCCCCACTGAGACCTCCAAAAGCCCAGATGCCCCCAGACCCTGCTGCAAAGAGCAATGGGGGGCAGGGGGGGAGGGAGGGAAGGGAGAAGATACCTGCCTGCAAGAGCCATGCCCTTGACTCACCCTCATCTCCCACCCCCACAGACCCCATTCTCAAGGCACAAGGAGCAGCTGGAGAAGCCTGCCCCCTGCTCTAAACCCTCCTACCCACCCAACCACCCTTCCTTTCACTGGGAGAAGCCCAGGCAGGTCCTGGGGCTGGCAGGAGACACGAGGAGGGTGACACCTCACCTCGGGGCTCATTGATCTGCCATCGACCCCGCTCTGGACTCTGACTTTGAAAGCCCAGATGGACTTTGGCATCTGGCTCTGGGGCTTTGTGGGGGCAGCACCTCCTACAGGGCTCCTCAAAAACGAAAAGCCAAGGAGGGAGTTGAGGGGAGGGGGGGGGGGAGGGGGTCTGAGCTTTGCAGCCTTTCAACCAACGTCACCCCAGCTGAGCTCTTGAACCCTGAGTGCCTGACAGCACAGGCAAGCGCTCAGAGCATCCCAGGAAGGTCCCAAACCGAGCCAGGACGACAAAAATGAGGCTATTCTGTGTACATTCATCTGCTTCCACACCACAGCTTGGCTGTGCAATGACAACATAAATCAATCTCTGTCTCTTTATGACAGCCCCCCCCCCCCCCCCCCCCGACCTGTGCATCCCTGCAGCCTGTGGATTAGCATCACGGAGCGGTAGGGTTCGAAGGGACCTCTGGAGAGCATCTAGTCCAAGCCCCCTTGCCAAGGAAAGTTCTCACAGGAACACAGTCAGGCAGGTTGGGAATGCCTCCAGAGATGGTGGTTCCAGCACCTCCCCTGGGC
This sequence comes from Dryobates pubescens, assembly GCF_014839835.1. NCBI lineage: Eukaryota > Metazoa > Chordata > Aves > Piciformes > Picidae > Dryobates > Dryobates pubescens. Next base: position 6,987,309 of record NC_071642.1, read on the forward strand.
AGCCTGTTCCAATCCCTGACCACTCTTGCAGCAAAGATTTTCTTTCCTCCTTTCCAACCTAACCTCCCCCTGGTGCAACCCGAGGCTCTTTCCTCTCATTCTGCCACCTGAGACTAGGGAGAAGAGCCCAGCCCCCACCTGGCTCCAACCTCCTCTCAGGGAGCTGTGGAGAGCCAGAAGGTCTCCCCTCAGCCTCCCCTTCTCCAGGCTGAACACCCCCAGCTCCCTCAGTTGCTCCTCCCCAGCCCTGTTCTCCAGACCCTTCCCCAGCTTCCTTGCCCTTCCCTGGACCCACTCCAGCCCCTCAATGTCCTTCATGGAGTGAGGGGGCTCAAAACTGAGGTGTCTGTTGGTACCCTGTAGAGCTCACAGCACAACCCAGCAAGGACTTTGCCCATGCAATAAACCAGCATCACCCAGACAAAAAGTCAGATTGCTGACCCCTTGGCCCTTGCTCCCTTGTGTGTTCCCTGGGGAGTGCCTGCTGGGCTCCTGAAGAACATCCCAGCCCCAGAACTGGTTACAGGTTGCCCATGGAGCTCGTGGATGCCACCCACTTGGAGGTGTTCAAGGCCAGGTTAGATGAAGCTCTGAGCAACCTGGGCTGGTGGGAGGTGTCCCTGCCCATGGCAGGGTTGGAAGGGACCTCAAGGCTCCGCCAGTTCCAAGCCCCTGCCATGGCCAGGAACACCTCACACCACAGCAGGTTGCTCACAGCCACCTCCAGCCTGGCTGCAAACACCTCCAGGAATGAGGCTTCCACCACCTCCCTGGGCAACCTGTGCCAGGCTCTCACCACCCTCATGGGCAACAACTTCTTCCTCACATCCAATCTGAATGTCCCCTCCTGTAGCTTGGATCCATTCCCCCCAGTCCTATCCCTCCCTGACACCCTCCAAAGTGTTTCTTGGAGCCCCCTGCAGATCCTGGAAGGCCACAAGAAGGTCTCCTCAGAGCCTTCTCCTCTGCAGCCTGCACAACCCCAACTCCCTCAGTCTGTCCTCACAGCAGAGCAGCTCCAGCCCTCCGCTCCTCCTCGTGGCCCTTCTCTGGACACCTCCCAGCACCTCCAGATCCTTCCTGCAGTGGGGGGGTGGGGGGGTGGGGGGTTGGGGGGGATGCTCTCGAAGCTCTTTTGCAACCCACCCCATGCTGTGGCTCTCTGGTGGGAGCAGGGAGCACACATCTGCAAGGAGCCAGACAATTATCCCGGGGAGTTCCGTGGTGATGGATAGAAGTTTTAATTACCAAACCTTTTCATCCTCCCCCACATGCACACAGACAGACACACACACACACACACACAAAGTGTATTTTCTGGCATGTTTATTTAATAATAAAACTATGATAAAATTATATGTTAGCAGAATAAGCTCCTGGGGAGGGGAGGGGAGCAGGGGCGGGGGGGGGATGTAAAGTACAAGATGAGCTGAAGCCTGTTTTGTCACCAGAGCTGAACAATATTAGCTCCTTTGATCTCCTTGCCTCCCCAAACAGCTGTAGAAGGAGGCAGCAGTGTGGAAAGGTGGTGGTGGGAGGTGGGTTTGGGTGACCACCCCCCCCCCCACCTTGCTCCCTGCTCCCCGCTCACGCAGGGCGCCGCGGATTGACAGCCGCTGCTCCTCCGCACGTCCCCAGCTCCTGATTTCCCCAAAGAGAAGAGCAAGCAGCCAGCCAGCTCGGCCTTAATCGCCATGGACAGGGCTAAAGGGTGGCCCTGTCACCCATCAGGATCATTTAGAGCTTGGGCAGTCCCCAAGTCCCATGGGGAAAGCCCCTCAGAGCTCCGTGCTCATATCAGTCTTGATTTCATTTGGGCCTTCGCACCCTTGTCGGGTTGGGCGCAGCCAGGCTGGATGATAACACAGCCTGATGCCTCCCAGCCCCTGGCACCAGGAGGTGGCTGCTGCCAGGGCCACAGGAGCAAGCTCCTGCTCCAAACCTGGCTGTCAACAGCACAGCAGCAGCGGCCAGATCCCCTTGGAGGCCACCCAGATGTAGGTTATCTGCTTCCCAGCGTACAGGCAGGAGGAGTTTGAGGTTTCCTCCATCCCTTTCATGTCCTCACAGAAGGGGTTGGGGGGGAAGAGACCCTCAAAGCTCACCCAGTCCAAGCCCCCCTGCAGTCAGCAGGGGCAGCCCCATCTAGAGCAGGTTACTCAGAGCCCCATCCAGCCTGTCCTTGAATGTCTCCAGGGATGGGGCTGCTACCTGCTCCAGAGTTCCACCACCTCCAACCACTCTGCTGCCTCCCTTTCCTCAGCTGCAAGAAGAAAACCACTGTCCTGACACCTCCACCACCCTCACTGCAGAGAACTTCTTCCTAATGTCCAGCCTGAATCTGTCCTGCTCTAGTTCCACAGAATGCAAGCACAGAATGGAAGGGGTTGGAAAGGACCTCTGGAGATCATTGAATCCAACCCAAAACTGGTTTCAAACCATCAGCCCTCATCCTCCCACTGTAAGCCCTTCTGGAAGCTCCTTCCCCAGCCTTCCTGTAGGGCTAGAGAGCCTCCCCTGTGGGGACAGGCTGGGAGAGTTGGGGCTGTTCAGCCTGGTGAAGAGAAGGCTCCAGGGAGACCTCAGAGCAGCCTTCCAGTACCTGAAGGGGCTCCAGGAGAGCTGGGGAGAGACTTTTGTCAGGGGCTGGGAGTGCCAGGATGAGGACAATGGCTTTGAGCTGGGAGAGGGGAGACTGAGACTGGAGATGAGGAAGAAATTCTTTAACAGTGAGGGTGGGGAGAGATTGGAACAGGTTGCCCAGGGAGGCTGTGGAAGTGTTCAAGGCCAGGCTGGATGAAGCTTTAAGCAACCTGGGCTAGTGGGAGGTGTCCTGACCCACAGCAGAGGTCTTGAAACTAGATGAACTTCATGCTCCAGAGAAGGGCAACAAAGCTGGGGAGGGGTCTGGAGCACAACCCTGTGAGGAGAGGCTGAGGGAGCTGGGGTTGCTTAGCCTGCAGAAGAGGAGGCTCAGGGGAGACCTTCTTGCTCTCTACAGCTACCTGAAGGGAGGTTGCAGCCAGGTGGGGGTTGGGCTCTTCTCCCAGGCACCCAGCACCAGAACAAGAGGACACAGGCTCAAGCTGTGCCAGGGGAGGTTCAGGCTGGATGTGAGGAAGAAATTCTTCCCAGAAAGGGAGATTGGCCACTGGGATGTGCTGCCCAGGGAGGTGGTGGAGTCCCCATCCCTAGAGGTGTTTAAGAGCCTGGATGAGGCACTTGGTGCCATGGTTTAGTTGATCAGATGGTGCTGGGTGATAGGTTGGACTTGATGATCTCGTAAGGTCTTTTCCAACCTGGTTAACTCCCCTCTCCTTCTCTTCTCCCTCCCCTCTCCCTCCCTCTCCTTTCCCTCTCCTCTTCCCTCTCCCTCTCCTCTCCCTCTCCTCTCCCTTCCAACCCAACCTATTCCAACTCTCCCTCAGCCATCAATCCTCCAGCAGGGATTTTTTTCCCTCCCCTCTACCACCACCTTCCTCCTCAGGAAAAAAAAAGGAAGCAGCACACACCACCACCACCAACAGCAGCAGCAGCAGCACCAAAAACCCCAACCCAACACCAACAAATCCGCAGCCAACCTGCTAATGAGCCTTTGTGCAACTTGTGCCTCCTTACCTCTAATTTTACAGCCTGTTGGGATTTGAGCTCTGTGGACAGCCCTCACATTTTGCCTGGGAATTATAGGCTGAGTGGCTGTTCTCTCCTATTATTGTGCTGTCAATCTCCTATTAGCACATTATAATATGCTACACTGACTGCATCTGTTCCCGATATCACAAGTCCTAATTGTCATTTGTTGAATCACTTTGTCTTTAAGATGATTGTTAAGCAATTATTTCATCCAAAGCAGCTTAAAACTTTGATTACTGGATAGTGTTTACAGGGATCAAAAGGGGGGGGAAGGGGGGGGGGTGGAAATCAGCAGCTGCTTCCCAACAGTTGGAGCTGAAAAAGCAAAGGGAAGGAGAGGCTGCCCCTGGGATGCCGATGCAGGAGCGCAGGGGTTGGATGACCTGGAGGTGTTCACCGCCTCCAAACCTCAGCCCTGCTGGGCCTGGAGGGAAATGTTATTTGTCCAGGGTGGTTAAAGGTCCAGTGAAAAGTGTAGGTAATGAGGCAGATGGGAAGTGACATCTCTGCCAGGATTGCTCATGGGAAGAGGAGCTCATCACAGCTGGCACCAGCTGGCCCTCAGCCGGCCCCTCCGGTAGGGCAAGGACCCGGTGTGGAACAGCACAGAAGCACAGAGGGGTAGGGGGTTGGAAGGGAGCTCTGGAGATCAGGCACTACAACCTCCCCCTGCTCCAGCAAGGGCACCCACAGCAGTTTCTCAGCATCACAATGGTCAGGGGGGTTTGGGAGCTCTCCACACCAGGAGACTCCACCACCTCTCTGGGCAGCCTGCTCCAGGCCTCCAGCACCCTCACAACAAACAACTTTCTCCTCCTCTTCACATGGAACCTCCTGGCTGCCACTTTGTGCCCTTTGCCCCTTGGCCTGGCCCTGGGCACCACTCAGCAGAGTCTGGCCCCAGCCTCTTGCCCCCCACAGCTCCTTTAGCTCTTGCTGAGCATTGCTCAGCTGCCCTCTGGGGCTGCTCTTCTGCAGGCTCTCAGCCCCAGGGCTCTCAGCCTTTGCTGCTCCCAGAGCTGCTCCAGGCCCCTCAGCATCTTCCCAGCCTGCCCTGGACTCTCTCCAACAGTTCTCTGTCCCTCTTCAACTGGGGAGCCCAGAATTGGACCCAGGACTGCAGCTGTGGCCTCATAGGGCAGAGCAGAGGGGGAGGAGAATGTCCCTCGACCTGCTGCCCACACCCTTCCTGATGCTCCTCCGGATGCCATTCATTTGCCTTTTTGGCCTCCAGGGCACAGATGTCTCCCCTATGGTCCCCTCTGGTGTGGCAAGGACTTGGTGTGGATCAATCCCCTGCACTTCCCCAGCACTTCTCATCAAGGATGCTCTCCTAGGAAGGTCTCTGAGAGCCACGGACAGCAAAGCAGAGCTTTGCTCAGAGCTGCATGAGAGGGACTTCCACCCCAGCCCAGCTCTTCCACTCCAACCCCCCCTGAAGCAGAGGCACTCAAGCACCCCAGCCCCTGCCTGGCAGCAGGTCAGCAGAGGACAGAGCTGCTCCAGCTCCGAAGAGCCTCCAGCAGAGATTTTTCTGCTTTAACACCCCACAACTCAAGCCCTCAAAGAGGCATTTTGGTAGCTCCCAGACCACTCACCAAGCCCCTTTGGCTGAGACATCGCTGCAAAAGCCCAGGGCTGGTCCCAGGCGCCGAGGAGCCGCCGGGCCGGCAGCCCTCTGAAGTCGGAGATGCTGCTATGTCACAGGGCATGGGAAGCCAAACCAGCCCCAGCCCCAGCAGGGCAGGAGGGAGGGGTTCCTCACCAGGGGCTTGGGCTAATCCCCACAATCTCCAGCTGACAGCAGCAGGAAGGAATGTTGGGCCATTGTCTTTGTGCTTTAAGTAGCCCAGACAGGCTGGAGAGGAGAAGGGAAGCAAAAATAAAAGGAAGAAAACCAAACCCCCCCCAACGCTGGAGGCTCCTCAGCCCCAGACAGCTCCACGAGCCAAGGAGGATACACAGACTGTCAGGAATCTTCTGCTTCAAACCATCTTCTCTAACAAGCCTGGAATTCAACCTGAGTGCTATCAGAAGCTCCTTCTAGCCAGCCAGCTGGGAAAGTCACTGCCTGCCACACAAAGCAGAGCAGGAGATGGAGCAGATCTCTCTCCTCCCTTTGTTAGGAGCTGATGGATTTCCTCACTGCAGCTCAGCCTCCAAATAATGGGCCCCAGAGCCTGGAGCACAGAGACCTTTATAAATCAGCTCTGTCCCCAAGCAGGCCACCAAGTGTTCACACACACAGAAAAGAAAGGGTGACTCGGGGCCAAGGCTGGGCTAGAACCAGCCAAGTGGCCTCTGTGATGGACTCCAGGCACAACCCAAGCTCCTGGGAGATGTTCATTCTCCTGCCCTGCACCCTAGGCATGGTTGGGCTCCCTGGTGCCATGGACTGCCATGGGGGTGGTGGAAGGCTGCAACAGGTTGCCCAGGGAGGTGGTGGAGGCTCCATCCCTGGAGATATTCAAGGTGAGGCTCCACAGGGCTCCAAGCAACCTGATCTAGTTGGGGATGGCCCTGCTGACTGCAGGGGGGTTGGACTGGATGAGCTTTGGGGGTCCCTTCCAACCCAGACCATTCTGTGATTCCATGACATCAGCTCACCAGCCTGTTTGGGCTGGAGAGGAGAAGGCTGGGAGGGGATCTGATCAAGGTCTATAAATACCTGAGGGGTGGGGGGCAAGAAGAAGGGGCCAGGCTCTTATCTGTGGTGTCCTGTGACAGGACAAGGGGCAATGGACACAAACTGGAACCCAGGAGGTTCCACCTCAACATGGAGAAAAGCTTCTTTCCTATATGAGGGTGCTGGAGGCTTGAAGCAGACAGCATCACAGGATCACACAGGATCACAGGGGTTGGAAGAGACCTCTGAAGGTCACACCTGTCCAAACCCCCTGCCAGAGCAGGAGCATAGAATCTAGCACAGATCACACAAGAGCACATCCAGATGGGGCTGGAAAGGCTCCAGAGAAGGAGACTCCACAACCTCTCTGGGCAGCCTGCTCCAGGCCTCTGGGACCCTCACAGTGCAGAAGTTCCTCCTCATGGTGAGGTGGAGCCTCCTGTGCTAGAGTTTATATCCACTGCTCCTTGGCCTGTCACAGAGGGACTGCCCAGAGAAGTTGTGGAGTCTCCTCTGGAGACTTTCATGACCCACCTGGGTATGTTCCTGCATGACCTGCCCTGGGTGATGCTGCCCTGGCAGTGGGCTTGGACTGGATGCTCCCTGGAGGTCCCTTCCAACCCCTTCCATTCCATGAACTGCTGAGCAAACACAACCCCACCTCACCCCAACCTCATAGAACCATAGAATCAATAAGGTTGGAAAAGACCTCAAAGATCATCATCAAGTCCAACCTGTCACCCAACACCTCAGGACTACTAAACCATGGCTCCAAGTGCTACATCCAATCCCCTCTTGAACCCCTCCAGGGATGGGGACTCCACCACCTCCCTGGGCAGCACATCCCAATGGCCAATCTCTCTTACTGGGAAGAGCTTCTTCCTAACATCCAGCCTGAACCTCCCCTGGCACAGCTTGAGATTGTGTCCTCTTGTTCTGGTGCTGCTTGCCTGCCTGGGAGAAGAGCCCAACCCCCACCTGGCTCCAACCTCCCTTCAGGGAGTCGTAGAGAGCAAGAAGGTCTCCCCTGAGCCTCCTCTTGTGCAGGCTAAGCAACCCCAGCTCCCTCAGCCTCTCTGTGAACTCTCCTCCCAGGGAGAGCTGCAAGAGAGCACATCCTCCAGGCACAGCAGAACCCAAGAGAAGCCTAAAGCCAGGCAGCAGAGCCCAGCAAGGAAACCCCCAGCAGGAGGAGCAAGGTAGAAGGTGGCAGCGGCGCGGCGCGGCCCCGGGGCAGGTAAATTGCTTTTTAACAAGCAGACAACCTCCACGGGGAGCATCTCCCATATGTTTCTATAAAGTGCAGAAATATGTTTTCCCAGGGCCACTAAATAAAGTTCCCATCGATCTGAGCTCAGAGCCCTTCATCTGTTTTGCTGTCTGGCCACCGCCGGCGGTAATCAAACCCCAATCAGGGAGCGACGTCCGGGGGCTAATGCGCGCCATACATCACACGTGGGCCGGGGGCTCCCCGCGATCCATCACCTTCTGGAGGGATTGCTTAGCTGCAGGAATCCAGCAGCTTGCCCCCAAATTGAGGCAGGGGCCCAATTTTCTTTTCCAATTTATTTTTTTGGTCGGCTGAGCAAAGCAATAATGGGAGGCAGGAGGTGGAGGACGCAGTCCTCCTCCGGCCAGATGTTCGCCGCTCCTCCTCCTGCTGCTGCCTCCTCGGCGCGGGGTTGGGGGGTGAGGGAGGGACAGAAAAAGAAGAAAGGGCCTGGAAGCAGCTCCTCTGATGGGGGTTTGGGGAGAAAGGTGCTGACAGATCGCTCTGCTGGGAGGCTGGGCTGAGAGAGTCCAGCCTGGAGAGGAGAAGGCTCCGAGGGAGACCTCCTGGTGGCCTTCAAGTAAGGTGGGGACAGAGTTTTGAGCAGGGCCTGTTCATAGGATCACAGGAAGAGTTATTTGCCACTGGGATGGGCTGCCCAGGGAGGTGGTGGAGACACCATCCCTGGAGGTGTTTAGGAAGAGACTGGATGGGGTGCTTGGTTTAGTTGATTAGATGGTGTTGGGTGATAGGTTGGACTCAGTGATCTCAAAGGTCTCTTCCAGCCTGGTTTATTCCACTCCACTCCACTCCACTCCACTCCACTCCACTCCACTCCACTCCACTCCACTCCACTCCATTCCATTGAATCATAGAATCAACCAGGTTGGAAAAGACCTCAGAGATCATCAAGTCCAACCTATGGCCCTAATACCTAACTAACACCTCCTGACAACTAAACCATGGCTCCAAGTGCCACATCCAATCCCCTCTTGAACACCTCCAGTGATGGCAACTCTACCACCTCCCTGGGCAGCACATTCCAATGGCCAGTCTCTCTTGCTGGGAAGAGCTTCTTCCTAACATCCAGCCTGAACCTCCCCTGGCACAGCTTGAGGCTGTGTCCTCTTGTTCTGGTGCTGGGTGCCTGGGAGAAGAGCCCAACCCCCACCTGGCTACAACCTCCCTGCAGGGAGTTGGAGAGAGCAAGAAGGTCTCCCCTGAGCCTCCTCTTCTGCAGGCTAAGCAACCCCAGCTCCCTCAGCCTCTCCTCACAGGGCTGTGCTCCAGACCCCTCCCCAGCCTCCTTGCCCTTCTCTGGACACCTTCAAGTCTCAATGTCCTTCTTAACCTGAGGATCCCAGAACTGGACACAGGACTCCAGCTGTGGCCTAACCAGTGCTGAGCACAGGGCAGGATGACTTCCCTGCTCCTGCTGCCCACACTATAGAACCAAGCAGGTTGGAAGAGACCTCCAAGATCATCCAGTCCAACCTATCACCCAGCCCTATCCAATCAACCAGACCATGGCACTAAGTGCCTCATCCAGTCTCTTCCTGAAGATCTCCAGGCTTGGGACAGGACAAGGGGGTGTGTGGTTTGAACTTTGTGAGGGAGACTCAGACTAGGTGGAAGGAGGAAATGCTTTGTGTTCCCTGGTCCAGGTTGCCCAGAGATGTCCCATCCCCAGGTCTGCTTGTTTGGGGCTCAGAGCAGCCTGCTCTGGTTGGGGATGTGCCTGCTGACTGCAGCAGGGTTGGACTGGATGAGCTTCAGAAGGTCTCTTCCCACCCAAACCACTCCAGGATTCTATGACTCAGTGACACTTGAACAGCTGATCAGTGTTTGTGCATCTAAACATCACAGATCCATGGGGAGGTTTAGATTGGAAAGGACCTTCAAGATCATCCAGTTCCAGCCCCCTGCCTTGGGCAGGGACACCTCCCACCAGCCCAGCTTGCTCAAGGCCTCATCCAGCCTGGCCTTGAACACCTCCAGGGAGGGGACAGCCACAGCCTCCCTGGGCAACCTGTGCCAGTGTCTCCTCATCCTCACTGGCAAGAATTTCTCCTTCATCTCCAGCCTCAGTCTGCCCCCCACAAGCTTCAGTCCATGCCCTCTCATCTCACCCCTACAAGGACCTTCCCTCTACAAACACATCGAGGCTGCCTTCACCAAGGAGCATCAAGGAGCAACTTCATGGAAGAGAAGGCTCCAAGGAGACCTCACTGTGGCCTTCCAGCATCTGAAGGGGGCGCCAAGAAAGCTGGGGAGGGACTTTTGAGGGTGTCAGGGAGGGATAGGACTGGGGGGGATGGAGCAAAAGTAGAAGTGGGGAGATTGAGATTGGCTGTGAGGAAGAAGTTGTTCCCCAGGAGGGTGGTGAGAGCCTGGCACAGGTTGCCCAGGGAGGTGGTGGAAGCCTCATCCCTGGAGGGTTTGAAGGCCAGGATGGAGGTGGCTGTGAGCAACCTGCTGTGGTGTGAGGTGTCCCTGCCCATGGCAGGGGGGTTGGAACTGGCTGAGCCCTGAGGTCCCTTCCAAGCCTGACAGCTCTGTGATTCCATAAGGCTGCAAGCAGAGACCTTGGGCACAAGCAGGGTGGGATGTAGCCCTCATGAGCAGTATCTGGAACAAGGATGGGAAGTGTCCCCTTCTCCCCCCTCCCTCCTGAGCCAAACTGATAAACATTCCTGGAGATAAACAAACACTCTGCATGAGGCTTTTTTGGTGGTTGTTTTTCTTGAAGAGACAAAGTGTTCCACAGCAAGCAGACACTTCCTACACAACTTTTCATACCCAAACCCGGAGTTTTTCTGCCATGGCTTATGACAGAAAAAGCATCACCACCCCAGCCCATCCCTCCCTGCTCCAGCCATCAGCTCACCATGGTGAGCAGGGCCAGAGAAGAGCAAGGGGAAGGGGAGTTTAGCATCCCTGAGGCCACCCTCTGCACTGCTGGTGTGGGCAGCAGGAGCAGGGCAGGGGTTGTCCCCCTGGGCTGGGCATTGCTGAGGCCACAGCTTCAGTGCTGGGATCAGTTTGGAGCTCCTCACTCCAAGGAGGACATTGAGGGGCTAGAGAAGGTCCAGAGAAGAGCAACAGAGCTGGGGAAGGGTCTGGAGAAGAGGGCTGGGGAGGAGCAGCTGAGGGAGCTGGGGGGCTGTTTGGAGGAGAGGAAGCTGAGGGGAGACCTTCTGGCTCTCTACAGATCCCTCAAAGGAGGTTGGAATGAGGTGGGGTTGGTCTCTTCTCCCTGGTATCAGGTATTAGAATGAGAGCAAATGGCCTCCAGTTGCCCAAGGGGAGGTTTAGTTTGGGCATTAGAAGAAACTTCTTCCCTGTAAGGGTTCTCAAAGCCTGGCCCAGGCTGCCCAGGGAGGTGGTGGAGTCCCCAGCCCTGGAGGTGTTCCAGAAACATGAGGCCATGGCACTGGGGGCCATGGCTTAGTGGGGATGGTGCTGTTGGGTTGATGCTTGGACTGGATGATCTCAGAGAGCTTTTCCAACCCAAACCATTCTGTGATTCTCTGCTGAGCACCCCACCATGCTGAGGAACATCACCCATGGGTGGAGATCACTTCCCAAAGCAAGGCTTCCCCATTCTCACTTGGGAATTCAAATAAATCCTAAGAAATCCAAGTTTCCTGACCTTAGAAATCTAACCAGAGGCCATAAACCAAACACCACCACCACCCCTCCTTGCCTGTGCACAGCTCAGCCCCAGCACAGCCCTCAGACCCACTCACCTGAGGGTGATTTTTGGGGTAGCCAAAAGATTATCCCACCCTGGGCTGCAGCAAGAGAAGTGTGGCCAGCAGGGCCAGGGAGGGGATTCTGCCCCTCTGCTCCACTCTGCTGAGACCACAGCTGCAGCTCTGGGGCCAGCTCTGGAGCCTCTGTGCCAGGAAGGATCTGGAGGTGCTGGAAGGTGTCCAGAGAAGGGCCAGGAGGAGGAGCAGAGGGCTGGAGCTGCTGTGCTGTGAGGACAGACTGAGGGAGTTGGGGTTGTGCAGGCTGCAGAGGAGAAGGCTCCAAGGAGACCTTCTGGTGGCCTTCCAGGATCTGCAGGGGGCTCCAAGAAAGCTGGGGAGGGACTTTTGAGGGTGTCAGGGAGGGATAGGACTGGGGGGGATGGAGCAAAACTAGAAGTGGGGAGATGCAGATTGGATGTTAAGGAAAAGTTGTTCCCCATGAGGGTGGTGAGAGCCTGGCACAGGTTGCCCAGGGAGGTGGTGGAAGCCTCATCCCTGGAGGTTTTGAAGGCCAGGCTGGAGGTGGCTGTGAGCAACCTGCTGTGGTGTGAGGTGTCCCTGGCCATGGCAGGGGGGTTGGAGCTGGCTGAGCCCTGAGGTCCCTTCCAAGCCTAACAATTCTATGATTCTAGTTCTTCCAGGCTGAGGAGGAAGGAGAAGAGAGATTCCTCCAGAGAAAGCCTGAAGCAGCTCAGCACCAAACCCTGCGAGCGGTCTAAGGCCACCCCGAAACTGCCCAAACCTCAACCCACGGTCGGCAGCCTGCGAAAGCTGGAAGGCTGCAGGGAGCTGGGGAAGTGTTCCTGGTGAAGCCCAGGAGCAGAGAAAGAAATGCAAAGGCAGGGAAGCAGCAGGGAGCTTGTCCTCAGATGCCACCTCAGCTCAAGATGTGCCGACTTGGCTTGGAAGCGAGCGGTGCCAAGCGCGCCAGCGGAGCGGAGCCACCAGCCAGCCCCGCTGCCAGCAGGAGCTGGAGACCCTCCTGCAACAGACTCCCTGGGGGACCTGCCCAGCACCCAGTGCCACAGCTGCCATCCCATCCCCAAACAAACATCCACAGCCCAGCCTGGGAAGCTCCATTGATCTTTCTAGCTTCGCAAAGGCACAACCTCCTTCCCTCCCGGTGCGGCCAGGCTGGGGGCTGGCTCTGCTGGACCCCCAAACCCACAGCACTGGCCAGAGCAGCCCCCACCAGCAGCCCCCACAGCCAAACCCAGGCCCTTCTCCCTGCCTTATATATATATACACATTATTTTTTTTGCTTCCCAGGAATAAAATAGTGGAACAGCAAAGCTGCCTCCATGGCTGGGAAGTTTGGAGGTGCTGGGAAGCTTGGAGGTGCACTGGGAAGCTTGGAGGTGCACTGGGAAGCAGCAGGGCAGTGCTGGATGATTTCATGTCCAGCAGCTTCTGCCAGGCAGGATGAGAGTTTTTTGGATGAATCCAGCATCTTTGAGAGAAAAGTTGAGCTCCAACCATGTGAGCCACAGGAGGAAGAGGCTCTCCAGAAGGCAGCGAAGGAGCCAGGAAAGCAGATTCTTAACACCTCAAGGTAAAGCCAAGAGGCACCAGAGCTGAGCTTCTCCCTTTAGAGGCAACTGAAGCACCCAAGGTTGGAGCTGGTGATGGGGACACATGGAAGAGAGTTGTTTGGGTTGGAAGAGCTCTCTAAGGTCAAGTCCAGCCAGCAACCCAACCCCACCATGGCCACCAAACCATGGCCCCAAGTGCCACGGCCACAGGTTTCTGGAGCACCTCCAGGGCTGGGGACTCCACCACTGCATGGGCAGCCTCTGCCAATCCCTGAGCACTCTGGCAAAGACATTTTTCCTCCTATCCAACCTAAACCTACCAACAAAGATCCCACTGGGAACAAGGTGATGCCACCACATCCTCCAGCTCTCAGAGTCACAGATTGCTTTGGGTTGGAAGGGATCCTCGAAGCTCATCTTGTCCAAGCCCCTGCAGGCAGCAGGGCCACCTCCAGCTGGAGCAGGCTGCCCAGGGCCACATCAAGGCTGATCTTGAATGTCTCCAGGGATGGGGTCTCAACCTGGGCAACCTGTTCCAGTGTCTCCCCACCCTCACTTGTGCAGAGCCCTCCTGATGTCCAACCTCCATCTCCCCTGCTCTAGGTTCAAACCACTGCCCCTAAGATAATTTCATTATTAACCTCTTTTCTTTCCCCTGAGCAGAGCAGATTCTTCCCACCAGGCACTCCAGCCGAGATCTTTTCCTTCCATTTACACAATTTTACACTGAAAACTCAGCCAAAGTCTGCTCCAGAACCAAACAAGACCTGAAAATGACAAACCCATACCAAATAAACCACCCCACCAACCCCAAAACCCCGAGAAGAGACCAGGAAGGGAAGCAAACCACAAGCAGAAGCCCACCAGAAACACCTGGTCTCCAAACTGGGCAGCTCGTCGTGGGCTACTGGGGAGGGGACGGGGGCAGGATGTGCCCCCTAAAGCCAGCAGAGACCTGCACAGCACCGCTCCGGTCCTGGTCCTCTTCCTCCTCCCCTTCGCCCAGGGCGCAGCGCGCAGGGGGGGACCCAGCGGTTCCCGGGTCAATGCTGCCACCTGGCGGCCGCGGCTGGTAACAGCAGCCCCCAAACCTCGCACTTGGGAGCGGGGAGAGGGTGGGAGGAGGGCTGATAAGAGCCTGGGTCACCCCATAACCAGTTACACCACCCCGCAGCTCATCGCCTTAATTAACCCAGTTTATCCCAGCAGGTAGTGGGCACACACGGACTGGTACCAGCCAGGGACGGAAACAGCCGGGCCGAGAAGCAAGTTGGAGGGGGGGGAGCAGAGGGGGGAGGAGGGGGGAGGAGGTGAATAAAGTTTCCAAGGAATTGCTAAAGAAAATGAATCTGTGCCCAAAGCTTTGCTGCAAAGTAGCCGGGAAGAAACGTCCCCCACTTCCCATCCCTCCCTCCCCCTAAAAAAGAAGGAGAAAGGGGGGAAAAAAATAGGGGTCCCACCCCCCAAAAAAGGGAAGGAGAACAGAAAAATAGGTCCCAAATAAAAAGGGGTTCCCACAAAAAGGGGATGGGGGAAAATATAGGGGTGGCCTCCCCACAAAAAAAGGGGAGGAGAGCAATAAAAGGGTCCCCCAAAAAGGGGGCACCCAAAAAAAAAGGGAATGGGGGAAAATATAGGGGTGTCCCCCCCCACACAAAAGGGGAGAACAATAAAAGGGTCCCCAAAAAGGAGGGTCCCCCCCAAAAAAGGAATGGGTGAAAATGTAGGGGAGTGTCCCCTCAAAAAAGGGGAGGAGAGCAATAAAAGGGTCCCCCCAAAAAAGGGGGCTCCAGAAAAAAAAAGGGAATGGGAAGAAAAAGGAGGCCCCCCAAAAAAGGGAGACTAAATGGGGGTCTCTTCCCCAAAAGGGGAGGAAAACCAAATAGATCCCCCCCCAAAAATGGGAAGGGTAAAACCCAGGCTCCCACCCCAAAAAGAAAAGGGGGGGGGGGGAAGGGTCCCCACAAAACAAGAAGGAGGAGTAAGAAACAGGGGTGGCCCCCCTCAAAAAAAATGAGGGTCCCAAAGGGGCCCCAAAACAGAGAAAAAGGACCCAAAAAGAGGAAGAACCAAAGAAGGGGCACAGCACAGGACAATTAAACACACACACACCCCAAAAAAGGGGGAAAAGAGGTCCCAAAGCACCCCCAAAAATCTCAATAACCACTCCAGAAGGCCAGGGTGGAGCAGAAAGGACTTCCCCAGCTCAGCCTCCAACCAAACCCTGTCAGGGTGGTGTCACCACCAGGAAGCAAAGCTCAGGAGGTCACCCTGGCCTCAGCTGCAAGCCCAACAAGCACAACCCCAGGAGCTCCTGGGGACAGGGAGCCACAGGTGAGCAGCTCCCAGGCCACCTCCAGCACCCAGAGCAGAGCTCCTGCCGGCCCTGCCTGCCCCAGCTGCTGCTCAGGATGTCACCACCTGGCTCGAGGCACAAGCACACAAACATGGAGCAATCCTTTCCCAAGGGAATCCCTGCCCTGGGATCCAGGGAATCTGTGAGGTGCTGCAGGCAGGCTGGAGGGAAGGGGTCCACCCAGAGGGACCTGGGCAGGCTGGAGGGAAGGGATCCACCCAGAGGGACCTGGGCAGGCTGCAGAGCTGAGCCCATGACAACCTCATGAGGGTCAACAAGACCCAGGGCAAGGTCCTGCAGCTGGGTCAGGGCAATCCCAGGCACTGATACAGGCTGGGCAGGGACTGGCTGGAGAGCAGCCCTCAAGAAAAGGACTTGGGGGTGCTGGGGGAGGAGAAGCTCAACAGGAGCCAGCAGGGAGCACTTGCAGCCCAGAGAGCCAAGCAGAGCCTGGGCTGCAGCAAGAGAAGTGTGGCCAGCAGGGCCAGGGAGGGGATTCTGCCCCTCTGCTCCACTCTGCTGAGACCACAGCTGGAGCTCTGGGGCCAGCTCTGGAGCCTCTGTGCCAGGAAGGATCTGGAGGTGCTGGAAGGTGTCCATAGCAGGGCCACGAGGAGGAGCAGAGGGCTGGAGCTGCTCTGCTGTGAGGACAGACTGAGGGAGTTGGGGTTGTGCAGGCTGCAGAGGAGAAGGCTCCAAGGAGACCTTCTGGTGGCCTTGCAGGATCTGCAGGGGGCTCCAAGAAAGCTGGGGAGGGACTTTTGAGGCTGTCAGGGAGGGATAGGACTTGGGGGGATGGAGCAAAAGTAGAAGTGGGGAGATTGAGATTGGCTGTGAGGAAGAAGTTGTTCCCCAGGAGGGTGGTGAGAGCCTGGCACAGGCTGCCCAGGGAGGTGGTGGAAGCCTCATCCCTGGAGGTGTTTGCAGCCAGGCTGGATGTGGCTGTGAGCAGCCTGCTGTGGTGTGAGGTGTCCCTGGCCATGGCAGGGTGCTTGGAAGTGGCTGAGCCTGGAGGTCCCTCCCAAGCCTGACAGCTCTGTGCTGGGGATGGAGCTGTGCTCGGGGACTCACCTGCTCAGCCCGGGGGTAGCGAACGCGGGGGGCGCCCCAGGCCCTGCTGATCTGCCGCCGGTACTGGTGGCACTGGGGGATGTAGGTGCAGCCCACGTCACCCAGCTCGGGGTAGACCACTTCCAAATCACCCCTGGGGGGAGAAGAAGAGGAACCATGAAGGAACTTCAAGGGTCACCTGGTCCAACCCTGAGGGTGAGACCCGCACAGCGCCGGGGAGGGCACTCGGTGCTGCTTCCCGGGCTGGCTTGAGCTGTGCTCACCCTGTGGGGTAGGAGATACAGGATCCAACCTGCTGCCACCAAAGGTGCTGGGTAGCCTGTGCACCAAGATCAGCATCTGCCCACGTTCTGATGCCACCAAGGGCTCTCCTCCTTCTGCCAGGCACCGGCAGGACTCCAAACATCAATTTTTGCCTCATGTTTATAGAGCCATGGAGTGGGTTTGGGTTGGAAGGGACCTTGAAGGTCAGCCAGTTCCAACCTCCCTGCCATGGGCAGGGACACCTCCTACCAGCCCAGGATGCTCAAGGTTCCTCATCCAGCCTGGCCTTGAACACCTCCAGGGAGGGGACATCCACAGCCTCCCTGGGCAGCCTGCTCCATAGGCTTTAAAACCCATTGTCCACGTGGGTTCCCCTACAGCGTGGGAAGCAAAGATCAATCCCCTCCTCAGTGGCTTTGGACAAGGCATCTGAGCTCTGAGCTCCTTCTCAGAGGGTGATATGAAAGCAGGGACAACCCTCCTGTGCATTTTGGGCACCAACCTCTACCCCAAGCACTTCCCCCCTTGGCATTACCTCACGGAGCCAGGGGCCACCAGAGCAAGCCAGCCCAGCTCATGGACAGCAAGCCTCCAGGCCATGATGAAGATTAGCTGCCACCAACAGGAGCCTCAAAAGGAGAGCCCCCAAAATCCTGCACCACCAAAGGGTGCTGAGCAAACCACCCAGGCAGGGCTGGGACAAAGGGGGCTGAGAGTTCAGAGCAAGGGGCTTCTGCTCCTGGTTTGTGGGAGGAAGCTGAGGCCAAGTGAAGTCTCTGCTTGCCCTTTAGAAGCTCACTTGCTCCTATCTGGGGTGCTTTGGTTAACCAAGGAGCAGCAGAAAGGTTGTTTCTGATGCAGAAGCTGCCAGTGATGGGGGATGTTGAGAACCTCCCCAAAGCCCAGCAGCAGGTGGAGTCCATCTCCCCCAGGCAGCTGGAGTTAAAGCCAAGGACCTCCAGCATCAAAACACCTGATAAAGAGTGGAGCTGGGAGGCTGAAGGCCTCAGCTGGCACAGGAGCCAGCTGCCTGCTCCAGCAGAAGCTCCCCACAAGCTTCCTCCTCACCCAATCCCACACCTCTGTGTGATGAGCTTTGAGGTCTGTGGCATGACCTGTTCTGGACCTTTCCTTCCCTCCCCTCTTCCCCCCCTCCAAAGCAGCCTCTTCCCTCCAAAACTTTCTGCAGCAAACCTTTGACCTCTCTGATGCTTCAAAAGCCTCTGCACAATGGACCAAGGAGCAGCTCAAGGTGACCAAAAGACACAAAGATCTCAGCCTGCATCAAGCAAGGACCTTATGGTGCAGCAGGCACTGCCCTGCTTCTCCCTCTGGCCCAGATTGCTGGCAAAAGGAAGAACTCCACCAATATTTATGGCCCTGGCAATGGGGATGCTGGAATGGACTGGCCCAGGAGGGGATGTGAAAGGGCAGCACATGGCTGGGCTGGGGGGGTTCAGAAAAGAGACAACCAGGGAGCCACTCACCTGCAGAACTTGCTGTCCTCGCTGCTGAGGGGCTGGAAGAGGCAGGTCTGAGGTGGTTTGTCCTGCTGGGGGGCCTGGGCACCGTGGGCAGTGGTGCTGAGCAGGCTGGCAGCCAGCAACACAGCCAGGAGCTTCATCCTGCCCTGCAGGGACCAAGGGACAGAGGGGGTCAGTCCTGGTCCCAGTAGCAGCCACAGCATCCTCACCACCATGCTCCAGCCGAGTCCCCACCAGAAACCAGCCCCAGGCACTGCCCACCCATCCTCACACCACCATGGCAGAAGCTCACTGTGCCTTCTGCTGCTCCATGCCAGCCACCACCAACCCCCCAGCAAGAACCTGCAGCTCAGAGGCCCTCTTCCTGCCCACCTCCCAGGAAGGCCACCCGGGGGGTGTGCAGGGATGACCTCTCCAAGCAGGCAGCCCAGCACGGAGATGGGCACCTCCCTGGTGCCCACTGCCATGCCACACTCCACCTCCAGGCAGCACCAAGAGGGCACAGAGTCCCTGGCACCAGGTGCTGGCCCTGCTGCTCTCCCCAGGGGATGGCAAATTGGCATCAGGCTTGGTCATGGTCTACCCAAACCCCATTCCTGATGGATGGGTGACCAACCACAACACGCTGAGTGCAGGCAGAGCATCTGCTGATGGAACGGCACAAGGGTCTCCCTTTGAGCCCAGCCACCCCTTCCAGAGCTGAGGCAGAGCTTCTCCCCCACCAGGACCACCGTGGCCAGCCTTTCTGCAGTGCCAAGCACAAGGCAAGCCCCCAGGATCAGCGAGATCACAGCATGTGAGGGGTCGGAAGGGACCTCCAGAGATCATCCAGTCCAAGCCCCGAGGAGGAGGGGAGCCAAGGGCAGGAGGTTTAGCTGCCCACACCCCTGGCAAGCCCAGTGCCAGCCCTTGACTCCCTGGGCTGCACCGAGGTGCCTGCTGGCCACCAGGGCTGCCCCTGGTGAGGCACTTACCAGGCAGGTCCTGGGGACGGCTGAGCAGCTCCGAGGCAGAGCCTGGAGGCTTGAGGTTGCCTTGGAGATGGTTTCCAAGACAGGAAGAGGAGAAGGGATTGGGGATGAGCACACAGCCCAGGGAAGGGGCAGCTCAGCCTCTGAAGGAGCACAAGAGGAGGTTTTCAGCCCACAGCAACAGATCTCCAACTGCCTCACCCCCCAGCTCTGGAGTCCTCCTCCCCTGGCCCTCATTTTCCCTCCTGCTCTAACACCTCCCCAGCTAATTAGCAAGGCCGTGGCCCAAGCTTGGCTTTTGCACCTGCTGGTCTTCTCCACTGCCTCATCAGCTCTGGATGAGACATCTGCAGGCAGGCAAAACAAACAACCCAAGGACCAGATTCCACCCAAGGACCAGATTCCACCCCAGGGCCAGCTGGGGCTGGGGATTGCACCACGCTCCGGAGCCTTACATAAGGCAGGAGCAGCAGCAAGCCCCAGTGCTGCTGTCAGCAGGGAGAAGGAGGCAGCAGGCTTCACTAATTAAAGCCATTAATGGATTGGGAATGATCAGGAGGTTTGAGGGGCTGGTGCCTCCAAGTTCCCACGCTCTGGGATGGGCAAACCCCATAATTAGAGCCCTGCTGCTGCCGCTTGCTGCAGGAGGCTCACGTGAGGAAGGCTTCTCCCAGCAGAGTCAGGAGTGCTGGGTGCCATGAGTCAGCAGCACAGGGAGGGTGGAAGCCTCAGACTGGGGAGGGGTTGATAGAGCCTCAAACCATGGGGACCTGAGAGCTTGGGGTCCCAAGGGAGCCCTGCAGGGGAGGCCAGGCTGAGGGAGCTGGGGGTGTTCAGCCTGGAGAGGAGGAGGAGGAGGCTCCAAGGAGACCTGAGGGCAGCCTGGCAGTGGAGTCATGGAATTGTTAGGGCTGGAAGGGACCTTGAGGATCATCATCATCATCATGTCAGGGTGAGGCTTGACAAGGCCCTGGGCAACCTGGTCTAGTTGCATGTCCCTGCTGACTGCAGGGGGGGTTGGCCTGGGTGACCTTTGGAGGTCCCTTCCAGCCTGTACCATTCTAGGAGCTGTGCACCAAGATCAGCATCTTCCCATGTTCTGGTGCCACCAAGGGCTCTCCTCCTGCCAAGCACCAGCAGGACCCCAAACATCATTTATTTTTGCCTCAAGTTCACAGAATGGAATGGGTTGGGTTGGAAGGGACCTTGGAGATGACCCAGATCCAACCCTCCTGCCAAGGGCAGGGACACCTCACACTACATCAAGCTGCTCAGAGCCACATCCAGCACCTGAAGAGAGCTCCAGGAGGGATGGGGAGAGGCTGTTTGCAAAAGGCTGCAGGGACAGGCCCAGGGGCAATGGCTTCAAACCAGAGAAGGGCAGATTGAGATTGGATCAGGAAGAAGTTCTTCACCATGAGGGTGGTGGAACACTGGAGCAGGTTGCCCAGGGAGGTGGTGGAGGCTTCATCCCTGGAGATACTGAAGGTGAGGCTGGACAGGGCTCTGGGCAACCTGATCTGGTTGGGGATATCCCTGCTGACTGCAGATGGGGTTGGGCTGGGTGACCTTTGGAGGTCCCTTCTGGCCTGGACCATTCCATGGTTCTATGTCACAGCCCCAGGAAAGGTATGGCCAAGGGCTTGGAATCCTGCCACAGAATCATGGAATGGGTTGGGTGGGAAGGGACCTTGAAATGTTATCAAGTTCAGCCCCCCTGGCCACCTCTTGACACCCTCCCAGCCTCCCTGGCCGCCTCTTGACACCCTCCCAGCCCCCCTGGCTGCCTCTTGACACCCTCCCAGCCTCCCTGGCACCTCTTGACACCCTCCCAGCTCCCCAGGCCACCTCTTGACACCCTCCCAGCCTCCCTGGCCACCTCTTGACACCCTCCCAGCCCCACTGGCCACCTCTTGACACCCTCCCAGCCCCACCAGCTGCTGCCCAAGGTCCCAAAATATTGCCCAGGGAGCACTGAAAGCATCAGAACACAGCTCAAGCAAACTCTAGCCAAGCATTTCAGGGAAGCCCAGGGCCACCAGCTGAACCCAAGAGGGCTCTCCAGGCTTTCATAGAATGTCAGGGGCTGGAAGGGACCTCGAAAGCTCTTCCAGTCCAACCCCCCCCTGCCAGAGCAGATCACACAGGAGCACCTCCAGGTGGGTTCTGAATCTGCCCAGGGAGGTGGTGGAGTCCCCATCCCTGGAGGTGTTCAGGAAAGGCTTGGATGTGGCCCTTGGAGCCATGGTTCAGTTGTCAGGAGGTGTTAGTTAGATATTAGGTCATAGGTTGGACTTGATGATCTCTGAGGAGGTGTTGGGGAATAGAGTAGAGTAGAACAGAGTAGAACAGAACAGAACAGAACCAGACCAGGTTGGAAAAGACCTTGGAAATCATCCAGTCCAACCTAACACCCAACACCATCTGATCAACTCAACCATGGCACCAAGGGCCTCATCCAGGCTCTTCCTAAACACCTCCAGGGATGGGGACTCCACCACCTCCCTGGCCAGCACATCCCAAGGGCCAATCTCTCTTGCTGGGAAGAGCTTCCTCCTAACATCCACCCTGAACCTCCCCTGGCACAGCTTGAGGCTGTGTCCTCTTGTTCTGGTGCTGCCTGCCTGGGAGAAGAGCCCAACCCCCACCTGGCTCCAACCTCCCTTCAGGGAGCTGGAGAGAGCAAGAAGGTCTCCCCTGAGCCTCCTCTTCTGCAGGCTAAGCAACCCCAGCTCCCTCAGCCTCTCCTCACAGGGCTGTGCTCCAGCCCCCTCCCCAGCCTCCTTGCCCTTCTCTGGGCTCGTCACAGGTTGGACTTGATGATCTCTGAGGTCTTTTCCAACCTGGCTGATTCTATCTCCAGAGAAGGAGACTCCACACCCCCCACCCCCCCCGGCCCGGGGCAGCCTTGCTGCCTGCACACCAACCCCCTCCAGCCCCGGCTGCAGTTCGTTGACCTAACGCTGGGCTTGGACCCGATCCCTGCGCTCCCAGCGCTTCCCTTTGCACGTCCAGGCGAGGTGGAGCGGGAGCCAAACCCCAGCTCGTTTGCAGGCTTCGGAATTTCCCACCCCGGCCGCTGGCTTCCTGTTGATTTTAGTCGAAGATTAACCAGGAGCCATTGAAACTCCACTCGAGCTTTGCTTCACCCAGCCCCCCCTCCCCCCCCCGCTCCCCACACCGTCGAAAAGCTGCTTCAGCCAACCCAACCTCACCCCCAGCCCCTGGTCATTAACAGCCTCAGCTCTCCCTCCCCCTCCTCCCCCTGTTAATTGCCTGCAGGGAGGTGCTGCTGAGCTTGAGTTCCCCCAGCCCCATGGCACAGGGAGATTGGAACTGCTTTGGGGGTTTGTTTCTCTCCCCCACCCCCCTCCCGATTCTGACTGCAGAGTTGGAGCTCCCACTCCAGGCCATTAGAAACTCCATCCCTTTTCCTGCCACGGAGCCCAGAGTGTTGCTTTGCTCTAATGCTCAGGAACACAAAGGTTTGTTCAGCTCTATGGAGGCAAAAAAGTGCCTGCTGGGCAATAAACCTGCTCCTTGCCCTCCCACCCAGGATCTCCAAGCACTACAGCCCAGCCCAGGAAGAGCTGATTCAAACCCCCCCAGCATTTCCCCTCCAATTCTGCCTGGTTGGTTAAGCCTCAGCTCCCCAGGCTCCTGCCCCCAGCCCCAGCCTCAACTCCCCAGGCTCCTGCCCCCAGCCCCAGCCTCAGCCCTCCAGGCTCCTGCCCCAGCCCCAGCCTCAACTCCCCAGGCTCCTGCCCCCAGCCTCAGCCCTCCAGGCTCCTGCCCAGCCCCAGCCTCAGCTCCCCAGGCTCCTGCCCCAGCCTCAGCTCCCCAGGCTCCTGCCCCCAGCCCCAGCCTCAGCCCTCCAGGCTCCTGCCCCCAGCCCCAGCCTCAGCCCTCCAGGCTCCTGCCCCCAGCCCCAGCCTCAGCTCCCCAGGCTCCTGCCCCAGCCCAAGCCTCAGCTCCCCAGGCTCCTGCCTCAGCCTCAGCCCTCCAGGCTCCTGCCCCAGCCCCAGCCTCAGCCCTCCAGGCTCCTGCCCCAGCCCAAGCCTCAGCTCCCCAGGCTCCTGCCCCAGCCCCAGCCTCAGCTCCCCAGGCTCCTGCCCCAGCCCCAGCCTCAGCTCCCCAGGCTCCTGCCCCAGCCCCAGCCTCAGCTCCCCAGGCTCCTGCCCCAGCCTCAGCCTCAGCTCCCCAGGCTCCTGCCCCAGCCCCAGCCTCAGCTCCCCAGGCTCCTGCCCCAGCCCAAGCCTCAGCTCCCCAGGCTCCTGCCCCCAGCCCCAGCCTCAGCCCTCCAGGCTCCTGCCTCAGCCCCAGCCTCAGCTCCCCAGGCTCCTGCCCCCAGCCCCAGCCTCAGCTCCCCAGGCTCCTGGACTCCCACCCAGGATCTCCAAGCACTACATCCTAGCCCAGGAAGAGCTGATTCAACCCACCCCCCACCCCCCCCCCCCCCAGCATTCCCCCTCCAATCCTGCCTCAGTTTCCCCCTTAAAGCACCAAAGCACCCACTCAGAGCATCCTCAGCCCCAAGGGTGAGCAGCAGCTGAATTGGTGCTGCTGATACCCAGGGGGGAGGCTGGAGGGAGGCAAAGGACTTGGCAGAGCCTCAGCAGCCAGGGGAATTCCCTCAGCCTCTGCCTTGCAGGAAGCTTCTTTTTCACATCATTTTTTATTATTGTTTGCCATTCTGTTGTTGCTTTGTTGTTGTTTGGTTTATTTCCCCTCTCTTTTTCCCATAGCAGGGAGCAAAGGAAGCAGCAAACCACATCCTCTCTCCCTCCCTCCCTCTCCCTCTCTCTCTCCCCATTCACAACCTGCTGCACCTCCAGCCCTGCCCTGGCCACCTTCCTGTGGCCAGTTCTGGGCCCCTCAGGTTAGGAAGGATGTTGAGATGCTGGAAGGTGTCCAGAGAAGGGCAACAAAGCTGGGGAGGGGTCTGGGGCACAAGGCTGGGGAGGGGGCTGGAGCACAGCCCTGTGAGGAGAGGCTGAGGGAGCTGGGGTTGCTTAGCCTGCAGAAGAGGAGGCTCAGGGGAGACCTTCTTGCTCTCTCCAACTCCCTGAAGGGAGGTTGGAGCGAGTTGGGGGTTGGGCTCTTCTCCCAGGCACCCAGCACCAGAACAAGAGGACACAGTCTCAAGCTGTGCCAGGGGAGGTTCAGGCTGGATGTTAGGAAGAAGTTCTTCCCAGCAAGAGAGATTGGCCACTGGGATGTGCTGCCCAGGGAGGTGGTGGAGTCCCCATCCCTGGAGGTGTTTAAGAAGAGCCTGGATGAGGCCCTTGGTGCCATGGTTTAGCTGATTAGATGGTGTTGGGTGATAGGTTGGACTCAATGATCTCAAAGGTCTCTTCCAATCTGGTTTATTCCATTCCATTCCGTTCCCTCCACAGCCTTTCTTCCCTCTTTGCAGGGCTCACAATTCCACTATTCCTGGCTCCAACCGACTGACCACAAGGTCATCTTCACCTTGGCCCCAGCCAAGCCTCAGGGAGTTCAAACACCACCCCCACCCCCCTCCATCCTCGTCCCAAAGCACACCAAGCAATTTGCATCCACCTTGGCTGGTGGGGGCAAGGTCCCTCCCTTCTCCTGGGAAGGGTGAAGTGGAAATGGTTCAGTGAGGGCCAGGAGGCAGTGGCACAGGCTGCTCAGGGAGGTTGGGGGTGTCCCCTCCCTGGAGGTGTTCAAGGCCAGGCTGGATGAGGCCCTGAGTGACCTGGGCTGGTGGGAGCTGTCCCTGCCCGTGGCAGGGGGGGCTTGGAACTGGATAATTCATGGATTCACAGAATGCTTTGGGTTGGAAGGGACCCTAAAGCTCATCCAGTTTCAACCCTTTGCCATGGGCTGGGACACCTCCCACCAGCCCAGCTTGCTCAAGGCCTCATCCAGCCTGAACACCTCCAGGGAGGGGGCATTCACCACCTCCCTGAGCAGCCTGTTCCACTGCCTCCCCACCCTCACTGTCAAGATGATCTTGGAGGTCCCTTCCAACCCAAAGCATTCTGTGATTCTCTGACTCAAGGGTTGTGACAGCTTGGTTGGGCTCAGGAGGTCTCCAGCTCTCTTGGATCTGTCCAGGGCCCCAAGGATCAAGAGTTGAAGACCCAAGTTGTCACTGCAGACAACAAAGTCACCCTCAGCCAGCTGCCCAGCAGCAGCACCAGGGTGTTCCTGGGATAAAATGAACCTGAGCCTGCTTGGGGAGACAGATTCTACCCTCAGCCAGATCACAGGAGCGCAAGAGTCCAGGAGCTGACCCCAGATCTGTCTCTCCACAGCACTAAAAAGAGGCAGGAGCAAAACATGGAGCCATGTGGTTCCATCCCACCCCCCTCCCAGTGTCATCCCCCCCACACACACACCCCCCAGCAGCAGATCCCTGCAGACTGACACAGCAGAGCTTTGCATTTGGCTGGGTGCAGCTCCCTGGTGCAGCCCTGAGAGATTAACAGCAAAGGATTTCATTTTGGTTTGGGCTTTTCTCTTTCCACCTGCCAAAGCCTTGGCTCTGACCTCTCAGCCCTGCCTGCTCCACTTTTCCCAGCAGGCAGATGTGGCTGGTCGAGCTGGATTAAACCCTGCTGCTGTCAACCAGGTCCTGAGTGAGCAGGGAGAAAGGGTCAGAGCCCCCAAAGAAGGTTTGGAGCTGCAGCATCCATCTCCTCCTGCAGCAGCCTCTCAGCAGCAATCTCTCCGGGGTCAGGCAAGGAGGTGGAGGCTGCTTTCTGCCCTTTCAATTGGCCAGCACCTTGCAGGCTCCTGCACTTGCACCCCACCAGGAGAAGATGCAGTGCAGCACAATTGGAGCACCAAAGCAAACCTCAGCTCTCCAGGCTCCTGCCCCAGCCCAAGCCTCAGCTCCCCAGGCTCCAGCCTCAGACCCAGGCTCCTGCCCCAGCCCAAACCTCATCTCTCCAGGCTCCTGCCCCAGCCCAAGCCTCAGCTTCAGGCTCCTGCCCCAGCCCAAACCTCAGCTCCCCAGGCTCCAGCCTCAGCTCCAGGCTCCTGCCCCAGCCCAAGCCTCAGCTCCCCAGGCTCCAGCCTCAGCCCCAGGCTCCTGCCCCAGCCCAAAGCTCCTGCCCCAGCCCAAACCTCATCTCTCCAGGCTCCTGCCCCAGCCCAAGCCTCAGCTTCAGGCTCCTGCCCCAGCCCAAATCTCAGTTCCCTAGGCTCCAGCCTCAGCTCCAGGCTCCTGCCCCAGCCCAAACCTCAGCTCCCCAGGCTCCTGCCCCAGCCCCAGGCTCCTGCCCCAGCCCAAACCTCAGCTCCCCAGGCTCCTGCCCCAGCCCCAGGCTCCTGCCCCAGCCCAAACCTCAGCTCCCCAGGCTCCTGCCCCAACCCCAGGCTCCTGCCCCAGCCCAAGTCTCAGCTCCCCAGGCTCCAGCCTCAGCCCCAGGCTCCTGCCCCACAACAGGAGCACATTTGGGTCCCTGCAGCCCCCGAGAGAGCTCTGAGCTCCAGCCCTTGCCTCATCGCGCCCACCCCGTGCACCAGCCCCATCAGCGCCCTCACCCACGCTGCTGCACGGCCCAGGGGGGGCACCGCTCACCCTCCACACCCCCGCCTGGGGGCTGCCCCCCAGCCAGCAGCTCCTCTCCCGGAGCGGCGGCGGCGGGCGGGAGGCGGCCGGCGCGCCGCGGGGAGGATCGGCGGGAGGCCGGGGCTCGCACAGCGGCTTTGGAACGGCGCCGGCGGGAGGTGACCTTGGCGGTGCCCGGCAGCCTCGGCCGGCGAGCAGGAGGGCTGCGGGGCCGGGCGGCGAGGTCGGATGTGCGGCGTTGCACAACCGCACACCTGCCAGAGCCCGGCCCCGGCGCGGCAGGCACCTTGTGACTGCTCCTGCTGGAGCTGCAGCTCTTGCTGGGGAAGGTCTTCTATTTTGGGCAGAATGTTTTCATTTGGCCTATATTAAGCTCCCAGATTTCGCAGTCACAAGGCAGGCACAGGGCTGGGCAGGAGCCTCCTTCCCACCCAGCAGCAGCTCTGCAGCTTTGGCAGATCGCAGCTCCCAGCGGTGCTGGCACACAGCGAGGCTGCTGCTCCTCTCCAAGATGCTGCCTAATGGAATCAAGCCCTGTTCCCAGCCTCCTGCTCAGAGGCTGCTGCAAGCTTCCAGGGAGCTGCTCAGCCCCTCAAGGGGGGAACATAAAATAGACCTCTGGCTCAAGGCAGGGAGAGGGCACAGCAAAGGGCTGTGAGGATCATCCTGCGGTCTTCACCCTCCTAGAAGGCAGCAGGTTGGAAGGGAGCCTCCAAGGTCACCTTGTCCAAGCCCCCTGCAGTCAGCAGGGACATCTCCAACTGGCTCAGGCTGCTCAGGGGCTGAAGGGGCTGGGGGAGCAGCTCCCTTGTGCAGAAAGGCTGAGGGGCTTTGGGGCTTTTACCCTGGAGAAGAGCAGCCTGAAGGGAGGGATCTCATCAGTGCTTATAAATCCTGCAGGGGTGGGGGTCAGGAGGATGGGACCAGGCTCTTTTCCCTGGTGCCCAGAGGCAGGACAAGAGGTAAAGGGCACAAACTGGAACATCAGAAGTTCCATCTAAATGTGAGGAGGAAGTTCTGTACTTGGAGGGTGGTGGAGCCCTGGAGCAGGCTGCCCAGAGGGGTGGTGGAAGCTCCACCTCTAGAATCAGTCCAAACCCACCTGGGTGCAGCAGTTCTGTGCAGCCTACTCTAGGTGCCCCACCTCTGGCATAGATCTCCAGAGGTCCCTTCCAACCCCTATCACTCTGTGACCTTCCCCTGCTCCCCAAGATGGAAAGAGGCCACCAAGGAGCAATGAATTGCTTCAGCTGGGAAACCAAACCAAGCACCAAGCCCAAACCCACCCTCTAAGATCAAATCCATCCACCTAACACCACCCTGGCCATTAAACCATGTCCTGCAGTGCCACATCCACCTGTAGAGAGCCACAGGAGCTGCCTTGCTGCAGGCACCCAACAGCAGCATGGGGAAATCATTGGGAAGCCCTCAGGTGTGGCCTCAGCTCAAGCTTCCACCCCACACTCCCCATGGCTGCTGCGTGGGCACCAGTTTGCACCTCCTCTCCAGTCCCTCCAGCCCCAGCTTCTCCTGCCTGGGGCACCTTGGCAAGGAGGTGTCTGTGCCCCGTGCCTCGTGGATGCCCTAATGGTGATTACAGCCTTTGAGGGATGACAGCAAAGAAAAACCAACCACAAACACCTCTGCCCAGTCCTTCCCAGCTGACCCAGCCAGGCTGGGTGATGCTCGTGGGAAAGCCCTGGAGCAGCAGCTTAATGAGGAGCTGGAGAGGAGGAAGAAGCATCCTCTGCTCTGACTCAGCTCAAGCTGAGCCTTGGCCCCAGGGGTTGCCCCATCCAAGTGCAGCAGCAGGCTGGCAGGAGGACCCTGCCTGCTTCCCACCCTCCATCCAAGTGCAGCAGGCTGGCAGGAGGACCCTGCCTGCTTCCCACCCCCCATCCAAGTGCAGCAGCAAGCTGGCAGGAGGACCCTGCCTGCTTCCCACCCCCCATCCAAGTGCAGCAGCAGGCTGGCAGGAGGACCCTGCCTGCTTCCCACCCCCCATCCAAGTGCAGCAGGCTGGCAGGAGGACCCTGCCTGCTTCCCACCCTCCATCCAAGTGCAGCAGCAGGCTGGCAGGAGGACCCTGCCTGCTTCCCACCCCCCATCCAAGTGCAGCAGGCCGGCAGGGGGACTCTGCCTGCTTCCCACCCCCCAACCAAGTGCAGCAGACCCTGCCTGCTTCCCACCCCCCCAGCCGCTGCCCACCGGGCACTGGGACCGGTGTGGAATTCGGTCTGGCTGAGCAGGGAGCTCTATAAATAGCAGCGTTTCAGATTCAGCCTGCACCAGGCTCTTCCTTTCCTTTCCTTTCACTCCCCGGCTTTATTTTCTCCCTCTTCCAGGGGCTTTCCGCAGCCTGAGATGGGGGGTGCGTGGGGGGGGTCGGGGAGGGGGATCACGGGCTGGACCCTCCCTGAAGCCACACGGCTGAAGCAGGCAGGCAGCGCCGAGCGACTGCTCCACATCCGCGGTGTGGAGGCACTCACCCAGCTTCACCTCCACGTCCAGGGATCCCCAAACGACCCGAAACTGGCTTAGCCCTTCCTCGGATGGGTTTCACCGGTCTGCTGCAGAGGGGAGGGGGCGCTCACAGAGCTTCCATGAGCTCAGCTGAGTCCCAGCTCTGCTGGGAAGCTCGGCGCCCCCCTCCCCCCACCCCACTCCTCACAGCTCTAGGCAGAGGCTGGCCCCAGTCCCCCCACCAGAGGTAGTTTGGAGGGGGGCTGGGGGCTGGAAGGAAGTAAAGGTACTTCCCAAACATACCCATGAGCACAGATAGCTTTTCCAGGAGGGTTTTTTTTCCCAGCTTCCCCTCTCCAGACATTCCCTCCCAGACCCTTGGCACCCTGGTTCTGAAGGGGGCCCCAAGGTGACCCCTCCCATTTACTCACACCCACAGACTGGGCCCCAAACCACCCAGCTGTAAACCAAGAAGGAACACAGCCCCCAACACACAGCAAGCAAACCAGCCAGGACCCCCCCACACACACACCTTTTCCACCTACCCCTCTTTACACCACCAGGATCCCCAGCCTGGCAGCAGCAGCAGAGGAGCCAGGGGTGGAGGGCAGCCTGTGCCCAGCCAGGTCTGGCAGAGCCCCAGCTCCCTGGCACCGCTGAGCCCTGGAGCTGCCTCAGAGGCTGGCTGGGGAGGGGCAGCTTGCAAAATCAAGGGCTGCCAACCCCCCTGGCATGAGCCTTGCAGCTGGGACACCAGCTCAGAGCAGTCTGCAGAGGTGAGGGCCATTTGCAGGGTGCTCAGGGCATGGAGCTGCAAGCCTGGCATTGCTCTGGGCAGGGAGCATCTCCCTTGCTCCACGACCCAGCAAAGCAGCAGCTTCATGAACACCTGCCACAAAAACCAGCTTCCCTTTCTAGCCAGAGCAAATGGTTGTGCTTCCCCTGAGGACACAGACAGCCCAAGGGTGAGCAAGCCCCGGGTGCCAGCCACTGAGAGGTGCCCAGAGCACAACTGCATCACAAGGAGAGAGGTGAGGTAAGAGCTGTGCCGGCACAGAACCCGCCCTGAGTGTGCAGAGCTGCACGTTCCTGCCTCTTATCAGCCACATCAGAACCTGCAGGGAGCATTCTCCAGAGGTCCTCCAAGCAGTACAAGGCTGGGGCAGCCCCAAGGCAGGCTCCTTCTCCTCCTCCTGCCTCTTTTGTTTTTAAGCCCCACAGCCCCCTGCTGCCCATCAGCCCTTTAGCTGCCTCCTTTCCCATTGACTCACCAACCTGTCCCACTGACTCACCCCTGCCAGCCACCTCTCCTTTCCGTGGCCTGTGGCCTTTTCCCTGGGCCTTTGGTTCCCATTGACTCATCAGTGCTCATCCAAAGCTCATCCTGCCCTTTCTAATCCCATCCTGCTCACTTTTGAGTCCCCCCTGCTCCAGGGACCTGCCCTTCATTCTCACCAGCACCACACCGTCAGCATCCCGGACGGGCTGTGAGGACTGGGGGGAATGGAACAGAACTTGAGAGCAGCCCTGAGGAAAAGGCCTTGGGGGTGCTGGGGGAGGAGAAGCTCAACAGGAGCCAGCAGTCAGCACTTGCAGCCCAGAGAGCCAAGCAGAGCCTGGGCTGCAGCAAGAGAAGTGTGGCCAGCAGGGCCAGGGAGGGGATTCTGCCCCTCTGCTCCACTCTGCTGAGACCACAGCTGCAGCTCTGGGGCCAGTTCTGGAGCCTCTGTGCCAGGAAGGATCTGGAGGTGCTGGAAGGTGTTCAGAGAAGGGCCAGGAGAATGAGCAGAGGGCTGGAGCTGCTCTGCTGTGAGGACAGACTGAGGGAGTTGGGGTTGTGCAGGCTGGAGAGGAGAAGGCTCCCAGGAGACCTAATTGTGGCCTTCCAGGATCTGCAGGGGGCTCCAAGAAAGCTGGGGAGGGACTTTTGAGGGTGTCAGGGAGGGATAGGACTGGGGGGGATGGAGCAAAACTGGAAGTGGGGAGATGCAGATTGGATGTGAGGTAGAAGTTCGTTGCCATGAGGGTGGTGAGAGCCTGGCACAGGCTGCCCAGGGAGGTGGTGGAAGCCTCATCCCTGGAGGGTTTGAAGGCCAGGCTGGATGTGGCTGTGAGCAACCTGCTGTGGTGTGAGGTGTCCCTGGCCATGGCAGGGGGGTTGGAGCTGGCTGAGCCTTGAGGTCCCTTCCAACCCTGAACAGTCTGTGATTCTATCCCAGTGAGGACTCTTCAAGCTGGGCAGCTTGTGCCTCCCAAAAGCACCTTCCAACCTATGCAGAAGAACCATTTCCAAGCCTTAAGGCTCCAGGGAGAGTTTGTTTTATCAGGAGCAAAGGATTCCCACCCACCACTACCCCATTTCTGCCCCTGCTTGGCATCTTCTGCTGTGTCTTCTTCCTGGGTCTGTAGGAGAAACACCAAAGGGGGGTTGCAGAATTGGGATGCAAGCAACGTTTCTGCCACAATCCCTTCATGCTTCCCATCCAGGTGAAGAAAGAGAGAAGAGAAGAGAAGAGAAGAGAAGAGAAGAGAAGAGAAGAGAAGAGAAGAGAAGAGAAGAGAAGAGAAGAGAAGAGAAGAGAAGAGAAGAGAAGAGAAGAGAAGAGAAGAGAAGAGAAGAGAAGAGAAGAGAAGAGAAGAGAAGAGAAGAGAAGAGAAGAGAAGAGAAGAGAAGAGAAGAGAAGAGAAGAGAAGAGAAGAGAAGAGAAGAGAAGAGAAGAGAAGAGAAGAGAAGAGAAGAGAAGAGAAGAGAAGAGAATTAACCAGGTTGGAAAAGACCTTGGAGATCATCAAGTCCAACCTATCACCCAACACCATCTAATCAACTAAACCATGGCACCAAGTGCCTTATCCAAGCCTTTCTTGAACACCTCCAGGGATGGGGACTCCACCACCTCCCTGGGCAGCACATCCCAATGGCCAGTCTCTCTTTCTGGGGAGAATTTCTTCCTAGCATCCAGCCTGAACCTCCCCTGGCACAGCTTGAGACTGTGTCCTCTTGTTCTGGTGCTGGGTGCATGGGAGAAGAGACCAACCCCCACCTGGCTCCAACCTCCTTTCAGGGAGTTGGAGAGAGCAATGAGGTCTCCCCTGAGCCTCCTCTTCTGCAGGCTAAGCAACCCCAGCTCCCTCAGCCTCTCCTCACAGGGCTGTGCTCCAGACCCCTCCCCAGCTTTGTTGCCCTTCTCTGGACACCTTCAAGTCTCTCAATGTCCTTCTTAAACCGAGGAGCCCAGAACTGGACACAGGACTCCAGGTGTGGCCTAACCAGTGCTGAGCACAGGGCAGGATGACTCTCCTGCTCCTGCTGGCCACACTGCTCTTGATGCAGGCCAGGATGCCCTTGGCCTTCTTGGGCCCCTGGGCACACTGCTGGCTCCTGTTCAGCCTCCTATCAACCAGCACCCCCAGGTCCCTCTCTGCCTGGCTGCTCTCAGCCACTCTGTCCCCAGCCTGCAGCACTGCCTGGGGTTGCTGTGGCCAAAGTGTAGAACCCAGCACTTAGGTGTGGATGGGAGCATTTAGGCACGAGTCTGCAAGGCTTGGGAAAAGGGAGGGAAATGAGATTAGCTGGGGGTTGTGGGGGGGATGGAGAGAGGGCCTGGGGAAGACAGAGGCCGGGGAGCCTGCGGTGCCACCAGGCACACCCAGAGTGGAAAATTCCTGCCCGGTGAGTCCCGGGATTGTGGTTCAACAGGTTTTAGTCCCAGCCCCTTCATCTGTGTCAGTGCAAAAACTCATCCCTAGGGCATTTGTTTGGGTCACATGGGGGAGTGTATATAACAATGGGTCCTACCTGTCCAGACCAGTTAGCAGCACAGGAAAGAGGAGGCAGCTGCTGGGATCGGACCGGAGAGCTGCGGGACAGGGCACGAAGGTAACCAGGCTGCCTCTCCCCTGCCCCCCTCCAGCATTCATCCCCTTCTGTTATCCCAGGGGTTTGCCAGGATTGGCCCCAGGAACGATGTGGTGAAGCTGAAGGCTTCTCCTTCGTGACAAAGAGTTGTAGGGGGCTTGGGGGGGTGTGTGGTGGAGGTTGGAAATGGGTGGGTGGGCAGCACGGGGATGGGGGAGGTTGGTGCTGCAGGAGGAGCTGGAAGTGCTGCAGGAGGAGCTGGAAGTGCTGCAGGAGGAGCTGGAAGTGCTGCAGGAGGAGCTGGAAGTGCTGCAGGCTGCTCCCAGCCCTGTGGGCTGCTGCAGACAGAATCCCAGAATTCCAGCAGGGCTGGGCTTGGAAGGGAGCTCTGGAGGGCAGCCAGTCCAACCCCTCACCTGCTGGAGCAGGGTCACCCCCAGCAGGGTGCAAGGCTCCTAGATCAGCCTCTTGGAGTGGATCACATAGACAGGACCACAGGATGTTAGGGGGTTGGAAGGGACCTCTGGAGATCATCCAGAGCCCCTTCTGCTACAGCAGGGTCACCCCCAGCAGGGTGCAAGGCTCCTAGAGCAGCCTCTTGGAGTGGGTGATGCTCTCAGCCCCTTGTTCCCCCACTGCCCCTTTGCTTCCCTTCGAGCTGCTGAGAATTGGGCTGCCAGATCCTGATGGGGCCCTGTGGGGTATGCTGGGGGGGACAAAGTGGGGTTTAACCAGTGGCCCGTGGCCAGGGTGGGCAGAGAGGAGGGTGCCTGGGCAAAGGGGAGGGTGCTTGGGGTGAGAGGAGGACAAAGCCACGTGTGAGAAGGCACCAAGCTGGAGGGGGGGAGGGCAAAGAGTCTCCCAGCACGGCACTGATGCCACCAAGCTGTGCCCTGGGAACAGAGCAGATCAGGCTGGGGACTCTCCACGGCTGCTGTGTGCTGCTTCAGTCGGGGGTGTTGAAACCTCCTGGCAGGCAGGCAGGCTGTCCCTGCAGCCAGCAGAAGTGCTGCCCTCAGCTCCCTGCCCGCGGGTGCCTGGCAGGCTGCATGGCAGCCTGCGGCCCGGCAGCCGTTGGGCTCGGAAGTGGTTTCGGGGCCCTGGAGGCTGTTGCACAAGGCAGGGCACAAGGCAGGGCTGCTCTTCTCTGGGCCAGGACTTGCAGCTGGGCTCTGTGGCAGGAAAAAAAGGAGGTGATGCTCCTGCTCACCCAGCCCTGAGCCTCTGCCCCGCTCTGCCCCCCACCACAGCCCTCTCTTTTCCTGCCCTTTCAAACCACCAAGACAGACTCAGGCAGCTCCTCCTCTTCCTCACCCTCTTCCTTCCCCCTTCCAGCTTTTGCCAGTGGCTGGGGGACCCCAGGAATTTTCTCCCCACCCAACATTGCTTCTTCCCCTGCTCTGAGGAGACCTAATTGTGACCTTCCAGCATCTGAAGGGGGCTCCAAGAAAGCTGGGGAGGGACTTTGGAGGGTGTCAGGGAGTGATAGGACAGTGCTCACCCAAAGCTCATCCTGCCCTTTCTAATCCCATCCTGCTCACTTTTGAGTCCCCCCTGCTCCAGGGACCTGCCCTTCATTCTCACCAGCATCCCTGACGGGCTGTGAGGACTGGGGGGAATGGAACAGAACTTGAGAGCAGCCCTGACGAAAAGGCCTTGGGGGTACTGGGGGAGGAGAAGCTCAACAGGAGCCAGCAGTCAGCACTTGCAGCCCAGAGAGCCAAGCAGAGCCTGGGCTGCAGCAAGAGAAGTGTGGCCAGCAGGGCCAGGGAGGGGATTCTGCCCCTCTGCTCCACTCTGCTGAGACCACAGCTGCAGCTCTGGGGCCAGTTCTGGAGCCTCTGTGCCAGGAAGGATCTGGAGGTGCTGGAAGGTGTCCAGAAAAGGGCCACAAGGATGAGCAGAGGGCTGGAGCTGCTCTGCTGTGAGGACAGACTGAGGGAGTTGGGGTTGTGCAGGCTGCAGAGGAGAGGGCTCCCAGGAGAACTTCTTGTGGCCTTCCAGGATCTGCAGGGGGCTCCAAGAAAGCTGGGGAGGGACTTCTGAGGGTGTCAGGGAGGGATAGGACTGGGGGGGATGGAGCAAAACTGGAAGTGGGGAGATGCAGATTGGATGTGAGGAAGAAGTTGTTGCCCATGAGGGTGGTGAGAGCCTGGCACAGGCTGCCCAGGGAGGTGGTGGAAGCCTCACCCCTGGAGGTTTTGCAGCCAGGCTGGAGGTGGCTGTGAGCAACCTGCTGTGGTGTGAGGTGTCCCTGGCCATGGCAGGGGGGTTGGAAGTGGCTGAGCCTTGAGGTCCCTTCCAGCCCTGACAGTTCTATGATCCCTCCTGGAGACAGTTGCCTAGAAACAGCCTCCTCCTCCTCCTCCTCCTCCTTTGATTTTTCTAATGAATTCCTCTCTTTTTAACCATGGAGACATGTGGGGCCCCCACTGAGGCCCCCCCCCCCCGAGCCCCCAAACCCTGCACCATGCTCTGTGCTGGCTGCAGCCAGCCTCGAGGCTGAAGACCCAGGAAGGTGCCACTTTGCCCCCTCCTCCCTGAGCTGCCACCCAGCCTTGGGGTTACAATGTGAGAGAATTCATTCCTTGGGGTTGTTTGCTGGGGGGGGAGTTGGGGGAAATCTGATGAAGGCCCCAAGCTCTTTGGCAATGCTATTTTCTGCCCTGCTCTGCTTAGCAAGAGAACCAGGAGGAAAGGGAAGCAGAGAAGCCACAGGACACACTGTTACAAGAGGAACTTTCCCCAAATAGAAGCTTTTCACAGTTTTTTTCACGAGGCGTCAGCAGCTCTTAACAGTGCCTGAAGCTGTGAGTGCTGCATGAAGGCAGGGAGCCTGCCAGAGCCCCAGGCTGCAGCTGCAGCCCTCCTGCAAGCCTGGAGCTGGCCCAAAGCCTGGCTGGGATGCTGGTGGAGCAGCAGCTGGAGGAGCAGCCTGAGCTGTGGGTTGGGGAGCAGCAGCACTGGGTGCTCCGCACTGGGGAAGCAGGGAAGGGCTTGGGTTGGAAGGGACCTCAAGGCTCATCCAGTCCCAAGCCCCTGCCAAGGGCAGGGACACCTCCCACCAGCCCAGGACCTCATCCAACCTGCTCTTGAACACCTCCAGGGAGGGGGCAGCCACAACCTCCCTGGGCAACCTGCTCCAGTGCCTCCCCACCCTCACTCTAAAGCATTTCTTCCTCATCTCCAGTCTCTGTCTCCCCTCTCCCAGCTCAAAGCCATTGTTCCTCATCCTGGCACTCCCAGCCCTTGGCAAAAGTCCCTCCCCAGCTCTTCTGGAGCCCCTTCAAGTACTGGAAGGTTGCTCTAAGGTCTGCCTGGAGCCTTCTCTTCTCCAGGCTGAACAGCCCCAGCTCTCCCAGCCTGTCCCCATGAGGGGAGGTTCTCCAGCCCTCTGCTCATCTTTGTGGCCTCCTCTGGACCCACTCCAGCAGTTTGATGCCAGCTGGAGGGCACAGAAATCCTGCCTACCTGGATCCCAGCCCTTCTAGTTTTGCCCTGACCCAGTTTCTAGCTGTGAAAGATCTGCTTGGAGAGCCCCAGATGTTCCTGAGGGTGCAGGGAGGGATGTGCTGCCCCTGCCCTAGGTTGGGCTTGACAGGAGCACCACAGCTCCTTCCAGGATGAAATATTCATAAACCCAGTGCTGAGCCCCTCAAGTTCCACACTGGTGTCGATGGCAGGAGAAGCTCTCACCCAGGGGGTATCAGGTGGCTCAGCTTCAGGGCTAGGAGATGGGATCCAGGCTGAACATGAGCCAGCAGCATGCTCAGGGGGCCAAGAAGGCCAACAGCATCCTTGCCTGGAGCAGCAATGGTGTGGCCAGCAGGACCAAGGCAGTGATTGTCCCTCTGCAATCAGCACTGCTGAGGCCACACCTTGGGTGCTGGGCTCAGTTTTGGGCTCCTCAATGCAAGAAGGACATTGAGGAGCTGGAGCAGGTCCAGAGAAGGGCAACAAAGCTGGGGAAGGGGCTGGAGAACAGGGCTGGGGAGGAGCAGCTGAGGGAGCTGGGGGTGGTTAGTGTGGAGGAGGCTGAGGGGAGACCTCATTGCTCTCTGCAGCTCCCTGAGAGGAGGTGCAGTGAGGTGGGGGCTGGGCTCTTCTGCCTGGTCTCAAGTGATAGAAGGAAAGGAAATGACCTGAAGTGGTGCCAGGGGAGGGTTAGGTTGGAGAGGAGGAAAAATGGCTTTGCTGCAAGAGTGGTGAGGGATTGTCCCAGGCTGCCCAGGGGGGTGGTGGAGTCCCCAGCCCTGGAGGTGTTGCAGAAGCCTGTGGCCGTGGCACCTGGGGCCGGGGTTTGGTGGCTGTGGTTGCCTCAGGTGGAAGGTTGGACTCGATGGTCTCAAAAGGTCTCTTCCAGCCTCAACAGTTCTGTGTGATTTTTTTATGACTTCATGAAGAGGGGGAGTGACTCTGAATGCTCCTCATGGGTGGTTCCAGGGAAGAGCCCAGCAGGAGCCAGGCATTGCCAGGAGGTGGCTTTACCACCAGCTGGTTCTGCCGGGAGTGGAGCCCAGGCTGGACTCTGCTCCAGCCTGACGTGTGGGAAGGAGGGGAGAGCCCTGCTGCCCTTCCTCACTCCACAGCTCACAGGAGGGAAGCACTGCCCAGAGAACATGTGCCAGAGGGCTGGGTGGTCTGCTGGCACAGCACATGCCTGCAGGGAAAGCTCTTAGCCCAGGGGTAAGGCGCTTGGAGCAGGGGACTGGCACTGGGAGACTACTCAAGCACCCTGGCCAGCCCCTGGGGTGAGGGGAGGCTGTCTTGGGGGACCCCCAGTAGGGCTTTGGTGAAAGGGCTGGGTCTGTGGCACACAGCTGCACGTCTCTGCCTTGCAGGGGGTGAGTGGTGGCGTGGGAAGAGCAGGGAGATGGCATGAGGGTGGGCAAAGCTGCCTGGTAGGTACGGGACAGCCCTCTCCCTGCACAAGGACACTTCTTGGCCTTGGCCTTGGCAGAGGCTTTGTGTCCTCCCCAGGGCAGCAGGGTGACCCCGGGCAGGAGGTGGGGGATGGCTTTAGGAGCTGAAACCACACTCAGGGAGGTCCTCACAGAGCTCTTCTGCCCTCTCCTTGCAGCGTCTGCCAAGAGCAAGCGATGGAATCCCACGGGAAGGGCAGCCCCAGCGGGAGGATGACAGCCATGGCTCACAGCCTGTAAGTAACCCCCCCAGGAGGCCACTGCCTCCTCCAGCCTCCCAGCCTGGCCACTTGCTTCCAGGGGACTTTGCTCTTTGCTCCTCTCTGGCACGCTCCAGTGCAACATCTCTGTGACTCCTCATGGAGAAGGTGGAAAATTACAGAGGGCTCAGGGCAGGGCAAGGCAAAGGCAGCTCCGTGGTGCTGCTGCTGCTGGTGGCTGCAAGGGTGCATGGTCCAGGGCTGCTGGTGGGTGTCAAGGTGCCTCCTGGTTGCCAGCTGACTTTTGGTGGGGTGCTGCCAGCGTGGGGAGGTGTTGGCTTGGCTCTGTCACAGCCCTTCAGCCCCCTGCAAGGTGAATGGTGCTGCTTCAGCTTTGTCTGGGGAGCAGGGGTGGGGGTAGGGGGTACTGGTGGGGGGAGAGGTGGGAAGGCTGCAGAGTGTTTGCCAGCTGCTCCAAGGAGTGGCAGGAAAAGGGAGCTTGCATCCCTGAGGCCATCCTCTGCACTGCTGGTGTGGGCAGCAGGAGCAGGGCAGGGGTTGTCCCCCTGGACTGGGCACAGCTTGAGTCCTGGGTTCAGTTTGGAGATCCTCACTCCAAGGAGGACACTGAGGGGCTGGAGGAGGTCCAGAGAAGGGCAACAAAGCTGGGGGAGGGTCTGGAGAATAGGGCTGGGGAGAAGCAGCTGAGGGAGCTGGGGGTGTTCAGCCTGGAGAAGAGGAGGCTGAGGGGAGACCTTCTGGCTCTCTGCAGCTCCCTGAGAGGAGGCTGGAGCCAGCTGGGGGTTGCATCCTAAGGAACAAGAGACAGGACAAGAGGAAATGGCTTCAGGTTGCCCCAGGAGAGGTTTAGGTTGGACATCAGAAGAAACTTCTTCACTGAAAGGGTTCTCAAAGCCTGGCCCAGGCTGCCCAGGGAGGTGCTGGAGTCCCCATCCCTGAAGGTGTTCAAGAAACCTGTGGCCGTGGCCCCTGGGGCCAGGGTTTGGTGGCCGTGGTGGGGCTGGGTTGCTGCTTCTATGATGGGGGAGCAGAGGAGCAGCCTGGCACACTGAAGCCCTAGTGAGGCTGGGCAGGGGCACTGGGAGCAGCTGGGAGGGCTGGAGAAGCCCCTGGCATTAAACTGCAGAGAGTGGGAAGGGCACAGCTGGAGCAGTGTCCACAGCTGCTGCAGAGCTGCTTCAGCCCTTGCTGGGAAGGGCAGAGGGAAGGAGGGAGAGAGGGGGGGAAGGGGAGAGGGGGCTTCCACAGGCTGCCAACGGCGGGTTGCTGCCGGCAGTGCAGCTCCCCAGTGTGACCCCAGGGCTCAGGAGCTCCTGCACTGGGAGCCAGGGCGATTAGGGAGCAGATGGGAGCCCCTGGGATGAGCTCAAGAGGCTTAGATCAGAGACAGGGCAGCAAACGGCCCTTTAATTACTGCCCTTTAATTACAGCCCTGCCAGCGGCCACAGGGAGGGCAACAGCTGCCTGCCAGCTGTGCCATGAGCAGCTGTGCCATGCCACAGACATCTGTGCCACGCTGTGCCGTGGGCAGCTGCTCTGTGGGCAGCTTTGCCATGCTGGGAGCAGTTGTGCCATGCTGTACCATGGGCAGCTGTCCCATGCTGTGAGCAGTCATGCCATGCTATGCCATGCTGTGCCATGGGCAGCTGTAAGATGCCATAGGCAGCCATGCCATGCTGTGCCACAGGCAGCTGTATGATGCCATGTGCAGCAATGCCATGCTATGCCATGTGCAGCCATGCCATGCTATGCCATGCTGTGCCATGGGCAGCTGTATGATGCCATGGGCAGCCATGCCATGCTGAGCCATGTGCAGCCATGCCATGCTGTGCCATGCCGTGCCATGGGCAGCTGTATGATGCCAGGGACAGCCATGCCATGCTGTGCCATGCTGTGCCCTGCTGTGCCACGGGCAGCTGTATGATGCCATGTGCAGCCATGCCATGCTGTGCCATGGGCAGCCATGCCATGCTGTGCCATGCCGTGCCACGGGCAGCTGTATGATGCCATGTGCAGCCATGCCATGCTGTGCCATGCCATGCCATGGGCAGCTGTATGATGCCAGGGACAGCCATGCCATGCTGTGCCATGCTGTGCCACAGGCAGCTGTA
The DNA here is from genome assembly GCF_014839835.1 of Dryobates pubescens. Lineage (NCBI taxonomy): Eukaryota > Metazoa > Chordata > Aves > Piciformes > Picidae > Dryobates > Dryobates pubescens. The sequence continues at coordinate 7,027,390 of NC_071642.1, forward strand.
TGATGCCATGTGCAGCAATGCCATGCTGTGCCATGCCGTGCCACGGGCAGCTGTATGATGCCATGGGCAGCAATGCCATGCTATGCCATGCCGTGCCATGGGCAGCTGTATGATGCCAGGGACAGCCATGCCATGCTATGCCATGCCATGCCATGGGCAGCTGTATGATGCCAGGGACAGCCATGCCATGCTGTGCCATGCTGTGCCACAGGCAGCTGTATGATGCCATGTGCAGCAATGCCATGCTATGCCATGCTGTGCCATGGGCAGCTGTATGATGCCATGGGCAGCCATGCCATGCTGTGCCATGCCATGCCATGGGCAGCTGTATGATGCCAGGGACAGCCATGCCATGCCGTGCCACGGGCAGCTGTACGATGCCAGAGACAGCCATGCCATGCTGTGCCATGCTGTGCCCTGCTGTGCCATGGGCTCGCTGGCCAGCGGCGGTATGCAGCGAGTCAGCTGAGCCTCTGCTCCTCCTCCCACAGCAGAGGGGCTGCGAGTGGCACCCACGTGCTCCACGGACACTCCCGAGCCCTGGTGCCCTCCCACTGGCTCTCTCCTCTTGGCAGAGCCTCCTGCCGGGAAAGGGGCCTGTGCCCGTGCCCGCCGCCCGTGCCCGTGCCCGCCGCCTGTGCCCGTGCCCACAGCCATGCCCGCAGCCCGGGGCGTTCGCAGCGCAGTGACAATCGTGCCTTTGTTTTGCGCGGCCGGGAAGGGGGCAGGCAGGCACCGGGGCTGCCCAGAAAGCTGCCAGGCGGTCTTTAATGCCACAATTAGGCACCTGCTCCATGAGAGCAAATAAAGCCAAATCATGCGGCTGGCAGCCCAGCTCTGCCTGTCCCCTCCCCGTGACCACTCCAAGGAGCGGAGGAGCTGAGAGCTGCGGCTCGGCTGCCGGCAGCTCCCGCGGGCAGGGATCGCTCAGGGTCCCGCTGCGGGCACCCCGCGGCAGCGCCGGGCGGCTGCCTGTGCCAGGCTCCAACCCCCCCCCCCCCCCCCCCAAAGGCTTTCCCCCTCCCCACCTAAGCGACTCCATCACCTCCTTCTGCTATGGAGAGAGAGATCCCCGTCCTGCGAGTTAGGTGAGGTGGGGGGTGGGGGGCTCGGAGGGGTTGGCACTGGGGAGGGTGCCACGCCGGGGTGCCGCGAGGAGGTGCCAGGGGAGGCGAGCGATGAGGTTCCTGCCGCCGGCTGACGTGAGGTTGCATCAGTGCCAGGCGTGCCAAGGGCTGCAGGGCAGCCTGGTGCCAGCGGGAACGCAACGGGGAAGGCGGAAGGGGGAACCGGGAGACGAAAGGGGAACTGGGAGATGATGGAAAGGGAAGTGGGGGCCGAGCTTAGCCTGGGGGGGGGGGAGGCAAAGGCAGCCGAATGCCCCTGGGGAGGCTGGCAAAGCATCACAGGATGTGGATGCGGGGTCAGAGCTGCCAGGCCAGCAGCCCCGCGCTGCCACCCTGCAGAGATGCTCTGGGATTCTGTGGAAGGCGCAGAGCCGGGTGGGAGGGAGCAGCCCGGGGGGTCTGTGGGGTGAGGGAAGGGCTGCTCTGCTGCGGGCTGCGGTGCCAGGGCACTACCCCAGTGGATGGCTGTGATGGAGGAGCATGGAGGGAAGGGGGCAGCCCTGCAACAGCCTGCTCCGGCAGAACCAACCCTGCAAAGCGGGTGTGGGGCTGCTCTAAGGGGGGGCTGGGGCATGTGAAAAGCCACATGAGGGGGCTCCCCACCACCACAGCCCCATCCTCAGCCTGGAAGCACCAGGACCACCACAAATGGCCCAGCTGGGACACACCCCCCCCACCCCCCCCCAACACGCAGGGCCTGGCAGCGCCCCCTGCAACAAGGGGAAGGGGAAAGATGGCCAGAGGAGGGGTCAGGCAGAGGCTGCTCCCCATTCCCGGGGGGCAGGAGTGAGGTGAGGGGGCTGGGGTTGGAAGCAGAGCGAGGATGGAGATAAGATGCAGGGAGGATGCTGGCTGGATGTTGGAGACAAGGTTGAGGGGGCTCAGGGATCGCGGGGGGGGAGGGGGGTCTCACGTCGAGATGGGTTGGGGGCAGGATGGAGATGCATGCAGGACAGCCTAAGGGGTCAGGATGGGGATCCCACGTGGGGCAGGATTGGGTAGCAGAATGGAGACCCCTGCGAGGGGGTTCTGGAGGCAGAATTTGGGGGGAGGGGGAGGTGTAGGTCCCATGCAGGACAGAACGGGAGGGTGGGGGGCAGGAGGAAGGTCTCATGCGCGGCAGTTTTGAGGTCTCCTGATGATGTTCGCCCTCCCGCAGCCCCCTCCCACCCTTAAGTACCCTCCCCCCGTCCAAAATCTTCCTCAGCCAATGGGCGGCTGTCGAAGGGAGGGGGGCAGAGGGGGCCAGGGGTGTGGCCTCGTGGCGGGGGGGGTGGGGGGAGGTGGGGGCCGCTTGTTTTTTGTGAATGAAAGGCGGGGCGGCCGCGGCTGCAGCTCCGCGCAGGGCTCCGCGCAGCGCAGCGCAGCGGCCCGCGGATGCGGAGAGCCGAGCGGCCCAGCCGCCGCTATGGGCCCCCGAGCCCCAGGCCCTGAACCGCGCAGCGCGGAACCCAACCGCGCAACTTGCGCCGTGGCCATGTCCGGAGGGAAGAGCCCGGCCCCGGCCCCTGGGAGTCGCCGCTTCGTCTCTGTTGGTGTAAGTACCGCGGACCCCGGCCCCGGCCCCGGCACCTCGCTCCGCACCCTGCGCCGCTTCCGCGCATCCCGGCCGGATGCCGGGGCCGGCGCCAGCGAGGGCCCAGCCCCTTAAGCCAGGCATCCGCCGCCGCTTTGCCCTGCCCCGCACCCCCGATCTGGGTGCTCCGAGCACCCCCGAGCCCCATCGCAGTGCTCCATACTCCTGATCTGACTGCTCCGAGCCCCCCCCCCCCCCGAACACGCTGGAAATGCACCCCCGGCCCGGGTGCCTCCCAGTCTCCTTGCAGTGCCCCTGCACCTCCGATCTGGGTGCTTCGAGCACCCCCGAGCCCCATTGCAATGCTCCACATTTTTGATCTGGGTGCTCCGAGCCCACCCAGAACACGCTGGAAATGCACCCCCGGCCCGGGTGCCTCCCAGTCTCCTTGCAATGCCCCTGTGCCCCCGATCTGGGTGCCCTGAGCACCTCCGAGCCCCCTTGCAAAGCCCTGCACCCCCGACTTGAGTGCTCCTCAGCCTCCATGCAATGCCCCTGCACCCCTGATCTGGGTGCTCTGAACACCCCCACAACACCCTTGCAATGCCCCTCACCCCCGGCTTGGGTGCTCCGAGCCCCCCTTGCAAAGCCTCTCACCGGCTCTCGGTGCTCCTCAACCGCCTTGCAATGCCCCACGCCCCCGATCTGGGTGTTCTGAGCACCCCCGACCCTATTGCAAAGCCCCGCACCGGCTTCTGGTACTCCCGGACCCCTCTGCGAAGTCCTTCGCCGGTTCACGGTGCCTCCAACCCCCTTGCAAATCCCCTCACCGGCTCCCGGTGCCCCTAACCATATTGCAAAGCCGCACACCGGCTCCCGGTGCCCCTAACCATGTTGCAAAGCCCCTCACCGGTTCCCGGTGGCCTGGAGCACGGCGTCCCCCATCCCGGTGCCGCGGCCGCGCTGCAGCCCCGCTCGGAGCACCGCTCCCGCACCGCCTCCCGGTGCCGCGGCCTGCACAGCCCGGGGTGGGGGAGAGGGGGCCGCCCAGGGTCCCCATTTCCCACCCCACACCCCAAAGCTCTCCGGAGGGCCACGGGGGGGGGGGGGGGGGGGGGGGGGGGGGGGAGAGGAGGGGAGTGTGCTGCGAGGTTTTTGTGCATCGCTGCCGGTTTGGGGGTGGCTTCATCCCGGTTTAGGGCTTGTGCCACCCCATGGTGGGGTGCGGGATGGAGCATTTTTATCCGGGGGGTTGCTAGGCGACAGCTCCTGGGGTGATGGAGCCGTTGCCATGGCAACGACAGGCTGGGCAGCGCGGAAGGAGCAATTCTGGGGTTCTCCTGGGTGGGGGGGGGGGGGAAGAGGCGAGTGCGATGCCTGTGGTTTGAAGCGGGAAGCCCTGGGGCGGCTGCGATGGGCAGGGAGAGCAAAGCCGGCCGGGGGGGGGGGGGTGGGGTGGGGTGCTGCTGTCTGGAGCAGCCCTGCACCCCAGGGAGGGGCTTCTGCTGGGGGTACGCACTGATGTCAGGGCACCTCGGGTGGTTTCTTGCTCTCCCGTGGGTTTCAAGTGCTCCCCAGAGGAGTGGTGGTGGTGAGGAAGGTGAGGAGGGAGGGCTGTGGAGATGGCAGCATAAAATTGTCCCTGCAAGGAGGTTCAGCCCCATCCTGGGGTGATGTCTGAAGAAAGGGGGGGGTGGGAGAGGGCTGCAAACCATCCCCGTGGGGCTGCTCTCTTTGGAGCCCACATTCTCTGCCCACTGCTCTCCTCCCCTTCTTCCCTTGGCACTGATGCCATTGGGATTTATCCCTTTGTGCCCTGGGGACATTGGACTTCCCAAGTCCCCCGTGCTGGGTGCAGGCTGAGCTCCCCACACAGGGCAAGGATCCAAGCTGCAGTTGTCATCTCCATGTGCCTTCCCTCCCTTCTCCCCCCCCCCCCATCCTCCACCATCTGAATGAGCTTGGCCAACTTGGGAGCTGGGCTGGCCCTAAAAATAACTGCAGCGAAGCTCCCTGAGCACCACCAACCCCTCCCCACCCCAGGAGATCAGAGCAGAGCTGATCCCCAGGAGGACCAGGGGCTGGGGATGGTGATAGAAGGAGATGCATGAGATGGAAATGAATTTCCAGGGGCTAACAGGGAAGGAGATGACCTGCCCTGGCTCCTTCTCGCCATGCAGAGCCCGAGGAGGTTGATACTCCTGGTTCCTGGCCATTAGGAAATTGTGCCAGGGGAGGGCTAGGTTGGAGATGAGGAAAGATTTCTTTGCTGCAAGAGTGCTCAGGGATTGGCACAGGCTGCCCAGGGAGGTGGTGGAGTCCCCATCCCTGGAGGTGTCCCTTGGGGCCATGGTTTGGTGGCCGTGGTGGGGTTGGGTTGCTGGTTGGAGTCGATGGTCTCAGAGAGCTTTTCCAGCCCAAACAATTCTGTGATCCTTTGCTTCTCAGTGCCCTCAGCAGACAGCATTCCCTGCACCCCCAAAGCATGGGGGGGATGCCTGGTGTGCAGTGACAACTCCCTGGAGGAGTTTTGCTAGTAGGATGAGAGGAAATGGCCTCAGGTTGCCCCAGGGGAGGTTTAGGTTGGACATCAGCAGAAACTTCGTCAGTGAAAGGGCTCTCCAGGCCTGACCCAGGCTGCCCAGGGAGGTGGTCGAATCCCCATCCCTGGAAGGGTTTCAAAGCCACAGGGCTGTGATGCTGAGGGCCATGCTTTAGCCCCAGCCTCGATAGAGTCAGAGAATGGTTGGCCCAGATGAGCTGGGCTGGAAGACCCTTTCCAACCCAAACCATTCCATGCTGATGCCTGAGCCCTGCCACCTAAAGCCACCTGGATGGTCCCTGCCACCCTGCCTCTGCTTGCCCACAAGGTTTGTGTCCCAGTCCTGCTCCCTGCTGAAGCCTCCGGGGTGCCACCTCCTGGGGGCTGCTGTCCCAGGTGTGCTGCAGGAGCCTGCTCACGGGAGGGAGGTGGCTAACATTGGGAAGTCCTTGTCAGGCTGCTGCCTCCCTGCTCCCCGTGCAGGGCTCCGTTGCCATCGTTACCAGGAATTTTTGCTCCCTGAGCTGCTTTTATTATAGCAGCTCAGGAGGGCTGCTGCCAGGCATGGGGATGAGAGCTGAGGCTTTGGGAAGTTTCAGGGCAATTGGGATGTCAGGGGAGGTGGTTGTTGGGGGGTTTTTTGTGTGTGTGCTTTGGTCCTTCTCCCCTTTCCTCGATGTCCTTCCTGCTTTTCCCTGCTGGAAGTCTGATCAGTAACCTGGCTGAGTTCATCCTGGCTGGTTGAGGGCCTTGGAAAAGGCAGAGGGTGGCACATCTGGACACATCTGCTTGTGGGTGCTTCACAAAGCAGCTTCACAGCACCCATAGCACCAAGCTCCCTCTTGGGGGGGGGGGGTGGGGGGTGGCCCATGCCCGGTCCATGCTGGGAGCCTTCCCAGCCCCGCTTGCTGCTGAGCCTCCTGAAGGTGCTGAGCTGCTGATTCTTTACCTGGGAGAAGAGATTCGCTGGGAGCCAAAAAAAAGAATCCCTTCTGGGAATGGGATGGGAAAAGCAAGGTGGGGGGGGGGAGGGGGCAGGCACATGTTGGTGTGAAGGCTCAGACCTGGTGCTCCTTGGAGCAGGTTGGCAGTGCCAGGCTGCACGCTGGGTCGGGTGGATCTGGAAGGTTCGTTGGCAAAATGAAGGGAGAAAGGGGAAAGGAGGGGAGGGGGGTGAGAGAAATAATAATAATAAAGCAACAACAACAACAAAAGGGAATAAGGAAGAAGCCTCAGCTCACATGAACAGGCATGAGCCAGGGCTGGAGGAGGGTGGGAGCCAGCGCAGGGCATGTGTCTGACGCGGGCAGAGCCACGCACGCTGCCACCAGGACATGAAATTTTAAAGGGGACTGGAGCTGGGGAAGGATCTGGCAGAGAGGGGGGGGCGGTATGGGGGGGGTGGGCAGCTGCCTTCACTCACTGCTGGTGGCTGCAGAGCTCCCCTTGTGCTGCGAGGAGCTGCCAGCTGCCAGCCTCAGCAGCAGCATCTTCTTCCTTCACCCTACCCCGCTCCTCCTCCTCCTTCTTGGCCTCTTGTCCTGGCCACCCCCACAACCTCCCTTTTTGCACCACCCCTCCCTCCAGGTCCCAATTAATGGATTCTGACATGGATTATGAGAGGCCAAACGTAGAAACCATCAAGTGTGTCGTGGTGGGGGACAACGCCGTGGGCAAGACCAGGCTCATCTGTGCCCGCGCCTGCAACGCCACCCTGACCCAGTACCAGCTGCTCGCCACACACGTGCCCACAGTGTGGGCCATCGACCAGTACCGAGTCTGCCAGGAGGTGAGGGCTGCTGGGCACCTGGGCAGGGATGTGGAGGGGCTGAGGGATATGGTTTGGTGGGCACCTGGGCAGGGATGTGGAGGAGCTGAGGTCCATGGTTTGGTGGGCACCTGGGCAGGGATGTGTAGGAGCTGAGTGCCATGGTTTGGTGGGCACCTGGGCAGGGATGTGTAGGAGCTGAGGGATATGGTTTGGTGGGCACCTGAGCAGGGATGTGTAGGAGCTGAGGGATATGGTTTGGTGGGCACCTGAGCAGGGATGTGTAGGAGCTGAGGGATATGGCTTGGTGGGCACCTGGGCAGGGATGTGGAGGAGCTGAGGGATATGGCTTGGTGGGCACCTGGGCAGGGATGTGGAGGAGCTGAGGGATATGGTTTGGGGGGCACCTGGGCAGGAATGTGGAGGAGCTGAGGGCTATGGTTTGGTGGGCACCTGGCAGTACTGGGTTAAGGGCTGGACTCAATGATCTGAAAGGCCTCTCCCATGTTTCTGTGATCTCCATGGGTGCCCCATGGGAACCCCAAGGAGATGGAGCTGCATCCTCCTCATGGGGGCACAGCCTGCAGCGGTGGGGACAGCCAAGTCTGGCAGGGCCCAAGGCCTCAGGGAGGTGTTTGTGTGCCCACAGGTGCTGGAGCGCTCCCGGGATGTGGTAGATGATGTCAGTGTGTCCTTGAGGCTCTGGGACACCTTTGGTGACCACCACAAGGACAGACGCTTCGCCTATGGCAGGTAGAACCACAGAACTGTCAGGCTTGGAAGGGACCTCAGGGCTCAGCCAGTTCCAACCCCCCTGCCATGGCCAGGGACACCTCACACCACAGCAGGTTGCTCACAGCCACCTCCAGCCTGGCTGCAAACACCTCCAGGGATGAGGCTTCCACCACCTCCCTGGGCAACCTGTGCCAGGCTCTCACCACCCTCATGGGGAACAACTTCTTCCTCACAGCCAATCTGCATCTCCCCACTTCTAGTTTTGCTCCATCCTCCCCAGTCCTATTACTCCCTGAAACACTCAAAAGTCCCTCCCCAGCTTTTTTGTAGCCCCCTTCAGATGCTGGAAGGCCACAATGAGGTCTCCTCAGAGCCTTCTGTTCTCCAGACTGAACAGCCCCAACTCCCTGAGTCTGTCCTCATAGCAGAGCAGCTCCAGCCCTCTGCTCCTCCTCGTGGCCCTTCTCTGGACACCTTCCAGCACCTCCAGATCCTTCCTGGCACAGAGGCTCCAGAACTGGATGCAGTACTCCAGGTGGGGTCTCACCAGAGCGGAGTAGAGGGGCAGAATCACCTCCCTTGACCTGCTGTCTGTGCTTCTCTTGCTGCAGCCCAGGATGTGATTGGCTTTCTGGGCTGCAAGTGAGAGAGGAGAGAGGCAGAGCCTTTGTGCCAGCCTGGGCAAGGGAGGGAGGGTGATGGCAGTCAGCTCCATCCCCAAGCTGGGACCTTGACCACCTTCTTCTTCTCCTCAACAGGTCTGACGTGGTGGTTTTGTGCTTCTCCATCGCCAACCCCAACTCCCTGCACCATGTGAAGACCATGTGGTACCCAGAGATCAAACACTTCTGTCCCCGTGCCCCTGTCATCCTGGTGGGCTGCCAGCTCGACCTGCGCTACGCCGACCTGGAGGCTGTCAACCGGGCACGGCGACCCCTGGCCAGGTGGGGACCCTGACCCCTCTGCCTTGGAGACCTCCATGGCTGCCCAATGCTTTATCCTTACCATGGATCCCAAGAGGTCTCTTTGGTGCCAGTCTCTTTTCAGTGGTACCCAGGGGGCAGTGGGTACAAACTGGTGCCCAGGAGAGTCCATCAGAACAGGAGGAGAAACTTCTTCGGTGTGAGGGTGCTGGAGGCCTGGAGCAGGCTGCCCAGAGAGGTTGTGGAGTCTCCTTCTGAGAGCCCTGGGGCTGAGAACCTGGAGAAGAGCTGCCCCAGAGGGCATCTGAGCAGTGCTCAGCAAGAGCTAAAGGCTGGGGGGCAAGAGGCTGGGGCCAGACTCTGCTCACTGGTGCCCGGGGCCAGGCTCTGCTCACTGGTGCCCAGGGCCAGGACAAGGGGCAAGGGGCACAAAGTGGCAGCCAGGAGGTCCCATGTGAAGAGGAGGAGAAAGTTATTTGTTGTGAGGGTGCTGGAGGCCTGGAGCAGGCTGCCCAGAGCGGTTGTGGAGTCTCCTGTTGTGGACAGCTTCCAATCCACCCCTGGCTGTTGTGCTCCTGGGCAAGCTGCTGTGGGTGCCCTGCTGGAGCAGGGGGGTTGGATGAGCTGCTCTCCAGAGGTCTCTTCCAACCCCCCCATGCTGGCATTCTACGATGCAAGGCCAGCAGTGAGACTTCAGCACAAGGAAGCAGAGCTTTGAGCTCTCTCCAGGAGAGCTTCCAACCCCACCTGGATGCACCCCTCCATGCCCTGCCCTGGATGGTCATGCCGCTTTGGCAAGGGGGGAGGGGGGCGGTGGGGTTGGAGCTGATGCTCTCCGGAGGTCCCTTCCAGCCCCCAACCTTCCTACGGTTCTACCGTCGCCTCCCCTCCTTTTCAGGCCAATCAAACCCAACGAGATCCTTCCCCCGGAGAAGGGGAGGGAGGTGGCCAAGGAGCTGGGCATCCCCTACTACGAGACCAGCGTGGTGGCGCAGTTCGGCATCAAGGACGTCTTCGACAACGCCATCCGCGCCGCCCTCATCTCCCGCCGCCACCTGCAGTTCTGGAAGTCTCACCTGCGCAACGTCCAGCGGCCTCTCCTCCAAGCCCCCTTCCTCCCTCCCAGGCCCCCTCCGCCCATCATCATCGTCCCGGACCCCCCCTCCAACAACGAGGAGCGCCCGGCCCACCTCTTGGAGGACCCCCTGTGCGCGGACGTCATCCTGGTGCTGCAAGAGAGGATCAAAATCTACGCGCACAAGATCTACCTCTCCACCTCCTCCTCCAAGTTCTACGACCTGTTCCTCATGGACCTCAGCGAGGAGGACCCGCAGGGCGCCCCGGGGCGGGGCTTCGGGGGGGCCCTCCCGGCCGCCGCCGCCGACAGGGCGCTGCCCCAGGAGGAGAGGCACCACGGGAGGGATTTCCTCCTCCGAGCTGCCAGCTTCGATATCTGCGAGAGCAGTGAGGAGGCCGGGGCCGGGCAGCGCCCCGCGTGCCTTAGAGCCTCCACCAGCGACGGCATCCTGCGGGGCGACCGCTACGGCAACGGGCAGGGAGGGCTGCGGCGGGGCAGGGACCTCTCCTCCTGGAGCAGGGCTTTCGCCAGCATCCAGGAGGAGATGGCCGAAGATCCTTTGACCTACAAGTCCAAGCCGATGGTGGTGGTGAAGATGGATGCCTCCATCCAGCCGGGGCCCTTCCGGGCCGTGCTGAAGTACCTGTACACGGGGGAGCTGGACGAGAACGAGAGGGACCTGATGCACATCGCCCACATCGCCGAGCTGCTGGAGGTCTTCGACCTCCGCATGATGGTGGCCAACATCCTCAACAACGAGGCGTTCATGAACCAGGAGATCACCAAAGCCTTCCACGTCCGCAGGACCAACCGGGTGAAGGAGTGCCTGGCCAAGGGCACCTTCTCGGGTAGGGCTCTCGGCGCCTCCATCTCCCCTGCTCTGTGAGGGGCTCTGCTCTTTGGAGCCTTTCCTGCCTTTGACCCGTGGGCAGGACTCTCAGCACCTCCATCTCCCCTGCTCTGTGGGGGCCTCCTGCCTTTGCCCTGTGGGTAGGACTCTCAGCACCTCTATCTCCCCTGCTCTGTGAGGGGTCTGCCCTTCAGAGCCTCTCCTGCCTTTGCCCTGTGGGTAGGACTCTCAAGACCTCCATCTCCCCTGCTTTGTGGGGGGCTCTGCTCTTTGCAGCCTCTCCTGCCTCTGCCCCATGGGCAGGACTCTCAGCATCTCCATCTCCCCTGCTCTGTGAGGGGTCTGCTTTTTGGAGCCTTTCTTGCCTTTGCCCTGTGGGTAGGACTCTCAGCACCTCTGTCTCCTCTGCTTTGTGGGGGCCTCCTGCCTTTGCCCCATGGGCAGGACTCTCAGCACTTCCATCTCCCCTTCTTTGTGAGAGGCTCTCCTCTTTGCAGCCTCTCCTGCCTTTGCCTCGTGGGTAGGACTCTCAGCACCTCCATCTCCCCTTCTTTGTGAGAGCCTCTGCTCTTTGTAGCCTCTGCTGCCTTTGCCCCGTGGGTAGGACTCTCAGCACCTCCATCTCCCCTTCTTTGTGTGGAGCTCTGCTCTTGGAGCCTCTGCTGCCTTTGCCCCGTGGGTAGGACTCTCAGCACCTCCATCTCCCCTTCTTTGTGTGGGGCTCTGCTCTTGGAGCCTCTGCTGCCTTTGCCCCATGGGTAGGGCTCTCAGCACCTCCATCTCCCCTTCTTTGTGAGAGGCTCTCCTCTTTGTAGCCTCTGCTGCCTTTGCCCCATGGGTAGGACTCTCAGCACCTCCATCTCCCCTTCTTTGTGAGAGGCTCTCCTCTTTGCAGCCTCTCCTGCCTTTGCCCCATGGGTAGGACTCTCAGCACCTCCATCTCCCCTGCTTTGTGGGGGGCTCTGCTCTTGGAGCCTCTCCTGCCTTTGCCCTGTGCCTGAGTGGGTCAGAAGCTGTCCTCTCAGCTTCCCCCCAGGGCATACTTTGTGCTTCTGGGAGTTTTAGAGCTCTTTTGATTGCCAGGAAGGGTGAGGGGTAGAGGCTCTTCCCTGAGCTTCCTGCTCCCCAGCCCTCCTGCCAGCTCTTTATTTATGGGAGAGCAGCAAAGGCTGTTGCCTTCCCTGCTGCTTCCCAGATCTTCACAGCTGATTTACGAGGAGCAGTGTGCCCTCAGTAGGACTTCCCCAGCTTTCCTCCACCAGCTTGTGTCACAGTGGTGCAGGGGGACATCCCCGGGGGGGGAGGGTGAATGTCTCAGCCTCCTTCCAGCTGAAGCTGTCTCATGAGAATGGACTTCGAGGTGGTCAAGCTGTCACAGTCAGGGGATAGATATGTGCTGGCCCATGGCACACCTCAGAGAGCCCAGGTCCAGGGTGGAGAGCAGAGCAGAGAGGGCAGGAGATCCCAGATGTCCTTCCCAGGCTCTCCCAAGGACTCAGGCTTGGGCAAGGCATTTGATTCCCCTAGGGGTTTCCCCTTTGCTTTCAAATGTGTCATGGTGTGGCTTGGGGACATCCCTCAGAAGCCCTTCCCTGTGCTCCTCTGGACCAGAGGGAGGATGCTGGTGAAAGAGAACTGAGATCTGTAGGAGGAGCTGTGGGATACACCAAGCTCTGTCCCCTTCCCTCCGCTGTCCCCACTGCCAGACATCCAGTGGTGGGGAGGGGGGCTGCTGCTGCGCCCCAGCTGATGGGGATGGTGCAAGTAGAGCCCTCTGCTTGTCCCCAGATGTCACCTTCGTGCTGGATGATGGTGCTATCAGTGCCCACAAGCCCCTGCTCATCTCCAGCTGTGACTGGATGGCCGCGATGTTTGGCGGCCCCTTCGTGGAGAGCTCCACCAACGAGGTGAGGAGCGGCCTCGAGATTTGTCCTGGGAGGGTGGGGGACGGCTGGAGAGATCCCAGGGATGTTAGGGGTTGGAAGGGACCTCCAAAGATCTTCCAGTCCAAGCCCCCTGCCAGAGCAGGAGCAGAGAATCCAGCACAGGGCACACAGGAACACATCCAGACAGGGCTGGAAAGGCTCCGGAGACTCCACAACCTCTCTGGGCAGCCTGCTCCATGCCTCTGGGAGCCTCCCAGTGCAGAAGTTCCTCCTCATGGTGAGGTGGAACTTCTTGTGCTGCAGTTCCCACCCATTGCCCCTTGTCCCATCCCAGGACATAGTGAGCAGAGGCTGTCCCTGTCCCTTCCTTCCTAACCCCCATCCCTCAGATATTGATAGATACTGATCAGATCCCCTCTCAGTCTCCTCTCCAGACTAAACAGCCCCAGGACACTCAGCCTTTCCTCATAAGGCAGATGGTGGTGGGGTCATAGGATCATAGAGACAGAGACCTCATTGCTGTCTACAGCTACCTGAAAGGAGGTTGTAGAGAGGTTGGTGCTGGTCTCTTCTCCCAGGTCATCAGTGATGGGACAAGAGGGAACTGCCTCAAGCTGTGGCTGGGGAGGTTTAGACTGGACATTAGGAAAAGCTTTCTCAGGGCAAGAGTGGTCAGGCACTGGAATGTGCTGCCCAGGGAGGTGGTGGAGTCCCCAACCTTGGATGTGGTGCTTGGGGAGATGGTCTAGGGGTGAACCTTGTAGAGCAGGGTCAATGGTTGGACTTGGTGATCAGAGGATCACAGGATGTTAGGGGTTGGAAGGGACCTTTGAAGGTCACAGAATCATAGAATTGTCAGTGTTGGAAGGGACCTCAAGGCTCAGCCAGTTCCAAACCCCACTGCCATGGCCAGGGACACCTCACACCACAGCAGGCTGCTCACAGCCACATCCAGCCTGGCCTTCAAGACCTCCAGGGATGAGGCTTCCACCACCTCCCTGTGCTAGTCTTTCACCACCCTCATGGGGAACAACTTCTTCCTCACATCCAATCTGCATCTCCCCACTTCTAGTTTTGCTCCATCCCCCCCAGTCCTATCACTCCCTGACACCCTCAGAAGTCCCTTCCCAGCTTTCTTGTAGTCCCCTTCAGATACTGCAAAGCCACAATTAGGTCTTCTCAGAGCCTTCTCCTCTCCAGACTACACAACCCCAACTCCCTCAGTCTGTCCTCAGAGCAGAGCAGCTCCAGCCCTCTGTGGCCCTTCTCCGGACACCTTCCAGCACCTCCAGATCCTTCCTGTATCACCAAGTCCAACCCCCCCTGCCAGAGCAGGAGCATAGAATCCAGCGCAGGTCACACAGGGATGCATCCAGATGGGGCTTGAAAGTCTCCAGGGGAGGAGACTCCACAGCTGGGTGCCAATGGGTGGGGGGGGTGTGCCCTGCAGGTGGCCCTTCCCTACACCAGCAAGAGCTGCATGCGGGCGGTGCTGGAGTACCTCTACACCGGGCAGTTCAGCTCCAGCCCCGACCTGGACGACATGAAGCTCATCATCCTCGCCAACCGCCTCTGCCTGCCACACCTGGTGGCTCTCACTGGTGAGTTGAGGTGGCTGCAGCCGGGTCCCGAGCTCGGGGCTCCCACCCTCACACCATCCCAGCCACCCCCATAACCCCCTCTGTGTCCCCCCTCCCCACAGAGCAGTACACAGTCACTGGCCTGATGGAGGCGGCCCAGATGATGGTGGACATCGATGGGGACGTGCTGGTGTTCTTGGAGCTGGCTCAGGTGAGGACATAGTGGCTCAGGACACCACCCTGGTTGGGCTGGAGGTGGGTGAGTGTGGTGGGGTGAAAATTCACACCCCCAGCACAAAATTGCCAGAGCATAGAATCACAGAATCATCAGGGTTGGAAGGGACCTCAAGGCTCAGCCAGCTCCAACCCCACTGCCATGGCCGGGGACACCTCACACCACAGCAGGTTGCTCACAGCCACCTCCAGCCTGGCTGCAAACACCTCCAGTCAGGAGGCTTCCACCACCTCCCTGGGCAACCTGTGCCAGGCTCTCACCACCCTCATGGGGAACAGCTTCTTCCTAACATCCAATCTGAATCTCCCCACTTCTAGTTTTGCTCCATCCCCCCGAGTCCTATCCCTCCCTGACAGCCTCAAAAGTCCCTCCCCAGCTTTCTTGTAGCTCCCTTCAGATACTGGAAGGCCACAATTAGGTCTCCTGGGAGCCTTCTCTTCTCCAGACCGAACAGCTCCAACTCTCTCAGTCTGTCCTCACAGCAGAGCAGCTCCAGCCCTCTGCTCCTCCTCGTGGCCCTTCTCTGGACACCTTCCAGCAGGTTTGGTCTTGGGTGTGCATGGAGGGATAGGACCAGTGAAGAGTGACTGAAGGAGCTGGGGATGGTTAGTTAGGAAAAGAGGAGGCTGAGAGGAGACCTCATTGCTGTCTACAGCTACCTGAAAGGAGGTTGTAGAGAGGTTGGTGCTGGTCTCTTCTCCCATGTCATTAGTGATAGGACAAGAGGGAACTGCCTCAAGCTGTGGCTGGGGAGGTTTAGACTGGACATTAGGAAAAGCTTTCTCAGGGCAAGAGTGGTCAGGGATTGGAATGTGCTGCCCAGGGAGGTGGTGGAGTCACCAACCCTGGATGTGTTTAAAAGGTTTGGATGTGGTGCCTGGGGAGATGGTCCAGGGGTGAACCTTGTAGCATAGGGTTAATGGTTGGACTTGGTGATCAGAGCATCCTAGGATGTTAGGGGTTGGAAGGGACCTCTGGAGATCAGTGAGTCCAAGCCCCCCTGCCAGAGCAGGACCATAGAATCCAGCACAGGTCTCACAGGAACACATCCAAATGGGGGCTTGAAAGCCTCCCGAGGAGGAGACTCCACAACCTCTCCGTGCAGCCTGTTCCAGCGCTCTGCCACCCTAGGGGGTGGATCTTGTCCGTCCTGACCGTTTCTTCTGGGCTGCTGTGCTGCCTCCTACTCCCCCAGTGGTCAGCGCTGGGGGATGGCCGTGAGCTGGGCTCCCTCTCTTGCAGTTCCACTGCGCCTACCAGCTGGCCGACTGGTGCCTGCACCACATCTGCACCAACTACAACAACGTCTGCCGCAAGTTCCCCCGCGACATGAAGGCCATGTCGGGAGGTGAGTCAGCCGGGGAGGGGTGGGGGCAGGCTTGCTGCTGGCCCTGGTGCTGTCCTCACTCTCACCCCCATCCTTACCCCCTCCCTGCCTCCCCGTGTCCCTGCAGAGAACCAGGAGTACTTCGAGAAGCACCGCTGGCCGCCGGTGTGGTACCTGAAGGAGGAGGATCACTACCAGCGGGCGAAGAAGGAGCGGGAGAAGGAAGACTACCTCCACCTCAAACGGCAGCCCAAGAGGCGATGGCTCTTCTGGAATGCCTCCTCCTCCCCTTCTTCCTCTCCTTCCTCGTCGGCAGCCACAGCCTCCTCTTCTTCCTCCTCTTCCTCCTCCTCGGCTGTGGTTTGAGCGCCCGTCCTTGCCCTGGCTCCAGCATCCCTGGGAGGAGATGGGGAGGAGGAGGAGGAGGAGGAAGGGTGGGGTGACCTGCCCCAGCGCCAGGTGTAGAGTGAACGCCACCGGCCCGAAGCCCCGGAGGAGAGAAGCTGGTGGCAGCAGGGGCTTGTCCCTGCGCAGGGGCTCGGGGCCGAGTTGCCAGCCCCCGGCACCGCTGGAGCTCCGCTTTCCCCATGCCCGTGGCTGCCAGCAGGGACCCAAGGAGCAGGAGAAACTCAGCGTTTACAGGAGCCCGAGGGCTGTCTCCTGCTTTTCTTTTTGCCTTCGTTGTGTTTGGATGTCAGCAGCAGGAGCAGGAGGAAGGAAGAAGAAGCAACCCGTCCCACTTGCACTCCAGTTTGTCGCCCGGAGCCGCGGGATGGGGTTGGTTTGCCTGGTAGCATCTCGCCACCCTGGGCAACCAGAGCTGCTCTGGGGGTCCTGCCACCCCCTTCGACTTGCAGCAGGGGCAGGCAAGGTGCAGGGGGACCCAGCCTGGGTCCCCCAAACGCCTCCAGGCACTGCAGCTTCCCTCCTTCTACTCACAAGTGGGGGTCTGTCCTAGCTTGGGGAGCAGGAGGGGGCAGGAGCCCTCTCCTCCCTTGCCTCTTAACTTCTCATTTTTGTTTAAAAAGACAAAGCAAAAAAAACAACCCCAAAACAAACAACAACCCCCCACCCAACCCCAATCCCAAACTCAGATCTTTTTCCCCCCAAACTTGCCACACCAGAACCCAAGCCCAGGCCCTCACCTTTGGGCTTTTAAGCCTGCAAGGCTCCATTGTAATAAATGGTGTTGTCAAAGCCCAGCGTGGTCCCTGTGTGTTTGGGAGGAGGCTGCTGGGCATGGGGCATCCTTGTGCCCTGCTTGGGGTGACACCAGCACCCCCCCTTCCCCACCCACCCAGCCCTCCCGAGGGGGACAGGGACAGCAGGGCAGGATCTGTCCATCGAAACTCCCTCCCTGTACAACACCCTCAGACTCTGCACGTCCCACCTGTGTCCTTGGAGGCAGGGAGAAGGCAATGTGGCCCCAGGGCTTTGGGCTGCTGCCAGGCAGGGCAGGGGAGCAGGAGGGACCCAAACCTCTGCTCACCCTCCCCAGCCTTGAAGGGAGAAGTTCCTTTGAGGCCACCTCTGGCACAGAGGCTGCTGCTGGAGCACGTTAGGGCTGCTCGGGCAGGGATGCTCCATAGGGATGCTTCTGGTGGTGTCCCCTCCAATTGCTCCTCTTCCTGGCTGGCCTTGCAGAGCACCTTGGAGTCCCTGGTTTCACATGGCTCACCCTCAGCCTGGGATGCAGGCAGCTCCAAGGAGCTTACACTCAGTGTAAGGTAGGACAACAACTTTCTTACTCTTTCCAACCCGGGCGCTCGCCGCTGCTTCCGAGCTCCACTTTGCCTTCCCCGGGCCAGGCCCCCAGCACCAAACCCTGCATGTGCCTGGCTCTGCAGGAGCTCCCTGCCCAGGTTTGCATGCTGGGGAGACACACAGGGGCTGCCCAGGACCAGAGCCTGGGCATGAAGCCTCCTGGCAGGTCACTACGAGCTCCTGCTTTTAGCACTTGCCCCAGCCCTGCGTCACCACTGAACCCCACTGCAGTGTGGGGGGTGGTGGGCAGCTCTAGGGGGCTCTTTGGTGGGGGGGGCCCAGCAGAGCCCTTCTCACTCAGCACTGCATGGATTTGCAACACAGCTATTGCAGCACACAGAGCCCTGGCTAGCTGCAGGCAGAGTGGGGAGCACCACAGACCCCCACCGTGGGCAGCAGCAGCTCCATCATGAGGGGGGAGGGACGGGGGAAGGTCAGCCTGGCCCTGTGGGGTCCCAGCCCTGCATGCTGCAGGGTGGAGATTCCAGCCTCCTGCTTTTGCAGGGCTCATGAGTGTGTGTGTGTGTATGTGTGTGGTGAAGGCAGAGCCCAGGGTTGCTTGCTGCTGAGGATTTGACTCCCACCCCAAGTGGGGGACCTGGGTCCTCCCCTCAGTGCCAGGTGGACCCAGGGCGGGGGAACCTGCTGAACAACCTTGGTCCAGCTTCTTTGGTGCCCACTGAAACCATGACCAGCTCCTGGCCAAGGTTAGGGCAGAGCAAGGTGGTGGTGGTGGGGAGGAGGGGAGATGATAAATAAACAAATAACCTAAATAAATCTATGGAAGAGAGAGGAGAAAAAAAACCAACAAAACCACAAACAAAAAGATGAGAAATCAGGAGGATTATTTTGTTTTTTAACCAAGTTTATTCTTCCTTCATAAAAAGAGATGTAAAAAAAAACAACAACCAACCACACTTGGAATTAAACTGGCTGGGCCAGAGCAGCTCTCTGTTATAAAAACCACACTCATGCATAGGGGGGTGGGGGGGAAGAGAGAGACAAAAAAAAAACACACACAAAAAAAAAAAAAAAAAACAAACCAAAAACTACTATTTTTGTATTAGTTTAAGTTAAAAAAGTCTGTACAAGTTTACAGTTACTAAATAAATACATAAATACAACCTGCCTGCTCCTGGCTGTGTGGGGTGGGGAGGAGAGGGGAGAAGGGGGCAGCAGCAGGGAGGGAATGGGCATGGGGGCACCCCCTTGATTGTGGGGAGAGGCTTGGGGATGCCCCTCACCAGCTCCCCCATCACCCTGGGTGGGGAATGGGTTTGGTTGTGGGGAGAGGCTTGGGGATGCCCCTCACCAGCTCCCCCATCACCCTGGGTGGGGAATAGGTTTGTTTGTGGGGAGAGGCTTGGGGATGCCCCTCACCAGCTGCCTCAGCACCCTGGGTGGGGAATGGGTTTGGCTGTGGGGAGAGGCTTGGGGATGCCCCTCACCAGCTCCCCCTGCACCCTGGGTGGGGAATGGGTTTGGTTGTGGGGAGAGGCTTGGGGATGCCCCTCACCAACTCCCCTGTCACCCTGGGTGGGGAATGGGTTTGGTTGTAGGGAGAGGCTTGGGGATGCCCCTCACCAACTCCCCTGTCACCCTGGGTGGGGAATGGGTTTGTTTGTGGGGAGAGGCTTAGGGATGCCCCTTACCAACTCCCCTGTCACCCTGGGTGGGGAATGGGTTTGGTTGGGAGTGACCTTCAAGACAGAATTCCAGGTTGGAAGAGGGCTTCAGGATCAGCCAGTCCAGCCTGCCCCAGGTTGGCATAAGGGGGGGTGGGGGACCCCCAGGGTGAGAGGTTTGAGAGGGGGTGCCAAGCAGGAGGGCAGCAGTGGGGAGAGCCTGCTGGGTGCTGCTGGGCTCAGCCCAATGCAGTAGTTTGGGGTTTTTTCCCCAGCCAAGTTGTCCCTGAGCTATGTGTGAGAGGCAGAGCAAGGGGCAAAGTGCTTGAGGAGGAAGCCATCCTAGCCAGAGGATGGGGGGATGGGTGGCAGGTACCCACAGCTCAGACCTCAGTGCTTTCAGCCCTCCAGGTTGGCTGGAGACAGCCAGGGGCCAGGGAAGGGAAGTAACCGACCAAGAGCCAGCCCTGGGCCAAGGGAAGGGAACCAGGGCTGTGGAGAAGGAGAGTCCTGGCACACCAACAGCTTGCTGCCCACTTTGCCCATCCTGCTCCCAGGAGGAGCTGGCTTGCTCCCTGCACCAGCCCTTTCCTTAGGAGAGCCCAGGGAGCAAGGAGACCATTCCCACTCTCTGCTCAAAAGTCCAGTTGCAAACTGCTTCCCAACAGCAGGCAGAACCACTACCACCTGGAACCTCAACAGTAACCCAAGAACCCACTTCCTGCTTGCCCTCCCAGCATCCACAAGGAGCCTGCTGGCCAGCTCAGAGATGTCCTACAAGCAGAAGCCATTGCATGATGCCAAGAACCAACCCCCCCAAGAAAAAAAAGGATCTTCCAGTTAAAAATCAGGCCCTTCTCTTCAGTGCTTCCAAGTGAGGCAGTCCCAGAGGCAGCTTTCAAGGCTTGTTCTAGGCTCTTCTGCATGGAGCCAGGGGAAATCCAGGTGCCAGCAGCTTGGATTTCAAGAAGGAAGCACCAACATGGAGCCCATTAAGCTTCAGCAGAGAAGACCATGAGCTCTGTGCTTCAGGAGAGGCTCAGCTTCTCCAGGCTCAGCTGAGCTGTGCAATGGCTTTGGGAAGAGAAGGGAGGAGAAGGGAAGAGAAGGGAGGAGAAGGGAGGAGAAGAGAAGGGAAGAGAAGGGAAGAGAAGAGAGGAGAAGGGAGCAGAAGGGAGGAGAAGGGAATGGAGGGGAAGGGAGGGGAAGGGAGGAGAGGGGAGGAGAAGGGAGGAGAAGGGGGGAGAAGCGGGGAGAAGCGGGGAGAAGGGGGGAGAAGGGGGGAGAAGGGGGGAGAAGGGGGGAGAAGGGCCACAAGAGAGCTATGGATAAAAATCCCTCAAAAAAATAAAACTCAAGTGTTCCCTCAGGAGGTATTCACAGCTTCAGCTCCAAGTGGGGAGGTGCCAGCACCTGTCCTGCTCTTCAGCTCCCTTCATGCTGGAAAAGGCCCTGCTGGACCAGGCTGGTGGAGATGCTGTCTGCAATCCCTCCAAGACTGATCTGGTGCAGGGTGTCCAGCAGTGTGTTCACAGAGGCATTCAAGCCCTGCTTGTTGTGCCAGGTGGTGAGGATCTGGACAAAGCACTCCCTTGAGTATTTGTTGTTCTGCTCTGCCAGGTCGATGTCGTTGTCCAGCAGGTCCAGGGCTCTGCCATACCTCCTCCAGTCCTTCAGGGGCACAACCTCAGCAAAGAGGTCAAAGGAGCGTCGCAGAACTAGAGGGAGGGGAAGGGAAAAGCTCAGGCTGGGCAGCTGGGGCAGGAAGGGCTTGTGGTGGCTTGAAACTTCTCCCCCAACATTAACTTTGCCAGCCCAGCTCAGCTGGAAGCCAAGGAAAGCTGTATTTAGAATCACAGAATTTTCAGGGCTGGAAGGGACCTCAAGGCTCAGCCAGCTCCAACCCCCCTGCCATGGCCAGGGACACCTCACACCACAGCAGGTTGCTCACAGCCACCTCCAGCCTGGCTGCAAACACCTCCAGGCAGGAGGCTTCCACCACCTCCCTGGGCAACCTGTGCCAGGCTCTCACCACCCTCATGGGGAACAACTTCTTCCTCACAGCCAATCTCAATCTCCCCACTTCTAGTTTTGCTCCATCCACCTCCTCCCTCCCAGCCCTATCCCTCCCTGACACCCTCAGAAGTCCCTCCCCAGCTTTCTTGGAGCCCCCTGCAGATCCTGGAAGGCCACAATTAGGTCTCCTGGGAGCCTTCTCCTCTCCAGCCTGCACAACTCCAACTCCCTCAGTCTGTCCTCACAGCAGAGCAGCTCCAGCCCTCTGCTCCTCCTCGTGGCCCTGCTCTGGACACAGGCAAAACTCCAATCTGCAATGGACTGCAATGGATCTGGACAAAATCTCCAGGATTTACAACATTTACAGGGATTTACAATTAACAAACAGCACAAGAACCACCTCCCCAGGCTCAAAGGCCAGCCAGGGGAAGCTGCTAGCTGCTCCTTTTCTGCCCATCCCTCCTGCCCTCCTGCACAAAAGAAGGGAGAAAGGAGACAGAAGCAGAGAAAGTTAACACCAAAGCAATGCAGCCAAGGGCAAGCAGAATCAAGTTAGGATCTCTCCAGAGCCAAGAAGCAAGAGGAGAAGAGAGAATTGTTTTGGTACAACCAAGCTTCTGGAAGATATCTCTCCAATGGGATTGTTTAGAGTCACCTTGGTTGTCCTTTTTACACCCAAGAGTGATTTAGTTCCATTTTACTACAGTACTACATTTGGAAGGCATAGCCTAAAACTATCACAGGGCTTTGTGTATGTCTCCCCCGCCCCCCAAAAGCTCATCCTGCAGGCTGGTGCCCTCCCTGCCTCCCAGCACAGCCCCCAGACCACAACACTTACCCTTAACAGGGTCACTTCCTGGCACTGGAACCAGATTCCTCCTGTGGATGGCACTGGTCCTGGGCACCATCACCTGGAAAGACAACAACCTGAAGCACCCAGGGAGCCCCAGCACAAACAATGCCCCCAAGCCCCATCAATAGGGAGTTGGAGACCCTCTCCCTCTCTCTGGGGGCTTCCAGGGCAGGAGATCACCACCTGCCCCCCAGAACATCTGTCCTTTCCCAGCTCTGGGATGACAGCAGCCCAGGAGCAGGAGAGAGCTGCCTCATGGGTCCCAGCCAAAGAGCTGTGGTTCACAGATTCAGAGAATGGGGTGGGTTCCAGGGGTCCAACCCCCGTGCCAAGGGCAGGGACACCTCCCACCAGCCCAGCTTGCTCAAGGCTTCATCCAGCCTGGCCTTGAGCACCTCCAGGGAGGAAGCATCCACAGCCTCCCTGGGCAAGCTGTGCCAGTGTCTCCCCACCCTCACTCTAAAGAATTTCTTCCTCATCTCCAGTCTCAGTCTCCCCTCTCCCAGCTCAAAGCCATTGCCTCTCATCCTGGCACTCCCAGCCCCTGTCAAAGTCCCTCCCCAGCCCTCCTGGAGCCCCTGCAGGTACTGGAAGGCTGCTCTGAGGACTCCCTGGAGCCTTCTCTTCGCCAGGCTGAACAACCCTAACTCCCTGAGCCTGTCCCCACAGGGGAGGTTCTCCATCCCTGAGCCAAGGTTTGCTCAGCACTAAGCCTGCAGAGGACTCTGCCAGCTGACTGCAAGGGGCAGACTTCGCTGTCCTGAACCCACAACGAGGCCAGGAGACCCCAGACCACCTCTGTGCACAAGCCGTGCTCCAGCCCTGGAAGCCCTCCCAAGCTTGCTGAGCTTGGTGAAGGCAAAGGGAGAAGCAGCAGAGCTTGGCCAAGGGGTACCACTGATGTACCTGTGGCCCTGGCAGGCTGGCAGTGCCCGGGCCTGGTGCCCCTGGCAGCAGCTTGTCCCGGCGCTCGTTCTGGTCGTTGTCTCTCGTCCCCAGGTCCCCCCCGCGGACCCTCCTCAGCTGCTGCACCAGGTAGTCCTGCAGCAGGAGAGAGGCAGAAACCAGACAGGTCAGGAGGTCCCAGGAGGGCTCATGCCAGCCCCTCAGGGACCACAGAATCCCAGCCTGGATTGGGTTGGAAGGGACCCTTAAGGGTCACCTATACCAACTCCCCTGCTGCTGCAGGGACACCCCCAGCTAGAGCAGGTTGCTCAGAGCCCCATCAAGCCTGACCTTAAATGTGGTGGCAGCCACCCTGCTGCCAACTCAAGGGCACAGCTCACTTGGTCACTTGACTTTGAAGAGGCCCCACTGGAGACCTTGGGTGCGCCAGCCCCTCTGCCAGGAAAGGGTTAACAGCACTGGGGAGGGGGCTGCAAGCCCCCCACAGAGAGCAGGGCACTACCAAAGACCCTTCCCCCTTGCTCTGCCATACCCCTGCAGGGGTGAGACTCACCCCCAAGCTCCTCCAACCTCCCAAGCAGCTGCAGGCAAAGCAGGGAGCGGAGGGAGGACCTCAGCCCAGCTCCTCAAACATGACCCCAGCACCATCCCAGCAACTCACCAGCGTGCTGCAGGACTTGCTGCTCAGGTCTCTGCCATCCCCTGGAAGATGAAAACTGTGATGATTCCCTCTTCCCCCAGGCAGGGCCTTCTTCTCACCCAGCCCACACCCATGCAGAGCCTCCAGCCAGGGTGAGAGCTCAAAGGGTCAGAGAATCACAGAACCATTTGGGCTGGAAGAGACCTTTTCAGGTCATGGAGTCCAGCCATCAACCCAGCACTGCCAGGGCACCACCAAACCATGGCCCTCAGCAGCACATCTCTTTGAAAGCCCTCCAGGGATGGGGACTCCACCACTGCCCTGGGCAGCCTGGGCCAGGCCTTGACAACCCTCAAGGGGAAGAAATTGTTCCTCATGGCCAACCTGAACCTCCCCTGGGGCAACCCGAGGCCATTTCCTCTTGTCCTGCCCCTTGTTCCTTGGGAGAAGAGCCCAACCCCCACCTGACTCCAGCCTCTTTGCCTTGGAGCTGCAGAGAGCAATGAGGTCTTCCCTCAGCCTCCTTTTCTCCAGGCTGAACACCCCCAGCTCCCTCAGCTGCTCCCCACAGGACTCCTGGTGCTCACCCGAGGACCGGCGGCAGCAGCACCTCCAGAGGACGAAGAGGCCAAGCAGGAGCAGGAGCACAAGCACCACCAGTCCAACGGCCAGGAGCACGTTGTCTAAAGCAGATAAAGCAAAAGGTGTGTGGGGAGCTGCTCCTGGTGTCCCCCTCAGCCCCCACCTCCCTCCCTCAGCCCATCTGCCCTCCTCCAGCAGCTCCCCCACTCACTGGAGGAGTCGGAGAAGGTACCGGTGGGAGGACCACAGCGGCGGTCGCTGTGAGGCATGCAGGGAGCCAGCTCCACTTCACCCTTGGGACACCTGGGAAGGGGAAAAGGGGACAGGGTGAGTTCAGCTGGACCCCCCCTGCAGCAGCCATCCCAGCAGGCCCCATCCCCAGCTCGCCACCCAGCTCACCGGGGCCGGCACTTCTGGCACATCTCGCAGGGGTGGTCCGGGGAGCAGAAGGTGCCACTCCTGCAGGCACACTGAGTGTCCCTGGTTGCTTGGCAGGGACTTATCTCCACCTGATCTGCAGTGAGAAGAGAGATGGCTGTATCCCCAAGCCCTCCACATCACACTGCTCCACCTGCTCTCATCCTTAGCCCACAAGCCTGAGGAACACCAGGTCACAGAATCCTGGAAGGGACCTCAGAGATCATCTGCCCCAACCTCCCCACCAGGGGCAGGAACAGCTCTCAACTAGACCCAGCTGCTCAAGGCCTCATCCAACCTGGCCTTGAGCATCCATAGCCCCCCTGGGCAGCCTGTGCCAGTCTTATCTCCCTCCTACTGAAGAACTTCTTCCTCAGCTCCAGTCTAACCCTGCTCTCCCTCAGCTTCAAACCATTCCCCCTTGGGCTGGCTCTAGAGCCCCCCAGGAAAAGTCTCTCTGCAGCCTTCCTGGAGGTGTTTTCAAGGCCAGCCTGGAGGAGGCTTGGAGCAACCTGAGCTAGTGGAAAGTGTCCTGCCCACGGCAGGGGGGTTGGAACTGGCTGATCTTCAAGGTCCCCTCCAACCCAACCCATTCCATGAACCTATGCATTGAGCAGAGGACATAGGTCTGGTACAAGCAACAGCATTGCAGCCCCAGCCTCAGCCACTCTTTGGGGATGCTGCAGGTTCCAATGCTCTTCAAGGGAGAGGTCTGTGGTCAGCTGAAGCCAGCCCATGCCAGCAGCCTGTGTCACCTTCTCACCCCCCCCAGCTCATACCTTCTCGACACACCCGGCAGCGCAGGCACTTGAGGAAGTCGTTTGGGTACTCAGTGAATTCATGGTCGTTGCAGGGCAGACACTTGGTGGAGCAGTTCTGCCCCTCACAGTGCTGCTCAGCATGCTCACCTGCAAGCAGAGGTGGAGGAGAAAGAGAAGGGACAGCCTGTGAGCCAGCAGCACAGGAGGTGCAACAGGGCAAGGGTTTGAAACTGGAGCAGGGTAGATGTAGGTTGGGCATTAGGTAGCGGCAGCCAGGCACTAGTGGTGTCCCCCCCGGGATCAATGCTGGACTCCATCCTGTTCAATATCTGTGTTGATGATCTGGAGGAGGGGATTGAGTCCATCATCAGTAAGTTTGCAGGTGACACCAAGCTGAGGGCATAAGTTGATCTGTTAGAGGGTAGGAGAGCTCTGCAGAGGGACCTTGCCAGGCTGGACAGGTGGGCAGAGTCCAACAGGATGGCATTCAACAAGTCCAAGTGCCAGGGGCTGCACTTTGGCTACAACAACCCCAGGCAGTGCTACAGGCTGGGGACAGAGTGGCTGAGAGCAGCCAGGCAGAAAGGGACCTGGGGGTACTGACGGACAGCAGCTGAACATGAGCCAGCAGTGTGCCCAGGGGGCCAAGAAGGCCAATGGCATCCTGGCCTGCATCAGGAACAGTGTGGCCAGCAGGAGCAGGGAAGTCATTGTGCCCTGTGCTCAGCACTGGTTAGGCCACAGCTGGAGTCCTGTGTCCACTTCTGGGCTCCTCGGTTTAAGAAGGATATTGAGAGACTTGAAGGTGTCCAGAGAAGGGCAGCAAGGCTGGGGAGGGGTCTGGAGCACAGCCCTGTGAGGAGAGGCTGAGGGAGCTGGGGTTGCTTAGCCTGCAGAAGAGGAGGCTCAGGGGAGACCTTCTTGCTCTCTCCAACTCCCTGAAGGGAGGTCGGAGCCAGGTGGGGGTTGGGCTCTTCTCCCAGGCAAGCAGCACCAGAACAAGAGGGCACAGTCTCAAGCTGTGCCAGGGCTGGATGTTAGGAAGAAGTTCTTCACAGAAAGAGAGACTGGCCATTGGGATGTGCTGCCCAGGGAGGTGGTGGAGTCACCATCCCTGGAGGTGTTCAAGAGGGGATTGAATGTGGCACTTGGAGCCATGGTTTAGTTGTCAGGAGGTGCTGGGTGCCAGGTTGGACTTGATGATCTCTGAGGTCTTTTCCAACCTTATTGATTCCATGATTCTATGATTAGGAAGAAGTTCTGCACTGTGAGGGTGGAGGAACACTGGCACAGGTTGCCCAGGGAGGTGGTGGTGGAGGCTCCATCCCTGGAGACATTCAGGGTCAGGTTTGACTGGGCTGTGAGCAACCTGCTCTAGTTGGAGATATCCCTGCTGACTGCAGGGGGGTTGGACTCGATGAGCTTCAAAGGGCCCTTCCCACCCAACCCATTCTGTGGTTCTAGGACAGGATGCAGATGTCTTTGCAGAGAGGGGTTTGATTCCACTGCCAGCGAAGAGGCAAACCAGGAACCAGCCAAAGGTTGGTTGTGAGGCTCAACAGGGATCTGGGCAACTTGATCTAGTTGAGGACATGCCTGCTGACTGCAGAGATGTCCTTTGGAGATCCCTTCCAACCCAGACCATTCTATGATTCTATGAAAATGTTCCCAGTATGAGTCCATAGACCTCATGACAGTGGAGCAGAGGAGAGCTGGAGCACCTGCTGCCTCCTCACAAGGAGCATGGACATGCTGGCTCAGCAGGCAGAAGCATGAGGAGGCTGAACATGGTGTGAACAATGTCTGGTGGGACCAATGTTTGAGACCATCTTACCTGCAGGGCATGTCCCTGAATAGTGACCAGTGTGCCTGGCTGGCTCCAAGGGATCTGATTTGTCTCTCCTCTTCAGTGCTGCTGCAGCAGCAGCTTCCAAAGAAACCTGCTGTTAAAAACACATGGAAGAACCTGGGTTGGAAAGCATCCTGAATCCACAGGACAAGGGAAGAAAGAGATGGGCAAGAGATGCCCTGCCCCAGTGTGCTTCAGGGAAGCAGGAGAGGAGCTCGGGGCCCTTCCCTGGAGGTGTTCAAGGCCAGGTTGGATGAGGCCTTGAGCAACCTGGGCTGGTGGGAGGTGTCCCTGCCTACAGCAAGAGGTTGGAACTGGATGATCTTGAAGGTCCCTTGCACCCCAAAGCATTCTCTGAATCTGTGTAAGATCTGTGAGGTGCACAATGGATGAATCCATGAACGGACCCAGAGGACCCAACCCTCCCCTTGAAGGAGGTGAAGGGCTCCCAGGGTAGACAATTCCTTGGCCAAGCATGAGGAGGAAGTCTGCAGAGGGCCAGCACTCTGTGACCCTGTGTGAGTGCTGCGTGCCAGCTCCTCAGCAAGGCAAAGGCTCCCCTGGGTGACACCAACCCCCCCTCCCCTGCCCTGCTTTCTGAGCATGTGAACCCACAGCAGCGAAGGAAATGGAAGGGTGAGGGAAGGGGAACAGGGAGGGCGTTTGTGGGGAGGAAGCCAGCCCTGTGTCAAGGTTGGTGGGTGGCTCTGGTGCCCACAAGGACACCTGGGCTGCTCCAGGCTGCCAGGGCACAGCCCAGCCGCAGGCAGTCCCAGCCCTGGGAGGGTGATGCTGGACAGGTATGGCCACTCGCTGCAGCAGGGTCCTGGGGGGCCTTTGGGTACCCCAATGTCCCCGGGGGGGGGCAGTGCCCTTGGGTCTCTCAGCCGGCACAGCTGCTCCAGGGATATAAATGGATGTAAACTTGCCCCCACCTCCAGTCTCTGCCCCTCTACCCTGGGCTTTAGGAAGTGATGAAGTGTCCAGAGAAGGGCAAGGAAGCTGGGGAAGGGTCTGGAGAACAGGGCTGGGGAGGAGGAGCTGAGGGAGCTGGGGAGAAGGAGGCTGAGGGAGACCTCCTTGCTCTCTGCAGCTCCCTGAAAGGAGGCTGGAGTCAGGTGGGGGTTGGTTTCTTCTCTCAAGGGACAGGACAAGAGGAAATGGCCTCAAGCTGCCCCAGGGCAGGTTCAGCTTGGCCATGAGGAACAATTTCCTCCCTTTGAGGGTTGTCCAGGCCTGGCCCAGGCTGCCCAGGGCAGTGGTGCAGTCCCCATCGCTGGAGGGCTTTCAAAGCCCTGGAGATGTGGTGCTGAGGACCACGGTTTGGGGGTGCCCTGGCAGTGCTGGCTGAAGGCTTGGCCTCCATGCTCTGGAAGATCTTTTCCAACCCAAACAATTCCTGACCACGCTGCAGGGCAGCTCCTGCAGCAGAGGCACCGTCCCCTTCCCCTCCCAGATGCCAAAACCTGCCTCCTCAAGCAAATATTTCTTCTGTGAGTCAGAAGCTGCCTCCAAAGGCTGAAACAATAGAGAAGCAAGTTGTGTGGCTGGCCTCTGGGCCAGCCTGGCCATCTATGGAGCAGCTTTCACTCCCCCCCTTCTCCTCCCCGGACACTTCCCGCGCCAGTCCAGGGGAAGGGTGTGAGCTCCCAAACCAGCTCCAGCACTCACAAACAACACAGCTGAGAGCTGCCAGGCCAAGCAGGGGACAATCCTAACCCACCACCACTGAGACCTGTTCAGCCTATGAACAGAGCCATCTCCAGAGCCTGACTCGGAGTATCAAATCCGCAGCCCTCCAACAGCTTCTGGCTCTGCACTGCATAGAATCACAGCATGGGTTAGGATGGAAGGGATCTTAAAGCTCATCCAGTTCCAACCTCCCTGCCATGGGCAGGGACACCTCCCACTAACCAAGTTGCTCAGAGACCCATCCAGCCTGGCCTTAAATACTTCCAGGGATGAGGCATCCACAGCCTCCCTGGGCAACCTGTGCCAGAGTCTCTCCATCCTCACCCTGAAGAATTTCTTCCTCATTTCCAGTCTCAGTCTCCCCTCTTCCAGCTCAAAGACACTGTCCCTCATCCTGTCATTCCAAGCCCTTGTCAAAAGTCCCTCCCCAGCTCTTCTGGAGCCCCTTCAGGTACTGGAAGGCTGCTCTAAGATCTCCCTAGAGCCTTCTCTTCTCCAGGCTGAACAGCCCCAACTCTCCCAGCCTGGCCCCAGGAGGGGAGGTTCTCCAGCCCTCTGCTCATCTTTGTGGCCTCCTCTGGACCCTCTCTGACAGTTTCATGTCCTTCCTGTGCTGGGGGCACCAGAACTGGAGGCAGTACTCCAGGCGAGGTCTGATGAGAGCAGAGTCGAGGGGCAGAATCCTCTCCCTTGAGAGAATCATCTCCCAGCTCTCCTTGAGCTGCTGGCC
Organism: Dryobates pubescens; assembly: GCF_014839835.1. Lineage (NCBI taxonomy): Eukaryota > Metazoa > Chordata > Aves > Piciformes > Picidae > Dryobates > Dryobates pubescens. The sequence continues at coordinate 7,056,792 of NC_071642.1, forward strand.
ACACATCTTTTGGTACAGCCCAGGGTTTGCTCTCACTGCTTATTTTTCTAGCTGGGAGGGCTGGCAGGTTGAGATAGTGCTCTTCCAAGGGAGGCTTCTTGCTTTTACCTCCCAGTTTTCAGGGCTTTACCCACTCTGGTCCTCAGGGACTGAAACTGGGCAGCCTGTTCCCCCACCCACCAAGGAATGAAACAACTTTTTCTTCCCCATCCAAGCTGTGCCAGGCTGGGGAGGTGAGCAGAGCAGCACCCCAGCACTATCTGCTGTTTGGAGAGGCCCCTTAAGCACAAGGATTTTCACTGTTGTTCACAAAGCAGCAGCTCAGCAGAGCTTGCACAAGTTCATGATAAGGTTATCAGCCCACACCACCTTCCCCAGCAAGTGCTGTTCAAGTGCATCATCCCCCCACCCCCCAGAGCCCTTGGCAGGGCAGGGCTGCCAGCCCTGACTAACCTATCAGCCTTGCAAAGCATGGCAGGAACCAGGCTGGGAGCTGTGGTATCCAAGAGTCATATTTTTTCACCCACAGCAAACATCCCAAGCAAGCAAGGGTTGCCTCAAGGCAGAGGAATTAGCAGGCAGAGGAATCCCCAACACCCTCAGCAGCTCTTTCCTGATGGATGATCAGGGCTGGAGAGGAAGCTTTGGGAAGCCTCAAGCTTTGAACTTTCCCTGCTTCCATCCCCGATTTGCTTTCCTCCTGAAGTGATCCAACTGAGAGGATGTTTAGGATTCTATGATCCCAAGGAAGGAGTTGGAACACTCCCCCCACACCCCCTTAGTTAAGGAGAAACTTCAAGGGTGCTGGAGGCCTGGAGCAGGCTGCCCAGAGAGGTTGTGGAGTTGTCCTCTCTGGAGAGCTCCCAATCCCCCCTGGGCATTGTGCTCCTAGGCAAGCTGCTGTGGGTGCCCTGCTGGAGCAGGGGGGGGTTGGATTGGATGATCTCCACAGGTCACTTCCAACCCCCAGCATGCTGGAACTCCATGATTCTAGAATCACAAAATGGTTTGGGTTGAAAAGGACCTTAAAGATCATCCAGTTCCAGCCTCCCTGCCGTGGGCAGGGGCACCTCACACTAGCCCAGGTTGCTCCAAGGCCTTGATCACCTTCAGGGAGCAGGCAGAGACAGCCCTCAGTGACTCCTTACTGAGCTCCTGGCCATCACAGAATCAATAAGGTTGGAAAAGACCTCAAAGATCATCAAGTCCAACCTGTCACCCAAGACCTCATGACGTCCATCAGTGACCATCTCACTCAGCATCAATACGATTGCAGCACAGAGAAGCTCTTGGCCCAGGGCTAACAGAGATGCCAGGGGTCTGCAGGCATCTCAGCCCCCCCCCCCCCCCCAGGTGGCTCTCCTTCAAGGGCACAGGTCTGACAAGCAGGGGGGGGTTTCCCACTCTAGCTGGAATATGAGCTCCAGCAAGCATTCCTCCGTGGGCCCAGGTCCAGGTATGATGCAAGCAAGCATCGGTGAGCAGAGGAAGGAGCTGCAGCCACAAGATCGTGTGATCATCACGTGGGGCATCACCAGCCCCGGGTGGTTCCCCCTCCCCTTTGCTATTAAAAAAGGGGGAGGAAGGGGGGGAAATGTAAAAGGTGGTGAACAGTGTGCCCTAAAGTGATGGTTTAACAAGGCTTGGCTTTCTCAGGCAGGTCCTACGTGAGCTCTGCTGGACAACAGAAAGAGGAACTGGCCACTGGAATGTGCTGCCCAGGGAGGTGGTGCAGTCCCCAGAGGTGTTCTAAAAAGGCTTGGATGTGGCACTTGGAGCCATGGTTTAGTTGGCAGGAGGTGGGAGGTGGTAGGTAATAGGTTGGACTTGATGATCTCTGAGGTCTTTTTCAACATGGTTGATTCTATTCTAACATAAGGAAGGAAGGGGATGAAGAGCTGACTGTCTTCAACCTGGACCAGGCACTGCTGGTTTCCACTACAGGAGCTGCAACCACATGGCCTGGGGCAGCAGCTCTGCTGGGCTGCCTTGTGGCAGCAGCGCCTCTGGCCCAGCCTTGGGGTAAAACTTGGGATCTCTGACATGAAACACAAGGCAGGATCCCTAGGAGAAAACTCAGGGCATGATCCTGGAGATACAAGTCAGGGCAGAATCCCTGGGATAAACCCCAGGGATGAAACTGAGGACAGAATCCCAGGGATAAAACTCAGGGTAGGAACACAGAGATCAAACTCAGAGATAGGATCCCAGAATAAAATTCAGGGCAGATCCCTGGGATAAAAGCCTGGGCAGGATCCCAGGGATAAAACTCAGGGTAGGAACACAGAGATCAAACTCAGAGATAGGATCCCAGAATAAAATTCAGGGCAGATCCCTGGGATAAAAGCCTGGGCAGGATCCCTGGGATAAAACTCAGGGTAGGAACACAGAGATCAAACTCAGAGATAGGATCCCAGAATAAAATTCAGGGCAGATCCCTGGGATAAAAGCCTGGGCAGGATCCCTGGCATAAAACTCAGGGAAGAACACAGGGATAAAGCTCAGAGCAGGATCCCACAACAAAATTCAGGGCAGATCCCTGGGATAAAAGCCTGGGCAGGATCATTAGGATAAAACTCAGGGGAGAACACAGGGATAAAACTCAGAGCAGGATCCCACAACAAAATTCAGGGCAGATCCCTGGGATAAAAGCCTGGGCAGGATCATTAGGATAAAACTCAGGGCAGAACACAGGGATAAAACTCAGAGCAGGATCCCACAACAAAATTCAGGGCAGATCCCTGGGATAAAAGCCTGGGCAGGATCCCTGGCATAAAACTCAGGGCAGAACACAGGGATAACACTCAGAGCAGGATCCCACAACAAAATTCAGGGCAGATCCCTGGGATAAAAGCCTGGGCAGGATCATTAGGATAAAACTCAGGGTAGGAACACAGGAATAACACTCAGAGCAGGAAATCCAGGATCAGTTCAGGGCAGATCCCCAGGATAAAAGCCTGGGCAGGATCCCTGGCATAAAACTCAGGGCAGAAAACCCAGAATAAAGTTCAGGTCAGGATCTCTGGGATAAACTGGAGAACAGGATCCCCCTGAGCTCGGGTGAAACAACACCCAGGGTCCCCAATCCCCGGGGGAATAGGCGAGGCACAGGTGGAATTTTATGTCCTTAAAAACCCAGCGGCAGGAAGGGTTTGGAGGCGCTCTGGGCAAGGGGAAGAGGCAGCATTCCTGCAGCAGGCAGCCCAGAGCTGCCCGCATCCCACCCTGCCGCTTTCAAACATCCCGGGCAGGCCGGGCACGGACGGGAGTTCCCCACAGCGAACGGCAAACAAAGCTCGGGAGCAAAGGCAGCGGAAATCCCCTCCGGCGCAGGCATGGCCATGGGGCAAAGTTCCAGCCCCACGTCACTTTCCCAGCCCCACGTCACCTGCACAGCCCTGCACGCCTGCCCCACACCCAGGAGGCTTGAAGTCACCCATCCCTGTCCCGCCTCCGCTCGGCTGCTTTCACCCTGTCGCCGTCACCCCCTCCCCCCCGCCCCAGTACCCTGCCAACCTGCCCAGGTGAGCCCCCATAGCCCAGCTCCCCTGCCATGGGTCCTGCCCAGGTGAACACCTCCCCCTGGCCTCCACTTTCCCAGGTGACCCCCCCTGTAGTTCCCTCCACAGCCCCTCTGCCATGGAAGCAGCGCTGTAAGATCAGCCCTCCCCCCCCCCCCAAATAATCTCCTGGACCAAGTGAGCCCCCCCCCGGCCTTCAGAACAGGTGAACCCCCATAACCCCTGTTCCCCCCCACCATTGCCACCTGGGCCAGGAGAGCCTCCCCCCATGGCCCCAAGAAGAGGTGAACCCCCATAACGCCAGTTTCCCCCCCCCATGGCCCCCAGAACAGGTGAACCCCCATAACCCCTGTCCCCCCCCCATGGCCTCCAGAACAGGTGAGCCCCCATAATCCCTGCCCTCCCCTACCCATGGCCCCCAGAACAGGTGTATCTCCATAACCCCTGTCCCCCCCTCCCCATGGCCCCCAGAACAGGTGAACCCCCACAATCCCTGTTCCCCCCCCATTGGCACCTGGATCAGGTGAGCCCCACTGTAGCCCTAGCTCCCCCCCCCCCCCCGCCTCTAACCCACGTAAGCCCCAACCCCCGCGATCCCACCACCACCACCACTGCTGAAGGGGACACTCCCCCCCGCCCCCCCCAACCCTGCTCTCCCCAGCCCCCTACTCCCCTTACACTTTGGGGGCTCCCCCATTCACACCGCCCCCCTGAATGCCACAACCTCAACCCAAACCAGTCCCTAACCCCCTCTACAACTCCCACCCCCCCCACCCCCCAACCTACACCCCCCCCACCCCCAGCCCCTCGCTGGCCTCTTTCCCAGCCCGGCGGCTCATGCCCGGGCATGCCGCGGCCGCACCGGGCAGCCCCGACGGGGATCCTGGTACCCCCTCCCCAGTATCCCCCTGGACCCCGCCGTGCCCGATCCCGTTCCCACACACCGTAAGCAGCAGCAGCAGCAGCGGCAGCAGGAGGCAAAGCCAGCGGGGATCGCAGCGCGGCACCGGGCGCATTTTGCGCGAGGCGGAGCGGAACGGCACCGGGCACCGCGCACCGGGCACTGCGCACCGGGCACCGCGCACCGGGCGCCGCTCGGGACTGCCCGGGCAAGGCTTTGTCACGACGGACGACCAGCTCCGACGAAGGCGAGCGGAGCAGTACGAAGCTTGGCGGGACTGGGGTATATGGGAGGAGGCTGGGCGGAGGAGGAAGAGGAGGACTTGGAGGAGGGCTCTGCCAGGACTGGCTCTAGCGAACCTCTCCCCACGCTCCTTCCAGGAGCGAGAAACCACAGCGAGGTTTCAGTGTGGGGTTTGGCAACAGCCTGGTTCGCCCGGGAGGTTGAACTGACTTTGCGGTGCGCTGTTACTCTTTAACCGCATCTTTTCCCCTTCCCCGTCGTGCGAGAGAGGCGCTCACTGCTACGGTTGAAATACAAACAGTTTGTTACAAAAGAAAGGCAAAGCAGAGCGCATCGGTGCCGCACCACCACGAGCTGAGCTCGTACAGACGGCAAACTTGTACATAAATACCTCCACAAATCCCTCTACATTTCCCAAGCATGTAACCCCCACCTCCCCTCCCAGTCCCGCCTGTGGCTGCCTGCGGTCGGGGCTGGCACAAAGGTTTGCACTCTTCACCAGGCCAGTCTCAGACATCTCGACGCCTCACCCTGCCTCCATTTCTCTCCCAACACACATCCTGCACAACACAGACTACAACCACCCGATCAGCTTGAGGATCGAGCCCCGTGAAAGCCAAAGATAACAATTTCCCACACCTTCCCTTCTTCCTTTCTTCCCTTCTTCCTTTCTTCCCTTCTTCCCTTCTTCCTTTTGCCCCTTCTCTTCTTTCCTTCCTCCTTTCTTCCCTTCCTCCTTTCTTCCCTTATTTTCTTCCTTCCCTTTATCCCTTCCTCCTTTCTTCCCTTCTTCCCTCCTCCTATCTTCCCTTCTTCCTTTCATTCCTTCTTCCCTTCTCCCTTTCCCCTCTTCCCTTCCCTTCCCTTCCCTTCCCTTCCCTTCCCTTCCCTTCCCTTCCCTTCCCTTCCCTTCCCTTCCCTTCCCTTCCCTTCCCTTCCCTTCCCTTCCCTTCCCTTCCCTTCCCTTCCCTTCCCTTCCCTTCCCTTCCCTTCCCTTCCCTTCCCTTCCCTTCCCTTCCCTTCCCTTCCCTTCCCTTCTCTTCCCTCTTTCTTCCCTCCTTCCCTTCCTTCTTTCTCCCTTTCTTCCCTTCACCCTTCCCCCCCTCTCTTCTTTCTTTCTTCCCTCCTTCCCTTCCTCCTTTTCCCCCTTCTTCCCCTTCTCCCTTTCCCTGCTTCTTTCTTTCTTCCCTCCTTCCCTTCCTCCTTTCTCCCCTTCTTCCTTCCTTCCCTTCCTCCTTTCTCCCCTTCTTCCTTCCTTCCCTTCCCCCCTTCCCATTTCCCATGCCAAGCTTGGTCTCCAAACTCCCAAGTCACAGGAGCCACCAGGGATGTTGGTTGCTTCCAGGGCACTTCACAACCTCGCATTTTTTTTCCCTCCCCAGCACGCAGCAGCAGGAGCAAGAAAAGTCACCAACTCCTCTGTTCCAGGGGACAGGACTTGATGACAGTCACACAAATGTCTCCTGCTGAGAAATCCTGGCTGCTGAGGGGCCTGTGGGGTGGGGGATGGAGGGGGGTTGGGGACAAGGGTCTGCAGAAACCCTTGCAAAGAGTCATCTTTTCGTTTCTGAGCTGGGAAGTGAGGAAATTCCACACAGGGGTGGTTGGGTTTGTGGTGGTTTTGTTTTTCTTTGGCTGGTTGGAGCTGAACTGAAAGGGAAAACCAGCAAAGTGTTGAACCTTTGGACCCTCTGCTGTTACCCAGCTGCCTCCTCTGCACTTAGGTAATCTGCAGAGCACGTGAGAAATGACTCTGCCCAAATGAGGACCTTACTGGCATGGTGGAGAGGTGCTGGGATGGCTCCTACCGCTGTGGGGTGCTGGGATGGGGAGGATCCAGGCTCTCCAGGAAGGACAGGATTTAGGGACTGGTATTGGGGCTGCTGCTGTTTGACAGCTTTGCTGGTGGCATGGACAGCAGGAGAAAGGCATCCTCCACAAGTCTGCCAAAGGCACCAAGCCATCAGGTGTGGGCATCACACTGGAGGGATGGGATCCAGACAGAGGGACCTGGGCAGGCTGGAGGGGAGGGACTGTGGTAACATCAGGAGGTTAGCAAGGCTAAGTGCAAGGTCCTGCACTTCAGTCAGGGCAGTCCCTGGTATCAACACAGGCTGGGGATCAAGGGCTGGAGAGCAGCCCTGAGGAGAAGGCCTTGGGGGTGCTGGGGGTGCAGAGCTGGACAGGAGCTGGCACCGAGCGCTGCCAGCCCAGCCCCAGCCTGGCCTGGGCTGATCCCCAGCAGTGTGGGCATCAGGGGCAGGGAGGGGACTCTGCCCCTCTGCTGTGCTCTGCTGAGACCCCCCCTGCAGTGCTGAGGCAGCTCTGGAGTCCTCAACACAGAGACCTGTTGGAGAAGGGCCAGAGGGGGCCATAGCAATTATGGGAGGGCTGGAAGCCCTCTGCTATGAGGCCAGGCTGAGAGAGTTGGGGTTGTTCAACCTGGAGAAGAGAAGGCTCCAGGGAGACCTTGTGGTGGCCTTTTAGGACTTAAAGGCATCCTATAATAAAGCTGGGGACAGATCGTTTAGCAGGGCCTGATGTGACAGGAAAAGGGGTGATGGTTTGAAACCAAAAGAGGGGGAATTTAGAGTAGATAGAAGGCAGAAATTCTTCCCCATGAGGGTGGTGAGGCACTGGAACAGGTTGCCCAGAGAAGCTGTAAAGGCTCCAGCTCTGGAAGTGTTCAAATCCAGGTTGGTTGGGCTCTGAGTGACCTGATCTCGTTGCAGATGTCCCTGCTCGTGATCTTCAAGGTCCCTTCCCACCCATTCCGCGATCCAGAACAAAGCAGAAGCAGAGACCTGGTGACTTGTTAACCTTTTCCTAACCCTGAACTCGGAGCTGACTACTGGTTCCTGTTAGCAGGACCCAACAGCCCCAGGCATGGAGTAGGCTCCCTCCCTTCCTCGGAAGTGACTCACCAGAGGCTGAGTGAATAACTCCTCTGTGAGTGAAACCTTTAAAGCCTCCCCAAGGCAGAAGCCAGCTCAGGTGGAGCTGCAGAAAAAAAGCCCAGCTGCTCATCAGGCAAAAAAAACACCTGCCAGGTACAGAGCTCAGTGTGCTCAAAATCTGGGTGCCAGAGGGGCTGCTGAGCAGCTCCCCAGTGTGCTCTTCAGCCTCAGGACCTGGAGGAAGGCAGTGAGGCTCCTTGGTTGCAATGGGATCAGCAGGGCCGTGGCTAACCCACTTAAGATGTGGATATTTGGGACCTATCTTCTCTTGGGTGACTGTAGAATCACAGAGTGGTTTGGGTTGGAAGGGACCTTAAAGATCATTCAGTTCCAACCCCCCTGTCATGGGCAGAGACACCTTCCACCAGCCCAGGTTGCTCAGCTGTGAAGGTCCTCTCCATCAAAACCCCACAGCACTGTCACAGTGACTCCCAGCTTGCATCCCAACACTCCTGACAGCAGAACCTGTGCCCTTGTCTGGTTGTCAGCTGCTATAGTCACAGAGCTTGTGCTCTTGTAGATAAGCAGGGATCTCAGGACAAACATGAGGGAAACAAACTTCTTACACCTGTCCAGCCAGGCCTTGAACACCTCCAGGGAGGGAACATCCACAGCCTCCCTGGGCAACCTGTGCCAGTGTCTCCCCACCCCCACTGGAAAGAATTTCTTCCTAATCTCCAGTCTCAATCTGCCCTCCTCAAGCTTCAGTCCGTTGCCCCTTGTCCTATCACTCCAAGCCCTTGTCAAAAGTCCCTCCCCAGCTCTCCTGGAGCCCCTTCAGGCACTGGAAGGCTGCTCTAAGGTCTCCCTGGAGCCTTCTCTTCTCCAACAACAAACCCCAACTTCCCTGAGCTTGTCCCCACAGGGGAGGTTCTGCAGCCTTGAGCCAAGGCTTGCTCAGCACTAAATCTGCTCCTCTCTTCCAGCTCAAAGCCATTGGCCCCTCTCCTCTATTCATGGTAGAGCAAGTGCTTGTGTGCCCAGCCATGCTGAGCACTGGAAACCTGCTTTTCTCCTGCCAGAAGTCAGGGCCTGTCTATGCCAACAATAATTAAACTGCAATGTGATTGAAAGGAGATGAAGAATTCCTGCTTGGCTTCCTGGGTGGGTACTTTTATTACAAGCCCCAAAAGTATGCAGGGCCTTTTGTTTAACCAAAACCATGTGTTCTGTGCTCTAGATACCACTGACTTCAGCTGAAGTCATTCTGGGTCCTTGGAGAGCAAATTCATTCCTCAGTTAGGTCAGAAGAAATTGCAAATCCCCTGCCTTTGAGGATATTTGGTGGGGTGAGGAAGGATCCAGGTCTGTTCTCTGCAAAATCAGCCTGAAGCTCTTGAGGGAACTGCTGAGGTTAAATTCAGAAGGCAGGAGGCTGGACCTGTGGCAAAGGGAACACAAAAGTGGAGCTTCCCACTTTACACCACTGTTTGTATTGGGCCCTCAGGAACATCTCACAGAAGTAACAGAATGGCTCAGGTTGGAAAGAGCCTCAGAGATCATCTACTCCAAACCCCCTGCCTTGGGCAGGGACACCTCCCACCAGCCCAGGTTGCTCAAAGCCTCATCCAACCTGGCCTTCAACACCCCCAGGCAGGAGGCAGCCACAGCTTCCCTGGGCAGCCTGTGCCAGGCTCTCACCACCCTCACACTGAACAACTTCTTCCTCAGCTCTACTCTAACCCTGCTCTGCCTCAGCTTCAAACCATCCCCCCTTGGCCTGGCTCTAGACACTCTCAGCAAAAGTCTCTGCAGCCTTCCTGCAGGATCCCTTCAGCTACTGAAAGGCAGCTCTGAGGTCCCCCTGGAGCCTTCTCCTCTGCAGGCTGCACAGCCCCAGCTCCCTCAGCCTGTGCTCACAGCAGAGCTGCTCCAGCCCTTGGAGCATCTTTGTGACCTCCTCTGGCCTCCCTCCAGCAGCTCTGTGTCCTTCTCCTGCTGGGCACACCAGACCTGGAGGCAGAATTCCAGGTGGGGGTCTCACAAGAACAGCAGCAGGAGGCCAACCTTCAGCATCCAATCTTTGTGACCTCCTCCTCCTCCTGCCAAACACTTGTTACAGAGCCACTGTGCCTTCTCCACCCATCTCCCCCTCTCCATTTACCAACAGAGTTTATCTGCTGGGGCCAAACCAGAGAGAATCTTTATTTTGGGTGGGTTTTTTTTTTTTTTGCCCAGCTCCAAAGCAAGCCCAGCTTTGTGTCTGACCTGTGTTTATTTAAAGCTACTGAACCAGGCCAACCATGCTCACCCTCTCCCAGTCCCCACCAGCCCGAGGGGGTGGGACAGACACAAGCTGCCTCACAGACCCACCAAGCAAGAATTTCCACCCTGCTTGCTCAGAGTGCTTCCATTTAAGGCTGGTCTGCAGGGCAGGCTCTAGTCAGGGGTGAAAGTGGGGTGTGTGTTTATCACCCGGGGACAGAGCTCCCCACACAGCTTCCCCAGGTCCTTATCTCCCACAGCCTGCTCATCCCCACGGCCCCCTCTGAGCCAGGAGCACCCCCAAGAAGCTGGGGAAGCTGCACAGAAGCACTGGGGGGTGTGTGGGGTGTGTGTGTGTGTGAATGAAGCACGTTGAGAACAAGAGGGGGTCCAACAAGGGGTTGGGAGATCAGATTCCTTCCCCTCCCTGCTTTCTCAGTGCTGTTGTAAGTGGAAAATGAAAAGAGTGTAAGGGTTTGAGCAGGAGCATGGCTCGGGGAGAAGGGAGATTGAAGCCCAGGCTGCCCAGGGGGAAAGGAAATTGGAGCCTAAATGCCTGAGGAAAAGGGAGATTGGAGCCCAAACTGCCCAAAGGAAGGAATCTTTGAGCCCAAAATACACAGGGAGATGGCAGATTGGAGCCCAAACTGCCCAGAGGAAGGGAGGTTTGAGCTCAAAGTGCCCAGAGGAAGGGAGATTGGAGTCCAAAATACCCAGGAAGAAGGGAGATTTGAGCCCAAAATACACAGGGAGATGGCAGATTGGAGCCCAAACTGCCCAGAGGAAGGGAGGTTTGAGCTCAAAGTGCCCAAAGGAAGGGAGATTGGAGTCCAAAATACCCAGGCAGAAGGGAGATTTGAGCCCAAACTGCCCAGGGGAAAGGAAATTTGAGCCCAAACTCCCTAGGCAAAGGGAAATTGCAGCCCAAACCGCCGAGGAAAAAGGGCGATTGGAGCCCAAAATAGCCATGGAGAAGGAAGATTGGAGCCCAAAGTGCCCAGGCAAGGCTGTCTGGGGAAGCCTGCTCTTATCAGCCACGGTTAGTGGTTAGCCACACACGAGGCTGCCTGCCCTTGTGGCAGTTCAGCCCCTTGAAGTATTTGTGTCCTGTTCTAATGCAGCATCTGTTTGCCCATCATCCATCCTTCAAAGAGACTGGGGGGGTTGGGGGGGGGGGAGGGAGGGGGGAGTGAAGGAGGCTCTAATCTCCCTGTCCAGAGCATCTTGCTTTCAACTGTGACCCTCAGCACACCCTGGCAGGGGATGGGGTACGTGCCTGGGTGTGTTATTTGTGACCAGCCCCACTCTGTTCTGCCTCCAGCTTTGAGTTGCCCTTTGTCTGGGGTTTTGTGCCTGGAAGGGATCTGAAGCTGCCTGATAATTTTGACCTCCCCTCCTCTCTGCATCAACAACATGAATTGTCTCATCAAAGGTTCTTCTTTAAAAGACGGTGGGAAAGGTTTTGTCTGCAGCCCAGGTTGTGAGTTTCATGAAATCCCCTCACTGCACCAGGGCTCCTTCCTTGGGCAAGCCTGGGCAAAGCCACCCAGTCCTCCCAGTGCCTCAGTTTCCCCTCACTGGCAGAGGGATGATCAGACTTCTGCCTTCACCCCTTTTGACTGCCTTAATTTTGGGGCTCTGGAGATGCTCAGGGCAAGCAGGTGGATTTCCTCATCCTCCCTCCCTCCCTTCATCTCTCCCCTCACCTTTCCTTGCCTCTGAGCACGTAGAGGCAAGGGTTAAACGTTTCTCTTTCCTCTGCCAACCCAGGGTGCTCCTAAAAGCAAGGGGAAACTAAACCACAAACATAGAGCCTGAACGAAGATCTACTCCTTTCCCTTCCCTCCTCCCTTCCCTCCCCTTGAACCAAGACTTAAAAGGAGCTCTGGGATGAAGGAGAGGAGTGAGGGTGTTAAGACTGTGAGCTCCATATCCAAACTAAGCTTTGAAGCTGGAGCAGAAGCCTCTGGCTTGGCAGGTCCGAGGTTTGAAATGCTCAATGGTGCATAAAATGCAGCTTTCAGCTCCACCTCAGAGGGTCCCATCCCAGGTTAAATCTCCATGGGGCAAAGCCAGGATGGTTCACACTCCTGGGAAAGCCTCTCACCACCCCACAGGTCCTGCTCTGGTGGCAACCAGACCTGAGGGTTCGACAGGGGCACAGCCACCTCCTGCTGAACCGCTGCCTGGCGGGACCAGCCTCAGCCTCTGCCACACCTGAGCCATAAGACTCCACCACAGAGGAGCTGAGCTGCTGTTGCTAGACCAACCCCACCCCCTGAGCTACAAAGGCAACTTAAAAATGGGCTTTGAGGCTTCTAACCCTGAGGATGCCTTCAGTCTTTCCCCCCCCCACATCCCTCCAAGCACATGGCTTCCTTCTTCAGCCAACAGAGGTTTGTCATTTATTCTGCATCACAGCTTTTTTTCCCCCCACAGCTCAACTTCCAGGAGGGGGTGGTTTTTTTGGCTGTTATTTTTTTATCCATGTGGTAGGATCCCATGGGAGTGGGCTCACACCATCACTTGGCTCTTTTTCTGGCCAGACATGTGAGTCCCCAGCCTAACAGCCTCCAGCAGCACGGGTTCAAGGCCGCCGCTCTCAGGTGCACAAACACAGCCCCTGCGGTCCCTTTGAACAGGGACTCGTGGTCAGACGCTGCCCATTTGGCTTCCTGGTCTCGGTGTGTGCTTTGCTGACCGCAGCCCAAAATGTGCCTCTCTTTTAAGAGGGAAGAGCTGGGCTGGGTTTTGGCAGAAGGGCTCCTGGAGGTGGCGGGTCCCGGGGTATGAATGGCTCCGCAGACAGCAGAGGACGTTGGTTTGGGGCTAGCACTGAAAGGATTAATGTAACATTTCAGCTTGACACAGAAAGCTTGGGAGGAGCTAAAAATAGATTCTTGCCTCTGCTGAGTCACCTCCCGATTTACAGCATGGATCAGGGTGTGTTTAAAAGGCTGCTCTGAGACCTGCTGCCTTGCCCGCAGCACCGAGGTCTGGCCAAGGGAAGAGAGCCAAGGTGGTGTTACCAAAGCCTCTGAAGGAAGCAGTGCTGGCTTTTATCTACCTGTGTCGCTGCTCTTTGCTCACCAAGGCACCACGAGCCAGCTGGGCTGCCTTAAGGATCCAATCTGAGAATGAAACAGCCTCAAAGAAAAGGAAAGGGGCAGCCACCCGTGGTTGCAAGCAGCCTTGCAGGAGTGCAGCACAGCCTGAGCAGGCTCCAGCTCAGCTCAGCAGCCTCAGGAAAACCTCATAATAAATCCACAGAGTAAACCAAGCTCCATGTCTTTCTGACTATTATAGAGTCATAGAATGGTTTGGGTTGGAAAGGACATTAAAGATCATCCAGTTCCAAGCCCCCCTACCATGGGCAGGAGCACCTTCCACCAGCCCAGGTTGCCCAACCTGGCTTTCAATACTTCCAGGCTTAGAGTCTCCACCTCCAGAGCCTCTCTGGGCAACCTGTTCCAGTGCTTCACTACCCTCAGGAGGAAGAATTTCCACTTAATGTCTCATGTCAATCCAGTTTCTTCCAGCTTGAAGCCATCACCCCTCATCCTGTCACTCCATGCCTTTGTACAAAGTCAGCTCTCCCGTAGCCTGTTTCAAATACTGGAAGGCAGCTCTAATGTGTCCCTGGAGCCTTCTCCTCTCCAGGCTGAACAATCCCAGCTCCTTCAGCCTGTCCTCACAGCACCAGGTGCTCAGACCATCTTTGTGAGCTCCTCTGGACCTGCTCTAGGAGTTCCATCTCCAAGCTGAGGTCACAGCTTGACAAATTTCTCCTTGCTTTCCGGAGAAAGCCTGCAGGCACAGGGTGTCTCTTGCATGCCAGTGGCTAAAGGGTTAAGCTGGTGACAGCACACCACAGGTCTGACTCAGAACCGGTCAGAGGAACAGCAACAGCACTTGCAGATATTCCTTAGGGAAGCCAAACAAATGGGAGAAACTTGGGAAAGTCCAAGCACACGTGTCGAAGGCTTTAACGGCCCTGTCTCCCTCAACCCAGGCTTGATTAACCCCTGAGTGTCTCACCAGGGGCAGGGCACCCAGAGCTGAGCTCCCAGACACAATTTGATTTCCTCTGGCTCCATGAGAAACCAGAAATATCCCACATGGTGAAGGCAGCGACACAGAAATGCTCAGACCTTGGCAGCTGAAGTGACAAGAGTTTGCCTCCCCCCCTTTTTCCCTAGGAGCATCAAGCTTTGCTCTGAAAACCCTGCATGAACAAACTCTCTCTACTCATGCAAGGCTGCTGCCCCTGGGGAACTGGGGAGGGTGGGGATGATGCTGCCACATGGAGGTAAAAAAAGAAAAGCAGCTGTGTCCTGCTTTGAGCTGGAACAGAACTAATTCTGTTCGGGGATTCTATTTCTCTCTCTTATTCCACCACCACCACCCCCCCCCCCCCAGTGATTTGAATCCTGGGTTCAGTTTGGAGCTCCTCAATCCAAGAAGGATATTGAGAGGCTGGAGTGGGTCCAGGGAAGGGCAAGGAAGCTGGGGAAGGGTCTGGAGAACAGGGCTGGGGAGGAAGAGCAGAGGGACCTGGGGGTGTTCAGCCTGGAGAAAAGGAGGCTGAGGGAGACCTCATTGCTCTCTACAGCTCCCCGAATGGAGGCTGGAGCCAGGTGAGGGTTGGGCTCTTCTCCCAAGGAAAAAGGAACAAGACAAAAGGAAATGTCCTCAAGTCGCCCCATGGCAGGTTCAGGTTAGCCATGAGGAACAATTTCATCCCTTTAAAGGTTGTCCAGGCCGGGCCCAGGCTGCCCAGGGCAGTGGTGGAGTCCCCATCCCTGTGGGGAATTGCTGGGGACCGTGAGGTTCGATCTTTGGGCTGATCGTTTGGTCGTCTTTACTGTGCAGGGTTTGGGGAGAGAAAGGTGAGGCGCCGACGTGTCTGAAGACTGGCCAGGTCAAAAGTGCAGGTTTTGTCCCAGCCCTGATGGAGAAGGGTGGGAAGGTACTGGGGAAAGGTATGAATAGGTGTGAATATGTATGTTTGGCATCTGTATAAGTTCAACTCGTGTGGTTATGATGCCTCTGGCAAACCTGCTCTGTGCCCAGCGCTGTTTTTGCCTTCATTTTATGATAAAGTGGTTGTATTTAAAATTTATCACTGAGCTCGTTCCTCACACCTGGAAGGGCTTTCAAAGCTGTGGAGATGTGGTGCTGAGGACCACGGTTTGGTGGTGCCCTGGCAGTGCTGGGTTAAGGCTTGGCCTCCATGATCTGGAAGTTCTTCTGTCTCTCCACAGCTCCCTGCCAGGAGGTTGGAGCAAGCTGGAGGTCAGCTTCTTCTCCCCAGTGCCTTGCAATAGAAGGGAACACAAGTTGTGCCAGGTTCTCTTTGCTGCACGAGTGGTCAGGGATTGGCACAGGCTGCCCAGGGAGGTGGTGGAGTCCCCATCCCTGCGGGTGTTCAGGAAACCTGTGGCCATGGCACTTGGGGCCGGGGCTGGGTGGCCACGCCGGGGCTGGGTTGCCGCTCGGACTGAACGAACTCTTCCAACCTGCGCCGCCCCGACCGCGCTGCCAGGCAGCACACCCAGGCTGCGCTCCGCCGATGACGTCACCTCAGCACCACCCCCCGCAGGTGACGCTTAGGGGGCGGGGCCGGGCCGGGGGCCGGGGCGGTGGGGGGCGACCGTCCCGACCCACGCCGGCCTCACCCTCCCCGGTGCATGCCGGGAAAGCGGGACCGTACCATTGCGGGCGGGCCGGGGGGTGTGTGTGGCATCGCGGCGCGGCCCACACAAAGGCGGCCGCGGGGGGGTAGGGACGGGAGCGGTGCGCATGCGCCCCGCGAGTCACCCCTGGCAGCCAGGCGCGTCCCGGCCGGGCGGAGGCCGCGGCGGAGCCGGGGTCTCGCGTAGATGTGCAGCCCGGGGCGGGAGCCGCCTGGGCCGGCCCCGGCGGGGGACCTGCCGCCCGAGTGGGAAACGGACGACGAGCGCATGGCTTTTCTCTTCTCGGCTTTCAAGCAGAGCCGTGAGGTGAACAGCACCGAGTGGGACAGCAAGATGGCCTTCTGGGTCGGGCTGGTGCTGGCCCGCGGCCGGCGCCGGGGTGTTGTGCGGACCTGCCTGCGGGAGCTGCAGCACAGCTTCGAACGGCGCGGCAGCCTCCCGCTGGGCCTCGGCACCGTCCTCCGGGAGCTCCTCAGGTACCTGCGGGGAGGAGGGGGCCGGGGGCTGGGGCTGGTAGCCCTCCCGTTGCGGGGAGTGGAGGTCAAGGGAGGCCACGGCAGGCTGTGGGAGAAGGGGAGGCTCAGCTAGCCGGGAGAGGAGCTGTGAGGAAGGATGGGGGTGTAAGGGAGCTTTGCGACATGGCCGTGGGCAAGCAGAGCTCCGTGTCGTGCCAGCCTGGAAGATGCACGCAGTGCTCATGGCAGGCAGAGCGCTGCAGGTGGTGGATAAATGGATGGGGACATGAGGGGAAGCTTGGTGAGAGATGGTTGTGCCTGCCAGCGCTAAATGCTGGGAATGTGGGAGAGTATGAGAGGGTTTTGTTGCTGTGCCAGGGCTAGCAAAGGAGTGGAGAGCACAGAGAGGCTCAAGGGAATGTGGATTACATTGTGTGAGGGGAACGCAGGAAGCTGGTGCAAGGTAAAGCATGGGCACAGGAGTCGAGAAGCTCACCCTGGGGCTTACAGGAGGTGCTGGGAGAGCAGCTGGCTGTGGGGAGTGCTGGGGGACTCCGGGGCAAGGCTGTGCTGAGCGAGCTTGCTGGTGCAGGAGGAGCTCTGTGGTAAATTGGCTTGTTCCCTGGAACGGTTGTTGTGGTGATCCAGCTGGGAATGGCATGTGGTGGTGTAGGGGCATGTGGGGCCGTGGTGTGCTGGTGTATGCAACCAAGTGTTTTGCATGGTGAAACTGGGGCCTGGGACTGATACCCTGGACCTTAGTCTGTAGCATGCAAAATAGCTTTTCTCACATCCAGAGGCTTTGTGTTTGCCATTTAAACACTCAAGCACCCTGAAACGTGCAGCTGCCCCCTCTAGGAACTCAGCCTTCCCTGTTAATGTCCTTGCTGGATGCCTCATCAGTTTCAAGTCAGAAAACTGAGAGAAACTTGTGAAACTGGAGAAAGAAACTGGAGAAATAGTAAGCAAAGGCCCCTGGTGTCCAGAGGAAGCTGCAGACCTCTGTGCCCTTTCACACCCAGCAGTAAAACATCAAACTTCAGCTAGAGGCTAACTTCTAGTTAGAAAATGCCCCTGGGGATGTGGGTGTGCAAAGCACTGAGAAATGTTCCAGTTCAGCATTCTGCTTGCTGGCAGTGGAAGGCTTCAGGAAGGCTTCAGGAGTGTCCATGCTCAGTTCTGCATTGGTGTCTTTCCTCCAGACGTGGCAAGCTGCAGAGGGAGTCAGACTTCATGGCCAGTGTAGACAGCAGCTGGATCTCCTGGGGTGTGGGAGTCTTCATTCTGAAGCCCCTCAAGTGGACTCTCTCCAGTGTGCTGGGTGACAGTAAAATACCTGAGGAAGAGGAAGTCCTGATTTATGTGGAGCTGCTGCAGGTGAGTGTTGTGGAGAGCTTTTGCTCAAGGTGATGCATCCCTGGAGAACTCAGGAGTCATTGGTAGCAAGGAAGGAGCAGGGTTGATGTGGTCTTCATTTGTGCTTCTCAGGAGTTTAAAAGCCTGGAGTGGGGTGGATGGATGGAGTGCCCCAGGGGTAAGAAGTAGTTGATATCTGCAGATGTTCCTTGAAACTGATGTCATGACCTCGCTGCCTTCGAAGGAACAGGAGGGGCAGGCTTGCTGGTTTGTCTGGGAAGGCAAGGGAGTGTGCTGGGAGGCTGCTGGGGAGCTCAGGTTTGAGTCCCTGCAGGAGTGGTGTAGAGGGAGAGCCATCTGTGGCAGGGAGAGGCTGGGGACGCCAGAGCTGCTGGCTGTCAGTGCTGTGTTCACTGAGCTGAACTCGGTTTGGGTAGGAAGGGACCTTAAGAGGTCATCTTGTCCACGCCCCCCTGCAATCAGCAGGGACATCCCCAGCTAGAGCAGGTTGCTCAGAGCCTGATCTAACCTCACTTGGAGCAGTTCCAGGGGTGGGACATCTGCCACCTCTCAGGTCACCTTGGTGTAAAACATTGCTGCATTGTATCTGCTCTCAATCTCCCCTCTTTTGGTTTCAAACCATCATTCCTTGTCCTGTCACATCGGGCCCTGCTAAAAGATCTGTCCCCAGCTTTATTATAGGATGCCTTTAAGTCCTGAAAGGCCACCAGAAGGTCTCCCTGGAGCCTTCTCTTCTCCAGGCTGAACAACCCCAACTCTCAGCCTGTGCTCACAGCAGAGGGCTTCCAGCCCTCCCAGCACAGCTGTGGCCTCCTCTGGCCCCTCTCCACCAGGTCCCTGTCTGTGCTGAGGACTCCAGAGCTGCCCCAGCATTGCAGGGAGGGTCTCAGCAGAGGGGCAGAATCCCCTCCCTGCCCCTGCTGCCCACACTGCTGGGGCTCAGCCCAGGCCAGGCTGGGGCTGGGCTGGCAGCGCTCGGTGCCAGCTCACGTTGAGCTTCTGCTCACCCAGCACCCCCAAGTCCTTCTCCTCAGGGCTGCTCTCCAGCTCTTCATCCCCAGCCTCACCATCTCTGACCCTGTTCCAGCTCCTCAATGCCTTCCTTAGAGCCAGGGTCCCAAAACTAACCCCAGCACTCAAGGTGTGGCCTCAGCAGTGCCTGATCCAGGGGGTCAGTCCCTGCTGCTGCTGGGCACACCATTGCTGTTTTCCTTGGGCTATTTTTGTCCCTCTCAGTGCTGCTATCTGTGAAGCCTGGCAGCAGCTGCTGGCCACAGCAACCCCATGCAGAGCTACAGGCTGGGGTCAGAGTGGCTGGAGAGCAGCCAGAGAGGGATCTGGGAGTGCTGATTGACAGCTGCCTAAACATGAGCCAGCAGTGTGCACAGGTGGCCAGGAAGGCCAATGGCATCCTGGACTGCATTAGGAACAGTGTGGCCAGCAGGAGCAGGGAGGTCATTGTGCCCTGTGCTCAGCACTGGTTAGGCCACACCTTGAGTCCTGTGTCCAGTTCTGGGCCCCTCAGTTTAGGAAGGATATTGAGAGACTTGAAGGTGTCCAGAGAAGGGCAACAAAGCTGGGGAGGGGTCTGGGGCACAGCCCTGGGAGGAGAGGCTGAGGGAGCTGGGGTTGCTTAGCCTGCACAAGAGGAGGCTCAGGGGAGACCTTCTTGCTCTCTCCAATTCCCTGAAGGGAGGTTGTAGCCAGGTGGGGGTTGGTCTCTTCTCCCAGGCACCCAGCACCAGAACAAGAGGACACAGTCTCAAGCTGTGCCAGGGGAAGTTTAGGCTGGGGGTGAGGAGAAAGTTCTTCACTGAGAGAGTTGTTAGCCACTGGGATGTGCTGCCCAGGGAGGTGGTGGAGTCCCCATCCCTGGAGGTGTTCAAGAGGGGATTGGAGGTGGCACTTGGAGCCATGGTCTGGTCATGAGGTCTGTGGTGCCAGGTTGGAGTTGATGATCTTTGAGGTCTCTTCCAGCCTTGGTGATTCTGTGGTACTGTAATGTCCCTGCCCCGCTCGTTCCCAGGGCCTGGCTGGCTGCAAACACAATGTGGTCTTAACTTGTGATGTGGGAGGGAGCAGGTGTGGACTTGGCAGTTGTTGGGGGGTGAGGAGGAAGAGTGCTGTGGAAGCTCCTCCCCAGCTGTGCTGCTTGCTTGCAGGAGAAGGCAGAGGAGGTCTATCGTCTCTACCAGAACTCGGCGCTCTCGTCTCACCCGGTCGTTGCCCTCTCCGAGCTGCGCTCCCTCTGTGCCAGTGTCTGTCCAGATGAGAGGACCTTCTACTTGCTGCTCCTCCAGCTGCAAAAGGAGAAGAGGGTCACCATCCTGGAGCAGAATGGAGAGAAGGTACAGGGTAAAGGTGACTGCTTTTGGGTGGTATAATCCCTGTCTTGCGTTTCAGCTGGCTGGAGGGAGCAGTTGCTTGGCTAAATGTGGGTGTTCTGTCTTTGGGGAGGTAAACTCTGCCTACTCCCACAGCCTGGGTGTAGATGAGATGAAATCCTTATTCCCTCATGGCAGGGCCTTCAAACATTTGTGAACTCTAGTTGTTAAACTGCATGAGTAGCAAAGGGGCAGGCTCGTGGCTGGGTTGAGGGAGGGGTTTGAGAGAGAGATTGATTGATTCATAGATTCATTTGGGTTGGAAGGGACCTTAAAGATCATCCAGTTCCACCCCCCTGCCATGGGCAGGGACACCTCCCATCAGCCCAGGTTGCTCAAGGCCTCATCCAGCCTGGCCCTCAACACCTCCAGGGAGGGGACACCCCCAACCTCCCTGAGCAGGGAAGAAGTTTCTTCTAATGTCCAACCTAAACCTCCCCTGGGGCAACTTGAGGCCACTTGTTCCTTGGGAGAAGAGACAAGCTCCCACCTGTCTCCAGCCTCCTCTCAGAGCCAGAAGCTCTCCCCTCAGCCTCCTTTTCTCCAGGCTCAACACCCCCAGCTCCCTCAGCTGCTCCTCCCCAGCCCTGTTCTTCAGACCTTTCCCCAGCTTCATTGACCTTCTCTGGACCTCCTCCAGCTTCTCCATGTCCTGAGGCCCCCAAAACTGACCCCAGCATTCAAGATGTGGCCTCCCCAGTGCCCACTCCAGGGGTACAATCCCTGCCCTGCTCCTGCTGGCCACACCATTGCTGCTGCCAGGAAAAGAGGTTATTCAATTCTGTGGTGACTGCTACATCCTCCTCACCCCAAGGCTTAAACTGGGGGTGCCAAAGCATCATTTTGAGACTCTAGAATAGGTTGCCCAGGGAGGCTGTGGATGCCTCCTCCCTGGGGGTGCTCAAGGCCAGGTTAGATGAGGCCTTGAGCAGCTGAGTCTCGCTGAGAGGTGTCCCTGCCCGTGACAGGGAGGTCAGAGATGACCTTTGAGGTCCATTCCAACCTAGGCCATTCTGTGATCAGAGTTGAAAGTATTTGCAGTGCAGGCAGAGGTCCTGGAGAGCAGTGACTGGAGCTCCTGGTTTTCTTTCTTTATTAGATAGTGAAGTTTGCCAGAGGTCTTCATGCCAAAGTCTCCCCCATGAACGACGTGGACATTGGAGTCTATCAGCTGATGCAGAGTGAACAGCTGCTGTCACAGAAGGTGGAGTCCCTTGCCCAGGAAGCAGAGAAGTAATTTTGGGGGAAGGGTGGTGGGAAGAACATCTGTTTACTCTGTAGAGTTTTGTATTCCTGTCACATAGTTAGAAGGAAGCTGCTGCCTGAGAGTGCAAGTTGCATTTTCCTGTCCGTAGCAGCCCCAGCCACGGGGCAGGGCAGGTTTGCCAACCTTTTGTTCCCTCTCCCCATGAAAACAACCCTGCCAAAGGGAAACAGAAAGCTTTTCCAAGGCTTTGAAATGGGTTCAAGGACTACTCCTGAGAAGTGACAATGGCTTAAAGGGTGGTTAGTCTCCTCTGGATTACAGAGCAAGGCAGTGAGGCTTGGGTGTTGGTTTGTGCAGTAACTGCTGCTTGGCACGGCATTGAGAGCTGCTTCTCCTCCTCCTTTGAACCTCTTGCAGGTGTAAAGAGGATGCCAGGAGCGCTTGCAGAGCTGGGAAAAAGCAGCTGGTAAGTATCCCTCCTGCCTGGGAGCAGCTACAAGTGGCTGGGAGCTGCTCTGTGACTGCAGATAAGGACTGGGCATTAACAGCCTCACCTTAGCAGTGTTGGAGGCTAAAAGCCTCTCTGTGGTGAAGCTAAGCATCGGTTTGTCCAGGGTGTTGTGGTGTGAGGAGAAACAGACCTCTCCAGCTCTTCAAACCAGCTGGGGACTGCTGGGGTTTGGGGTTTTCACACTTCTTTGGTTGCTGCCTGGTTTGGTAAGGCAAGGCTGTGCCTCTGCTGCCTGCAGGCTCTGAGGTGTTTGAAGTCCAAGCGGAGGACGGAGAGGCGAATCGAAGAGCTTCACTCCAAGCTGGACGCAGTGCAGGGCATCCTGGATCGGATCTACGCCTCCCAGACTGACCAGATGGTAACTTTTGGGCTCTCTGCTTCTCCCTTGGAGCCCTGCTCTTCTCATCCCTGCTGCTCTACCTGCTTGGCAGAGCTCGTGGCTGAGGGGGTGCTGCTGGTGGACTTCATTGCATGCTCTAGGAAACAGCAGAGCTGCTGTTGGGGTGTTGAACTCAGGAGGCCTGCCTGTGGCTCCATGTGCTGCTTCTGTGAGGGTCCTGCTTGGATACCAGACCTTGAGAGAACAGAAAGAACAATTACTAGAATAGAATCAACCAGGTTGGAAAAGACCTTTGAGATCATTGAGTCCAACCTATCACCCAGCACCATCTGATCAACTCAACCATGGCACCAAGGGCCTCATCCAGGCTCTTCCTATACACCTCCAGGGATGGGGACTCCACCACCTCCCTGGGCAGCACAGCCCAATGGCCAATCTCTGTGAAAAATTTCTTCCTAACATCCAGCCTGAACCTTCCCTGGCACAGCTTGAAACTGTGTCCTCTTGTTCTGGTGCTGGGTGCCTGGGAGTAGAGACCAACCCCTACCTGGCTACAGCCTTCCTTCAGGTAGTTGGAGAGAGCAATAAGGTCTCCCTTGAGCCTCCTCTTATCCAGGCTAGGAAACAGCAGAGCTGCTGTTGGGGTGTTGAACTCAGGAAGCCTGCCTGTGGCTCCATGTTCTGCTTCTGTGAAGGTCCTGCTTAGATAACAGACCTCAAGAGAAGCTAAGAGAGCCTGCTGGTTGTTCTCAGCTAGCATGGTGCAGATTGAGACTGGATCTTAGGAAGAAGTTCTTCACTATGAGGTGGGGGAGACACTGGCACAGGTTGCCCAGGGAGGTTGTGGCTGCCTCCTTCCTGGGGGTGTTCAAGGCCAGGCTGGATGAGGAACCTGGGCTGGTGGGAGGTGTCCCTGCCCATGGCAGGGTGGTTGGAATAGATGATCTCTCGGGTCCCATCCAACTTGGGCCACTCTATGATACGTCTCCTTTTCTTTTCTTTCAAGGTATTTAATGCCTATCAGGCTGGTATGGGAGCTCTGAAACTGTCCATGAAGGATGTCACTGTGGAGAAGGCAGAGAACCTGGTGGATCAGATCCAAGAGGTACTGAGAATAAGAGGGCATCTAAATAAGCCAAGTGCTGTGTAACTGGACAGAGTCAGCTTGCTCTTGATGCTGAGGCCTCTGGTGCTGGTTAGGTTTCTGTTCCTTAAGTCACCAAAGTGACTTAATCTGGATTGTTTTTAGATGAAGAAGAGAGGTCTTCAGGCACCTGCCTGTGTTCTGTGGTTATGGATTTATTGTCTAGAGCCAGGCCAAGGGGCAGTGGTTTGAAGGTGAGGCAGAGCAGGGTTAGAGTGGAGCTGAGGAGGTAGTTCTTCAGTGTGAGGGTGGTGAGAGTCTGGCACAGGCTGCCCGGGGAGGCTGTGGCTGCCTCCTGCCTGGAGGTGTTGAAGGCCAGGCTGGATGAGGCCTTGAGCAGCTGAGTCTGGTTGAGTTTCTATTTCATATCAAACACTTTGTCTTTCTCCTCAGCTTTGTGATACTCAAGATGAAGTAGCCCAGACTCTGGCTGGAGTGGGGATCAATGGTCTAGGTATGTCTTGGGGTTCATCTTTTGCTCAGGTCAAGGGAGCTTCTCCTCCTCCTTTATTCTGCCCTGGTGAGAGCACATCTGGGTCTAGTTCTGGGCTCCCCAGTTCCAGAGGGACAGGGAAGTGCTGGAGAGAGTCCAGGGCAGGCTGGGTAGATGCTGAGGGGCCTGGAACAGCTTTGTGAGGAGGAAAGGCTGAGAGCCCTGGGGCTGAGAGCCTGCAGAAGAGCAGCCCCAGAGGGGAGCTGAGCAATGCTCAGCAAGAGCTAAAGGAGCTGTGGGGGGCAAGAGGCTAGGGCCAGGATCTTGTCAGTGGTGCCCAGGGCCAGGCCAAGGGGCAATGAGCACAAACTGGAAGGTTTTCCTGCCCTTGGATGCCTCAGCACAAAGCAATAGCTTCTCCCTGAGATCAGGAGGGAATTTCCACCTTTAGAAGCACAAAGAGTTCCTTCTTATGTTGGATGGGAACAATTCTAACTCTGTTAGACTTGGGCTGCAGAGGTGTGCTGCTGACAGAGATCTGTCTGTGCTGCTGCTTATTTCTGCTCAGGACTTAAATCTTTTCTTGACTCAGCAGAGATGGACACAGAGGAACTGGAGAAGGAGCTGGACAGTCTCCTCCAGGACTCAACTAAGGAGCCTGTAGACCTCCCTGATGTTCCTCAGAAGGTGCTGAACCCACCCATTTCTGATGCTGAGCTTGAAGCTGAGTTGGAAAAGCTCTCTGTTTCTGATGGAGGTATGGATGTCAGCAAGTGGTGCTTAGCCAGCAGCTGTTTGGATCTCTCACTGCCTTCCCAAATGAAAAGAGAACCTTGGCAGAACTCAAATCTGAGCCAGCAGTGACAGTTGAAAGCCAACTCCTGTGTCCTTGAGAGCTCCTAGAAGTGCTGCCTGGACTTTTGCCTGTGGGACATAAGGAAATGAGAAGGCCCTGTGGAGAGAGTTAGTGCTTGGACTAAGCAATTGTCACTGTCATTTAAAGCCAGGTTTGGGGAGCTTCTGTTTGCCCATAAAGCAGCCCAGCATTTTCCTGCCAGTTGCTGCCAGGCATGCAGCATCTTCTGTCTCCTAGAATGCCCTCCCTAGGTGTGGTGCCTGCTTGAACTAGTACTAAACTAGCACTAAACTACTCTGCCTTTAGTAGCAGTGGGCAACCAGAGCTCATGGGCTTGACCTGCATGCTGAATTTACCCTAGGCCTGTCTCAGCCAGGAGTAAATAGATTCAGATGTTCCTTGCAGGACCCTGTGAAGGAACAGTTAGGGCTGTCTGTGAAGTTTTGGAGTGGTTTAATGAGCAGAGGGAGTGCTCTTGTTGCTCCAGAAGGGGCAAAAGAAGAACACTCCCACAAAAGGATTGGATAGGATTGGAAGTTTAAATGGATAAGATTGGAAAGCTTAAATGGAAAGGCTGTTCATAAACTGCAAAGCACAGAAGACCCAAAGAAATCCATAGTCTGGGCTTCACATTAAGCCAAAGCTTCACATGAACCTCCCTTTAGACCAGGCCAACCAAACCCAGGCTTCCATGCCCCACCTCCAGTCCCTCCCAAGCTTCTCTGCCCCCCCATGCCACTCAATTTGTGACAGCACAAAATTCAGCTTGGCAACTCCAGGCCCCAGTTAAGCTGCTCCAGGCTTAATTGGCAGTGTTTGCCAAGGTCAGCCAGGCCTTACTCCCCCAGCAGGGAGATAAGAGCCTGCTCATCCTTCCTGGGAGGGGAAAAAGGGAGGAGAAAGGGAAGAAGCTCACTTTGCAGCCAGATCTGTAGTGATGTAGGGTATGAAATAAAGGATTACACTTCCCAGACCTCTCTAGCTTCTGGAGGTCTTTCCACAGTGCCCTGTGGAAGCCCTGAAGCACTCTGGAAGTGGTTTTGTTAGTTCTGGGTGTGCTTGATCTCCTCACTGCCTTGCCTGCTGCTCTTCCTGACGTGAAGCTGATCTCTTTTCTCTTGCTATCTTCTCTTCAGATTTGGAACAAAAGACTCCCCCTGCTTCCTCTGAAGCCAAAACAGCTCTGGGACTGAATCTCTAAAGACCCAACAGTGTCCTGTTGCTGCAGTTTGAGAAGTTGGCTGAAAGGTTCCTTTACTTAATGACTTAGAACTTCTGGAGAGTGCTGGGGGGGTGGGGGGAGGGGGCGGAGGGGGGAAAACACTCCCCTTGTGCTTCCTGGATCCCACTTTGCTCAGCAACAGGATCTCCTGCCATGACAATCCACTCTGGAACTGGCCCCAGCTGGTGTTTGTCATCTCCTGTGCCAACATCTGCACTGGTCTCAAGTTGACTTGTGACCCCCTCACCCCCACCCACCCCACCCCCTCCCCAGGTCACTCAGTGACATTCAGTCTTCCCTTCTGGGGATGCAACTCAAGATTGTGCCCAGTGAAGACAAAAACTCTTCCATGGCCATGGACAGTGCTCATTGCTTTGGCTTAAGTTGGGGTCCTCTTGGGGTTGGCTTGGGGTTGGGGTTGGGGTTGTTTTGTTTGGGGTTTTTGCTTGGGTTGGTTTGGGGTGGGGGTTTTTTTTTGGTTGATTTTTGGTTTAGTTTGGGGACTTCTTGGGTGATTTTGTGGGCTTTGTTTGAAGGGGGTTTGGGGTTGATTTTGTTGTTGTTGTTTGAGGATTTTGGTTGCTTTTTTTGGTTGATTTTTGGGTTGGTTTGGGTTTTTTTTTTTGGGTGGGTTTGGGGGTGTTTTTGGTTGATTTTTGGGTTGGTTTGGGGTTTTTTTATGGTTGATTTTTGGGTTGGTTTGGGGGTTTTATTTGGTTGATTTTTGGGTTGGTTTGGGGGTTTTATTTGGTTGATTTTTGGGTTGGTTTGGGGGTTTTATTTGGTTGATTTTGGGGTTGGTTTGGGGGTTTTATTGGGTTGATTTTTGGGTTGGTTTGGGGGTTTTATTTGGTTGATTTTTGGGTTGGTTTGGGGGTTTTATTTGGTTGATTTTTGGGTTGGTTTGGGGGTTTTATTTGGTTGATTTTGGGGTTGGTTTGGGGGTTTTATTTGGTTGATTTTGGGGTTGGTTTGGGGGTTTTATTTGGTTGATTTTGGGGTTGGTTTGGGGGTTTTATTTGGTTGATTTTGGGGTTGGTTTGGGGGTTTTATTTGGTTGATTTTGGGGTTGGTTTGGGGGTTTTATTTGGTTGATTTTGGGGTTGGTTTGGGGGTTTTATTTGGTTGATTTTGGGGTTGGTTTGGGGGGCTTTTTGGTTGACTTTTTGGTGGTTTAGGGTTTTTTTTGGTTGACTTTTTGGTTTGGGGTTTTTTTTGGTTGATTTTTTTTGTTGGTTTTTTGTTTGTTGATTTTTTTGTTGGTTTTTTTTGGTTGATTTTTTTGTTGGGGTTTTATGTTGATATTTTTGGGGGGGTTGGGTTTTGGTTGGGGTTTTGGGGGGGATTTTTCATGCTGTTTTTTGTTGTTTTGGGTTTTTTTTGTTGGGGGTTTTTGGTTGTTTTGGGGGGGTTACTTTTTTTTGCTTGGGTTTTTTGGGGTTTTTTGGGGTTGATTTTTTTGTTGTTTGTTGATCTTTTAAAATGAATTTGCTTGGGGGGGAGTTGGGGTGGGGTTTTTTGTTTGGGTTTTTTGGGTTTGGGGTTTTTTTGGTTGTTTTGTTTGTGTGTGGGGGTTTGTTGTTGGTTTTCATTTAGGTCTGGGGATATTTTTTGGTTGGTTTGTTTGTTTGTTGTGGTTTATATTTCTCCCCCCCCCCCCTTTGCTGTGGCTGATGTTGAGAACCTGAGCCTGCAGCCCTCTTGGCAGTGGCTCAACAACATCTGGCTCTTCCCCTGTGCTTGTTTCAAACACTTGGCCACCTGAGTGCTGTCCTTGGACCAGGAGTTACCTGCAACAAGCTCCTCACCACCTCTTGATAGTTCTCCTCCCCACTCCCACCCTCACCTCCCTGTCTGTGTTTTTGCACCGTGGTCCTGGACAACTGAACACTGTATTACTGTTTTGATTGTAGGAGGGTTTGGGGCTGCTCTAGAGGGCAGCAATTGCAAGCACAAGACACAAAAAGAAAGCCCCAACACTGAAAAGAATTCCTCTTTCTGTAATTGACACTAAAGGCCTTACAAAGGGAGACCTGCAAAAGATTGCAACTGAAGGAGTTTCTTCCTGCCTGCTGGGTGACAAAGCCTTGTGGTCACCAAGAGGCAACTTTCTGGTTTGCTTTTACTTGAAACCTGAGCTGCTTTGCTGGTTCTCTGTCTCCCACCCTCCTCTCCCTGTTTGCCAAAACTACCTTGGAGCTCTTGGCCCAAGTGGTTTGGGGGTGGGAGGAGAAGGGGTGGCAGCATTTTGCCTTTAGAGAGGAGAGGGCTTGGTGGAAGAGCCTTGA
Source organism: Dryobates pubescens (assembly GCF_014839835.1). NCBI lineage: Eukaryota > Metazoa > Chordata > Aves > Piciformes > Picidae > Dryobates > Dryobates pubescens. Next base: position 7,084,532 of record NC_071642.1, read on the forward strand.
CTCAGCCTTCAGCCTTGCTGTTGCAGTTTCACGTGGTCCTGAGCTGTACCTAAAAAAGCTCTCCTCCAAGTAAATCCCAGGAGATCTTCCTAGGGCTCAAAAAAAGCCAACCCAAGAAAGGCCTGAGCAGGGCAGCTGAAGGAGTGTTTGGGTTGGTTTTGTGTGGACCATAAGAAGTGCAATGGTCATCTTCTGCAGGTCACCTTTTTATTCTGCCTGTGCACATGGAGGAGCAGGAAGCCTGGGATGAAGAAATGGATCCTTTCAGGAGGGGAATGTGCTGTTCATTTGGCTTTCTGCACACACACACACACACACAGAGCCTGTGCCTGGCAGGGGAGTGACTGGCTGGCTGGGTGGGTGGTGGTGGTGGTAGTGGAACCACCCTGGAATGTAGCCCACTCACCATTCCTCCCCTGCCTCCTTGAGCTCCACTGCTCCAGCCCCGCGGATGGGGAGCAGCTTGGGGTGAACACTAATAAACTGTGGGCTGGAGTTGCCAGGTCTTGGGCATGAGTGGTGTCCCCCCAGCTTTTCAGCCAGAGGAGCAGGGAACACTGCACAGGTAGTCACTAGGCTGCTGGGGTTGGCTCTGGCTTCATTGTGGCTTTGGCTCAAGAGTGCAGACTCCCGCCAGGAGCCAGCAGCAGTTCCTCCCTCACCCTCCGGCTGCACGGTGGAGCTGTGTGAGGTGACTTGAAGCTCTCTGTTCCTTTCCTTTGTAAAGTAAAAGGGGAGGAATAAACTCTGTGTTTTCTGCCTGTAATAAAGGGGAGGAAGCAGACTCCCTTGGGGTGCCTCCTTGCTTTTTGTTTTGGGGGGGGGTTTGGGTGGGTTTTTGCTGTTGTTCTTCTTCTCTGTGCCCCAGCTCACTGCCATGTTGGTGCTGTTCCAGCTCTGCTTCTGCATCTATAAAACTTGTCTGCTGAAAGTAACAAATGGGTGGTTTCCTGGGCTGCTTTGTCAAAAAGAAACCCCAACCAACCCCACACCGAGGAACTGCTGCCCCAGCCTTGGGTTTCCCTCAGCCTTTGCTCTTGGGTTTAAATAAGCCCAAACAGTCACTGGGGTTTAGCTTGAAGCCTGGTGGTTAGGTTTGTGTTAGTGGTGGTGTTGTGATGCCTTTGGTTTGTGCCTTTGGGAGAGGTTTGCTGCTTTGGCTTTGCTTTCTGCCACTCATTTTTTTGCTGTGCACCTCACAAATGTGCAGTCTCAGGGCTCACAGAGAATCACAGAGTGGCTCAGTGGTGAGAGCCTGGCACAGGTTGCCCAGGGAGGTGGTGGAAGCCTCATCCCTGGAGGTTTTTGAAGGCCAGGCTGGATGTGGCTGTGAGCAACCTGCTGTGGTGTGAGGTGTCCCTGCCCATGGCAGGGGGGTTGGAACTGGCTGAGCCTTGAGCTCCCTTCCAACCCTAACAATTCTATGATTCAGGTTGGGAGGGACCTTAAAGAGCATCCAGTTCCAATCCCCTGCCATGGGCAGGGACACCTCCCACCAGCCCAGGTGGCTCAGGGCCTTATCCAGCCTGGCCTTTAACACCTGCAGGGAGGAGGCATCCACCACCTCCCTGGGCAACCTGTGCCAGGGTCTCTTCACCTTTACTGGAAAGAAGAAACAGGCTCTTGGCTGTGGCCATGGAGGAAATGGCTGTGCCAGTTAATCAGAGCCCCTGCCTGACCCCTAAGCAATACTTAAGCCTTACTCTGGGATAGTTTTTGTCCAGCTTCTTGTTCTGAGGGTAATTAAGCAGCACAGCAGAGGAGCCTGGTGGTGTATTTTCCTCTTTGCCTAGGGACAGTGTAGATGGAGTTAACCTGGTGTAGGAGCCACTCAAACCAAATCACTCCTACTTCCCTCTGACATGAAGATGCCTGAAGTAAGCTTTGGCTTTGCAGGCAGTCAAGGCTGCTTCCTCTGGCAAGAGGTTTGATTGGAAGTGGCAGGTTGGTCCCTGGAGAGCTCCTGTGGTTTGTTGCAGGGAGGAGGAAGCTTCTTGTTCCTTTGCTGATGTTCTTCCACGGTGCAGCTCAGGTCTTGCCTCCAGCCAGCATCACTGAGCCTTGCTTTAAAGGATCTGACTCTGCCTCCTCTTCCCCCACTATCAGAACCTGTCCCCTGCTCTGCAAGTGCAAAGTGATTCCTGCAGGAATGAACAGCTCCTGCAGTTCTGTAACAGATCTGACTGAGGCAACTCTGGGAAGAGAGGCACTTGAAGAGTTAAAGCCAAGCAGCTGCTGCTTGATTTGAAGTGGTTTGTAATTGTCTTCCTTTGATGCAAAGTGGGGGGGGGGGGGGGGGGAATGTAATCAAGATGGCTGAATGGAGGATGTGAAGTGTATTTTGGTGAGGCAGCAGGGAAAGGGAAATAAAAGGGCAGCTTCTTGCTGGGTGAGGAAATTAAATATAAAGACCTAGAGCTGAATTGCCACCAGACTTGGAAGCACATCACAGTCGAGTGGTGTTTAAAATAGTCCTTCAGCTGATTCTTGGAGGGAGGGGGGGGAATAGCAGGTGCTTAAGTGAGGAAATGGAGCAAGTGCTTAGCAATATAATGCGGCAGAGCAGCTCGCTCAGGGGAGAAGGCTGCCTTTAGCAGGCAGGAGGAGCTGATCTGAAGCTTCCCCAGGAGCCAGCAGTGCCCTCCTGCAGCCCAAAGGCAGCTGTGGGCTGGGCTGCAGCCAGAGCAGGGTGGGCAGCAGGGCAGGAGAGAGGGGATTCTGCCCCTTGGCTCTGCTCTGCTCAGACCTCACCTCCAATCCTGCCTCCAGTTCTGGGGTCCCCAGCAGGAGGAGGACACAGAGCTGCTGGAGTGAGGCCAGAGGAGGCCACAAAGATGCTCCAAGGGCTGAGGGAGCTGGGGGTCATCAGCCTGGAGAAGAGAAGACTCCAGGGGGACCCCAGAGCTGCCCTCCAGTAGCTGAAGGGATCCTGCAGGCAGAGAGGCTTTTCCTGAGGGGGTCTAGAGCCAGGCCAAGGGGGAATGGCTTGAAGCTGAGGCAGAGCAGGGTTAGACTGGAGCTGAGGAAGTTCACCAGGATGAGGCTGGTGAGACTCTGGAGGAGGCTGCCCAGGGAGGCTGTGGCTGCCTCCTGCCTGGGGGTGTTCAAGGCCAGGTTGGATGAGCAACCTGCCCTAGTGGGAGCTGCCCATGGCAGGGGGTTGGGACTGGGTGGTCTTTAAGGTCCCTTCCAGCCCAAACCATGCTGCGGCTCAGTGCTGAGCCATGAGGGGGCTGCGGCTGCCACCTAGCGGCGGCTCCTGGCACAGGCACTTGGCAGCGGCAGGCTGCAGACGGTGGAACTAATGAGGCTTAATTAAACAAAGCCTGCCGAATTAAATGCTGTGACGCGCTGGCAACAAGTGTCTGTGACCTGTCACAGAGCAAGCGTGCTGTTTGCTTTAGGAGGGAGCTTCTTGCTGCTGGATCTTCACGGGCATAATGATGCTCTTGTTTGAAAGTTGTTCTTGGGCAGCTCCTGTCGCCCCCCTCTGCAAAGCCTGGGTGGCAGGGTCGGGTTAATTGAATCTCTGTGTGTGGCTGAGCTGATTCTGTGTGGATTGGCTGCTGCTTTGCTTCTGAAGTGGTGTCTGTGACAGGCAAAGGCAGGGCTCAGCAGCACACACACACACCCCACCCCCCCCCCCCCCCTAGCTAATGAGGGGATGAATGCTGCTGGGAGGGGAGGTTCAGCTGCGTTTGGGAAGCTTTTGTTGCCCCCTTTTCCACTTGGCCACTCCTCAAAGGCAAGTCCCCACTGAAGCAGCTCTTGCTGAGCTGGCTCTGGAGCAACCTGGCCTCCTGATGTTTTAGAATAGAATGGAATTAACCAGGTTGGGGGAGACCTTATTGCTGTCCACAACTCCCTGAAGGGAGGTTGGAGCCAGGTGGGGGTTGGGCTCTTCTCCCAGGCACCCAGCACCAGAACAAGAGGACACAGTCTCAAGCTGTGCCAGGGGAGGTTTGGGCTGGATGTTAGGAAGAAGTTCTTAACAGAAAGAGAGATTGGCCATTGGGATGTGCTGCCCAGGGAGGTGCTGGAGTCACCATCACTGGAGGTGTTTAAGAAGAGCCTGGATGAGGCCCTTGGTGCCATGGTTTAGTTGATCAGATGGTGTTGGGTGACAGGTTGGACTGGATGATCTCAGAGGTCTTTCCCAACCTGGTTAATTCTGTTCTATTCTGACCAAAGAAGCCTTTTTGCTTAGAGAGGATTCAATTACAGAGTGATGGATTCCAAGGTCAGCCCTGGGTACTAACCTTGTGGTTTTCCACTGGGTGTAAGAGGGCAGAGGTTTGCTTCTCAGTCTGGAGTGAGAGCTTTCAGGGGCAGGTAAAGGAGTAGCTTTAGGGGGCAGGGGGATACCTCCAGAGCTGCCTCCCCAGTTCTGCAGCACCATGATGCTTGTGATTTGATGTCAGGAAGAAGCTCTTCCCCATGAGGCTGGTGAGAGACTGGCACAGGTTGCCCAGGGAGGTGGTGGAAGCCTCCTGCCTGGAGGTGTTTGCAGCCAGGCTGGATGTGGCTGTGAGCAACCTGCTGTGGTGTGAGGTGTCCCTGGCCATGGCAGGGGGGTTGGAACTGGCTGAGCCCTGAGGCCCCTTCCAACCCTGACAGTTTTATGATGCCTTTCAGCCCCAGCAGACCACCAGGTTGTGCCCACCCCCCACCACAGGCAGTGGGCTGAGGCTGTCCAGCTTTGCTCAGTCCTTGCGTGGGAAGGAGCAGTGGTGGCTAAGGGTGGTGAGAAGAGCTCTTGGGGGTGCCCACTGTTTGCTGCCAGAATGGTTACCCAAGTGCTGTCCTGCAGCCTTTTGGGTTCAACACAGAACTTCTGCTGAATAGAAAGAGTCTGAAAAGTGCTTTCAGGTTTCAGATTATTTTGTGTATCTTTTTCCTCCTTTTTAATCCCCTGTGGATTTCAAAGAAGTGCTGCAGTGGGAATGAAATGCCAGCTTTGCTCCACTTGCAGCTGTGAGGAGGAAGTGGTTTAGGGTCCTTCATCTGTGCCTGGGCAGTGACTTTGGGGCTCTCTTGTTCACAGATGAAGCAGCCAATTCCCATCCTGATTTTAGTGCATTGAGGCCCCCTCAGATCCCCCCTTGGATGTCTGTTGGTTTTGTCCCTTCAATCCTATCACCTCCACTCCCAAGTGACTTACCCTGTGGACTCCCAGTGCCGTGGTTCTTAGCTGGCAGAGGGTGGACCTGGTGAGTGTGGGACCTGGTGTGCAGGCAGAGAGAGCTCTCAGGCTGTGTGAAATGCAGAGGGGAGAGCAGCCAGCAGAGCAGCCTGGCTGCTGAGCAGAGAAGGTCCAGCTGCAAGAGCAGAGAGCTCAGATTCCTCCTGTCATCTGGCAGCAAGTCCCAGCCTGGCCAGAGCAGAAGGGATTGAGTGGGATTCTGTAGCAGGCTGCAGACCAACAGCGGATGAAGAGCTTCAGAGAGGGGGAGGAAGGCTTGTGGCAGCTCGCTGCAGTGCCAGAGGTGAGTGGCAGCTCTTTGTGAGCAGCAGGCTGCAGAGCAGGACGAGTGGCACGGGAGGCAAGAGGGCACAAAGCCAGTGCCAGGTGGGCAGCGGGAGCCGCTGAGAGCTTCAAGCACCTCTCCTGGTGCTGGGTCGCTGGCTGGGGGCGAGAGCTGGGAGGATTGCAGGTGGCAGCAGTGAAAAGAGGCTTTGGATGCTGCTAGGGACTTGGAAGAGCTGCGAGACCTCTCAAGGGACCGGAGCAAAGGGGAACCCATGGATGGCTCTGCGGAAGGGAGGGGGCTGGATGTGCTCAATGACACGAGCAGTGGGAAGAGCTGGGCAGAAGAAGGCAACTCTGAGCTGTCCTTGCGTGTGGTGACAGCTGCCTTACTCTTCCTTCTCATCCTCTCCACTCTCCTGGGCAACACCCTGGTGTGTGTGGCTGTGGTCAGGTTCAGACACTTGTGCTCCAAGGTCACCAATGTCTTCGTTGTCTCCTTGGCGGTGTCCGACCTCTTGGTGGCTCTGCTGGTGATGCCCTGGAAGGCTGCCTCCCAGGTGGCAGGCTACTGGCCCTTTGGGGCTTTCTGTGAGGTCTGGGTGGCTTTTGACATCATGTGCTCCACGGCCTCCATCCTCCACTTGTGCATCATCAGCCTGGACCGTTACTGGGCCATTTCCAACCCCTTCTGCTACCAGAGGAGGATGAGGCAGCCTGTGGCCTTCATCACCATCGCGGTGGCCTGGCTGCTGTCCCTCCTGATTTCCTTCATCCCCGTGCAGCTGAGGTGGCACAAGGACCGTGGCTTCCTCAGCCAGCAGGAGCCAGGTGCTCGTGGCCCTGAGGAGGAGGAGAGCTGCGACTCCAGCCTCAGCAGGACCTACGCCATCTCCTCCTCGCTGGTCAGCTTCTACCTCCCTGTGGCCATCATGCTGGGCACCTACGGCTGCCTCTTCCGCACCGCCCGGCGGCAGCTCCGCAGGATCTCCTCCTTGGAGGGGGCAGCAGGCCGTGCCCAGGGCTGCCAGGCCGCCGGCTCCCCTCAGGAAGCCTCCCTGAAGCGCTCCTTCAAGAAGGAAACCAAGCTCCTTACGACCCTCTCCGTCATCCTGGGCGTCTTCGTCTTCTGCTGGCTGCCCTTCTTCGTGCTCAACTGCGCGGTGCCCTTCTGCGACCCCCGCCTGGGGGAGCCGGGGCAGTTCCCCTGTGTCAGTGAGGCTGTCTTCAACACCTTTGCCTGGTGTGGCTGGGCCAACTCCTCCCTCAACCCCATCATCTACGCCTTCAACGCGGACTTCCGCAGGGCTTTCGCCGCCCTCCTGGGCTGCGGCCGCCCGCGGCCCGGCCGCGCCGCGGAGAGGGTGGCCCTCAGCACCGAGCCGGCCTCCTACCGCCGCGACACCACCTGCCAGAAGGAGGTGGTGGCCCTCGGCTGCCCCCAGCTGCTCCCCCACGCTGCTCTGCCCCTGGAAAGCAGTGAGGTGTCCTTTGAGAGGGAATCGCAGGTCTCTGAGCCCTCTGGCCGCAGGGTGGTGCAGGTGGAGTGCGAGGAGGCTGCCTCCCTGGAGAGGGTCACAGCCCTGCCCAGCTGAGCCTTCAGCTGAGGGCTGGGGGTCAGGAGAACAGAACAGAATGGAACAGAATTAACCAGGTTGGAAAAGACCTTTGAGAGCATCCAGTCCAACCTATCACCCAACACCATCTGATCAACTCAACCATGGCACCAAGGGCCTCATCCAGGCTGCTCTTAAACACCTCCAGGGATGGTGACTCCAGCACCTCCCTGGGCAGCACATCCCAATGGCCAATCTCTCTTGCTGGGAAGAAAGGAAGGGAGAGGCTCTGCTCAGCTGCACCATGGGATAGGCCAAGGGGCAGTGGATATAAACTACAGCAGAGGAGGTTCCACCTCAGCATGAGGAGGAACTTCCTCAGTGTGAGGGTCCCAGAGCCCTGGAGCAGGCTGCCCAGAGAGGTTGTGGAGTCTCCTTCTCTGGAGCCTTTCCAGCCCCATCTGGATGTGTTCCTGTGTGACCTGTGCTGGATTCCATGCTCCTGCTCTGGCAGGGGGGTTGGACTGGAAGATCTCCAGAGGTCCCTTCCAACCCCTAACATCCTATGATCCCGGAATGGGGTGGTGAGATGGGCTCAAGGAGAGATGGAAGCAGGGACACAGCTGCAGTTCCCTGCTTTCTGAGGAGGCTGAGGATGATGTGGATGTTGCTCTTTCTCTCTCTGGGCAGCAGTTTGTGTCAGCAGGCACGGAGCAGCCGGAGCGACCTCTCAGACGGCTCGGGGGAGGGGGTTCAGCGATGTGGGTTTCTGGCTTGCAGTTTCAGCTCCTGCCCGGGTGGGCAGCAGAGATCTGCTGGCGCCTCCCTCAAGCTGACCCAGGTTAAAAATGCTTTCTGCAGAAGGCTGAAAGGCAAGGGCTCAAATTCCACCGTCCTCGGGACTTCATCTGAGCAAGCAAAGACTTGTGTGGTCTGCTGAGCTGCTGCTCCACAGCCCATGAAGCACAAACACAGCTGTGCTTGTAGGGACAGAGCCTGCTTTGGTTGTGTCCAAGAAGCCACCAGCCCAAGGCTGCTCAATGGGCACAATGCTGCTGGCAGGACTGGCTGCTGCTGCTGCCTTCTGCTCGCTGGGACTGTGCTGTGTGGGAAAGGCAGCTCTGGGGTGGGCTGGGCAGGAATGGCCTTGCTTGGAGAACCCTCTTGGGCTCACCTGTGTCTCCTTTGCTCAGGCAGATTATCCTGCAGGTCTGGACAGGCTGGAGCCTTGAGGCTGTGCTTGGCAGCAGCTTGTCTGGAGCCTGTTGCAGGGAAGGATTCTGCACACCAAAGGTTGGCCCTGGTGCCTGGAGCGAGAGGCAGCCTTTCTGTGCTGGGACAGGCAGGGCTGAGGGCAACCAGGGATGAGCACAAGCTGTGGTTTGGAACCAGGAACTGTGACAATTCCCTTTGGGAATGACAGAGTCTGAGCCCTTCAGTCTGAGGGTGGAAGTTGGGTGTTCAAGCAAGAAGGTTGCTGGTTTGGTTTCTGTGCCTCCACCACATCTTCCTCCTTTGCCTGGACTTCCTTCCCTCTTTCACTTTGCTCTCCCCCTCATTCCCTTTCTCTCCCATTCCATTAAGGATCCTTCCCTTGCTGTCTTGTTCCAATAAAAATGCCTTCTCCAGGAGCCCTTCTGCCTCACCTCTGCTCTTGAATCAGCCTCTCCCTGAGCAGCTGGGAGCTTGTGTCTGGGGAACTGGGGGTAGACACAGCAGGGGAAGAGCCCCCAGCACTTCACGGTGACACGGGTGGGGGGTGGGGACTTGAGGAAGGTGTTTTGATCCATTCCCGCTCCACCGCGGCAGCGGCACATCCACGGCGCCTTGAATCCGAGACAGCTTTGGCACAGCAGAAAAGCCTCTTCCCCCTCCCCAGCAAAACGTTCAAGGGAAAAAAGGCAGAAAGTGCTAATTACAGAGGAAGGGTAATTAGCCAATAGAGCCCAATTAGAGTCGAGTTACAGCGGAATCGGCGTGGGAGGGAGCGGAGCTCACTGCGTCTCCAGGGTCTGTGCTCGGGATTTTCCGGAGGAGCACTGCTAAGATTCAGCCTCCTGTAGAACCTTCTCCTTCTCCACAACCTCAGCCTCCCCTGGGGCAACTCTGAAGCCGTTTCCTCTTCTCCTATTGCTTCTTACTAAGGAGAAGAGCTCTACAAACCCCCACAGGGCTGCAGCCTCCTTTCCAGGAGCTGTAGAGAGCACTGAGGTCTCCCTTCAGCCTTTTCCCCAGGCTGAACGCCCCCGGGTCTCTCAGCTGCTCCTCACCAGCTCTGTTCTCCAGACCCTTCACCACCTTCCTTGCCCTCCTCTGGACGGACTCCAGCACCTCCCTGTCTTTCTTGCAGGGTGAGCTTGCAAAAAGCAATGGAGAAGGTGATGTAATCCTTTGGGGCTTTTTTTTCCCTGGTCCACTTATTATCTGCATTTAGCTTGTGCTGGGGAGCTGCCCCTGAAGTGATTTTTCAGCTTTAGGAGGAATGGATTTAGCAGAGAAAAAGTGGGAGAGAGGGGAGGAGATGAGGCTGGTGGAGGTGGCTGTCTTGCCTGATTTAGCTTCCAGTTTGGAGATCAGCAGCTGCTTTTCTCATCAGGCAGAGGCCAGGGGTTGGCCTCCGAGGAAAGCAGCACCAGACAGGGGTGAAGGCTGGCTGAGGGTCTGTGGATGCTTGGAGAAGCCTGGCAGAAGCTCTTGTGGAATCACAGCCCCAATCTGTATGGTAATTTGGAGCAATCAGCAGCTAAGGGGAGAGAGGCAGGAGGAGGATTTTGTGAGAGCATGGCCAGAATACCTCCTTGCTCTGATGAGGTGCTGCCTTGGACTTCTCAGAATACCTCCTTGCTCTGATGAGGTGCTGCCTTGGACTTCTCAGAGTATCTCCTTGCTCTGATGAGGTTGTGCTGCCTTGGACTTCTCAGAGTATCTCCTTGCTCTGATGAGGTTGTGCTGCCTTGGACTTCTCTGTGTGTCTTTCAGCATGTTGAGCACATTAAGGAGTCCACACATTGGTCTTTTCTGCTCCTACAAGTGAAATAATGAGGGTCTTCAGGGGGGGCTACAAGAAGGCTGGGGAGGGACTTCTCAGGATCTGAGGTAGTGATAGGTCTAGGGGGAATGGAATGAAGCTGGAGGTGGGGAGATTCAGGCTGGAGGTGAGGAGGAAGTTCTTCCCCATGAGAGTGGTGAAGCCCTGGAATGGGTTGTCCAGGGAGGTGGTTGAGGCCCCAGCCCTGGAGGTGTTTAAGCCCAGGCTGGATGAGGCTCTGGCCAGCCTGATCTAGTGTGAGGTGTCCCTGCCCATGGCAGGGGGATTGGAACTAGATGATCCTTGTGGTCACAACCCTGACTGATTCTATGATATGAAGGAACCCTGTGGTTAGTTCTCATCACCCTCACTCCCCACCTAATAGCAGCAACTTCTCAGTTGGGAACCTTCGAGGGACTTGTAGAGAGCCAGAGGGTCTCCCCTCAGCCTCCTTTTCTCCAGGCTCAGCAACTCCAGGTCCTTCAGCCCTTCCTCTTGTCGTCCAGACTCTTCCCCAGCTTCCTTGCCCTTCTCTGGACATGCTCCAACCCCTCACTGTCCTTGGAGTGAGGGAGGTCCCAAACTGACCCCAGGACTCAAGGTTCCCGGTACAAAATTCAGTTTATTCTTCCAGCCGTTCCAGACAAAGGCTGAATTACAGGGAGCTGGAGCTGAGGGGAAAAGGAGCCGGTCTCAGCCTCACAGCTCCCGTAGCTGGGATCTGTTTCCACCGGCTGCCACCTCCCTGGCCCCAGGTGAGTCCAGCCCCAGCCACTTCTTTGTTTTTGCAGGGTCCGGTGTTTTGGGGCCGTGCCGAGGGGTGCCTAACAGGGCTCTCCGCACCGAACCCGCGCATTTTAACCTCCCTTCCCACCCTGCCGGGGGTCCCACGTAGCCGCCCCCAATCCCCCCGCTAGCCGGGGGCTGAGCTGCCCGGTGGGAGGAGGCGGGGCCTAGGCCGGGGCGGAGCTGCCGGGTGGGAGGAGCCGAGGTCGGGGCTGAGCTGCCCGATGGGAGGAGCCGGGGCCCGGGCCGGGGCGGAGCCGCTCGGTGGGAGGAGCCGGGGCCCGGGCCGGGGCGGAGCTGCCCGGTGGGAGGGGCCGAGGCCGAGGCCGGGGCCGGGGCCGGGCGCAGGCGCCGCAGAGGGTGGAGCCGTTGGGCCGGGCCTGGCGCTGAGGGCGGCCTTGGGGGGCACTGGAGCGGGGGGCGCCGAGCCGGTAAGGTGCGGGGGGGGCGGGGTTGTACCGGGAGAGGTGGTCTGGGGGTACACGGAGCCTCGTGGGGGTGCAGCGGAGGGGTGAGGGGAGGAAGGGCTGCTGGGCGTGCGAGGGGTTGGGGGCGTGTGGAGGGGCTCCCGGGGTTCTGGGGAGGAATGGGGGGTAGCGGGGAGCTGGGGTGCATGGACGGGGGGGCGGTAACAGGGTGCTGGGGGTGCGTGGGAATGGAAGGGGGGAGGGTAACCGGGTGCAAAAAGCAGCACGTGGTGCTGAGGGAGCAGAAGGAAAAGGAGGAGGCATCGGGGTGCCCAGAGCAGCGCAGGATGCTGCCCTGGGGGTGCTGAGGGCCGCACGGAGCCGCACAGGGTGCTGGGGCTGTGCAGGGGAAGAAATGGGGGTCGCACGGGAAGAGTTGAGGTGCAGCTGGAGGGGCGGTCAGGGGGTGCCCACGGCCCTATGCCGGCACAGGGTGCTGAGGGCTGCGCGGAGCCGCGCAGGGGCAGGGCTCAGGCCTGCAGCTGGGTCAGAGGCCTGCAGGAGGAGGTGTGCCAGGTGCCCGTGGGGCCATCTCCCCTGCAGCCGCTTCTCCCACGTGTCCCTCCTCAGGCCTCCTGATCGCTGCCGCCCTGGCGCTGCGCTGCATGGACGGCGTGTTCCTGTCGCCCAGCGAGGATGAGTTCGTGGGCAGGATCACGGAGGAGCTGGAGCACTTCATGCTGCAAGGGCAGCACCACAGGTGGGTGCTCAGCCACGGTGGGCACCAGCTAGCTGCAGAGGGGTCTTTGCAGGGGGTGACCCCTTCCCTGCTGCTGTGTGCAGTCCCTGGGTGGTGGCACACGCCGCTGCAGGGCATTGGCACGTTGTCCCCCGTTCTGCATCGGTTCCTTGGGAGGAAGACTGCAGCTGGGTTGGTGCAGCAGTGTTTGGAGCACGGCTGCAAGGGCTGGCTGGCTGCAGAGCTCCAGCCTGGCCCAGAGCATCCCTGCAGGTTGAGGATCAGCGTGGGGTTTGTCTCCTTATGCTCCTTCAGGCAGATCAGCTTTGGGTGCTGGTGGCTTTTGCACCACCACCCCGATGGTGCTGGGCACGTCTGGCCCAGCTCACTGTCAGCCTGATGAGTTTCAGAATCAAGCTGTTTCACTTCCCCTCTCTGCTGAGGGTTTCCTGATGGCTGGATCCTCTCCCATGGCAGCAGACCCCAGCCCCTTGGATTGCTGCACCATTTTCCATTGGCCAGGCTGAATTTCACTGGACCTAATCCCTGAGCCAGTCACCTTTGACACCCTTGAGGTGGCTAAAAAGAGGCTGTCAGAGAGGAGCAGGGCTCAGATTTAATTAAGTTTCCTGCCAGCTTCTAGCAGCCATAAATATTTGATTTGTTGCTTTTCCTGTGACTGGAAACCACTCAGAAACCAAAGTGGAGTTGTCAAATCCTGTCTGAAGGCGCTGGACTCAAGGGCTGGTGTTTGCTCATCCCTCCCCATGCTCTGTTAGGTTGCTGCTCTCTGGAGCACACTCAGGCTGGAAAGAAGGGAACCAAGTAGCAGCCTACTGCTGCTGCTTCCCAGTCATTCCCAGCATGGATTGCTGGCAGGAATGGGTGTCCCAGCCCAAGGACCTGGGAGCAGGCAGTCCCAGCAGCCCAAGTGTGCCAAGTGAGCACATCCAGCCAGGCATCTGGCGGGGGGAAGGGATTTCAGCTCTTTTGGGGCTTGGCTGGAGCCCCCACACTGGGAATGATCTGGAGAAGAGAGGTTTCTTGCTGGGTTCTCATCCTGTTTTTTCCCTCCTGCGAGCTGCTGATGCCCTGCACCCCTCTCTCTTTTCAGGGTGCTGCTGTTCCCTCCCCTGTCCAGTCGCCTCAGGTACCTGATCCATCGCACCGTGGAGAACGTGGATCTGTTGAGCAGCTTCTCTGTGGGAGAAGGCTGGAGGAGGAGGACAGTCATCTGTCACTCAGCTGTCAGGTAGGGTGTGGGAGATGTCCCCCTGCTTCTCTCTCTGTGGCCATGGGGTTTGTGTTCCAGCTCACCAGGATAAAGTCTGTGTGGTGCTCATTCACAAAGGGTGGCTCTCCCTTACTGGTGGCATCCTCCAGTCATTAAGAAAGCAGAGACTCTTTTCTGTCCCTGTTTGCCGATTCCTCTCTGGATTTCATTGAGTCATGAAATGGTTTTGGTTGGCAAAGACCTTTAAGATCATCCAGTCCAACCATTTGCCAGCTCTACCAAGGCTGGGATTAAACCATGGCCCTCGGTGCTATATCTCTGCCCCTTTGAGACACCTCCAGGGACTGAGGATTCAGCCGCCTCCCTGGGCAGCCTGGGACAGGCTCTGAGACCCCTTTCAGGGAAGAAGTTTCTTCTAATCTCCAACCTAAACCTCCCCTGGGGCAAGCTGAGGCTGTTTGCTCTTCTCTTACCACTTGTCACTAGGGAGAAGAGACCAACCCCCACCTGGCTCCAGCCTCCTGTCAAGGAGCTGTAGAGAGCAATGAGGTCTCCCCTCAGCCTCCTTTTCTCCAGGCTAAACTCCCCTGGCTCTCTCAGCTGCTCCTCCCCAGCCCTGTTCTCCAGACCCTTCCCCAGCTTCCTTGCCCTTCTCTGGCCCCGCTTCAGCTCCTCAGTGTCCTTCTTGGAGTGAGGAGCCCAGAACTGCCCCCAGGGCTCAAGCTGTGGCCTCGGCAGTGCCCAGCCCAAGGGGGTTTGACGCTTGTCCTCCTGTCTCTTTCCCATTCACCCTGTCCCTTGGCTTCCTCTGCTCACCTCTTGCCACTTCTCTTGCCCCCAGGCTGCCCAGTGAGACCAAGCCCAGCGAGGCCAAGCCCAGCAGCAACCCCTCGAGGCTCCACCGCCCTGCGCAGCCCTGGGGCCGGGGGGGCCGAGGCGGCCGGCAACGGCACGCTGGGGACGTGCAGGGGGACGGCTCCCGGGCCTGTGTGGGCTCTGGCAGGATACAGAGGCCCCCCAGGAGGAAACCAGATAAAGCTCTCTACTTCCCCAAGGCCACGCGCAGGAAGGACGAGCAGGAGAGCCCGGGGACAGCCGCAGCGGCAGAGCCTGGGGGGAGCCTGGCGCGAGGAGGAGAGGGCTGCCCCGGAGCTGCGGTCGGGGCTGGCCAGGAGGAGCCGGGCAAGCCTGGGGGCAGCCCGCGGGGAGCCTCCTCGGCCCTCGGCGAGCAGCAGGAGCCCGCCGAGGAGCGCGGCGCCGGCGGGAAGGACGGCGGCGAGGCCGAACGCCCCCCGCGCGGCGTGGAGAGCGGCGGCGACGCCTGCGGGCGGGAAAGCCAGGCCGAGGACCGATCGGGTGCCCTTCCTGCGGCCCCCAAACAGAGCCCGGCTGAGGCCGAGGGGCAGGGTCGGAGCCGTGACGGCGCCGCGGGGGCAGAAGGCGGCGAAGCCCCGCGCCAGCTGCGAGCCGCAGAGCGGCCCCGGCCGGAGGCTGGCGCAGGGCAGCGCGGCGAACCCTCCGGCCCCTCGGACCGCGCCGGCCCCGCGGGGGCAGAGGCGAGCGCTGCCGTCTGGCTGCCGCTGGCAAACCAAGAGGAGGGCTGTGCTGCTGCCAGGAGCCGGGAGCGAGCGGGCAGCGTGTCGCTGCCCGAAGAACAGGCCGAGGACTCCCCGAGCGCTGGCACCGAGCGGCAGGGAGGCTCCTCCAAACTGCAAAGCCAAGGCCGAGAGGGGCCCGGAGATGTCCGGCTGGAGCCTGAGCAGAACCCCCCAGAAGCCCCACATGAGCCTCAGGCTGTGCCTGAACCAGACCCACCAGCTGCTGAGGAGCAGAAGGAGGCTTGGGTGGATGCTCCTGGGCAGAACCCCGGTGGGCAGGTGCCTGTGGCAGAAGAGGAGGGCAAGGAAGGTCCTGGCTTGTGGGATGAGCTGCACTTGTCTGCAGGAGATGAGGAGAGCAGAGGTGGCCCTGGGCAGAGCAGCCCCGAGGATGACTGCACAGCAGAGCTCTTGGCAGAGGTTTGGCCCTGGGGAGAGACTTGGGGGCACGGCTGGGGGCTCAGGTTGGCTGTGGGGAAATGCATCAGTTGGTGGGGGGAGAATCCCTGGGCTGGGGGCAGGCTGAGCCTGTTGGCAGGAGGGGGGCCCTGAGGAAGGGGGTTGCAGGAAGCAAGGTGGAGCTCGGGGCTGGGGGGAGGTTGCTCTCTGGGGTGGAGCCTGGGCTGGGGGAGGTCTTTGGGTTTAATGGTGAGTGTTTGGTTCTCAGATTGTGAATTACCTGAGTGTGAAGGACATCAGCATTGAGAAGATCAGCTTTGATTACTCCACCTATGGAGAGGCACAGCTCACCCAGGGGGACTTTGGCCACGTCACTGAGATCTATGACTTCTCCCCAGCCATGAAGACAGAGCAGCTCTTAGAAGTGTTCTCTGACTTCCAGTGAGTGCCCCACAGCAGTGTGCAGCCTGGAAGGCACAACAGAACCTGCTGCACCTTCCTTGTGCCCTCCTCTATTACCATAGAAACAAGCAGGTTGGAAAAGTCCAACCTGTGAGCTATCCCCCAGCACCTCCTGACAGCTAAACCATGGCTCCAAGGGCCACATCCAAGCCCTTGTTTGAACACCCCCAGGGATGGGGACTCCACCACCTCCCTGGGCAGCACATTCCAGTGGCCAGTTCCTTTATCTGGGAAGAACTTTCTCCTCACCTCCAGCCTAAACCTCCCCTGGCACAGCTTGAGACTGTGTCCTCTTGTTCTGGTGCTGCTTGCCTGGGAGAAGAGACCAACACCCAGCTGGCTGCAACCTCCCTTCAGGGAGTTGGAGAGAGCAAGAAGGTCTCCCCTGAGCCTCCACTTCTGCAGGCTAAGCAACCCCAGCTCCCTCAGCCTGTTACACTTTCCCTGCCTCTAAGGAAGTTTGCCTGCAGTTCAGGAGCAGTTTAAAACCCAACCTGTTCCCCAGGGCTCTCTCATACACCCACAGAACCAGAACCAGGGACTGCTTTGGGTGGGAAGACCTTTAGAGGTCATCCAGTCCAACCCTACTGCCGTCAGCAGGGACACCCCCAACTAGAACAAGTTGCTCAGAGCCTCAAAACAACCTGACCTGCAATGGTGCCAGGGATTGGGCATCTCCCACCTCCCTGGGCAACCTGGGCCAGGCTCTCACCACTCTGACTCAAACATTTCTCCCTTTTCTCCAGGCTGTGCCTCTTCCTGTTTAGTTCAAACCCTGCTCATAAGTCTGTCCCCAGCTTTCTTTAGGTTCTGGAAGCAAAACTGGAAGTGGGGAGATTGAGATTGGCTATGAGGAAGAAGTTGTTCCCCAGGAGGGTGGTGAGAGCCTGGCCCAGGCTGCCCAGGGAGGCTGTGGCTGCCTCCTGCCTGGGGGTGCTCAAGGCCAGGCTGGATGAGGCCTTGAGCAGCTGAGCCTGGCTGAGAGCTGTCCCTGCCCATGGCAGGGGGGTTGGAGTAGATGAGGTCCCTTCCAGCCTGAGCCATTCCAGGTTTCCATGAGTCCTTCCCTCCCCCTCATGGAACGTGAGCAGAATGGGTTGAGCAGCCCCAGCTGTGAGCAGCAGAGGGCTCTGATGGTTCTCCTGGGGGGGTTCTTAATGACTATTCTCCTGTTATCTTTTCATTTCAGTGAGAGTGGCTTCAAAATCCAGTGGGTGGATGACACACATGCCCTGGGAATCTTCTCCAGCCTGTCCACAGGTAGAGTGGTTCCATTCCTGGCCAGGCTTTCTCTGCTCTAGCAGTGACCCTGCACTGATGCTCTGCTTTGTGATGTGCCTGTTGAGCCTTGCACATGGGCTGAGCTCTTCTCAAAGGTGGTTGGGGATCAGCACAGCTTTCTTCCTGTGTGCCTCAAGCTTGAGAAGCTGCAGTTGGCCTGGGGGAGTGTGGAGACTCTGATGTGCAAGAGCCAGGAGGGGTTTGACTGGCTTGGGTGGCAAGCAGGACACCCTTTGCATGTGGAGTGACTCCTGCTGAGCTGCTGGAAGCTAATCTGGGTTCCTGCTTAGTTTTTTTCCCCTCTTGTAACCAGACAGAATCCCTCTGACCCTGCAGTAATCTCCTGGGGACCCTGGGAGTGTGGCACACAGGTCCCTGAGCCTCCTGGCAAAGTGATCTCCTTGGGGATGAGCATCCCCAAGCTCAGGGCAAAGCCATCCCAGGAAGAAGTTCTTCCCCAGGAGGGTGGTGAGAGCCTGGCAGAGGTTGCCCAGGGAGGTGGTGGAAGCCTCATCCCTGGAGGTGTTTGCAGCCAGGCTGGAGGTGGCTGTGAGCAACCTGCTGTGGTGTGAGGTGTCCCTGCCCATGGCAGGGGGTTGGAAGTGGCTGAGCCTTGAGGTCCCTTCCAGCCCTGACAATTCTATGGTTCTAAGTTTCCATCCAGCAGTGTGTGTGGTCCCAAAGCTCCTGTTCTGCCCTTGGGATTTAGTCTAACAACCACAGATTTGGGAAGAGGTTTCTATTTTCTTGGGACTCTTCCTGTGTCAGGAGCATGTGATGGAAGCCTGAGGTGACCAGAATCAGTGTAGCTGTTGAGGATAAGCCTTGAGGTTCAACAAATCACACTGCAAGATCCTGCAGCTGGCTTGAGCCATCTAAGGGACAGATCCAGGCTGGGGGCAGAGTGGGTTGAGAGCAGCCCTGAAGAAAGAGCCTTGGGGGTGCTGGGTGCTGAGCAGCTCCCCAGGAGCCAGCAGTGCCCTCCTGCAGCCCAAAGGCAGCTGGGTGCTGGGCTGCAGCCAGAGCAGGGTGGGCAGCAGGGCAGCAGAGGGGATTCTGCCCCTGGGCTCTGCTCTGCTCAGACCTCACCTCCAATCCTGCCTCCAGCTCTGGGGTCCCCAGCAGGAGAAGGACACAGAGCTGTGGAGTGAGGCCAGAGGAGGCCACAAAGATGCTCCAAGGGCTGGAGCAGCTCTGCTGTGAGCACAGGCTGAGGGAGCTGGGGCTGTGCAGCCTGCAGAGGAGAAGGCTCCAGGGGGACCTCAGAGCTGCCTGCCAGGAGCTGAAGGGATCCTGCAGGAAGGCTGCAGAGAGACTTTTGCTGAGGGGGTCTGGAGCCAGGCCAAGGGGGAATGGTTTGAAGGTGAGGGAGAGCAGGGTTAGAGTGGAGCTGAGGAAGAAGCTCTTTAATGTGAGGGTGGTGAGAGTCTGGCCCAGGCTGCCCAGGGAGGCTGTGGCTGCCTCCTGCCTGGGGGTGTTGAAGGCCAGGCTGGATGAGGCCTTGAGCAGCTGAGTCTGGCTGAGAGCTGTCCCTGCCCGTGGAGGGGAGGCTGGAGCAGGTCAGCTCCCTTCCAGCCTAGGCCATTCTGTGCCTGAGATGGCAGCACATCAGCTGCTGCAGCTCAGGCTTTCAGTGCTGTTACCCCATGGGCTGAGCTGTTTTGTTTCCCCTCAGAGCCTCAGGGTTTCCCTCTCTGTTCTCTGCAGCCTCTCAGGCCCTGGGACGCCGTTACCCTGCTCTCAAGATCCGACCCCTGCTCCATGCAACCAAGCAGTCCAAGACCAAGGCACTGCAGAGACCAAGTAAGGCAACCTCTTGTCTCAACTACTGTTCCATTACTGCTTGTAGTGTTCCCTGCTTTAGCCCTTCCCTGGAGCTGGAGTGGTCCCCAGGACAGGTGAAATTGGGCAAGCCTTGCACCAAGGAGCAGCAGCTGTGGGTTTCTGGGGGCTCTTTGGTGGCATCACAGGGCAGGGAGCTCTTGCAGAGGCTTCAGGACCAGCCTCAAGTTGCAGTTTTGGGGTGTTTTGGGGTTTGGCTTTTTTCCTTCACAGTGGTTTCAGCTCAGTCTGTACCATGGCTGTGGTAAAACTCCAGCAGAAAGCAGCACTGCTGCTGCTGCTGCACTGGTTGGTTGCTTGGCACAGGTCAAGGGGATGCTAAAGGCCTGCAGACCAAGCCCAGGTTGTCTTCTGGGCACAGGAGAGAGCCCCCCCAAGCTCTCACTCACTCCTCTCCTGCTGTGCAAGGACTGAGCCACAAAAAGCATCATCAAACCTCTTGCCTTTTGTTTCCTTCCCACCTAAACCATGTGGTGAGCTTCAGCCATGGTCCTGCTTGAGTTGTTTGCCTCTTGGGGGAAGTTCTAAGGGTGTTGAGCAGACAGCTGGAGCTGGAGCAGGGAGCACAGGAGACTGGGGGCTGGAGCAGGGCCAGAGAAGGGCAAGGAAGCTGGGGAAGGATCTGGAGAACAGGGCTGGGGAGGAGCAGCTGAGGGAGCTGGGGGTGTTCAGCCTGTTAGAAAGGAGGCTGAGGGAGAGCTCATTGCTCTCTACAGCTCCCTGAAGGGAGGCTGGAGCCAGGTGGGGGTTGGGCTCTTCTCCCTAGTGACAAGTGCTGGGAGAAGAGGAAACAGCCTCAGCTTGCTCCAGGGGAGGTTTAGGTTGGAGATTAGGAGAAACTTCTTCCCTGCCAGGGTTCTCAAAGCCTGGCACAAGGAGGTGGTTAAATCCCCATCCCTGGAGGGGTTTCAGAGCCACAGAGCTGTGGTGCTGAGGGCCCTGCCTCAAGCCCAGCCTTGGCAGATTCAGCCAGTGGTTGGCCTGGATGATCTTTAAGGTCTTTTCCAGCTCAACCTTCTGCCTGCCCAGGGAGTTTTTTCTGCCCAGTTCCATGCAGGATTAGGTGAAGGGAAAGAAATGGTTCAGGTTAGCCATCAAGATTGGTTTATTGCCTTTATTGCCTTGTTCAAATCATTATGGTAGATCAGTCATAGTGCTAAAGAGATGCCATGGGTCTTGGGGGGCAGCAGAGGCTTGGCAATGTACAAACCACTCTGGTGGCTCTGCAGGACCCAGTCCCAGCAGGGAAGGCTTTCAGGGGACACTGTCACAGCTCCAGCTCCCTGAGGTTGCATTTTGAAGGCTGCTTGGGTTGAGGGAAAACAGCAAAAAGAATTGCCTTTGGCTTTTGGCACTTGGGTCTCCTGCCATGGTTCCAGTCACACCCTCCGAGTCTTGGTGCTGGAGCTTCAGCCCCAGGTTCTGACCTCCTCCTGGAGAATGGTGTTGAGGAGCTCTGGTTGGAAGTTACTTTGAGCAGCAGACCCTTGCTGTTTCTGAGCTTAATTTGTGGTTTCAAAGCTTAATTAGCTGACAGTCTCTCTCTCTCTCTCTCTCTCTTTGCCTTTTCCCCCCCACTTCTTTTGGCTTGAGCTGTGTTTAAAAAGTGGCAGTTTTGCTTCCCAAGCTGTGGCTGCTTTGACCCTGCCCCTTCTTGAGTTATTTGGTTGCCTTCATTGAAGCTTTTAGTCAGGACAAAAGCAACCTCCTGGACAAGCAAGCAAAGCCTCCCCCCCACCATGGCTGACTGGGTAGAATAAATGTGCAGAGGCTTGCTGCTCAAATGGTTAAGAAAAGGCCAAATCCAGACCTGCTGTGCACCTGGGGGAAGGGTTTTTTGGTGCATTCATTGCTTCTGAAGGTGAACCTGGAGGTGGCTGCCAGAAAAATGCCTTCCAGGACCTGAAGGGATCCTGCAGGAGGGCTGCAGAGAGACTTTTGTTGAGGGGGTCTAGAGCCAGGCCAAGGGGGAATGGTTTGAAGCTGAGGCAGAGCAGGGTCAGAGTGGAGCTGAGGAAGAAGCTCTTCAGTGTGAGGGTGGTGAGAGCCTGGCCCAGGCTGCCCAGGGAGGCTGTGGCTGCCTCCTGCCTGGGGGTGTTCAAGGCCAGGCTGTGGCTGTGGCTTGGAGCAGCTGAGTGTAGTTGAGAGGTGTCCCTGCCTGTGGCTGGGGAGTTGGAGTAGTTGATCTCTGAGGTCCTTTCCAACCTGAGCCACTCTGATTTTAGGTTGTTTTTTAATGCAGATTTTTTTGTTTCCTTGCTGCTTCCTAAGGCTAAAGCCTGTGGGGGTTGATCACTCCAAGTGGAGCTCAGGCTTTGCTGTGCCTGGAGGAAGGGCTTGGACTGTGCCACCTGCCTTTTGCTCTCTGAGCTGAGACCTGCTGAATGCTGTCAGGAATGGGGAGGAGGAAGCTGCTCCTGAAAGTTCTCTGTGGCAGTGCAGGAGAGGCCTGGAGCTTTGTGCACAGCCAAACAGCTTCTGAAGGTGAAGTCACAGAATCAGAATCACACAACTGTCAGGGCTGGAAGGGACCTCAAGGCTCAGCCACTTCCAAGCCCCCTGCCATGGGCAGGGACACCTGACACCACAGCAGGTTGCTCACAGCCACATCCAGCCTGGCCTTCAAAACCTCCAGGGATGAGGCTTCCACCACCTCCCTGCTGCCCCAAGGGAGTCCCAGCCTGCCCCTGGCCTCTGCAGGTCTCCTTCCATCCCTTCCTGCTGCCCTGTGGGGAAGTGGTTTGTTATGGGAGCACAGGGTTGAAATAGAGTCATGGAATGGGTTGGGTTGGAAAGGAGCTTAAAGATCATTGAGTTCAGGCAGTTCCAAGCCCCTGCCCTGGGCAGGGACACCTCACACTACAGCAGGTTGCTCACAGCCACCTCCAGCCTGGCTGCAAACCCCTCCAGGGATGAGGCTTCCCTGGGCAACCTGTGCCAGTGTCTCACCAGCCCAGTCCCACACTGGAGGCTCCTCTCTGCCAGAAGAGGTGACTGAGTGGCTAGGGGGTAGAAGGATTTGCTTCCACTCCTGGGTTAACTCTGTCGAGGAGCTAAGAAAACAGCAACCAACCCTTCTATGGCTTTAGCCACCAGGCTCTTCCTGAACCAAGCCCTCACTGAGCCATTTTAACTCTTGTTTGTCTTTGGTGGTTTGTTTTTCACCTAGAACTCCTTCACCTTGCCAAGGAAAGACCCCAGACCGACACCGTGGTGGCCAAGAGGCTGGTGAGCAGGGCTCTGGGCCTGAAGAACAAGCACCAGGCTGAGGGGGTCTCAGGCCCAGAGGGGCTGCTGCCAGAAAGCTTGGAGCAGGAGGAGTAAACCAGCCCAGCTCCAAGGGGGCTGGAGGAGCAGGGGCTGTGCCATGAAACTGCATGCAGAACGCTTGGAGCTGTTCTCCTGGGGGATTAGAACCATCCTCAGGGAGAGAAGTTGGGAAGGGACAAAGTTTTGCTGTTCAGTTTGAGTCTTGAGCTCAGCAGCTGAGCTGTCAGCTCGTCATTAGCAGGAGCCTCTTGCCCTGCTCTGTTTCCTGCTCTGTAACCTTCCCCCCAAAAAGTGACTTTAGAGTGAGAGAATTGGATCCTGGGGGCCAAACTTCAGCTGAGCAGCTGCAGGAGGCAAGCAAAACGAAGCTGTTTCATGTTTACTTTGGTGTAATGTTGCTCTTAACCTCTTCCCCAGAAGGGAGGAGCAGTGAATAAAGCAAGTTGCAGGGTTTCTTTTCTTTCCCCCCCACTCCCCTTCTTTCCCTGGTGTTTAAGGAGCCTGAATGGCTGTGGGTGAGGATATTGTCAGGCAGTGCTGAGGCAAAAGCAAACCAGAGCTCCCTTTGTGATTTTAGCCAGAGCCTGGTGGGAGGAGATTCAGAGAATAGTCATAGGAGGGTTTGGGTTGGAAGGGAGCTCAAGGATCATCCAGTTCCAACCCCCTGCCATGGGCAGGGACACCTCCCACCAGCCCAGCTTGCTCAAGGCCTCATCCAGCCTGGCCTTGAACACTTTCAGCATCCCCAACCTCCCTGGGCAACCTGTTCCAGTGTCTCCCTACCCCTATTCCTCCAGCAAATGGTAGAATCATCTAATGGTTGGGGTTGGAAGGGACCTTTCAAGCTCATTCAGTCCAGCTGAGCTCACTGCAGTAAGCAGAGGCATCTCCAACTGGAGCAGGTTGCCCCATCCTAAACACCTAAAGTGTTACCTCAGCAAAGCAACCACAGCAGGAGAACACCCAGAGGAGGTAAGGTGAGGCCCCCCCAGTTCTAAGCAACCCTCAAGTTCCACCTTCAAACCATGAACAGTTGGCCCCCTGAAGTCCTCACAGAGAGCTGAGGTTCCTGAACTAGCAGGAGGAACATGAGCTTGCTGGCTCCTGCCTGTGGCACCTCACCCACCACAGCTCAGCTCCTCCTTTGGCTGCATCACCTTGAGCTTGCTGGCTCCTGCCTGTGGCACCTCACCCACCACAGCTCAGCTCCTCCTTTGGCTGCATCACCTTGAGCTTGCTGGCTCCTGCCTGTGGCACCTCACCCACCACAGCTCAGCTCCTCCTTTGGCTACGTCATCTGGAGACCAAAATGGAGTTGCCCAACTTACTTACAACAGGCTTAAAACCTTTCCTAGATGCCACCACCTGGGCCAAAAGACAGAGTTAGTTTGGACAGGCATTAGGAGAGAGAGGTAAAAAAAAGACTTCTGCCATCTTCTAAGCCTCACAACAGCCCTGTGAGGTAGGTTCTGGAAGGGCACAAGCTAGGTGGAAGCAGTTTCAATCCCTCCCTCTCCCCTCCATGGCTTGAGCTGGTGTCAGCTGTGAGCATTTTGTTGCCTTCAGCTGCTTGTAGAAGTCTTTTGTGTGCACAAGACACAAAACTGGAGTAGTGGTGAGCTGTCAGGGAGTAGAAGGAGACTAAAGCATGGCCTTTGGGGGGGTGGTTTGTGGCTGAACCATTTGTTTTATTCAAGTAGCTGTGTCTGGGGGGGGGGGGGGGGGGCAGGGGGAAAGGGAGGGAAAAAATAACAGAACCTTGTGTGTCCTCAAACAAACAGAGGCAACACACTTAGCACCACTGGGAGCTTCACACAGCTGGGGCTGGACCAGCACAGCTCCAGCTCCCTGCTGCTGAAACCATGAAGTTAACCTCTGTAAGGTACAGCAATGATCCAAGGCCTCGACTCAACCCCATCTTTGAGCCCCCCAGGAGAGTGACTGAGCTTCAGAAAGCTACCTTTAGGTGTACCCAGGTGAGGAGCTCACTGTGCAGTGGGGGTTCAGAGTCCAGCAGGGGGTCTGCAAAGTCTTCAAGGTGCTGCCCTGATGGTCCTGTAGCAAAGGGTTCTGCAGGAGCTGCTGTGCTGGAGGGAGTTGGCTGGGGACTGCAAGGGTTTGTTTCACTGTGCCACTAAATCACTCTTCAGCCTCTTCTGCTCAGGAAAAGCTGCTCCAGTTGGGGGGTGGTGGTGCCTCCCACCTCCCCCCTCCCCCCCCACTGTGTTTCTTAGCTCACATGGAGGCAGGAGGTGCCAGCTGTGCTCAAGAAGAGGCTTTTGCCTCAGTGGTGCAGCCCCAAGCTTGAGTCATAAAGAGCTTCAAGACACCAAGAGAGATGCCCTGAAGAAGGCGAACGGTAGAGGCAGGTGGAGGGTGCTGCTACCCACCCCAAGGCAAAGCGTGCTGGCTGCAGCCTGGAGCTGTGGCTGTGAGGAAAGGTGGTGCTGCAAAAGTGCTGGGAGAAGGTTGGGATGGTGAAGGTTGCAACTGTGAAGACGTGGAGCCAAGTGCAGAGCTTCAAAGCCTGCTCCTAACTACCTCAGTAGCAAGAGCTGGAGTGCCTGGAGGCACGGGGGGATGGGGGGTGGTCTGAGCACCTACAAAGTGGGAAGGAAAGCATCTTGGAGACAATAATTTACCTTTGCTAATTAAGAGTTTTGATTGTTTAGCTTGATTGTAATTCTTTCTTCTTCTTCTTTGTGCAGTGGTTTAGGGAGATCCCAGAAGCAGGAGGCTTGGCTCCTGCTGAGAGTGGGCTGGGAGGTGCTGCTCCTCTACCGGGAGGCCACTCTGTTATTTGAGAGTCCACTGAAGTGATCAAACTTCTGCTCTGTCTCCTCGCTGAAAGAGCCACCTGGGGAGTTGGCAGAGAGCACAGGCTTGAGCAGGAGGCAGCCACAAAGGGGCAGAGAAGGTGCTGGGCTTGTGTCAGCTGCAACGTGGTAGGGCTGGGCTGGGCAGGACCTTCGAGCTCAGCCAGTTCCAACCTCCTTGCCAGGGGCAGGGACACCTCCCTCCAGCCCAGGATGCTCAGGGCCTCCTCCAGCCTGGCCTTGGAACACCCCCAGGGAGGGGACAGCCACAGCCTCCTTGGGCAAGCTGTGCCAGTCTCTCCCCACCCTCTAAAGAAGGTCTTCCTCATCTCCAGTCTCAATCTCCCCTCTCCCAGCTCCTTGCCCCACGTCCTGGCACTGCCAGTTTGGGGCTGAAGCAGCGAATTTCCCCTTGGGTGAGCCAAAGGCAGGGAACATTTCTGCCCTGGCAGGAGGAGTGCCTTGGAAACTGCAGCTGCCACCCTCCCCCAGCCTCCCTGGGCAGCCTGCTCCAGGCTCTCCCTCCCCCTCACTGAGGAATTTCTTCCTGATCTCCAGTCTCAATCTCCCCTTTTCAAACTTCCCTCCCTCCCCTCTCATCCTATCCCTGCAAGCCCCTGTACAAAGTCCCTCTCCAGTTCTCCCTGTAGCCCCCTTCAGGCACTGAAAGGCCACCAGCAGGGCTCCCTGGAGGCTGAGCAGCCCCAGCTCTCCCAGCCTGTCCCTGCAGGGGAGGGTCTCCAGCCCTCAACACGAAGAACTCAGAGCGAGGACTCCAGGAGCAAAGAGCTTCCTGGGCTAATTAATTTCAGCACTAATTAAACCTTCCCACAGCTGAAGAGCCAGCCCAGCAGGCCCCAGGAGCACTGGGTTTGGAGGAGCAAGCCTGCAAACTGGCTTCCACTTTCACTGCTGACCTTTGGTGCTTAACTAAAGGCAGTGCAGCCCAGCAGGAGCTGGGAGGTTGATGCTAATCCCTCTGCAGCAGGTCCCTGCCCTGGCTTTGTGCTAGGTGGGAGATGACCAAAGCCAAACCAATTTCACTTCCACTCAAGAAAACCTTTTCAAGCTCAGCTCTGGAGAGCCCAGTCCACATTTTTTAAGTGCCTGGGTTTGGCTTCCCTGAACTAGGTCACAATCTGAAGCCTGACACAGGAGAGGAGGATTTTCTTCACCACATAAATGAGGAAGGGGAGGGGGAAAAAAAAACCCACCCAGGGAATTGGTTTCAGGAAAAACAGTCCCTGAAAAGCCTCAGCCAGCCCTGGAAATGACCCTTCCCCACAGCTTTGAGGTGGAGGAGGGCAGGCAGCTGGCTCTTAACTTCTTGGGCTTTGTGTTAAACCCAGGATTTAACTGAGAGCAAAAAATCCTCCAAAGGCTCCAACTGAATCCTGTTTTGAAAGTGTGGAAGCACAGAATGGCTCAGGCTGGAAGGGACCCCAGAGAGCATCTGCTTCAACTTCCTGCCAGGGGCAGGGACACCTCAGCTGCTCAAGGCCTCAGCCAGCCTGGCCCTGGACACCCCCAGGCAGGAGGCAGCCACAGCCTCCCTGGGCAGCCTGGGCCAGGCTCTCACCACCCTCATGCTGAAGAACAACTTCCTCAGCTCCACTCTAACCCTGCTGTCCCTCACCTTCAAACCATTCCCCCTTGGCCTGGCTCTAGACCCCCTCAGCAAAAGTCTCTCTGCAGCCTTCCTGCAGGATCCCTTCAGCTCCTGGCAGGCAGCTCTGAGGTGCCCCTGGAGCCTTCTCCTCTGCAGGCTGCACAGCCCCAGCTCCCTCAGCCTGTGCTCACAGCAGAGCTGCTCCAGCCCTTGGAGCACCTTGGTGGCCTCCTCTGGCCTCACTCCACAGCTCTGTGTCCTTCTCCTGCTGGGGACCCCAGAGCTGGAGGCAGGATTGGAGGTGAGGTGTGAGCAGAGCAGAGCCCAGGGACAGAATCCCCTCTGCTGCCCTGCTGCCCACCCTGCTCTGGCTGCAGCCCAGCACCCAGCTGCCTTTGGGCTGCAGGAGGGCACTGCTGGCTCCTGGGGAGCTGCTCAGCACCCAGCACCCCCAAGGCTCTTTCTGCAGGGCTGCTCTCAACCCACTCTGCCCCCAGCCTGGATCTGTCCCTTAGATGGCTCAAGCCAGCTGCAGGAGGTGTTTGCAGCCAGGCTGGATGTGGCTGTGAGCAACCTGCTGTGGTGTGAGGTGTCCCTGGCCATGGCAGGGGGCTTGGAACTGGCTGAGCCTTGAGGTCCCTTCCAACCCTGACAGTTCTGTGATTCCTGCAGGCTCAGGGGGATTCTGTGTCGTTGCAAGAGAAAGCTGTGCTGCCTCCCCCCCTGCAGCATCCCCCCTGCAGCAGCCTCCTCACCTATGTGGCAGTTGTACATCCAGATCCGCTGGCCGTCGTAGCGGCTCCTGCACTTCATCACGTTGTTGGAGTAGTCTGACTCAGCGACTTCGTAGTTGGGGTTGATGACAACCTGGGGAGAGAAGGAGGACCACAGCATCACTGACAGGCAGAGGCTGGGACTGACACTTCCTGATCAAAGCTGAGAGACGGCTTTTTAGCAGCACCACGGGCATTGAGCAACACTGGAAGTAGGGAGATTCAGATTGGCTGTGAGGAAGAAGCTGTTGCCCAGGAGGGTGGTGAGAGCTTGGCACAGGTTGCCCAGGGAGGTGGTGGAAGCCTCATCCCTGGAGGTTTTGAAGGCTGCCCTGGGCTGATTCCCAGCAGTGTGGGCAGCAGGGGCAGGGAGGGGATTCTGTCCCTTTGCTGTGCTCTGCTGAGACCCCCCCCTTGCAGTGCAGGGGCAGCTCTGGTGCCCCTAACAAGCATCCATCCCAGGCTGACAATCCAAGGACCTGGATTGTCAGAGGGCTGGAGCACCTGTTCCATGGGGACAGGTTGGGGGAGTTGGGGTTGTTCAGCCTGGAGAAGGGAAAGCTCCAGGGAGACCTCAGAGCAGCCCTGAAGGGGGCTCCAGGAGAGCTGGGGAGGGACTTTGTGCAAAGGCCTGGAGTGAGAGGCCCAGGGCTGATAGCTTCCAGCTGCAAGAAGCTGGATTGAGATGAGGAAATTCTTCCCCAGGAGGGTGGTGAGGCTCTGGAAGAGGTTGCTCAGAGAAGCTCTGGAGGCTCCAAGCCTGGCAGTGTTGAAAGCCAGGTTGGATGAGGCCTTGAGCAACCTGGGCTGATGTCCCTGCCCACGACAGCAGGGTTGGAACTGGATGATCTTTAAGGTCCCTTCCAACCCAAACCATTCCATGATTAGAATCAGCAAATCATAGAATTGTTAGGGTGAGAAGGGATCTCAACCATCATCCAGTTCCATGGGCAGGGACACCTCACACCAGATCAGGTTGTTCACAGCCACATGCAGCAAAAGCCTCCAGGGATGAGGCTTCCACCACCTCCCTGGGCAACCTGTGCCAGTCTCTCACCACCCTCCTGGGCAAGAACTTCTTCCTCTCATCCAATCTGAATCTCCCCACTTCTAGTTTTGCTCCATCCCCCCCAGTCCTATCCCTCCCTGACACCCTCAGAAGTCCCTCCCCAGCTTTCCTGTAGCCCCCTGCAGATCCTGGAAGGCCACAATTAGGTCTCCTTTGGAGCCTTCTCTTCTCCAGACTGAACAACCCCAACTCCCTCAGCCTGTCCTCACAGGAGAGGTGCTCCAGGTTCTCTGATCCCTAAGCTTTGTTTCTTTGCCCTAGATGACCTCTCAAGGTCCCTTCCAGCCCCTAACATTCTGTGATTCTTTGCTTTTTCCCTTGGGAAGGAGAGGATCCAATTCCTTACCCCTTGGCTCTCCCAAGAAGGGAAATCTCTTTGCAGCAGCAAGCTCAGAGAGGGAGATGCCCAACCAAAGCAGCTGGTTAGAGAGTCCTGACATCCCTCATGGGGAAGAGAGAAGCCACAGCAGTGCCTCAAGCTCTCCCCAGCATACCTGGAAGAGGTAATCCCCTGGCGGGACGTCGGTGATGTCGATCCACTGGCAGTCGATGTCGTGCCGGTAGACATCCCAGCAGCCCACGGTGATGCCCTGCTCCCCAAAGTTGGCACACTCATACTGCTTCTGCACATCTAGACCACGGGAGGGAGAGGCAGAAGGAAGGGCTGGGCTCAGGCTGGGAGGCAGGAGGTGGCACCTGCTTGGGCTGACCCCCCCCACCCCGTGGCCAGGGCGGAGGAAGGGGCAGCTGGAGCTGAGCTCCACGGAGCTCTCCCTGGGCAATGAGCTACAGGAGGAGTGGTTTGAGGGTGACATTTAACAGCCCAGGGGACTGCTCACTGCCTGCTGGTGAGGTCCCTGTGCTGCTCAGCTGCACAGGGCAGCTGCTGCCTGCCACACCTCAGCACCCTGGGAGCAGGCTGCCCGGGGAGGTGCTGGAGTCCCCATCCCTGGAGGTGTTCAAGGAACCTGTGGCCGTGGCACCTGGGGACAGGGTTTGGTGGCCATGGTGGTGCAGGGTAGAAGGTTGAGCTTGATGAGCTTAAAGGTCTTGTCCAGCCTTAAGGATCCTATGATCATTACTGGGGTCAGGTGCTCAGGAGGCAGAGGGCTGGAGCTGCCCATGCTGCTGCTGCACCAACCCCTCCATGCCAGCTGCTTCCCCCAGCTGAGCCACCTGCCCAGCTGCCAAGCAGAGCAGACAGAGCTGAGGACAGCCACGTCCCATGAAGGCTGAGGACAGCTCCTTTCCAGCTGCCTGCCTCTTGTTGACACAACCCTGAGAGCCCAGCAAGAACAGCCTGCCCAGGGAGGTGGTGGAGTCCCCATCCCTGGAGGTGTTCAAGGAACCTGTGGCCATGGCCCTTGGGGCCATAGTTGAGTGGCCATGGTGGGGTTGGGTTGCTGGTTGGACTCAATGATCTGAGAGAGCTTCTCTAACCCCATAAAAACCTCTGATTCTGTGGTTCCTGGAGTTCCTCCTTCCCAGGAATGGAAACACTCTGAGGCTCTCAGAGCAGCTCTGAGTCAGGGTGTGAGGAGCTGAAGACTGAAACCCTCAGAAGCTTTCAGGGCTTCTCTTAGACCTCCAGAGACCACTCCACACAGATGTCACCTCAGGACTGGTTTCTGGCTCCTGCCAGGCCACTTTCCAGCCCTGCTCAGGACTTTGACAGCATCTCTGAAGCCATCTCCTGTGTGGACACAGCCCTGAACTCCCAGCACAAAGGCTCTGGGCAGATACCTGCTTCACACTCGGTGTCTTCCAGGCAGAAGCTGGCTTTGTGTCCTTCAGCCACCTTGGTCCCATTGAGGTTCAGTAGATCATAGTGGGTAAAAACCTCCATGCTGTGGTAATGCCTGCAAGGCACAAGAGAGGGAGAATTAGCTATAGAGAAGATGCTTTGGGATGGATGGGCCAAGGTTGGATCAGTGGGATGAGGTTCACCAGGGCCAAGGGGCTGGGTCCTGCACTTGGGTCACAACCCCAGGAAGGCTCCAGGCTTGGGGCAGAGTGGCTGGAAACTGCCCAGCAGAGAAAGGCCTTAGTGGGTGGTAGGCAACAGTGGCTGAATATGAGCCAGGGGGTGCCCAGGTAGCCATGAAGGCCACCAGCAGCCTGGCCTGGAGCAGCAGTGGTGTGGGCAGCAGGAGCAGGGCAGGGATGGTGCCCCCAGGGTGGGCACTGGGGAGGCCACAGCTTGAGGGCTGGGCTCAGGGTTGAGCTCCTCACTGCAAGGACACCTGGGGAGCTGGAGCAGGCCCAGAGAAGGGCAAGGAAGCTGGGGAAGGGTCTGGAGAGCAGGGCTGGGGAGGAGCAGCTGAGGGAGCTGGGGGGGGCTGTTCAGCCTTTTATTTCATTTATTTGATTTCATTGATTTTCATTTGGTTTATTTTAATTGATTTCTTTCTTTCTTTTCTATTTTCTTTCATTTATTTCAAGTTATTCCATTGTTATTGATTTAATTTTATTTATATATATATATCTCTATAGAATGATTTCTTTTTCCAGAAGCAGAAATGGGAATGCATTGGGCAGAACCCTGCCACCAGCTGGAGGCAGCTTCTCCCAGCACTTGTCCTGCTCACATCTGTCTACACAAGGCCAGCAGCCAGCTTCACACAGTTCCTCATCCTCAGTGGGCTGGGCTGTCAGCAGCAGCACTCACAGTACCACAGTCTCACAGTATAGCTAAGGTTGGAAGAGACCCCAAGGATCATCAAGTCCAACCTGTCTCCACAGACCTCATGACTAGACTGTGGCACCAAGAGCCACGTCCAATCTCCCCTTGAACACCTCCAGGGATGGGGACTCCACCACCTCCCTGGGCAGCACATTCCCTACAGTCATAGAATCAGTAAGGCTGGAAAAGAGCTCAGAGATCATCAAGTCCAACCTACCACCTAACACCTCATGACTAAACCATGAGGTCAAATGCCACCTCCAATCCCCTCTTGAACACCTCCAGGGCTGGGGACTCCACCACCTCCCTGGGCAGCACATCCCAATGACGAACGACTCGCTCAGTAAAGAACTTTCTCCTCACCTCGAGTCTAAACCTCCCCTGGCACAGCTTGAGACTGTGTCCTCTTGTTCTGCTGCTGGTTGCCTGGGAAAAGAGACCAACCCCCTCCTGTCTACAATTACCTTTCAGGTAGTTGTAGAGGGCAATGAGGTCACCCCTGATCCTTCTCTTCTCCAGGCTAAGCAACCCCAGCTCCCTCAGCCTCTCCTCACAGGGCTGTGCTCAAGGCCTCTCCCCAGCCTTGTTGCCCTTCTCTGGACACCTTCAAGTCTCTCAATGTCCTTCTGAAACTGAGGGGCCCAGAACTGGACACAGGACTCAAGGTGTGGCCTAACCAGTGCTGAGCACAGGGCACAATGACCTCCCTGCTCCTGCTGGCCACACTACTCCTAATACAGGCCAGGATGCCATTGGCCCTCTTGGCCACCTGGGCACACTGCTGGCTCATGTTTAGGCAGCTGTCAACCAGCACCCCCAGGTCCCTCTCTGGCAGCTCTCAGCCACTCTGACCCCAGCCTGTAGCTCTGCATGGGGTTGCCATGGCCAAAGTGCAGCACCCGGCACTTGGTCTTGTTAAATGCCATCCCATTGGACTCTGCCCATCTGTCCAGTCGGTCGAGGTCCCTCTGCAGAGCCTTTCTACCCTCTAACTGACCAACACTCCAGCAGCAGTGAGGAGATGAGGTCAGGACAGGAGGTGCTGCAGACCCCTCACCAGCACAGCAGGCTCTGGGTGATGCTCAGCTCACACTAATCCCTTTCCACATCAACCCCCAACCTTCCAAGGAGCTCCCAGCGATGGGAGTGGGGCAGCTGGGGAAGAGGAGAGAGACAGCCTGCAGTGGCCAAGCTTTGAGGCTGCCTCATTTGGCTGCCTCTCAGAAAAGTCTGAGGCTCTCCAGCCTGACTCAGCTCCTGAAAAATGCCTGAACCAGAAGCGTTTACATTCTGCTCTTTACAGCCTGGAAAGGCTGAAGAGGATCTGAGCTGTTCCTCTTCCTCCCTATAAACAGTTTGAAGCACACAGCTGGCTCTTGGCCTCTCCCTGGTCCTCTCCCACTCTCACCTCACTCACCCAGTCACTCCCCAGCTGCTCCAAGCATGTGAACCAGCCTGGGACGTGCTCAGGTCCTTGTGGTGCCCCTCTGGTCCTCCGGCCCCTTCCCGGCAGGCTCAGGACGCAGACACTGCTCAGGGTTTCCTCCTACCCTGCTGACCTCCTGAGGTTTGAGCTCTGCAAACATCCCAGCCCAACCCAACCTGGCTGCAGGGGCAGGAGCCAATGTTTGCTTCACTCCCTGACCTTCACTGCAGAGGAGGAAGGGATTTTGTTACACTGAGGGTGCTGAGAGCCTGGCCCAGGTTGCCCAGAGAGGTTGGAGCTGCCCCATCCCTGGCACCACGGCAGGGCAGGTCGTTTGTGGCTGTGAACAATCTGCTCTGGCTGGGGATGTCCCTGCTGGCTGCAAAGGGGGCTGGACTGGATGAGCTTTGAACCTGCTAGGGCAGGTCCAGAGGTGGCCACAAAGATTACTGAAGGGTTGGGCAACTTCTCTTATGAAGACAGGCTGGGAGAGTGGGGGAGTGTTCAGCCTGGAGAAGAGAAGGCCTCAGGGTAGACCTCAGAGCAGACTTCCAGGGTTTGAGGTAGGCTACAGGAGAGCTGGGGAGGGTCCTTTGACAAGGGCTGGGAGTG
The DNA here is from genome assembly GCF_014839835.1 of Dryobates pubescens. Taxonomy (NCBI): domain Eukaryota; kingdom Metazoa; phylum Chordata; class Aves; order Piciformes; family Picidae; genus Dryobates; species Dryobates pubescens. Next base: position 7,117,589 of record NC_071642.1, read on the forward strand.
ACAGGACAAGGGGTGGTGGCTTCCAGCTGGAAGAAGCTGGACTGAGATGAGACATGAGGAGGAAATTCCTCCCCAGGAGGGTGGTGAGGCACTGGAACAGGTTGCTCAGAGAAGCTGTGGAGGCTCCAAGCCTGGCAGTGTTGAAAGCCAGGCTGGATGAGACCTTGAGCAAGCTGGGCTGGTGGGAGGTGTCTCTGCCCAGGGCAGGGGGTTGGAACTCAATGGTCTTTAAGCTCCTTTCCAACCCAACCCATTCCATGACTCTATTTCAACCCTGTGCTCCCATAACAAACCACTTCCCCATAGGGCAGCAGGAAGGGATGGAAGGAGACCTGCAGAAGCCAAGGGCAGGCTGGGACTCCCTTGGGGCAGCAGGGAGGTGGTGGAAGCCTCATCCCTGGAGGTTTTGAAGGCCAGGCTGGATGTGGCTGTGAGCAACCTGCTGTGGTGTGAGGTGTCCCTGCCCATGGCAAGGGGTTGGAACTGGCTGAGCCTTGAGGTCCCTTCCAACCCTGACAACTCTATGATTCTATGAAGGAGACCTGCAAGGGCCAGAGGCAGGCTGGAACTCCCTTGGGACAGCAGGAAGGGATGGAAGGGGAGCTGCAGGGGGCAGAGGCAGGCTGGAACTCCCTTGGGGCAGCAGGAAGGGATGGAAGGGGAGCTGCAGGGGGCAGAGGCAAGCTGGAACTCCCTTGGGGCAGCAGGAAGGGATGGAAGGGGAGCTGCAGAGGCTTGAGGCAGGCTGGAACTCCCTTGGGACAGCAGGAAGGGATGGAAGGGGAGCTGCAGGGGGCAGAGGCAGGCTGGAACTCCCCTGGGGCAGCAGGAAGGGATGGAAGGGGAGCTGCAGGGAGCAGAGGCAGGCTGGAACTCCCTTGGGGCAGCAGGAAGGGATGGAAGGGGAGCCGCAGGGGGCAGAGGCAGGCTGGAACTCCCTTGGGGCAGCAGGAAGGGATGGAAGGGGAGCCGCAGGGGGCAGAGGCAGGCTGGAACTCCCCTGGGGCAGCAGAGGGGGCAGGAAGGGGAGCTGCAGAGGGCAGTGGCTCGCCGGAAGGGGGGCCGCAGGGGGCAGTGGCTCGCCGGAAGGGGGGCCGCAGGGGGCAGTGGCTCGCCGGAAGGGGGGCCGCAGGGGGCAGTGGCTCGCTGGAAGGGGAGCTGCAGGGGGCAGTGGCTCGCCGGAAGGGGGGCCGCAGGGGGCAGTGGCTCGCCGGAAGGGGGGCTGCAGGGGGCAGTGGCTCGCCGGAAGGGGGGCCGCAGGGGGCAGTGGCTCGCTGGAAGGGGAGCTGCAGGGGGCAGTGGCTCGCCGGAAGGGGGGCTGCAGGGGGCAGTGGCTCGCCGGAAGGGGGGCTGCAGGGGGCAGTGGCTCGCCGGAAGGGGAGCTGCAGGGGGCAGTGGCTCGCCGGAAGGGGGGATGCAGGGGGCAGTGGCTCGCCGGAAGGGGGGCTGCAGGGGGCAGTGGCTCGCCGGAAGGGGGGATGCAGGGGGCAGTGGCTCGCTGGAAGGGGGGCTGCAGGGGGCAGTGGCTCGCCGGAAGGGGGGCCGCAGGGGGCAGTGGCTCGCTGGAAGGGGAGCTGCAGGGGGCAGTGGCTCGCCGGAAGGGGGGATGCAGGGGGCAGTGGCTCGCCGGAAGGGGGGATGCAGGGGGCAGTGGCTCGCTGGAAGGGGAGCTGCAGGGGGCAGTGGCTCGCCGGAAGGGGGGATGCAGGGGGCAGTGGCTCGCTGGAAGGGGAGCTGCAGGGGGCAGTGGCTCGCCGGAAGGGGGGATGCAGGGGGCAGTGGCTCGCTGGAAGGGGAGCTGCAGGGGGCAATGGCTCGCCGGAAGGGGGGCCGCAGGGGGCAGTGGCTCGCTGGAAGGGGAGCTGCAGGGGGCAGTGGCAGGCTGGAACTCCCCTGGGGCAGCAGAGGGGGCAGGAAGGGGAGCTGCAGGGGGCAGTGGCAGGCTGGAACTCCCCTGGGGCAGCAGAGGGGGCAGGAAGGGGAGCTGCAGAGGGCAGTGGCTCGCCGGAAGGGGGGCTGCAGAGGGCAGTGGCTCACCGGTGGCAGTCGTGCCAGACCCAGGCGTGGCGCCCGTTGCGGGGGCGGAAGTCGGACTGTCCGTTGTTGTGGATCTGGGAGGAGAAGCGCAGCAGGCGGCGGTAGCCCGAGGTGAGGGAGGTGTTGGCCGCGGAGCTGGCCAAGCAGTTCTCCTCCAGGGCACACTGCAGCATGAACATCGGCCGGTCCTCCAGGTACGCCGTCTGCTCCACCAGCTCGGCGTTCAGCACCAGGTCAGGGGCCGCTGGAAGGGAGGGAAAGGAAGGTGAGGAAGGGTTTGGGGCTTGGCAAGGGTTGGAAGGCAGCTCGCAGCTCCAGCAGCCACAGGTTTTTCAAACCAGCCAAAACTGAGAGGAGAGCAGATGCTTGAGGCCAGGCTGGAGGTGGCTGTGAGCAACCTGCTGTGGTGTGAGGTGTCCCTGGCCATGGCAGGGGGGTTGGAAGTGGCTGAGCCTTGAGGTCCCATCCAGCCCTGACAGTTCTGTGATTCTATGACTTTTTTCCAGCTCTCACATGGAAGGGACCTCAGAGATCTACTCCAACCCCCCTGCCATGGCCAGGGACACCTCACACCACAGCACCTCCAGAGATGAGGCTTCCACCACCTCCCTGGGCAACCTGTGCCAGGCTCTCACCACCCTCATGGGCAACAACTTCTTCCTGACATCCACTGGAATGTTTCAGGTTGGAAAAAGATCTCCAAGATTCATGGAATGGGTTGGGTTGGAAGAGACCTCAAGGCTTAACCAGTTCCAACCCCCCTGCCATGGGCAGGGACACCTCACACCACAGCAGGTTGCTCACAGCCACATCCAGCCTGGCCTTCAGAACCTCCAGGCAGGAGGCTTCCACCACCTCCCTGGGCAACCCGTGCCAGTGTTTCTACTACTTTTCTGTTGAAGATCTGTGAACAATTTTGAAGGCACAGCCTAAAGCCCCCCCAGTTACTCACTCTCTGAGCAGGACACCCCAGCACCGAAGCGACCACCCCCTCTGGGGCAGGAGACCTCCGCTCCGTCGTGGCGGCAGTGGGCCAGGGACATCTCTGTCCCCGAGCACTTGACTCCGCTCATCACCACGCTGTCAGCGCTGACGTCTCCGTGCCAGTACCAGGTTTCCTGGGCAGAAGAAGGCATTTCAGGCAATTCAGGCTTTAATGAGGAGTGTTCACCCACCCTGGGACTGGCATCTTCCCTTCAGGGAAGCCTAAGGCTCAGGAGACAGATGCTGGTGAGGAGGAGAAGAGCCCGAGAGGAAGGCTGGGCAGCCTGGGGCTTTTTTAATCCCAGTCCCATGTTGTATGCCCTCAAGATCTGACCAGTGCTAAGCAAAACCCTCTCCTTGTCCTGAGCTGGTCTCAGTCCCTATCCCTGTTGCTGAGCTGGCTTCAATCCCTTATCCCAGTTGCTGAGCTGGTCTCAATCCCTCTCCCTGTTTCTGAGCTGCCTTCAATCCCTCTCCTCATTTCTGGGCTGGTCTCCATCCTTCCCCCCAGTTCTGAGCCGGCTTCAGTCCCTCCCCCAGCTGCTGAGCCGGTCTCCCTCCCTCTCCCCCCGCTGCTGGGCCAGTCTCCCTCCCTCTCTCCCTGTTGCTGAGCTGGTCTCCCTCCCTCTCCCCCCGCTGCTGAGCTGGTCTCTGTCCCTCTCTCCCTGTTGCTGAGCTGGTCTCCCTCCCTCTCCCCCCGCTGCTGAGCTGGTCTCTGTCCCTCTCTCCCTGTTGCTGAGCTGGTCTCCCTCCCTCTCCCCCCGCTGCTGAGCTGGTCTCTGTCCCTCTCTCCCCGTTGCTGAGCTGGTCTCCCTCCCTCTCCCCCCGCTGCTGAGCTGGTCTCTGTCCCTCTCTCCCTGTTGCTGAGCTGGTCTCCCTCCCTCTCCCCCCGCTGCTGAGCTGGTCTCTGTCCCTCTCTCCCTGTTGCTGAGCTGGTCTCCCTCCCTCTCCCCCCGCTGCTGAGCTGGTCTCCCTCCCTCTCTCCCTGTTGCTGAGCTGGCTTCCTTCTCTGCTTGTTTTACTTCCAGCTCAAGCTCACTTTTCCACCCTGCTCTACCCATCCAGCTGATGAATTCGTGCCTGGGCTGTCCTAAGCCATCTAGGCTGTGCCTTTGGGAGTGATGCCCAGAACTAAACCACATCTGTCTTGTGACATCTGTGCACTTGGGAGGGCCACAAGTAACCCCTGGAGTGCAGAGGAGGGAGGCAGGATGAAGAGCCATGCTGGCAGTGCCACAGAAAGGAGACACTGAAGGGGAAGCAGGGCTAAGGGGCTCTGCCCACCCTGGGCTCTGCCTCTTTTCCTTGTAAGGGGGGCACCCAGAGATGCTCCAACCCTGCTCCCTGCTCCTCTCCACCCTCCCCAGCTTTACAAAGCGTGTGAGAAGGACAGAAAATGAACCCCCCACCCCACCCCAAGACACCCCCCCTGCCAAAACCAAGCACTCTGCAGCCTGATGAAGCTGCAGTTGCAAAGCCTGGGGGAAGGGGAGGGATGAAAAGTGAGAGGGGCAAAAAAAACCCCAACCCCCACCCAACCCCACCCCCACCAGACAGATCTGTTGGTGTCAGGAGTGGGAGCAGGTTTCCAGGACAAGCTCAAACTCATCTGTCCCATTGCTCCCATGGCACCAGGCTGGTTGTTAACCCTCTTAGCAACACTCCCCCAGCCTGCCCTGTGCTGCACACTGCAGCTTTATGCTCCTGGAGCTGCTGCAGCTGGGCCAGGCAAGGAGAAAACTTTTCTGTCCTAAATAGCAGCAGCCTCAGCCAAAGGAAAAAGTGGCTTGGTCCTCCCTGGGCTCTCAGGGTTGTGTCAACAAGAGGCAGGCAGCTGGAAAGGAGCTGTCCTCAGCCTTCATAGGACGTGGCTGTCCTCAGCTCTGCTCTGCTCGGCAGCTGGGCAGGTGGCTCAGCTGCGGGAAGCAGCCGGCATGGAGGGGTTGGTGCAGCAGCAGCATGGGCAGCTCCAGCCCTCTGCCTCCAGGGCATCCTGAGCCCTCGGGGTCTCTCCAGTTAGTGCCTTCAGGCTCAGTGCTGTGGCCAGCAGGTTATTCACAGCTGGCATCAGGTTGGAACTGACCCTCAAAGCTCAAAGGAAGGCTGCGGTCCAACCTTCCTCCTCCTCCCCCAGGCTGTCCAACCCAAGCAGGCAGAGGCCAGCAGAGCCGGGAGGCAGGCAGGGGGCGGGGGGGACTCACCTGGAAGGCCTGGCTGGCAAAGCCCAGCCCCAGCTGCCGGCACACCACCATGGCCTCCACGGTGCTCCAGTTCTCGCTGCAGACCGTGCCCCAGCGCAGGCTGCCGTTGCGCTCCGCCAGGACCTCCACCCTGCCCTCGTAGGGGTTGCGGCCACCGCTCAGCCGCAGCTGCAAGGGCACCAGAGCGCCGGCTGGGGCTTGCTGGGGACAGAGCTTGTCCCCCAGCCAGTCCAACCCCCCAGCTCAGCGCCAAACTCTGCCCCTCGGCACCAGACTGTGCCCCTCAGCACCGCACCTCCGCGGCCCCCAGCACCGCATCCCCGCGGCCCCCAGCACCGCACCCCCGCGGCCCCCCGCACCGCATCCCCGCGGCCCCCAGCACCGAACCTCCGCGGCCCCTAGCACCGCACCTCCGCGGCCCCCAGCACCGCATCCCCGCGGCCCCCCGCACCGCATCCCCGCGGCCCCCCGCACCGCATCCCCGCGGCCCCCAGCACCGCACCCCCGCGGCCCCCAGCACCGCGCCCCCGCGGCCCCCAGCACCGCGCCCCCGCGGCCCCCAGCACCGCATCCCCGCGGCCCCCAGCACCGCATCCCCGCGGCCCCCAGCACCGCACCCCCGCGGCCCCCCGCACCGCATCCCCGCGGCCCCCAGCACCGCACCTCCGCGGCCCCCAGCACCGCACCCCCGCGGCCCCCCGCACCGCACCCCCGCGGCCCCCAGCACCGCACCCCCGCGGCCCCCAGCACCGCATCCCCGCGGCCCCCAGCACCGCATCCCCGCGGCCCCCAGCACCGCATCCCCGCGGCCCCCCGCACCGCACCTCCGCGGCCCCCAGCACCGCATCCCCGCGGCCCCCCGCACCGCACCCCCGCGGCCCCCAGCACCGCACCCCCGCGGCCCCCCGCACCGCACCTCCGCGGCCCCCAGCACCGCACCCCCACCTCAGCCACCTCTCCTGGCCAGCCCCTTCCAGGCTTTGCGAACCCTTTCAGTCAAGCAGTCCCTGCTAATGTCCAACCTAAACCTCCCCTGGTGCAACTTGAGGGCATTTCTTTTAGTTCTATTGCTTGTTCCTTTGGAGAAGAGCCCAACCCTCACCTGGCTCCAGCCTCCTCTCAGGGAGCTGGAGAGAGCCAGAGGGTCTCCTCTCAGCTTCCTCTCAACACCCCCAGCTCCCTCAGCTGCCTCTCCCCAGCCCTGTTCTCCAGACCCTTCCCCAGCTCTGTTGCCCTTCTCTGGGCCTGCTCCAGCTCCTCAATGTCCTGCTTGGAGTGAGGGGCCCAAAACTGAAGCCAATACTCAGGGTGTGTCCTCAGCAGTGCTGAGTGCAGGGATCTCCCCTCAGCCTCTTTTTCTCCAGGAGAGGGTCAGAGGGACAACCTCCAGCTTCACAGGGCCACTGCCCAGGTTGCAGCTGAAGGGCCACTTCAAGCATGGCAGAGGGTTGTGAGTGAGTGGAGGAGCTCAAAGCTCAGCACAAAAGGGAAGCACCTCCCTCATTTACCCTTCCCCAGCCCAATGCTGATGTCAAAATCTACCCTGAGTAGGCACAGGTGAAACAGTCCCTACCCAGACACCCTGCAAGGGAGGCCTCAAGACCTTTAAAGGTCCCTTTCAAGCCAATGCCTTGTAGGGTCCTCTGATGCTGTGGGATGGAGACAGCTCACCACAGCATCCCAGGATGTCAGGGGTTGGAAGGGACCCAAAGAGATCATTGATTCCACCCCCCCTGCCAGAGCAGGAGCGTAGAATCCAGCTCAGGTCACACAGGAACACATCCAGACAGGGCTGGAAAGTCTCCAGAGAAGGAGACTCCACAACCTCTCTGGGCAGCCTGCCCCAGGGCTCTGTGATCCTTACAGTGAAGAAGTTTCCCCTCGTGTTGAGGTGGAACCTCCTGTGCTGCAGCTTACATCCATTGCCCCTTGTCCTATCCCAGGGAGCAAGTGAGCAGAGCCTGTCCCCTCCCTCCTGACCCCCAGCCCTCAGATATTGATAAACCTTTATTAAATCCCCTCTCAGCCTTCTCCTCTCCAGGCTAACCACCCCCAGGGCCCTCAGCCTCTCCTCCCCAGGCAGTGCTGCAGTCCCTCCGCATCCTCGCAGCCCTCTGCCGGAGCCTCTCCAGCAGATCCCAGCTCCAGCAGAGCCTCTCAAGCTGCTCACCTGGTTCTGGAAGCCCATGGCTGGAACATTGCATCTCACAGCAGCATCTTCTTCGTGGTTGCAGCCCTGGGACTCTGTGTTGAACTTGCAGTCCGTGAGGGACTTCTCGAAGCCTGTGCAGTCGATTTCATTCAGGTGGATTGGGCCCATGCCTTGGGGAGGGAAAGGAGAAAAGAGAGTCCTGAGCTTCTCTCCAGGCTACTGCCTGGTGAGGGAATGGCCAATAACAGTTTATTAGTAGGCTGCAGACATGGAAGGGGTTTGGGTTGCAAGAGATGAATAGAAGAATAGAATAGAATAGACCAGACCAGGTTGGAAGAGACCTTTGAGATCATCCAGTCCAACCAGTCACCCAACACCATCTGATCAACTAACCCATGGCACCATGCACCCCATCCAGTCTCTTCCTAAACACCTCCAGGGATGGTGACTCCACCACCTCCCTGGGCAGCACATCCCAATGGCCAATCTCTCTTTCTGTTAAGAACTTACATAGAATACATACATAGAATATATTCTACTTCTATAACTTCTTCCTAACATCCAGCCCAAACCTCCCCTGGCACAGCTTGAGACTGTGTCCTCTTGTTCTGGTGCTGGGTGCCTGGGAGAAGAGCCCAACCCCCACCTGGCTCCAACCTCCCTTCAGGTAGTTGTAGAGAGCAATGAGGTCTCCCCTGAGCCTCCTCTTCTCCAGGCTAGGAAACACTGCCGGGCTTGAACCCTCCAAAGCTTCTCTGGGCAACCTGTTCCAGTGCTTCACCACCCTCCTGGGGAAGAATTTCCTCCTCATGTCCAATTTCAATCCAGCTTCTTCCAATCTGAAGCCATCACCTCTCATCCTCTCACTCCATGCATGTGTACAAAGTCCCTCCCCAGCTCTCCTGTAGCCCCCTTCAAATCCTGGAAGGCCACCAGAAGGTCTCCCTGGAGCCTTCTCTTCTCCAGGCTGCACAACCCCAACTCTCTCAGCCTGGCTTCACAGCAGAGCCCTTCCAGCCCTGCCAGCATTGCTGTGGCCTCCTCTGGCCCCTCTCCACCAGGTCCCTGTCTGTGCTGAGGACCCTAGAGTGCCCCATCCCTGCAGGGAGGGTCTCAGCAGAGCACAGCAGAGGGGCAGAATCCCCTCCCTGCCCCTGCTGCCCACACTGCTGGGGCTCAGCCCAGGCCAGGCTGGGGCTGGGCTGGCAGCGCTGGGTGCCAGCTCACGTTGAGCTTCTGCTCACCCAGCACTCCCAAGTCCTTCTCCTCAGGGCTGCTCTCCATAAATTCTTCTCACAATTGGCCTCTAGAATTCAAACCACACTGCTCCTTGACTCAAAAAAAACCAACCCAAAACCCACCCCCAAAAATGCCAATGATTTCTGGTAAAACATAAAGCACAGAGCTGAAAAATGATCAGTAGCTCTTTCAGTGTCCAGTCCCTGCCAGCAGCCTCTGGAACTCAGGCACAGAAGAGCCACAGAGGAAGCCAAGTTTCCATTGTTGCATAATTTACAAACTTCAGCTGAAAGAATTCACCAGCCATGACCTTTTGGCTGGGTGTCTGTGCTGGAAGCAGCTCCCAGTCAAGCCTGGACCTTTCAATGGGACGTGGACACGTTTGCTGGGGTTAACAACACAGGGATCATAGGATCACCCCAGCAGGAGGAGGACATGGAACTGCTGGAGTGAGGCCAGAGGAGGCCACAAAGGTGATCCAAGGGGCTGGAGCAGCTCTGCTGTGAGGACAGGCTGAGGGAGCTGCAGCCAGAGCAGGGTGGGCAGCAGGGCAGGAGAGAGGGGATTCTGCCCTTGGGCTCTGCTCTGCTCAGACCTCACCTCCAATCCTGCCTCCAGCTCTGGGGTCCCCAGCAGGAGAAGGACACAGAGCTGCTGGAGTGAGGCCAGAGGAGGCCACAAAGATGCTCCTGCTGTGAGCACAGGCTGAGGGAGCTGGGGCTGTGCAGCCTGGAGAGGAAAAGGCTCCAGGGGGACCTTAGAGTTGACTGCCAGGAGCTGAAGGGGACCTACAGGAAAGCTGGGGAGGGACTGTTCAGAAGGGCTTGGAGTGATGGGATGAGAGACAATGGTTTGAAACTGGAGCAGGGCAGGGTTAGGCTGGACACCAGGAGGAAGCTCTGCACAGTGAGGGTGGTGAGACACAGGGATAGGCTGCCCAGGGAGGTGCTTGAGGCTCCATCCCTGGAGACATGCAAGATCAGCCTTGCTGTGGCCCTGGTGCAGCCTGCTCTGGTTGGAGACATCCCTGCAGCCTGCAGAGAGGTTGGACAGGATGACCTTAGAGGGTCCTCCCCACCCTGACTCAGTCTGGGGAATCTCACTGAGGAGCAGCTGCAAGCACAGAGGTGGACACCGAGTTTAACAGCCAGGAGTCTCCCCTGGGACACAGGAGCAGAGAGCTGAGCCTGGGCCAAGGCTTCTCCTTTCCTTACCCCACTGTGATGATGCAGCTGCTGCAGGATCAGCCTGGCCAGGGAGCTCTGATGGACTGAGCAGCCCCAGCAAGGACATGGTGTGGGAAGCAGCAGCCAGGCTTCCAGGCTGCAGGAGATGGCAGGGAACAGCCTGTCCTGTTCCTCACGTGGCAGCAGCCTCCACCACGGTTGTGCTGTTTCCTACAGCAGCTCAGCAGAGCAGCAGCTCCCTGCACAGCACCACAGGAGGGTTTTGTCTGGCAGATCCAATGGACAGCTCACGTTTTACAGCTCCCCAGGCTCTGGCCACCACCACCACCGTGCTTGCCACGTGCTGCTGCTTTTCCCTTCCCTTCTCCAAACCACCCTGGCCTGAAGGCATTTCCCTCAGGCAGTTTAGTCTCCCAGTCAAGGCCTTGGTGGTGTTTTTCTTTAGGGCTGGCTTGTGGATCAGGAGGTGCTTGGAGAGGGTGTTCCTTAGGCTTGGAGTCACCCTTTTGCCATGGTTTGGGATCTGAACCAGCTCCCAGCTACAGGAAATCCAAACCCAAACCCTGGCCCCTGAGCTGCTCAAGTGCCCTTCTGCTTGTAATGAGCTAAATTGATGTTCTGGGCATCTGAAGAGCATTTTAAAGTCTTAGGATCCAGGAGTTAATCTCTGCCAGGAGCCTTCTAGCAATGGAGTACAGCATGGGATGGGTCTAGAGAAGGCACAGAGAGAACTGGAGAGCAATGGATGTGGTAACCAAGCAGCTGTCTGAGGGAAAGCCTCAACACAGCATCACCAGGCAGCAGTGTGCCCTGGTGGCCAAGAGGCCAATGGTCTGCTGGGGTGCAGCAAGGGAAGTGTGGCCAGCAGGGCTGGGGAGGTTCTGCTGCCCCTCTGCTCTGCCCTGCTTGGACCACAGCTGCAATGCTGTGCCCAGTTTGGGGCTCCCCAGTTCAAGAGGGGCAGAGACCTGCTGGAGAGAGCCCAGGGGAGGCTCTGAGGATGCTGAAGGGACTGGAACAGCTCTGCTGTGGAGAGAGACTGAGAGCCCTGGGGGTGGTCAGTGTGGAGAGGAGAAGGCTGAGAGGGATCTGATCAATGTCTGTCAATATCTGAGGGGTGGGGGTCAGGATGAAGGTGCCAGGCTCTGTTGGGTGCTGCCCAGTGCCAAGACAAGGAACAACAGGGACAAGCTGGAACCCAGGAGGTTCCACCTGAAGAAGAGGAGAAAGTTGTTTGTTGTGAGGGTGCTGGAGGCCTGGAGCAGGCTGCCCAGGGAGGTTGTGGAGTCTCCTGGTGTGGAGACTTTCCAGAGCCATCTGGATGTGTTCCTGTGACCTGCCCTGGGTGACCCTGCTCTGGCAGGGGGCTTGGACTGGATGATCTCCAGAGGTCCCTTCCAACCCCTAACATTCTCTGATTCTTTCAAGGAATCCTGAACCACAGAATTGTCAGGGCTGGAAGGGACCTCAAGGCTCAGCCAGTTCCAACTCCCCTGCCATGGCCAGGGACACCTCACACCACAGCAGGTTGCTCACAGCCACCTCCAGCCTGGCTGCAAACACCTCCAGGCAGGAGGCTTCCACCACCTCCCTGGGCAACCTGTGCCAGGCTCTCACCACCCTCCTGGGGAACAACTTCTTCCTCACATCCAATCTCAATCTCCCCACTTCTAGTTTTGCTCCATCCCCCCCAGTCCTGTCCCTCCCTGACACCCTCAGAAGTCCCTCCCCAGCTTTCTTGCAGCCCCCTGCAGATCCTGGAAGGCCATTATCATTCCTGTGGGTGAGGGAAGAGGGACCCTCATCACATCAGCTTTGCTCCAAGACCCAGGTTAAGCCCAAGGGCTGGTGGAAAGGTTTAGCTAAAGCAACCATGCTGTGATGAATGCCTCTGAGGGCACTTGGGGAGCAGAAACCCAGCTTCCCAAGTCACCAATTCAGCTTCCAGCTCCTAGACTCAAGAGACTTCCTAAGTGTAGAGAGCAAATCCCCGGTGCCCAGAACAAACACCTCCCTTTCCTCCCCCACCAGGTAAACATGTGCTCTGCTCTGAATCCTGAGAGGTTCTGGGAGGTGAACAAAGCCCAGGTGATCCTTGGAGCTCTCCATGCCCTTACCTTGCCCCAGCCTTGCCCCTGTGATGGCCTCCTTGGCGCTGCCAAAGCCCAGCTCTCGGCACACCACGCTGGCTGACACCAGGTTCCAGTTGTCGTCGCAGACCGTTCCCCACTCCCCGTTCTTCAGCACTTCCACTCGGCCTTCCCCAGTGTTGGCTCCTCCTTTCAGCCTCACCAGGGGTTGCTGGAAGGCAGAGAGAGGGAGGGATCATAGAATCAAAGAGTCAATAAGGTTGGAAAAGACCTCAAAGGTCATCAAGTCCAAGCTGTCACCCAACACCTCCCGACAGCTAAACCATGGCTCCAAGGGCCACATCCAATCCCCTCTTGAACACCTCCAGGGATGGGGACTCCACCACCTCCCTGGGCAGCACATCCCAGTGGCTAACAACTCTCTCTGGGAAGAACTTTCTCCAGCCTAAACTTCCCCTGGTGCATCTTGAGACTGTGTCCTCTTGTTCTGGTGCTGGCTGCCTGGGAGAAGAGACCAACCCCCACCTGGCTACAACCTGGGCTGGAGGTGAGGAGAAAGTTCTTCCCAGCAAGAGAGATTGGCCACTGGAATGTGTTGCCCAAGGAGGTGGTGGAGTCTCTGTCCCTGGAGGTGTTCAGAAAAGGCTTGGATGTGGCCCTTGGAGCCATGGTTTAGTTGTCAGGAGGTGTCGGGAGATAGGTGATAGGTTGGACTCGATGATCTCTGAGGTCTTTTCCAACCTGGTTGGTTGATTCTGTGGAGGACACCTTCCCAGTGCCTCTGGGCATTTCCTTGCAGAAGGCACAGGGAGAGGGGAAATGCCTGCTGGTTCCCCTTGGAGCTCTGGGAAAGGCAACCCAGCAGTGCTTAAGGAGCTGTGAAACAGCAAAGCCCAGCAGCAACTGGGCACAAATTCAACTGCCTTGGCCAGAGGAGCTCAAACAGGGACCTGACAGATGGATTTGCTTCCTACTTGCTCTCAGCCTTGCCAGCTGCAGCCACAGGCCAGTCTCCCACCCTCTGGAGCCTGCAGACAGAGGTAAAGCATGGCAGAACCTCAGCTGGGCTTGCAGGGAGAGAAGAGTACAAAGAGGAAGCAAGAAGGTCAGCAGGAGCCAGCAATGTGCCCTCGTGGCCAAGAAGGCTAAAGGTATCCCTGGGGGGCAGGGAGAATTGTGGGCAGCAGGGGGAGGGAGGTTCTACTACCCCTGTGCTCTGCCCTGGTGAGGCCACAGATGGAACACTGGGTCCAGTTCTGGGCTCCCCACTTCCAGAGGGACAGAGAACTGCTGGAGAGAATCCAGGGCAGGCTGGGAAGCTGCTGAGGGGCCTGGAGCAGCTCTGGGAGCAGCAAAGGCTGAGAGCCCTGGGGCTGAGAGCCTGCAGAAGAGCAGCCCCAGAGGGGAGCTGAGCAATGCTCAGCAAGAGCTAAAGGAGCTGTGGGGGGCAAGAGGCTGGGGCCAGGATCTTGTCAGTGGTGCCCAGGGACAGGACAAGGGGCACAAAGTGGCACCCAGGAGGTTCCATCTGAAGAGGAGGAGAAAGTTGTTTGGTGGAGGCTGCTGGAGGCCTGGAGCAGGCTGCCCAGAGAGGTTGTGGAGCCTCCTGGTGTGGAGAGCTTCCAACCCCCGCTGGGCATTGTGCTGCTGGGCAAGCTGCTGTGGGTGCCCTGCTGGAGCAGGGGGTTGGACTGGATGATCCCCAGAGCTCCCTTCCCACTCTCACTGTGCTGAGATTGTGACATTTGCACCAGAGGCTGGTTTGTGGCTGCTGGTGGTGAAGTTGCCCCCCTCAGGCTGTTCCTGTTTGGAGAGGTTGGGTTTGCTCCCTGCTCACCTCCTGCCTGAAGGCTTTCCTGAAGCCACTGTGGCTGCTGGGGGCAAAGGCACGTCCTGGGACACAGCTGACAACTGCAGGCATCCCATTCTCACAGGTTGTGTTCTTCTTTGCATCCACGTGGAGGTGGTTGCCCAGCTTGCAGCTGGAGATGTGAGCTTCATTCCCACTGCAGTCCATTGAGTAAGGCCAATAGTGCTGCTTCCTCCTGCTGGCAAACATCCTGCAGGGAGAGACAGAGGACAGAGCCCTAGGAGCCCAGGAAAACTGCACTGGTAGAGCTACAGCTGGGGAAAAAAGAATGTCTGGAAAGAAAGTGAGGCTTAAGAACATCACAGAACTGTCAGGGCTGGAAAGGAGCTCAAGGCTCAGCCAGTTCCAACCCCCCTGCCATGGCCAGGGACACCTCACACCACAGCAGGTTGCTCACAGCCACCTCCAGCCTGGCTGCAAACACCTCCAGGGATGAGGCTTCCACCACCTCCCTGGGCAGCCTGTGCCAGGCTCTCACCACCCTCATGGGGAACAACTTCCTCACAGCCAAGCTGAATCTCCCCACTTCCAGTTTTGTCCCATTCCCCTCAGTCCTATCATTGCTGCTGAAGGCTGATCCATTCAGCCACACAAGGACCCTCTGTGAGGAGTCACCTGGGAGTGAAGAGGTCACCTCCTGCAGGCAAAGATGAGAGTGGGAATCCACAGTGCAGCCTGAGCTGCAACCCTGCTCCTGAAGGAGAGACACACAGCAGAGAGCCCTGGGGGCAGAGATCAGGCAGTGTCCAAACAGAGTCTGAGCACAAACAGCAGGGAGCTTAGACAGGAAACTGCTGGAGAGAGTCCAGGGGAGGCTGGGAAGATGCTGAGGGGCCTGGAGCAGCTCTGTGAGGAGCAAAGGCTGAGAGCCCTGGGGCTGAGAGCCTGCAGAAGAGCAGCCCCAGAGGGGAGCTGAGCAATGCTCAGCAAGAGCTGAAGAAGCTGTGAAGGACAAGAGGCTGGGGCCAGGCTCTGCTCAGTGGTGCCCAGGGCCAGGCCAAGGGGCAGAGAGCACAAACTGGCACCCAGGATATTCCACATCAGCATGAGGAGGAAATTCTTTGCTGTAAAGATGCTGGAGGCCTGGAGCAGGCTGTCCAGAGAGGTTGTGTGGAGAGCTTCCAACCCCCCCTGGGCACTGTGCTCCTGGGCAGGCTGCTGTGGGAGCCCTGCTGGAGCAGGGGGTTGGACTGGACGATGTGCTGCCCAGGGAGGTGGTGGAATCACCACCCCTGGAGGTGTTCAAAAGGGGATTGGATGTGGCACTTGGTGCCATAGTTCAGTAGTCATCAGGTGCTGGGTGAGAGGTTGGACTTGATGATCTTTGAGGTCTTTTCCAACCTTATTGATTCTATGGTTCTATGAGCTCCAGAGCTCCCTTCCCAAGCCCTGACCATGCTGGGATTCTGGGATGTGGAGCAAAGCTGGCAGCTTTTTCTTCCTCTTCCTTACAGCACCCAGGATGCCCTAACTGTACCAAAAAGCCACAGAAACCTCTGCTGTTGGACTGCTGGAGCTCAGCACCTAGGCCCAGCTTGCCCTTTAGCTGCCCTCTTGGGCTGCAGAGCCACGGGGCAGATTCAGGAGGGACCTTACACACTGTGTGTGATGCCTTCAGCCATCCATGGGTACTGCTCCACACTCTGCCACCATGGAGCAGCTCTGCCCCAGGCCATGTGCTCAGTGTGGAAGTGAGACCCTGGAGGAGCCCTTCCAGAGAGCCCTCCCCAGACACGTGCAGGGGGAGCCACGAACCGCACAGCAGACAAGAGCGAGCCTGGCTTGGAGAAGTCATCATGGGGATGCCTCAGAATAGCAAACAATGACCTCAGCCTGGAAATTTCAGCAGGCAGTCACATCTGGTTGGTATTAACAGCCCTTGGTAGGCTGGGGGGAAGGAGGCAGAGAGAGGAGAAAGCTCCACCTCATTTCCCCAGGAAGAGAGAGAGGAAAGGAGGAGGCTGCAGAGGGCCTTTGCAGACCCCGGCTCAGGGCATCCCTGCTGGTGACTTTGTGACACACCAAGGGAGCAGCCCAGCCCTCCCCAGCCCATTCCAGGTCAATCTGGAGTCCAAATAGGATCACAGAATTGTTAGGGTTGGAAGGGACCTCAAGGCTCAGCCACTTCCAACCCCCTGCCATGGGCAGGGACACCTCACACTACAGCAGGTTGCTCACAGCCACCTCCAGCCTGGCTGCAAACACCTCCAGGGATGAGGCTTCCACCACCTCCCTGGGCAACCTGTGCCAGGCTCTTACCACCCTCCTGGGGAACAACTTCTTCCTCACATCCAGTCTGAATCTCCCCACTTCTAGTTTTGCTCCATCCCCCCCAGTCCCATCCCTCCCTGACACCCTCAAAAGTCCCTCCCCAGCTTTCTTGTAGCCCCCTGCAGATCCTGGAAGGCCATTATCATTCCTGTGGGTGAGGGAAGAGGGACCTTCATCACATCAGCTTTGCTCCGAGACCCAGGTTAAGCCCAAGGGCTGGTGGAAAGGTTTAGCTAAAGCAGCCATGCTGTGATGAATGCCTCTGAGGGCACTTGGGGAGCAGAAACCTTGCACACATGGCCAGGAAAACTCACCCAAAGCAGGAGCAGGAGCTGGGGAGCTGCAACTCAGGGCTGTGAGCAGAAAGCTTCTGCCCTTGAGAGGTTCTTCAAGCACTTACTGAAATCAAGTCTGGTGCCTTCAGCCTCAGGGAGGCAGGAAAGAAGCCAGACCTGCCAGCTTCTGCCCAAGCCCTTCAGCCCCTGCCTTTGCTAGGGACAACCCAGACCAGGAGGCCTCCTGCTGCAAGCACAGAAGTGGCTGACTGCCCCCCACACCTGACCAGCCTCAGGGTGGGTTCCCAGTCCCAGCAGCCTGAGAGATGCTGTTTGGGCTGACATTGAGTGAAGGAACTGTTGAGATCCTCCATCCTGTGAGGATTTGGCTGTAAGGCCTTGTAAGGCTTCAGGTCTAGCTCAGGAGGCTTCAGGTCCTGCTCAGGAGGCTTCAGGTCCAGCTCTCTGCCTTAGCCATTTCCAGTCACAAACTGCCACTCTCCCTCAGAAGCCCTTCAGGTCCCCCTCAAGAGCCACTCAGGCCCCTCTCTGGAGCTCTTGAGGTCCCCCCCTGGAGCCCTTCAGGTCCCCCTCAGGAGCCACTCAGGTCCAGCTCTCTGCCTTAGCCCTCTCCAGTCACAGACTTCCACTCTCCCAGCAGAATGACTTTGATGCTCTCCCTCTTTCCCCACCAGAGCAGGAACAGGGAGGAGGAGCTGACAAGTGGTGCCTATAGAAGATCCCTTTGAAGGATGAGGATGGAAACAACACTGAGATTTGTTTCATTTCCTACCATAAATCCTGCTGTCAGCTGCAGAGCCTGAGCTACATCCAGGAACAAAAAGCCTGGCACTGGGACAAGGATGAACTAAGTTGTTTTCTTCCAAGCCAGACCCATCTGCAACTCATTTCACCTCCCACCACTGTGCAGAAGCAGAGGAACAGCAAACTCAGCGTGGAGTTGGGATGTGGGAAGGGGGCAACTCCTGCCCCTGGCCAGCAGAAACCTGATCCTGGCCCATTCCAGCTGTGGCGAGCAGGATCTGCCCTTAGAAGGAAGGTATTGGAGGGAGAGCAAAGCCTGAGGAGTGAGAAGAGCATTGCTGAGGCTTCAGACTCAGATGGAGAGGAGGTTTAGTTCCAGTGACCAGCTAGAGAGAGGCTCCAGAGGGGGACCTGAGTGGCTCCTGAGAGGGACCTTGAAGGGCTCCTGAGAGGGACCTGAAGGGCTCCTGAGAGGGACCTTGAAGGGCTCCAGAGGGGGACCTGAAGGGCTCCTGAGGGGGACCTGAAGGGCTCCTGAGGGGGACCTGAGTGGTTCCTGAGGGGGACTTGAAGGGCTCCAGAGGGGGACCTGAAGGGCTCCTGAGAGGGACCTGAAGGGCTCCAGAGAGGCACCTGAAGGGCTCCTGAGGGGGACCTGAGTGGTTCCTGAGGGGGACTTGAAGGGCTCCAGAGGGGGACCTGAAGGGCTCCTGAGGGACAGTGGAAGTTTGTGACTGGAAATGGCTAAGGCAGAGAGCTGGACCCGAAGCCTCCTGAGCTGGACCCAAAGCCTCCTGAGCTGGACCTGAAGCCTTCTCAAGGCCTTACAGCCTCTCCAAGAGCAGAAAGTGCGTGGGCCAAAGCAGAGAGGAGGCTCTCCTGGCCCAGCAAAGCAGATTGCTGTGGTCATCACTCCAGTGCCTCCAACATGAAGCAAAGATGATGATTTGTGAAGCTCCCAGCCCAGAACTGGGAGCTGGACAACCTGTTCCAGTGTCTCCCCACCCTCCCTGTGAGGAATGCCTTTCCAACCTCCAGCCTCAATCTGCCTTCCTCAAGCTCCTTCCTCAGTGTTTCCACGTGCACACGTGCAGGACAAGCCCCCAGAACCCTTTTCCTTAGGGCAGATGTCTCCAGCTGCTCAAGTGAATGCTTTTCTTGGAAACACCACCACTGAGAAGCAGGAAAGAGTCCACTTTGGCTTCCCAGAGGTGATTTATTTCTGCCCTCCTGCTCTGCTGCAGGGGATGGGAAACCTCAGAGCTGAGCTTGAGCTGCTCTGCTGGGAACAAATCCTCCTCTAAGCAGTGTCCAGGGGACACCATGAGACTGCCTGGTAGCAATCATCAGCTCTCTGCTCAGCTCCCTGGGAAGCCTGAAAGGAGAGTTCCCCCTGGGTAACACTGAGCTGAACTTCTTTGTGCTGCTCTGTGGCTGTGTGCTTTGCCAGCCCAAGGACCTCTCCAATTGATCACCACCTCGCTAATGAAAGAGATGAAACTTGGCCAAGCAGGTCCAGGGGGAGCCTTCAGAAATAGCAACTGCAGAGGCCAAAAGGAGCAGGCAGGAAAACCACAACTCCTGCCTGGGGGAGGCAGCTCTCCCCCTGACCAGTTGATGCTTTTTCTGCTCCAGAGGTCAGGAAAGAAATGAGACCAAATTTCACTTCAACTCTTCTGCATCTGCTTTAGGGTCTCCCCGCTGGGGAACAGAGCAGACAGAAGCAAGGCTGTGATGGAGGCTGCTGACCCAATGCAAGCTGAAGCAGTGACACCAAGGGACTCTCCCCTTCTACTCTGCTCTGCTGAGACCCCACTTCTGGCACTGCCTCCAGTTCTGCTGCCCCCAACACAAGAGGGACCTGGAGCTGCTGGAGAGAGTCCAGAGGAGGCCACAAAGCTGAGCAGAGGGCTGGAGAACCTCCCCTTTGGGGACAGGGTGGGAGAGCTGGGGCTGTTCAGCCTGGAGAAGAAAAGGCTCCAGGCAGACCTCAGAGCAGCCTTCCAGTACCTGAGAGGGGCTCCAGGAGAGCTGGGGAGGGACTTTGGACCAGGGCTGGGAGTGCCAGGAAATGGATTGGAGCTTGAGAAGTGCAGATTGAGGCTGAAGATTGGGAAGAAATTCTTCCCAGGGAGGGTGGGGAGACACTGGCACAGGTTGCCCAGGGAGCCTGTGGCTGTCCCCTCCTTGGAGGTGCTCAAGGCCAGGCTGGATGAGCCCTGAGCAGCCCGGGCTGGTGAGAGGTGTCCCTGCCCCTGGCAGGGGGGGGGGGTTGGAACTGGAGGAGCTTGCAGGTCCCTTCCAAGCCAAGCCATTCTCTAATCCTCTGCTTCCTTGGGCCACCTCTCCCGTGGGAGGACCTCCCAAAGCCTCACTGCAGCAGGTCCTGGGCCAGCAGGGTGGGGATCAACCACCTCCCCCCTGGCCTGCCGCAGGAAACGCTTCACGTGGCAAATATTTACACAGGAGGAAAATCTGACCTGAAGGAATGGAGCAGCCCTTGGGGGAGGTGTAGGGGGTGGGGGAAAGCTTTCCCTACCTTGAGCTCTGCAGTTGCCATCTGACAGTTTGCATCTCGAGAACAAGGCTCCGAGTGTTGGCGGCCAGGCTCGGCGCGCACACACAGACAGCCAGACAGACAGACACAGCTCTGC
Source organism: Dryobates pubescens (assembly GCF_014839835.1). NCBI lineage: Eukaryota > Metazoa > Chordata > Aves > Piciformes > Picidae > Dryobates > Dryobates pubescens. The sequence goes on from NC_071642.1 coordinate 7,137,314, forward strand.
TCTTACTTGTAGACATTGGTGTTGTATTTCCTCTCGCTGGGAAAGCCAAACATGCCACAGACCACTCGAGAGTTCTTCATGGTCCAGTGCTTGTCACAAATCTGCTTCCAGCTGCCTTCCTCCTTCACCTCCACGTAACCCTCCGTCACCGGCACGCGCTTGCGGTAGGTGGCCAGGATGGGACGGATCCTGATGTCCTCCACCTGGATGTTCATGTTCTGCAGGCACAGAAAGGAGCAGGCAGCATGAGCATAACAGGCTTGTCAGGGCTGGAAGGGAGCTCGAGGCTCAGCCAGGTCTCTCTGCTCCCACAGGCTTGCTGCTGGTGTGCCTGGGAGGCCGTGGGGTGGGGGAATTGGGGAGCTCCAGGTGCCCCAGGGGAGCTCCAGGTGCCCCAGGGGAGCTCCAGCACCATCCCTTTCACAGCATAAAATCAGAGCTGTCAGGGCTGGAAGGGAGCTCAAGGCTCAGCCAGGTCTCTCTCTGCTCCCACAGGCTTGCTGCTGGTGTGCCTGGGAGGCTGTGGGGTGGGGGAATCAGGAGCTCCAGGTGCCCCAGGGGAGCTCCAGCACCATCCCTTTCACAGCATAAAATCACAGAGCTGTCAGGGCTGGAAGGGACCTCAAGGCTCAGCCAGTTCCAACCCCTCTGCCATGGCCAGGGACACCTCACAGCAGAGCAGGTTGCTCACAGCCACAAAGCAGAGGACTCCACAAGGAAAAAGACACAGGGCAGGGTCTGAGCCTAGCAGAACCAAAAAGCTGAGGCATGCTCCAGTTCTCCTCCACCTTACTGGAGCTTCAGGGAGCTCTCTGAATGACAAGGGAACAGAAATCAAAGGTTTAATGAAGTGACTTTGGCCACTCTGAGGAAATTGGTTCCAAGGCAAAAGGGAAAACTCTCACAAATAAACAAAAACCTAAACCCAAACTGATTTGAGTCTATCACAGAACCACAGAACTGGCAGGGCTGGAAGGGACCTCAAGGCTCAGCCAGCTCCAACCCCCCTGCCATGGGCAGGGACACCTCACACCACAGCAGGTTGCTCACAGCCACCTCCAGCCTGGCTGCAAACACCTCCAGGGATGAGGCTTCCACCACCTCCCTGGGCAGCCTGTGCCAGGCTCTCACCACCCTCCTGGGGAACAACTTCTTCCTCACAGCCAATCTGAATCTCCCCACTTCTAGTTTTGCTCCATCCCTCCCAGTCCTATCCCTCCCTGACACCCTCAGAAGTCCCTTCCCAGCTTTCTTGTAGCCCCCTTCAGATCCTGGAAGGCCACAAGAAGGTCTCCTGGGAGCCTTCTCCTCTGATTCAGTTGGGAAAGTCCTCCAAGATCAGCCAGTCCAAGCATTCTCTGGCTCTGCCAAGGCTGAGGCTAAACCGTGGCCCTCAGCACCACATCTCGAAGGTTTTGAAGCCCCCCCCCAAGGAAGGGGATTCAGCCACCTCCCTGGGCAGCCTATGCCAGGCTTGGAGAACCCTTTCAGTGAAGAAGTTCCTTCTAATGTCCATCCTAAACCTCCCTTGGGACAACTTGAAGCCATTTCCTCTTCTCCTCTCACCTATTCCTTGGCAGAAGAGCCCAGCCCCCACCTGGCTCCAGCCCCGTCTCAGGGAGCTGTAGAGAGCCAGAAGCTCTCCCCTCAGCCTCTTTTTCTCCAGGCCCCCAGCTCCCTCAGCTGCTCCTCCCCAGCCCTGTTCTCCAAACCCTTCCCCAGCTTCCTTGGTCTTCTCTAGCCCCTCAAGGTCCTTCTTGGAGTGAGTAGCCCCAGGCTGAACCCAGCACTGGATGCTGTTGGCTGGGCACAGCTGCAGATGTTGTTGTTTTTCCCATCAGGAGGAAAACAAAACCCACCAAAACCCAACCCAAAGCATTAATTTCCAAATGGCCACACAGCAAATCTGCTTTGTTACTTAAATTCATTCAAGTTCTTGTTTCAGAAGCTCTTTGACCTTATTTGATGGAATGAACCCAGCTCAGCTTTGCTAGGTCCACCTTAATGCTGGCAGGGTGCAGGGAAGCAGGAGCCCTGAGCAAGGAAAAGGGCTTTTGGGGCTCTCCCAAAGCCACTGAACATCCTCTCCTCTGCCCCTGGGTGCAGGGAAGCAGGAGCCCTGGGCAAGGAAAGGGCTCTCCCAAAGCCACTGAACATCCTCTCCTCTGCCCCTGGGTGCAGGGAAGCAGGAGCCCTGGGTAAGGAAAGGGACTTCTGGGGCTCTCCCAAAGCCACTGCACATCCTCTCCTCTGCCCCTGGGTGCAGGGAAGCAGGAGCCCTGGGCAAGGAAAGGGCTCTCCCAAAACCACTGAACATCCTCTCCTCTGCCCCTGGGTGCAGGGAAGCAGGAGCCCTGGGTAAGGAAAGGGCTCTCCCAAAGCCACTGCACATCCTCTCCTCTGCCCCTGGGTGCAGGGAAGCAGAAGCCCTGGGCAAGAAAAGGGCTCTCCCAAAACCACTGAACATCCTCTCCTCTGCCCCTGGGTGCAGGGAAGCAGGAGCCCTGGGTAAGGAAAGGGCTCTCCCAAAGCCACTGAACATCCTCTCCTCTGCCTCTGGGATCCCCCCCATGTGCTGAGAGCAGCATTTCACCACTGCCCCAAGCCAGGTTTCCTCCTCCAGCTTGGAGCCTCGCTGGGAGCAGCAAAATGAGTCATGGAGCTTGGAGCCTACGTGAGGAGGGCAGTGCACAACCCAACCTTGCAGGGACCCAAGCCCAGGAGCAAAAGCTGACTGGAAAATATCTGCTGTGGTAAGCAGCTACAAAAGAGCTACTGAAAGTTTGGGTTTCTTTGCTTCCAGGAGACCTTTTCTTGTCAAAAATAAAATAAACCAAATAACTGTAGGAGCCCACGTGGGTGTGCTGAGTTACATCAGGGCTGAGGAATCCTCCCCCTCCCCTGCTCCAATTCAGTCACTTGGAAGAGGGGAAGGATGCCCAGAGGTTTAAAGGGCTCTGGTCAGGGCTGAGCAGGGAGGTATTGAGGTCAGGGAGGGCAGAGGAGGACGTGCAGAGGCCTGCAGATCACACGTGGCTCCCCCAGCTCCCCAGCTGATGCACCCACACTTGATGCAACTGACAGACCCTGGGCACTGGGGAGAAAGAGCTGGGAGGGGAGAGGAGAGGGAGAGGAGAGGGAGAGGAGAGGGAGAGGAGAGGGAGAGGAGAGGGAGAGGAGAGGGAGAGGAGAGGGAGAGGAGAGGGAGAGGAGAGGGAGAGGAGAGGGAGAGGAGAGGGAGAGGAGAGGGAGAGGAGAGGGAGAGGAGAGGGAGAGGAGAGGGAGAGGAGAGGGAGAGGAGAGGGAGAGGAGAGGGAGAGGAGAGGGAGAGGAGAGGGAGAGGAGGAGAGGGAGAGGAGCATCATCTCCTCCTCATCCACATCTCTGCCCCCAGCACCCTGAGCAAGTCACTTCAGGGAGTTTAATTGCTCTCCCCAAATGGGTTCCATAACTCCTCTCCCCCAAAGGGTTCTTAATTCCCCTCCCCAAAAGGGTTCTTAATTCCTCTCCCCAAAAGGGTTCTTAATTCCTCTACCCCCAACAGGGGTCTTAATTCCTCTCCCCCAAAGGGGTCTTAAGTTTTCTCCCCAACAAGGATCTTAATTCCGCTCCCCAAAAGGGGCTTTAATTCCTCTCTGCCAAAGGGTCTTAATTCTTCTCCCCCAAAGGTTTCTTTAACTCCTGTCCCCCAAAGGGTTCTCAATTCCTCTCCCCAAAAGGTTAATACCCCTCCCCCAAAGGGGTTTTCAATGGTGAGACACTGGGACAGGCTGCCCAGGGAGGTGGTTGAGGCTCCATCCCTGCAGCCACTCAAGATCAGCCTTGCTGTGGCCCTGGGCAGCCTGCTCCCGTTGGAGGTGTCCCTGCTGCCTGCAGGGAGGTTGGACAAGACCTTGAGGATCCCTTCCAACCTGATGCAATCTGGGAATCTGTAAACCCACTTGAACTGAGCATGGTCTGCTGAAGATCCAGAGGCCTGTTGAAAAGAGGAACCCAAAGGAGAGAGCCAAAGCTTCAAAGTGCACTGGAGAGGATCCCAGGATGTTAGGGGTTGGAAGGGACCTCCAAAGATCATCCAGACCAAGCCCCCTGCCAGAGCAGGACCATAGAACCCAACACAGGTCACACAGAACACATCCAGTTGGGGCTGGAAAGGCTTCAGAGAAGGAGACTCCACAACCTCTCTGGGCAGCCTGCTCCAGGGCTCTGGGACCCTCACAGTGAAGAAGATCCTCCTCATGCTGAGGAGGAGAGAGCAAAGCAGGCAGCAAAGGTGCACTGACAGCTGAAAGGGGCTCAGCCAGCCTGAAGTGAGATTTTCCCCCTGCAGGGCACACCCACCCTAGCTCAAGCCCTAAGTAATCTTTGCTACACCTCAGCATCAGCTCCACCACACAAAGAAGTGAAGCCAGGACCTTCTTCCAGGAGCAGCCCAGCCCAGCAATGTCCTAAAGCCCACCTGTGCCTTTCCCTTCACAGCTACTTCCATTGCACTTGAGGGTAGCCAGGTCAGAAGCCACAGTCCTTGGCAGGATGGAGAGGAAGAGTGTTGGGCTCCCAGTGTGAACTCACACTCAGGACTGGTGGCCAAGGTGCCTGTGCTGTGTGAGGAAGCTGCATGGCAGCTCTTGCTCACCCCAAGTGACCCATGCAGAGTGCCAGGCCAGATGGGGCTCCACAGGAGAGCCTCTGCTGTCAGGATGGCCTGGGAGAGTTGGAGTTGTTCAGCCTGGAGAAGAGAAGGCTCCAGGAAGCAGCCTTCCAGGATTAGAAGAGGGCTGCAGGAGTGCTGGGGAGGGACTTTGTACAAAGGTCTGGAGGGACAGGGATCTGCTGGAGAGGCTCCAGCGGAGGGCTGTGAGGATGCTGAGGGACTGCAGCACTGCCTGGGGAGCAGAGGCTGAGGGCCCTGGGGGTGGTTAGCCTGGAGAGGAGAAGGCTGAGAGGGGATTTAATAAAGGTTTATCAATATCTGAGGGCTGGGGGTCAGGAGGGAGGGGACAGGCTCTGCTCACTTGCTCCCTGGGATAGGACAAGGGGCAATGGATGTAAGCTGCAGCGCAGGAGGTTCCACCTCAACACGAGGGGAAACTTTACTGTGAGGGTCCCAGAGCCCTGGAGCAGGCTGCCCAGAGAGGTTGTGGAGTCTCCTTCTCTGGAGACTTTCCAGCCCTGTCTGGATGTGTTCCTGTGTGACCTGAGCTGGATCCTATGCTCCTGCTCTGGCAGGGGGGTTGGACTCGATGACCTCTTTGGGTCCCTTCCAACCCCTGTGCCAGGAGGAGAGGTGATGGTTTCAGGCTTGGAAGGAGCTGGATTGAGATTGGACACAAGGAAGAAATTCTTCCCCAGGAGGGTGGTGAGGCACAGGAACAGGTTGCCCAGAGAAGCTGTGGAGGCTCCAAGCCTGGCAGTGTTGAGAGCCAGGTTGGGTGAGACCTTGAGCAAGCTGGGCTGGTGGAAAGTGTCCCTGCCTGTGGCAGGGGCTTGGCACTGGATGACCTTTAAGGTCAATCCTAACCCAAACCATTCTATCATGTGGGGAAACTCGAGGAGCCCAGAGCTGCTTCTCCACTGACTGCTTGGACTGGGTTGTCCTTGCTGGTCACTTTACAGGGGTGCCAAGTAAGGTGCAGGTTAAATGGCTTCTACTTGGGCCTGAGGAAAACCCAAACCACTGCCAGAGGCAGGGCAATAGCTGAAGCACTGCAGAGGTCCCACAACACATCTCTGCCCCCCCCTCAGAGGTGCTGACATGGAGGCAAAAAGCAATCCTGCCCTGACATGGGGCTGTGTTCAGAGACTCCAAGCCTTTTGCCACAGCCTTTTGCCAAGAAAGAGGAAATAAAAACCTGAGAGAGAGCAAACTAGCAAGCAATAAGCCAACATCTCACCCCCCTGAGGCCACTTCAGCCTTCAGATAGCTGCAGCAGACCGGCATGGAATGACATTTTCAGGACCTGTCTGAGAGCAAAGCCAACCCCAGCCCCTTCCCCACTCACAGAGAGGCTTCAGAGCAGAGAATCACTGCAGCAGCAGCAGCAGCAGCCCCAGGGCTTTGCACCCAGCCTGGGCAAAGAGCAAAACCTCTGAGGAAGCCCCAAGCTGCTGCAGATCTCGGTTCTACAGCGGCAGCCTCAAGGGCAAAGGGACAACAAACAAGGAGAAAGGACCACGGAGAGCTTTCTGCTGATCACCCTTTGAACGGTTTCCTTTCACTGCTGAGCCTTTGTCTCTCTGGGAGCCACTCAAACCCAGGCAGGGAGATGACTCTTTTACCTTCCAGCACCAACGTGGAGAGCAGCTGGGCTGATGGGGAAAACAGCCTGCTCATAAAAACCTCAGCAGCAAACAATCCCTTAATAGCCAGAGCAGAGCTTTTTCACATCAGCCTCTCCAGGCTGGGTGTCCACGTGGAGACAAATGCCTGCAACAAGCTGCCACAGCCACCAGGAAACCTCAGCCCTGAAAGCTTTGCTTGTGCTCACCCTGCAGCCAGGCACAGCGGCTACAAGGGAGGCTGGAAACTCATGGAAGGGCTCTCAGATGGAAGGGGCCTCAGGGATCATCTGCTCCAACCCCCCTGCCATGGGCAGGGACACCTCTCAGCTACACTTAGCTGCTGGAAACTCATGGGAGGGCTCTCAGATGGAAGGGACCTCAGAGATCATCTACTCCAACCCCCCTGCCATGGGCAAGGACACCTCTCAGCTACACTTAGCTGCTGGAAACTCATGGGAGGGCTCTCAGATGGAAGGGACCTCAGAGATCATCTACTCCAACCCCCCTGCCATGGGCAGGGACACCTCTCAGCTACACTTAGCTGCTGGAAACTCATGGAATGGCTCTCAGATGGAAGGGGCCTCAGAGATCATCTACGCCAACCCCCCTGCCATGGGCAAGGACACCTCTCAGCTACACTTAGCTGCTGGAAATTCACAGAAAGGTTCAGATGGAAGGGACCTCAGGGATCATAGAATCACAGAATTGTCAGGGTTGGAAAGGACCTCAAGGCTCAGCCAGTTCCAACCCCCCTGCCATGGGCAGGGACACCTCACACCACAGCAGGTTGCTCACAGCCACCTCCAGCCTGGCTGCAAACACCTCCAGGCAGGAGGCTTCCACCACCTCCCTGGGCAACCTGTGCCAGGCTCTCACCACCCTCATGGGGAACAACTTCTTCCTGACATCCAGTCTGAGACCATCCACTCCAACACCCAGCCATGGCAGGGACACCTCTCAGCTAGACTTGGCTCATCCAGCCTGGCTTTGAATATCTCCAGGCAGGAGGCATCCACAGCCTTCCTGGGCAACCTGTTCCAGAGTCTGGTTAAAGTGAGTGGTGAGAGGCTGGAGTGTGCCCACAGAAAGGCAATGAGGCTGGAGAAGGGCCTAGAGCACCTGGGCTATGAGGGGCTGAGGGAGCTGGGGGTGTCCAGGCTGGAGAAGAGGAGGCTGAGGGAGACCTCATTGCTCTCTGCAGCTCCCTGAGGGAGGTTGGAGCTAGGAGGGGGCAGCCTCTGCTCCTTGGTGGCAAGGGACAGGACCAGAGGAAATGGTCCCAAGCTGCCCCAGGGGAGGTTCAGGCTGGAGGCTAGGAAATGTTTCTTCACAGAGAGGGTTCTCAAACACTGGAATGGTCTGCCCAGGGCAGTGCTGGAGTCCCCATCCCTGGGGGTGAATGAGCAGCCTGGGGACCTGGTGCTTAAGGACATAGTTTAAGGTTGACCCTTCAGGGCTGGGTCAAGGGTTGGAGCTTGGAGGTCTGTCCCAACCAGCTCTATTCTGTGCTCCTGTGTGATTCTGAGACCCTCCTCTGCAGAGCCCCTGCTGACATCCCAGCTGCTGGGGCTTGCTTTCAGGCAGGAGCTGGTGACTCAGCCCCGGGGTGCTGCCTGCAGGCTGGGAGGCAGCAGCTGCTGTCGCTAGGAGGGGGAATCTCCTCCCTGCATCGATTGCTGTGCATCCTCGAGGCTGTCACAGGAAGGAAGGGGATGGGGGAGGCTGGGCAGCGGAGCAGGACACCCTCCAACGTGCTGCCCTGGCGAGAATCGTTCTGCCAGCACAAAGCAGACAGCAGAAGGTGAAAGCAAACATCAGGAGAGTTGTGTCAGCTTTTGCAAGGGGAGCCCAAGCCCTGGGGAAGTGTTTGGTTCAGAGGCTGGAAACAAAAGCAGCTGAGGCCCATGTGAAAACTTTCCAAGCCAGGAATCCTTTTGTGAGAGCTCAACACCAACCCCCTTGCAATTTCCACCCCCCCTCTCCCTTGCTGTCTCTGGGCAGGCCCTGGCTCTCTGAAGCTGAGATTCATTGGTTTCATAACCACATTGGCTTCTGGTGGGCTTGTGAGGCCAAAGTGTGGCACTTGGATGTGGGGTGGAGGGGAACAGGGTCCAGCCCAGAAGAGTTTGACACTTTTTTCCTTCCCCCCCCCCCCCCCCCCCCCCCCCCCCCCCTTTTCCTTCTTAATACTAATTGCTATTAGTGTTGGGTGTCCAAGCTCACCTCTTTGCCTGGGGCAGGTGGAATCACAGCATCACTCCAGCTGAAAAGACCTCCAAGATCACCCAGCCCAAGCACTCCCTAACGCTGCCAAGGTTGGGGTTAAGCCATGGCCCTCAGCACCACATCCCTGCAGCTCTGAAACCCCTCCAGGGATGGGGATTCAACCACCTCCCTGGGCAGCCTGGGCCAGGCTTGGAGAACCCTTCCAGTGGAGAGGTTTCCTCTGAGGGCCAACCTAAAGCTCCCCTGGGGCAACTTGAGGCCAAGTCCTGCTGCTTGTTCCTTGGGAGAAGAGACCAAGCCCTACCTGGCTCCAGCCTCCATTAAGGGTAGAGAACCAAAAGGTCTCCCCTCAGCTTTCTTTGCTCCAGGCTGAACACCCCCAGCTCCCTCAGCTGCTCCTCCCCAGCCCTCTTCTCCAGACCCTTCCCCAGCTTGGTTGCCCTTCTCTGGCCCTGCTCCAGCTCCTCAGTGTCCTTTTTGCAGCGAGGAGCCCAAAACTGACCCCAGCCCTCAAGGTTTGGCCTCAGCAGTGCCCAGCCCCAGGGCACAATCCCTGCCCTGCTCCTGCTGCCCACACATCCTTCCCCCCAGCCTCCATTTCAGCAGGGCCAGGAGGCTGTGGGAGGCCTCTGGCTCTACCTAGCCCACATCCCTTGCTCTCCTGCTGCAAGATTCTCTGTGATTCACTCTCACTCTTCCTTCCTTCCTTCCTTCCTTCCTGCCTGCCTTCCTTCCTTCCTGCCTGCCTTCCTTTCTTCCTGCCTGCCTTCCTGCCTTCCTTCATGCCTTCCTGCCTGCCTTCCTTCCTTCCTGCCTTCCTTCCTTCCTGCCTGCCTTCCTTCTGCCTGACCTGTCCCAGTGCTCCACAGACACAGGATCCTATTCAGCTCAGCACTTTCCCTTGGCAGTGGGGCTCCAGGATTTCCTGGTGTCTCAAACCACCCAGACAAAAATGCTGTAACATGGACAAGAAATTATTTCCTCTCCCCCCCCCCGCCCAGTTCAGACCATAACACACCAAAAAAAATCTTTCCACACAGACCCTGCCCAGCCCAGAATCCTCTTCCCTGCTGCACTGAAACCCTTCAGACTCAGCTTACTGAGCTGTGGGGGTTTTTTTCCCCCTTCCTCCCCTCCCCCCCCCCATGAAGATGACTTTTTAGGAAGCTTTCTCTTCACACAGCCAGGAATGGGTGGAATCTGTTTTGATTTAAACATCTGGAGCTGTGCCTCTGAGTCACTCACAAGGTCCCAGCTGTTAGATCAACACAGGGAAAGAGATGCTGCAAGGCAAAGCTGGGGGTGGGCAGTGACACCCCCCCTGGGAACATCCTGCTGGAGTGGGCTGCAAGCACTTTTGGTCCTGGCTTTGTGCAGGGACAAAAGGGTGAGAGGGCTGAGAGTGCAAGCCAGGATTGGTGTCCAGGAGCAAATGGTGCAGATGGAAGGAGGACAGAAGCCAAGGCCTTTGCTGAGCCCTCAGAGGCTTCAGGGGCAGCCTGGTGCTTGCCAATGCAAAGCAGGCTGAGGAGAAGCACTGGGAAAAGAGAGACCCTGGGGACAGAAGTGAGGGAAGGCAACAACCCTGAACCCTGGAGGTGCTTTGGCCTTGGGGACAGGCTCAGCCTGGGGGGAGAAGCTGCTCTGAGTCATGGTCTGAGGGTTTCACAACGAGCAAAGCTCTCACAGTCTCCAGAGAATCATTAAGGTTGGAATCACAGCATCATAGAAGGGTAGGGGTTGGAAGGGGCCTTGAAAGAACATTCAGTCCAACCCCCCCTGCCAGATCTCACTGGAATGCATCCAGGCAGGTCTTGAATATCTCCTCTTAAGCCCAGTCCTCAACCCAGCACCCCCTTCATGACTCTTTGTAAACATTTCCAGTGAGGAAACAGAGCCTGGGGAAGAGCAGCCCCAGAGGGCAGCTGAACAGTGCTCAGCAGGAGCTAAAGGAGCTGAAGGGGACAAGAGGCTGGGGCCAGGCTCTCATCAGTGGTGCCCAGGGACAGGACAAGGGGCAGAGAGCACAAACTAGCACCCAGGAGGTTCCATCTCACCATGAGGAGAAAGTTGTTTGGTGTGAGGGTGCTGGAGGCCTGGAGCAGGCTGCCCAGGGAGGTTGTGGAGAGCTTCCAACCCCCCCTGGGCACTGTGCTGCTGGGCAAGCTGCTGGGGGAGCCCTGCTGGAGCAGGGGGGTTGGAGTGGCTGAGCTCCAGAGCTCCCTTCCCAAGCCCTGACCATGCTGGGATTCTGGGATGTGGAGCAAAGCTGGCAGCTTTTTCTTCCTCTTCCTTACAGCACCCAGGATGCCCTAACTGTACCAAAAAGCCACAGAAACCTCTGCTGTTGGACTGCTGGAGCTCAGCACCTAGGCCCAGCTTGCCCTTTAGCTGCCCTCTTGGGCTGCAGAGCCGCGGGGCAGATTCAGGAGGGACCTTACACACTGTGTGTGATGCCTTCAGCCATCCATGGGTGCTGCTCCACACTCTTGCCACCAGCCCACGTGCTCAGTGTGGAAGTGAGACCCTGAGGGAGCCCTTCCAGAGAGCCCTCCCCAGACACGTGCAGGGGCAGCCACGAAGCGCACAGCAGAGAGGAAAGAGCCTGGCACCGTGGCTCAACTCACTTTGAACCTGGTACAAGCAGAGCCTTTGAGCCACTGGGCTTTGAAGTGAGCTGACTTTTCTTCCCCTGCTTCACACCCCCCCACACCCCCCCCCACCTCAAGAAGGGAAAAAGAGGGCCAGAAATAGCAGCAGAGCCTGGAATGTTTAGCCAGACCTTGTCTGCCCACCGTCTGGCCAGGTCTGCTCTCAGCTCCCTGCTCTGTTTGTGCCCCTGGAAGGGCTGCAGATATATTTAGAGGCTGTCCCTATTTGAAGCCTCGCTGTGTGCACAAGAGGAAGAGGGTGGACAACAAATATTTTGTTCAGGATGTTTTGAGGGGGAGTTAGGTTAAAAAAACAACACACACCCCCACCCGACCAAACCACCACCAAAACCCCAGCCCAGTGCTAAGAAAGAGATGAAAGGCAGGGAGTTGGCTCCTGTGGGCTTCCACTGACCTCCTCAAGCCTTCAAGGGTGCTGCAGGTGGGTCCAGGGCTGTGCTGGGACAACACAAAGTGGCTCCATGCAGCGCTGGGGAAAGCAGGGGATGGCATTCCCTGCTCCTGGCTCTGTGAACACAGCTCCCAGCAGCTTGCTGCCAAAGCCTCTGGCACCCTGCAAAGCCTCGAGGCAAACATTTGGGGCTGTGCACACAGCCACACTGCAGCACCTGGCAGCCTCCAAAGGAGCCTTCAGGCAGGTCCCACTCCCCCACTGCTTCCAGAGGCTGGTGAGCTGCAAGGCAAGGAGCAGCCAACAGCTGGCCTGCACCTCCTGCAGCCATTGCAGCCTGCTCTTTACACCTTTTGTTTGCCCCAGTGTGGCAACCAGGGAGGAGTGCAGCTCCCAGAGAGAGCTGTTGGCCATTGGGATGTGCTGCCCAGGGAGGTGGGGGAGTCACCACCCTTGGAGGTGCTCAGGAGGGGATTGGATGTGGCAATTGGAGCCATGGTTTAGTAGACATGAGGTGCTGGGTGACAGCTTGGACTCGATGACCTTTGAGGTCTCTTCCAACCTTATTGCTTCTATGACTCAGGACAGTCTAGATGCACACATCCTGCTCCCAGCCCTGCTCCTCCACTTAGGTTGTGCTTGCAGAGGAGTCACTGAGCTCCTAGAACCTGCTCTTTGCCCTCCCTGGCTTGCCCTGCCCCACCTGAAGAACAAGACCCAGTGCTCAGCTGGGGCAAGCAGAGAGCTCCCTGTGCTCAGAGATCCTCTGCTCCAGCAGCAGATCCCAGTTGGTTTATTTCACAAAGCTTCCAGCACTGCCCCTCAGCTGCTGCCTGCTCCTCTCCAGCTCCATCAGAGAAGCTTCCAGCACTGCCCCTCAGCTGCTGCCTGCTCCTCTCCAGCTCCATCAGAGAAGCTTCCAGCACTGCCCTTCAGCTGCTGCCTGCTCTCCCCAGCTCCATCAGAGAAGCTTCCAGCACTGCCCCTCAGCTGCTGCCTGCTCCTCTCCAGCTCCATCAGAGAAGCTTCCAGCACTGCCCCTCAGCTGCTGCCTGCTCCTCTCCAGCTCCATCAGAGAAGCTTCCAGCACTGCCCTTCAGCTGCTGCCTGCTCTCCCCAGCTCCATCAGAGAGGCTTCCAGCACTGCCCCTCAGCTGCTGCCTGCTCTCCCCAGCTCCATCAGAGGGTCCCAGCAAACACTTTGTGAGCTGCTCTGAGCACTTGAAAGCAGCACAGTGAGACTCTGCACCTCCCTTGAGCTCCCAAGAGCTCCCAGTGCCTCCAAGAGTCACCACAGCGAACAGAAGCGACTCAAATCCTCTGCCATCATGGTTAGACCCAAGCTGGCCACCAAGCCACTGACATGGACTCAAGAGCACACAAACCACAGCTTTGGCTCCAGGCTGTGGCTCCCCTCCTGGGGCTCTTTCCCTCACTCACCTCCAGACTTGGAACCTTTCACTCTGAGCCTGTGACCTGCAACTTGCCTTACAGAAGCCAGGGTCAGGCACTGCCCCTTCCCAGCAGGGCAGGGAGAGTGGAAAGGCTCAAGGGCAGGAAGAGCTGTGATGGAAGCCCTAAAACAGGAGCTGTGATGGGAAGCAATCTGCCTGAGCACACAGAGGGAGAGGCCAAGAGCTGCATGGCGACAGAAGGCTGCATCCTGTGCTACTTATCTGCAGCCTTTCCCAGCTGGGAGCTGGAGGTCTGCACCTTGGCCAACTCAGCTAACTGTGACTGCAAAGTGCTTCCACAATGGCATCTGAAACATTTACAGCTCATCACCTTCAGCCTTCATCCTGCTGCAAGGAGGCCAGCAGAAGGAGAACCCTCAGCAGGCTGCACCAAGCACATTGAGTGCAGCCACTGCTGGCTCCCCTTCATCTGCTGGCTGTCCAAACAGCAGTCTGCAGGCAGCCAGATCCACTTGGGAATCATCAGAGTGGTCACTGAGCAGTGTGGGAAAGCAGCACTGGAAGGGGCAATTGAATAAAGCAACTCTCTGCATCTCTCCAACCAGGACTGCTCTGAGTAAAGCCTGGTTTGAAAAGCAGCCCAAGGGCTCAAACATCTTCCTCTGGAGAGCTCAGTGGGGAATTTGTTCTGGTGTAGCTCCCTCAGGGCCACAGCTGAAGCCAGTGGCACTGGGGGCAGCCACTGGGCTGCCTGGTCTAGTTGGATGTGTCCCTTGCTGGAGGGCCTCTGCCACGGGGACAGGCTGGGAGAGTTGTGGCTGTTCAGTCTGGAGAAGGGAAGGCTCCAGGGAGACCTCAGAGCTGCATTTCAGTATCTGAAGGGTATCTGCAGGCAGGCTGGAGAGGGGCTGTGGGGATAGGACAAGGGGCAGTGGCTTGAAACTGGAGCAGGGCAGAGTTAGGTTGGCCATCAGGAGGAAGTTCTGCACAGTGAGGCTGGGGAGACACTGGGACAGGCTGGCCAGGGAGGGGGTGGAGGCTCCATCCCTGGGGACATTCAAGCTCAGCCTTGCTGTGTCCCTGGGCAGCCTGCTCCAGTTGGAGATGTCCCTGCTGAGTGCAGGGGGGGTTGGGCAAGATGCCCTCTGAGGGTCCCTGCCAACCCTATGCAATCTGTATGCTGGGCTGGGGGTGCTCAGCAGCACTGCTGATGCCTCTTCTGGACCAAGCCACCTTCCCCTTCCCTCTACAAGCACCCTTCTTGTGGCCCCATGGCCCAGCTGATGTGTGGCACTTGGCTGCTGGCTCAGCCCCTGTGGTTTGGTGCAGTTGGCTACAGCAAGCCCCAGAGTTCTCCTTCCCTTCCTTGCCTCCTGGGAGCTTCCTTTCATTAAGAACCTTTTCCTCTCTAATATTAATGGACACTTTGGACTTCCTTACCTATGTCTTAGCTTTGCCAATTGCAAAAGGGATTTGTTTTGGAGGCTCTTGGACCTGACTTGGTCTGCAGGAAATAGTTACTGGGTTGGATTTTTACACCTCCTTCCAGTGACTTGGAGTGGATGCCCCTGGAGGGTCCCTTCCAACCCAAGGCAACCAGGTGGTGGAGGGACCTGACCACAGCATTTTGCTGCTCAGGAGACAATTCCCAGGCCCCTCAAGCCCTGAGCTCTCATTCCAAAGAGCAAACATCACTTGGGGCAGGCTGCAGAAGCCAGCAGTGTCCAAAAGGGATGATGTTTCCTCTGCTGAATGTGAGCTATGACACACAGCATTCCCAGGGATGTTAGAGAGGGCAAAGACACTCAGCTTGTGTTCACACAAACCTTCTGACCCCCACCCCTGGTTTGGACTTGCTGACCCTCTGAGTAACCCTGCTCAGCATCTCTGCCTCCAACCATGCCACACCAGCTGCTAATGAGGTAAAGGCAAAGATCAGGAGAGGGAGAGCAGAGAGAAAGAGGTGGAGAGAGCTGAAGCATCTGACAGCTAACTGTGACTGCAAAGTGCTTCCACAATGGCATCTGAAACATTTACAGCTCATCACCTTCAGCCTTCATCCTGCTGCAAGGAGGCCAGCAGAAGGAGAACCCTTCAGCTGCCAGGGATCTTAGGGGGGCAGAAGATAAAAGCAGCCTGGTTTTGGAGAGGAGAGAGCAGCAGCAGAGGAGAAAGCAACAGCAGAGCACTGAATGGTTCCTGAAGTGCTAGCAGAGGGGAGCAGCACAGGGGCATGGTCACAGAGCTGAGGGGGACTGTTTTCTGTCACCAAGACAAAGGGACAGGCAGGCTGACAGCTCTCAGCTTAGTGCAGCTGCTGCAAGCTCTTAGGCTCAGAGGATGTTAAGGGCTGGAAGAGACCTTTGAAGATGGAGTCCAAGCCCCCTGCCAGAGCAGGAGCAGAGAACCCAGCCCAGGGCACACAGGAACACATCCAGACAGGGCTGCAAAGGCTCCACACAAGGAGACTCCACAACCTCTCTGGGCAGCCTGCTCCAGGCCTCTGGCAGCCTCCCAGGGCAGAAGTTCCTCCTCCTGCTGAGCTGCAACCTCCTGTGCTGCACTTTCCATCCCTTGCCCCTTGGCCTGTCCCAGGGTGCAGCTGAGCAGAGCCTGTCCCCTCCCTCCTGCCCCCCAGCCCTCAGCTCTTGAGAGCCATTGAGCAGATCCCTCTCAGCCTTCTCCTCTCCACACTCAGCACCCCCAGGGCTCTCAGCCTCTCCTCCCCAGGCAGTGCTGCAGTCCCTTTAGCAGCCTTGCAGCCCTCCCTTGGCCTCTCTGCAGCAGCTCCCTGTCCCTCCTCAGCTGGGGAGCCCAGAGCTGGATGCAATGTTCCAGGTGTGGCCTCAGCAGGGCAGAGCAGAGGGGGAGGAGAAGCTCCCTGGCCCTGCTGGCCACACTCCTCTGAATGCCCCCAGGACCCCCTTGGCCTTCTTGGCCCCCAGGTCTCATTGCTGTGCCCTGCAGCCCTTGCTGCCCAGCAGCACTGCCAGCTCCTTCTCCTTGGGGCTGCTCTGCAGCAGATCCCCTCCCAACCTGTGCTTCTGCAGCTGCTTCTTCCTTGCATTTCACTTCTTTCCCCTCCAACCAGTTTGGTGTTTTCCCTGCCCAGTGGCCCTCAAGCAATGAGTGGAGCAGTTGCCTGTCCCATCAGTGGCTGTGTCCTCATCCACACACAGCTTGCAGGCTGTGGGGACCAAGACCTCTCTCACCCTGGTGTCTCCTGAGAGCTCTGGGGGGTGAGTCAGGCTCCTGCTGCTTGAGCTGCTTGGCTTTCATGATTCATTTTCCTTCTATGTGAAGATAAATCTTCCCCACCACCACCCCCCCCAGCACAAGTTAACCCTCCATCACCTCATGTGCTCAGCTCATCAGTCAGCCTCCAGAGCTTAGCTAATGGAACAGCAGAGCCCAGAGCTTTCATGAGTCACTTCTGAAGCATCTCGCTCTAGACTGAAGCCTCTTTTCTTCCCAGGCCTCTGCCTTGAGGCTTCCCTGTGGCCTGGGGGAAGCACATGGCTGCCAAAGCCATCCCTGATGTTCCATGAGCAACAACAGGGCCATTGACAGAGGCAGCTCAGGATCCCTCCCTTCCCTGCAGAGCCAAGGGAAGCAAGGCAGAGAACAGAGGAGACCTCCAGGTCCATCGAGGCCAACTGCTGACCTACCACTGCCCAGCCCACCAGTGAGTCCTGGCCCTCAGCACCACAGCTCCAGGTGTTCTGAGCACTTCCAGGGATGCTGATTCCACCACTTCCCTGGGCAGCCCCTTCCAGGCCTTAACCACTTTTCCAGTGATGTTTCTCCTAATACCTAACCTAAACCTCCCCTGGCACAGCCTGAGGCTGTTTCCTTCTCATCCTATTGCTTGTTACTGAGCTACCTGGGAGAAGAAACTCACCCCCAGCTGGCTCCAACCTCCTTTCAGGGAGCTGTAGAGAGCCAAGTGGTCTGCCCTCAGCTTCCTTTTCTCCAGGCTCAACACCCCCAGGTGTCTCAGCTGCTTGTCCCCAGCCCTGTTCTCTAGACCCTTCCCTCAGCTGCCTCTCCCCAGCCCTGTTCTCTAGACCCTTCCCTCAGCTGCCTCCCCCCAGCCCAGTTCTCTAGACCCTTCCCCAGCTCCCTCAGCTGCTTCTCCCCAGCCCTGTTCTCCACACCCCCAGCTCCCTCAGCTTCCTCTCCCCAGCCCTGTTCTCTAGACCCTTCCCTCAGCTGCCTCTCCCCAGCCCTGTTCTCTAGACCCTTCCCTCAGCTGCCTCTCCCCAGCCCTGTTCTCTAGACCCTTCCCTCAGCTGCCTCCCCCCAGCCCTGTTCTCTAGACCCTTCCCCAGCTCCCTCAGCTGCCTCTCCCCAGCCCTGTTCTCTAGACCCTTCCCCAGCTCCCTCAGCTGCCTCCCCCCAGCCCTGTTCTCTAGACCCTTCCCCAGCTCCCTCAGCTGCCTCTCCCCAAGCCCTGTTCTCTAGACCCTTCCCTCAGCTGCCTCTCCCCAGCCCTGTTCTCTAGACCCTTCCCTCAGCTGCCTCTCCCCAGCCCTGTTCTCTAGACCCTTCCCTCAGCTGCCTCTCCCCAGCCCTGTTCTCTAGACCCTTCCCTCAGCTGCCTCTCCCCAGCCCTGTTCTCTAGACCCTTCCCTCAGCTGCCTCTCCCCAGCCCTGTTCTCTAGACCCTTCCCTCAGCTTCCTCTCCCCAGCCCTGTTCTCTAGCCCCCTCCCCAGCTTCCTTGCCCTTCTCTGGACACACTTTCCACATTGAAAACCCACTGCAGAGCAGCAGGAGCCCATTTCCTCCCCCCCTCTGTAAGAAACTCTCCCTCAAGTTCTTTGACACACAATGCTCTGGGGTCAGCTGAAACTCAAATAGGGAAGTTGCCCAACATCTATCTAAGAAGAGTCAAAGGTTCACTTTAAGCAGCTTGCAGCTCCCCATGGAACAGAACAGAGTAGAACAGAGCAGGTTGGAAAAGACCTCAAAGATCACTGAGTCCAAGCTATCACCCAACACCATCTGATCAATAAACCATGGCACCAAGGGCCTCATCCAGGCTCTTCCTAAACACCTCCAGGGATGGGGACTCCACCACCTTCCAGGGGCCAATCTCTCTTTCTGTTAAGAACTTCTTCCTAACATCCAGCCTGAACCTCCCCTGGCACAGCTTGAGACTGTGTCCTCTTGTTCTGGTGCTGGGTGCCTGGGAGAAGAGACCAACCCCCACCTGGCTCCAACCTCCCTTCAGGGAGTTGGAGAGAGCAAGAAGGTCTCCCCTGAGCATCCTCCAGGCTGAACACCCCCAGCTCCCTCAGCCTCTCCTCCCAGGGCTGTGCTCCAGACCCCTCCCCAGCTTTGTTGCCCTTCTCTGGACACCTTCCAGCATCTCAACATCTTTCCTAACCTGAGGAGCCCAGAGCCAGACACAGGACTCCAGGTGTGGCCTAACCAGTGCTGAGCACAGGGCACAATGACTTCCCTGCTCCTGCTGGCCACACTGTTCCTGATGCAGGCCAGGATGCCATTGGCCTTCTTGGCCACCTCGGCACACTGCTGGCTCCTGTTCAGCCCCTTATCAACCACTACCCCCAGGTCCCTCTCTACCTGGCTGCTCTCAGCCACTCTGTCCCCAGCTCTGTAGCTCTGCCTGGGGTTGCTGTGGCCAAAGTGCAGCACCTGGCACCTGGACTTGTTCAATGCCATCCTGTTGGACTCTGCCCATCTGCCCAGCCTGGCAAGGTTCCTCTGCAGAGCTCTCCTACCCTCTAACAGATCAACTCCTGCCCCCAGCTTGCTGTCACCTGCAAACCTATTGCTGATGGCCTCAATGCCCTCCTCCAGGTCATCAATAAAGATACTGAACAGGCTGGGGCCCAGCACTGATCCCTGGGGGACACCACTAGTAGCAGGCTGCCCCCAGAAGGCTCTTGAGCAGCACCCTGCAGCTTTTGGGGGAAGGTTTTACCTCTATTTGGTTGAGCAGGGAGCTGTCAAACTTGAAGCCAGGGATCCTCTTTTCACTGCAGACCACTCCCACGTCTTCGGTGTGCTTGCAGTCGGTGACTCCCCAGCCATTGGAGGTGCAGGCTGCCAGGGTGGGCTCCTTGCCATTGCAGTGGACATTGTCCATCCAAATCCTCCCTGAAGGGCAAAAAGACAAACTGAACTGAGACTCACAACCAGAGGCTCAGCCTGGGTCGTACTGAGAGCAAGGGAGGCTGCTGTGCTCTTGCTGTGGCAAGGGGAAGAGGTGACCTGAGCAAAACAGCTAAGGAATGTTCCCAGATGGCATCAGGTTGGCAGGGACCCCTCAAAGGTCACCTTGTCCAAGCCCCCTGCAGGCAGCAGGGACACCTCCAGCTAGAGCAGGCTGCCCAGGGCCGTATCATAGAATCACAGAACTGTCAGGGCTGGAAGGGACCTCAAGGCTCAGCCAGTTGCAAGCCCCCTGCCATGGGCAGGGACACCTCACACCACAGCAGGTTGCTCACAGCCACATCCAGCCTGGCCTTCAAAACCTCCAGGGATGAGGCTTCCACCACCTCCCTGCTGCCCCAAGGGAGTACCAACCTGCCTCTGGCCTCTTCAGGTCTCCTTCCATCCCTTCCTGCTGCCCCAAGGAGTGTCTCCCCACCCTCACTGTGCAGAGCTTCCTCCTCATGTCCAACCAGTTCAAACCCTTGCCTCTCATCCTATCCCCACAGTCCCTCCCCATCCTGCCTGCAGGTCCCCTGCAGATATTGAAATGCAGCTCTAAGGTCTGCCTGGAGCCTTCTTTTCTCCAGCTGAACAGCCCCAACTCTCCCAGCCTGTCCCCATAGGAGAGGTCCTCCAGCCTCTGCTCATCTTGGTGACCTCCTCTGGACCCTCTCCATCAGCTTCAGGTCTCTCTTGCATTGGGGGCCTCATAGCTGGACACAGCCCTGCAGGTGAGGTCTCCCCAGAGCAGAACAGAGGGGCAGGATCCCCTCTCTCAACCTGCTGGCCACACTGCTTTGGATGAGCCACCAAGTACTATCTGGAGGCAGATCTGCCCCACAGCTTTCCCTCTCCCTTACCTGCATGGAAATAAAAACCTCAGCAGCAGCCTGAAGCAGCTCTGTGCTGCAGCCCTGCTGATGGGGCAGAAAAGTGACCTTTAGAATCAATCAGGTTGAAAAAGACCTTAGAGGTCATCAAGCCCAACCTGTCACCCAGCACCTCCTGACTAACTAAACCATGGCTCCAAGGGCCACATCCAATCCCCT
This sequence comes from Dryobates pubescens, assembly GCF_014839835.1. Classification (NCBI taxonomy): domain Eukaryota; kingdom Metazoa; phylum Chordata; class Aves; order Piciformes; family Picidae; genus Dryobates; species Dryobates pubescens. Next base: position 7,157,533 of record NC_071642.1, read on the forward strand.
CTTGAACACCCCCAGGGATGGGGACTCCACCACCTCCCTGGGCAGCACATTCCAGTGGCTAACAACTCTCTCTGGGACGAGCTTTCTCTTCACCTCCAGCCTAAGGCTCCCTCTGATGACAGCCACTTCAGAGCCCACAGTGTCACCAGGCCCCCTCAGCTTGGCTGATTAGATCCTGCCCCCTAATCATGCTGACCAAATGATCCCTCCTGTATTTGAGGCTTCTCTTTGCATCATCTCTCAATCCCTCCTTCAGTCTCCCACAGGAGACAGCTCAGAGCTTTGATTCAAGCCCTGAGCTTTGATTCCTGCACAAGCCTTAACAAACCTCCACTGACTGGAGCCTCCTCCAGCCTAGAGGCTTTGACAACTAAGTGCCAGCTGCAGTTGCAGAGATTCATAGGATGGGTTGGGTTGGAAAGGATCTTAAAGCTCAGCCAGTTCCAAACCCCCTGCCATGGGCAGGGACACCTCCCACCAGCCCAGGCTGCTCAGGGCCTCATCCAGCCTGGCTTTGAACACCTCCAGAGGGGAACATCCACAGCCTCCCTGGCCAGCCTCTGCCAGGGTCTCCCCACACTCACTGGGAGGAATTTCTTCCTAGTCTCCAGTCTCAATCTGTCCTCCTCAAGCTCCAGTCCAGTCCATTCATGGACAGTGTTTGTCCCTTGCTTAGGGGTCAGCCCAGCCCTGCCCCTTGATGTTTATCCAGCAGAGAAGACTCTTCCATTAACCAGAGAATGTTAGGGGTTGGAAGGGACCTCCAGAGATCAACATCACCCAGGGCAGGTCACCCAGGAACACATCCAGATGGCTCTGGAAAGTCTCCACACCAGGAGACTCCACAGCCTTCCTGGGCAGCCTGCTCCAGGCCTCCAGCACCCTCACAACAAACTAATTTCTCCTCTTCTTCAGGTGGAGCCTCCTGGGTTCCAGCTTGTCCCTGTTGTTCCTTGTCCTGGCACTGGGCAGCACCCAACAGAGCCTGGCACCTTCATCCTGACCCCCACCCCTCAGATATTGACAGACATTGATCAGATCCCTCTCAGCCTTCTCCTCTCCACACTGACCACCCCCAGGGCTCTCAGTCTCTCTCCACAGCAGAGCTGTTCCAGTCCCTTCAGCATCCTCAGAGCCTCCCCTGGGCTCACTCCAGCAGGTCTCTGCCCCTCTTGAACTGGGGAGCCCCAAGCTGGGCACAGCATTGCAGCTGTGGTCTCAGCAGGGCAGAGCAGAGGGGCAGCAGAACCTCCCCAGCCCTGCTGGCCACACTTCCCTTGCTGCACCCCAGCAGACTGTTGGCTCTCTGGGCCCCAAGGGCACACTGCTGGCCCATGCAGAACTTGCTGCCCACCAGCACTCCAAAGTCTTCAATTCAACTCCAGGGCTTAAATCCCATAGCAGCCTGCTTCTGGTTGGCTTTCAAATGCCATGGCCTCACTCTCTCACTTTGAAACCTCCTCCTCTCTCCCCTCCAAGAGCCAAACCCCACAGCTTGGCCCAGCACTGAAGGTTTCCCCTTCCAGCCAAGTCCCTGCTCACACTTCTTTTATGGGCAACTTTATAGGTGTGAGCACTGAGTGGTGCTAAGTGACAGACACACACAGCCCCTGCTGCAGTGCAAACAGCCTGGCTGTGGCTTCCACCAGCCTGCCAGGCTGCAGTGTTGGCATCTCCATAGGTCAACATTTAGCTAGCAGCAGACAAGGATGGAGCTAAGTCCCCTGAAATGCTGCTGACAAACATTTGCCACCTCCTGGAGCTTCCTGACTGTGCCCACGGCTTCATAGAGTGGTTTGGGTTGGAAGGGACCTTAAAGGTCCTCTTGTCCAACCCCCCTGCAGGCAGCAGGGACATCCCCAACTAGAGCAGGTCGCTCAGAACCTAATCAAACCTGACCTTGAATGTCCCTAGGGCTGGCACCTCAACCACATCCCTGCACAACCTGCTCCAGTGTTCCACCACCCTCACAGTCAAGAACTTCCTCCTGATGTCCAACCTAAATGCCCCCTGCTCTAGTTCCTGCCCCTTGTCCTATCACTTCCAACCCCTGTAACAAAAGTCCCTCTCCAGCATCTCTTGTAGCCCCTTCAGGTACTGCAAGGCCACCAGAAGGTCTCCCTGGAGCCTTCTCTTCTCCAGGTTGAACAACCCCAACTCTCTCAGCCTGGCCTCACAGCAGAGCCCTTCCAGCCCTGCCAGCATTGCTGTGGCCTCCTCTGGCCCCTCTCCACCAGGTCCCTGTCTGTGCTGTGGGACTCCAGATCTGGCCCCAGCAGAGCACAGCAGAGAAGCAGAATCCCCAGCCTGGAAAGGATGCTCCAGCCCTCTGCTCACCTTTGCCACCCTCAAACCTCCTCTCCACCTCGAATTCTTGCCCAGGGGGCCAAGAAGGCCAAGGGCATCCTGGCCTGGGTCAGGAACAGTGTGGCCAGCAGGAGCAGGGAAGTCATTGTGCCCTGTGCTCAGCACTGGTTAGGCCATACCTGGAGTCCTGTGTCCAGTTCGGGCTCCTCAGGTTAAGAAGGACATTGAGAGACTTGAAGGTGTCCAGAGAAGGGCAACAAAGCTGGGGAGGGGTCTGGAGCACAGCCCTGTGAGGAGAGGCTGAGGGAGCTGGGGTTGCTTAGCTTGGAGAAGAGGAGGCTCAGGGGAGACCTTCTTGCTCTCTGCAACTCCCTGAAGGGAGGTTGGAGCCAGGTGGGGGTTGGTCTCTTCTCCCAGGCAGGCAACCAGCACCAGAACAAGAGGCCACAGTCTCAAGCTGTGCCAGGGGAGGTTTAGGCTGGAGGGGAGGAAAATGTTCTTCCCAGAAAGAGGAATTGGCCACTGGGATGTGCTGCCCAGGGAGGTGGTGGAGTCCCCAGCCCTGGAGGTGTGCAGAAAAGGCTTGGGTGTGACCCTTGGAGCCATGGTTTGGTTGTCAGGAGGTGTTGGGTAGTTGGTTGGATTAGGTAATAGGTTGGACTTGATGATCACTGAGCAACCTGATCTGGTGTGAGGAGTCCCTGCCCATGGGGGTTGGAACTGGCTGAGCCTTGAGGTCCCTTCCAACCCTGACACTTCTGTGATTCTATGGTCTCTGAGGTCTTTCCCAACCTGGTTGATTCTCTGTGTGTGTGAAGGATCATAGAACCATAGAATTGTCAGGGCTGGAAGGGACCTCAAGGCTCAGCCAGTCCCAACCCCCTGCCGTGGCCAGGGACACCTCACACCGCAGCAGGTTGCTCACAGCCACCTCCAGCCTGGCTGCAAACACCTCCAGGGATGAGGCTTCCACCACCTCCCTGGGCAGCCTGGGAGAAGGCTTGGAGAGCCAGCTGGTGCCCACTCTCCTGCTCTGGAGTGACTTTACCTTCTCCTTTGCCATACTTGGAGCTGGGTAGCCAAGAGACAGCCTCCACGTAGCCCAGCTCCCTGCAGACCACGTGCGCCGCGTGGATGGAGAAGTCGTCGTCGCACACCGTGCCCCACTCCCCGTTGTAGAACACCTCCACCCTGCCTTCATTGTGCTTCCTCTTCTGCCCTGCCAGCCTCAGCTGGATCTTGGGGACGTCTGCTGGTCTCTGGGGGGGTTGGTACACCTGGGGGGGCGGCTCAGGGTAGCCAGGGAGGTAAGGCCAGTGCTCGTACTGGGCGAAGCCCGGCGGGCTCAGGGAGGCGAAGAGGAGCAAGAGGAGGCAGTGGTCGTGGGGAAAGCCCAGCAGTGGCTCCATGCTCAGTGCTCACGGTGCCCAGAGCCAAATCCTCTTGCTAGCAGCTGCTGGTCAGTGCAGGCAGGTCCTGAAATGGAAGAGAAGGTTGAGTGAAGCATGGGGTTGATGGGGATTTTAGAGCCCTTGCTTCAGCAGGGCAAGAGACACTGTCCAGGGCTGCCTGCATCACAGAACGGCCTCCAGAGCTCCCTTCTGACCTGTGAGGATCAGCTGAGGGAGCTGGGGGTGTCCAGGCTGGAGAAGAGGAGGCTGAGGGAGACCTCATTGCTCTCTACATTGTCCCTGAGGGAGGTTGGAGCTAGGAGGGGGCAGCCTCTGCTCCTCGGTGGCAAGAGACAGGAGCAGAGGAAATGATTCCAAGCTGCCCCAGGGGAGGTTCAGGCTGGAGGCTAGGAAATGTTTCTTCACAGAGAGGGTTCTCAAACACTGGAATGGTCTGCCCAGGGCAGTGCTGGAGTCCCCATCCCTGGGGGTGAACAAGCAGCTTGGGGACCTGGTGCTTAGGGATGTGGTTTAGGGTTGACCCTTCAGAGCTGGGTCGAGGGTTGGACTGGATGAGCTTGGAGCTCTCTCCCAACCAGATCTATTCTGTGAGGTCATTGAGTCCAAACACTCTGGCTAAGGCAGGTTCACCTAAAGGAGGCAGGGGCAGCCCCCAGAGGCAGGGGCAGCCCCCCAGAGGCAGGGGCAGCTCCCCCAGGGGCAAAGCCAATTATTTCTTGTGGAATGGATGAACAAAGTGGAACAAAACACAACCAACCCAGCCCCAAACCAACCAACCCCATCCCAAACCCCAACAGGACAACACCACACTAAAACCATTTGTAAGTTTTGCTCCATGTGCTAAATAATTTCAGCTGGAAACTAATGCTGCTGCTGCTGCTGCTGCTGCTGCTTGGTGGTGGTGGTGGATTGGGTTGGCTTTTGTTTTGCAGGATAAAAGTCTCCAGATCTCAAGTGCTGACAGTTGGATTTTCCTCAGCCTCTGGGAATCCAGCAGCTCAGTGTCCTCCAGCAAGCTCCAGCAACCCTTGGTTCAAGCCAGAGCAGGACACAATTGAATCCCCTCCTACTTTCACAGTGAGACTGAGACTTGTAAGTGGCCTCCTGCCAGCCCAGGCTGCTCCAGGTCCCATCCAGCCTGGCCTCAAGCACACCTCCAGGGAGGGAGCATCCACAACCTCCCCTGGGCAACCTGTGCCAGTGTCTCCCCACCCTCACTGGGAAGAATTTCCTCCTCATCTCCAGTCTCAACCTGCCCTCCTCTAGCTTCAGTCCATTGCTCCTTGTCCTATCCCTACAAGCCCTAGTCAAGAGTCCTTCCCCAGCTCTCCTGGAGCCTCCTTCAGGTACTGGGAGGCTGTTGTGAGGTCTCCCTGGAACCTTCTCTTCTCCAGGCTGAACAAACTCCAGCTCTCCCAGCCTGGCCCCAGGAGGACAGGTTCTCCAGCCCTCTGCTCATCTTTGTGGCCTCCTCTGGAGCAGTTCCAAGAGTTCCCTGTCCTCCTTACATCATCTCTATCAGGAGGGGCAACCTGAGGGCCCAGCCCTGCTTAAGGATACTGGGAAAAACCTCCAGAAACCTCCCTCCTGGTCCCAATTCCACCTGCAGGAAGGAATCCCAGAGGATTCCTCCCTAGGATCAGAAGCCTGCATTGCTTCAGGAGACAGCCCTGCAGTGTGCTCTAGCAGCCACAGCCTGGGTTTTCCTCCCCCTCCCATCCTCCAGGTCGTGTTACCATCTGCTCCAAAATAGTTCCACGCTTCAACCATGGAGAGACAAAGCCTGCACAGTGCTCACATGGCCCCAGAAAGAACACCTCCCATCCCCAGAGCTCCTGTTTATTGAGGTGGCTTCAGAGAGACCATTCAAGACGGAAGGCACAAGGTCAGGAGCAGCAGAAGCCTGTGGAATTTGAACCCAGGCAGGAACTGGCCTGCAGCAACACAGGATGCCAGGTTGGAAGGCACCCCAAGGGTCACAGAATCAGTGAGGTGGGAAAAGACCTCAGGGATCATCAAGTCCAAGCTGGCACCCAGCACCTCCTGACAACTAAACCATGGCTCCAAGGGCCACATCCAATCCCCTCTCGAACCCCTCCAGGGATGGGGACTCCACCACCTCCCTGGGCAGCACATTCCAGTGGCTAACAACTCTCTCTGGGAAGAGCTTTCTCCTCACCTCCAGCCTAAACCTCCCCTGGCACAGCTTGAGACTGTGTCCTCTTGTTCTGGTGCTGGGTGCCTGGGAGAAGAGCCCAACCCCCTCCAGGCTACAACCTCCCTTCAGGGAGTTGGAGAGAGCAAGAAGGTCTCCCCTGAGCCTCCTCTTCTCCAGGCTAAGCAACCCCAGCTCCCTCAGCCTCTCCTCCCAGGGCTGTGCTCCAGACCCCTCCCCAGCTTTGTTGCCCTTCTCTGGACACCTTCCAGCAGCTCAACATCTTTCCTGAACAGAGAAGCCCAGAACTGGACACAGGACTCCAGGTGTGGCCTAACCAGTGCTGAGCACAGGGCAGGATGAGCTCCCTGATCTTGCTGGCCACACTGCTCCTGATGCAGGCCAGGATGCCCTTGGCCTTCTTGACCACCTGGGCACACTGCTGGCTCCCCTGAGCCTCCTCTCCTCCAGGCTAAGCAACCCCAGCTCCCTCAGCCTCTCCTCATAGGGCTTGTGGAAAGGAGATCTTCTGCTCCAACCTTCCTAAGGTGATGGAGTTGCAATGAGCTGGCCCAGCAGCCTGGCAAGCTGAAAAGTGGCCAATGCAGGGGGGACTCCACTGCTTCCCTTGGGAGAGGATTCCAATGGCCAAGGTGAAACTTTTTCTCCTGGATTCCAATGGGAATCTCCCCAGCAGCAACTTGTCCCCATCACCCCTTCCCTGCCTCCTCCATGGGACTCCTTGTCAAAAGGGAGTCTCCATCCTCCTGGCAGCCTCCCTTCATGTCCTGCTCCATGGCAATAAGGTCTTCCCTGAGCCTTCTCCTCTCCAGGCTGCACAAACCCAGCTCTCAGCCTTCCCTCCCATGGCAGGTACTGGGCTTGCCTATAAGAAGAGGCTGAGGGAGCTGGGGTTGCTTAGCCTGGAGAAGAGGAGGCTCAGGGGAGACCTTACTGCTCTCTACAACTTCCTGAATGGAGGCTGCAACCAGGTGGGGGTTGGTCTCTTCTCCCAGGCACCCAGCACCAGAACAAGAGGACACAGTCTCAAGCTGTGCCAGGGGAGGTTTAGGCTGGAGGTGAGGAGAAAGTTCTTCCCAGAAAGAGGAATTGGCCACTGGGATGTGCTGCCCAGGGAGGTGGTGGAGCCCCCAGCCCTGGAGGTGTTCAAGAAAGGCTTGGATGTGGCCCTTGGAGCCATGGCTCAGTTGTCAGGAGGTGTTAGGGGATAGGTGATAGCTTGGCCTTGCTGATCCCTGAGGTCTTTTCCAACCTGCTTGGTTCTATGATTGACCTGGGGCTGCAAAAAGCTAGACAGGAACTGGCACCAAGCGCTGCCAGCCCAGCCCCAGCCTGTCCTGGGCTGACCCCCAGCAGTGTGGGCAGCAGGGGCAGGGAGGGGATCCTCTGCTGAGCCCCCACCTCAAAGCAAGCTGCACAAGGCTGAACATGCTAAGGCCAAACTGAAGCTCAGACTGGCAGGCTGGTTGGCTTTTGGTGGCTGTTGCCTTTCTTGGAGAGCTCATTCCTCCCCTCACACTCTCTCCCCCCCTCTGTAACAGCCTCCAGACTTAGGAGTGATGTCATCCTAGAAGCACACATTTTGGTCTCCCCATTCAAAAGAATCCAAGACAGACCATTAAAAAGCCATCAGATTAAGTCAGTGGAGAGGGTAGGAAAATACTGTGGGTCTGCTGGCTCCCCATCCTGTAGTTGAGGCCATGAGACAATTCTCCATCACCACATTAATGTGTAACTTAAGGCTGGAAGGCAGGCTGCTGCTAGCTGCTGACTCAGCCCTTTTCAGGACTCCAGCCTGAAGCCTTGAAGGGAGCAGATGGCCACAGGCTCACAGGAGAGTGTGGGACAGTTCAGTTCCAACACAACACTCAGCTTTTGCCTCTTCAGAGCCTCAGTGAGTGACAGCAACAGGATCTTCATCTCCCCAAACCCAAAGCAAGAGGGACAGGGATCTGCTGGAGAGAGCCCAGGGGAGGCTCTGAGGATGCTGAAGGAACTGCTGTGGAGGAAGGCTGAGAGCCCTGGGGCTGTTAAGGCTGGAGAAGAGAAGGCTGAGAGGGGATTTGATCAATGTCTATCAATATCTGAGGGGTGGGGGTCAGGATGAAGGTGCCAGGCTCTGGTTGGTGATGCCCAATGACAAGACCAGGAACAGGGACAAGCTGGCACCCAGGAGGCTCCACCTGAAGAGGAGGAGAAAGTTGTTTGGTGTGAGGGTGCTGGAGGCCTGGAGCAGGCTGCCCAGAGAGGTTGTGGAGTCTCCTGGTGTGGAGACTTTCCAAACCCATCTGGATGCTTTCCTGGCTGGAGCAGGGGGCTGCCTCCTCCCTGGAGGTGTTCAAGGCCAGGCTGGATGAGGCCTTGAGCAAGCTGGGCTGAGGGGAGGTGTCCCTGCCCATGGCAAGGGGTTGGCACTGGGTGAGCTTTGAGGTCCCTTCCAACTCAACCCCATTCCTTGATGCATGAAGCAGAGGCAATAGGTTCAGAAACCAAGACCCTACACAAAGGTACCAGGTGAAAATCCCCACTTGAGACACTGCCAGAACATGAACAGAGCTAGCCAGGGCTAGATGTCATAGAACCATGGCAATGGACTCATCCAGTCCAAGCCCCCTGCAGCCAGCAGGGACATCCCCAGCCAGAGCAGGCTGCTCAGAGCCCCACACAACCTGACCTGCAACGGTGCCAGGGATGGGGCAGCTCCAACCTCTTTGGACAGCCTGGGCCAGGCTCTCACCACCCTCAGCATCAAACATTTCTCCCTTCCCTGCAGCCTGAATCTCCCCTTTTCCAGTTTCAAGCCATCTCCCCTCGTCCTGTCACAGGAGGCCCTGCTCACAAACTCTGTCCCCAGCTCCCTGACCAGCTGCTGGCAGGCTGAGGGCTGTTTTGCAAGGGGCTGCGAAGCCCAAGCAAAGGCAGCACAGAAGTGGATTTCTTTTTCCAGCAAGGATTGTTTTGCACCTTCTGCCAATGAGAAACATCTGCACTGGAGCCTTTTGCTCTGAAAGGGATGAAAAAAAAAAAAGAGTTCTCCAGAGAGGAGAATTCAAACTGCCTCTGGAGTGGTGCTGCTGACACTTACACAATGCTGCTGGCATGGAGCTGCAGCTCGCTGCTCCGGAGTGGAGCACAGAAAAAGCACTGCCTGGGCTTGCAGGCTGTTTGCAGCAAGTCCTTTTTGACCTCAGGCTGCCCCAGAGGAGGTTTAGGTTGGACACCAGAAGCAGCTTCTTCACTGAAGGGTCTCTCAAAGCCTGGCCCAGGCTGCCCGGGGAGGTAGCTGAATCCCCATCCCTGGAGGTGCTTGGAAGCCGTAGGGATGTGGTGCCGAGGGCCATGGCTTAGCCCCAGCTTTAGCAGAGCGAGAGGATGGTTGGGCTTGGATGATCTGAAACCAGCTAAAACCATTCGAGGATTTTGATTCCCCCTCCACCCCCTTCCTTTTGTGCTTTGCCTGCAAGCAAGCCCGGGGAGCAAAAGCAGAATCCACCAAAAGAAGCCTTGAACTTCATCCCAACATCTCTGCAAAGCGCCGGCAAAGGTCTGTGCCACCCCGCCCCTGCCAAACCAAGCCTCAGGGGACAAGAATGAGGGGGGGGGGGGAACCCCAACCCTCTGCCGAGCCTTCTTCTGTCTAAACCTCATCTTTCAGAGCGAAGCAGCAGGGGGGGAGACAGAAAATCCCTTCCGAGGAAGGGGGGGAAGCAGCAGAGAGCAAACTCTCAGCCCCGAAGCGAGAGCAGATTCGAAGTGTTGAAGCTCATCCATCAACCCTTTCCTCTCCAGCAATAATTCCCCCGGTAGAGCTTTGCAGCCCCTTTTTTCCTCCCCCTCCAGGACTGGCTTTACCTCGGGAGTTAGTGGTAGGCAGCGCTGGGGGTGACCCGGGGCTCGTCCTGCTTCATGAAGTTCTTTCTCCTGGGCTGAGCTCTCCGTCCGAGCGGTCCCCTCCGGGCTGGGGGAGGTAGAAACCCCAACATAAAATCAAATATCCTGCAGGCAGGGAAATGTGCTGAAGGAGCTGCTGCTTCCTGGCCAATTTCACTAGAAGTCAGGCAAGCAAACCCCTCCCAAGACCCAGCCCCTTCAAGCCGGGGCTCAGGGCTGGGTGATATCATGGGCTTGTAATCCGAGCAGGACCGGGAGCAGAAAAGAAGGGGGGAAGGGGGGGGTGGGAAAAAGAAAACAGTTTAAAAAGTAACCCTCCATCATCGAACCGAAGCTGCAAGGCAGGAGCAAGGTTAGGAGCAGGAATGTTCGCTCAGGACCTTCCCGGAGAAGGAAGGTTAAGAATCACCTCAACGGCAGCGCAATAAACCAGGCTCACAGCAGGCTTTGTGCATCCCCAGCCTGATCCAGAGCCTCTCGGCGCTGAGCTCTGCCCACCCTACCCGGTGGCAGGGTCTTGCAGGAGAGCAGCTTCAAGCTTCCAGCCCGTGCTGGGGTTTGGAGGGGTTTGCAGCGCGGCACCTCCCCAGCGAGGGTCCACCTTAACCCTTCAGCAGCCAGCAACAGCTCTTTGCCAAGAGCCCAGGGGAGAACTCAGAATTATTGAAGCTCAGAAGTGCTGCTTTTTGAAAGCCCAAACTCCTCAAGCTCAGAGTAACTCAAGCTCAGAGTTATCCAAGCTCAGAATTACTCAGTTAGAAACAACCAAAACTCAGAATTGTTCAAGCTCAAAACCAGGCCATTTGAAAGCTCAGAATTAGTCCATTTGAAAGCTCAGAACCATCCAAGCTCAGAGTTAGTCCATTTGAAAGCTCAGAACCATCCAAGCTCAGAATTAGTCCATTTGAAAGCTCAGAACCATCCAAGCTCAGAATTAGTCCATTTGAAAGCTCAGAACCATCCAAGCTCAGAATTAGTCCATTTGAAAGCTCAGAACCATCCAAGCTCAGAATTAGTCCATTTGAAAGCTCAGAACCATCCAAGCTCAGAATTAGTCCATTTGAAAGCTCAGAACCATCCAAGCTCAGAATTAGTCCATTTCAAAGCTCAGAACCATCCAAGCTCAGAATTAGTCCATTTGAAAGCTCAGAACCATCCAAGCTCAGAATTAGTCCATTTGAAAGCTCAGAACCATCCAAGCTCAGAGTTAGTCCATTTGAAAGCTCAGAATCATCCAAGCTCAGAATTAGTCCATTTGAAAGCTCAGAATCATCCAAGCTCAGAATTAGTCCATTTGAAAGCTCAGAACCATCCAAGCTCAGAATTAGTCCATTTGAAAGCTCAGAACCATCCAAGCTCAGAGTTAGTCCATTTGAAAGCTCAGAATCATCCAAGCTCAGAATTAGTCCATTTGAAAGCTCAGAACCATCCAAGCTCAGAATTAGTCCATTTGAAAGCCCAGAACCATCCAAGCTCAGAATTAGTCCATTTAAAAGCTCAGAATCATCCAAGCTCAGAGTTAGTCCATTTGAAAGCTCAGAACCATCCAAGCTCAGAATTAGTCCATTTGAAAGCTCAGAACCATCCAAGCTCAGAATTAGTCCATTTAAAAGCTCAGAACCATCCAAGCTCAGAGTTAGTCCATTTGAAAGCTCAGAATCATCCAAGCTCAGTCCATTTGAAAGCTCAGAACCATCCAAGCTCAGAATTAGTCCATTTGAAAGCTCAGAACCATCCAAGCTCAGAATTAGTCCATTTAAGAGCTCAGAATCATCCAAGCTCAGAGTCAGTCCATTTGAAAACTCAGAATTAGCCCATTAAAGAAATACCCTCATAATTTTCCAAGCTCAGAATTATTCAACTTACAAGCTCAGAATCATCCAAGCTCAGGATCATCCAAGCTCAGAAATGACTAAAGTTAAAACTCAGCCCTCCAAGAGCTCAAACCAAGGCTCCCAGCTCTGCAGCCTGAGCGACTCCGTTCTCCTCCATGCCCCCAGGTACTAAACCTCAAACTCATCATTAAAGCCAAACCCCCAGACAGACAAATCAACTTCCCCTGAGCTCTGCTGTGTCAGAGCATTCAGAGCCTCTGTGGTGCCAGCAGTGAAATGGTGACACTGGTCTGAGCTAGTGGAAACAGCTCTTCTGTCAACAAGGAGCAGCTACATCAGCTGGATTCTGTTCTTCACTTTGGATTTATTCTGCCTCCAGCTTCATTCTGAGGCAAGTGGAAAACTCCTGCAAAGTTTTCAGCTGGAGGGTTTCAAGCTGGGGTGAAAAGTGTCCTCTTAACCCCTCCCCCCTCCACCTCCTTCCATTTAGGCTTTTAATGCCTGATCACAATTCTGACCATTTCTGTTCTCTGTAGCCATGAAAGTAAGAAAACAGAGGCTTGGCTTTCCCAGAATGGCTCAGGTTGGAAGGGACCTCAGGGATCATCTGCTCCAACCTCCCTGCCATGGGCAGGGACACCACTCAGAGAACTGTCAGGGTTGGAAGGGACCTCAAGGCTCAGCCAGTTCCAAGCCCCCTGCCATGGCCAGGGACACCTCACACCACCGCAGGTTGCTCACAGCCACATCCAGCCTGGCCTTCAAATCCTCCAGGGATGAGGCTTCCACCACCTCCCTGGGCAACCTGTGCCAGGCTCTCACCACCCTCATGGAGAAGAACTTTTTCCTCACATCCAAACTGCATCTCCCCACTTCAAGTTTTGCTCCATCCCCCCCAGTCCTATCCCTCCCTGACACCCTCTAAAGTCCCTCCCCAGCTTTCCTGTAGCCCCCTTCAGATGCTGGAAGGCCACAAGAAGGTCTCCTCAGAACCTTCTCCTCTCCAGACTGAACAGCCCCAACTCCCTCAGTCTGTCCTCACAGCAGAGCAGCTCCAGCCCTCTGCTCCTCCTCGTGGCCCTGCTCTGGACACCTTCCAGCACCTCCAGATCCTTCCTGGGACAGAGGCTCCAGAACTGGACACAGAGCTCCAGCTGTGGTCTCAGCAGGGCAGAGACTCTCAATTAGATTCAGTTGCTCAAGGCCTCATCCAGCCTGAAACTGGATGAGCTTTAAGGTCCTTCCCAACCCAAACCATTCTGTGAATCTGTGGTCCAGAACTGGGGGTTCAGCCCAGCACAAGAGTGGCTCCACCACTGCTGCTGAGTGCAGAGTGCACTACTGCAGCTGGCAATATTAACAGGGTGGTGATGTCCACAGCCCTCTGGGTAGACAAAGCCTCCTGCAGGCAGCTCCCCAGTGTTAAAGGAGGAAGAAAAAACCCCACACCAGCATTTAGAAAGGAAAGCAGCTTCATGTTGTGATACAGATTATGATGGAATCACAGAAAGGGAAGGGTTGGAAGGCACTTCTGGAGACCATCTGGTCAGGGGGCAGCTTGCCCAGGATCACAACGGCCAGAAGGGGTTGGAAGCTCTCCGCACAAGGAGACTCCACAACCTCTCTGGGCAGCCTGCTCCAGGCCTCCAGCACCCTCACAATAAAGAAGCTTCTCCTCCTGTTCAGCTGGAACCTCCTGGGTTTAGTTTGTGCCCCTTGGCTTGTCCCTGGGCACCCCTGACAAGAGCCCAACCCCATCCTCATGGCCACCACCCTTTAGATGTCCAGACTTAAACCCAAGATGCCACTTGGCTTTCCCCCTCCAACCACCAAGGAAGCTCTCAGGAGAGGTGAGCAGCAGCAGCAGGACTTTCATTGTGGCTCTCAGTGCCCCAATTCTCCTGCACTGGTGCTGCTCATGGAAGAGGTGAAACGCTGCTGATGCTAATTGCAATTAGCACAATCATCAATCAGCAGAGCATCACAGAAACACAGAGTTGTTTCTACTGGAAAAAGCTCTCCCAGACCAAGTCCAACCAGCAGCCTAAGGTCACCAAGTCCCCAAGGGCCTTATCCACACATTTCTTGACCACCTCCAGGGCTGCTGACTCCACCAACCTCCCTGAGCAACCTATTCCACTGCCTGCCCAGGTGGATCATCTTGGGGGTCAGGCCTAGGCCAGGACTTCTCAATGTTTCTCAGGGACATCAGAAGAGGAAAAGGGAAATAAAGAAGGAGAGCAGAAGGAGAATAATAAAAGAATAAAAAATATAACAATAAAATAAATTTTATTTAAAAATAAAAACCAGAAACATAAAATTAAAAAACACCAAAAGAAAAATCAAAATTAAAAACAAAATTTTAAAAAATTAAAAACACAAACAAAATTAAAACCAACAAAAAAGTAAAAAAAAATTAAAACCCCCAACATTTAAAAAAAGAAAACAAAACAAAATAGAAAACCAAAATAAAATAATAAAAAACCCCAAACCCAAACCAAAATAAAACCCAAAATGAAAAACAACCAAAAAATCCCAAAAGAAAATAAAACCCGAAACCAATTTTAAAAAGAAAAAATTTAAAAATAAATAAAAAATAAAAAAATAAAAAATTTTTTTAAATTAAAAATAAAAAATAATTTAAAAAAAGAAATTTAAAAATAAATTAAAAAAAGAAATGTAAAAAAGAAATTTAACAAATAAATTTTAAAAAATTTTTAAAAGAAATTTTAAAAAGAAATTAAAAAAGAAATTTAAAAAATTAAAAATAATTTTTAAAAGAAATTTTAAGAGAAATTTTAAAATAATTTTTAAAAGAAATTTTAAAAGAAATTTAAAAATAATTTTTAAAAGAAATTTTAAAATAAATTTAAAAATAATTTTAAAAAGTAATTTAAAAAGAAAATTTAAAAGAAATTTTAAAAGAAATTAAAAAGAAATTAAAAAAGAAATTAAAATAAATTTTAAAATTTTAAAAATTAAAAATAAATTTTAAAAATTAAAAGAAAATTTAAAAAGAAATTTTAAAATGTAAAGAAATTTTTAAAATAAATTTAAAAGACTTTTTAAAAATTAAAAATAAATTTTAAAAAAGTAAAGAAATAAAAAAGTAAATAAATAAATAAATAATTTAAAGAACTTTTAAAAATTAAAAAGAAATTTAAAAAAGAAATTTAAAAAGAAATTTTTAAAAGTAAATAAAAAATAAATTAAATTTTTAAAAAAGACATTTAAAAAATTTAAAAGAAAAATTTAAAAAATAAATTTAAAAATAAATTTTTAAAAAAGAAATTTAAAAAAATAATTAAAAAATTCAATTCAACCCAATGCAATTCCCCCGGGTGTCAGAGCAGAGCCCCCGAGAGCAGAGCCCCCGAGAGCAGAGCCCCCGAGAGCAGAGCTGTCTGAGCCCGGCAGGAAGCAGCAGGGCCAGGGGAAGGAATGCGAGCGGCTGCCGCGCAGGGCAGGGAGGAGCGTGACAGGCAGCCCCAGGAATGTTTGCAGAGGGCCTGGGTCGGGTGAGGATAGGAGCACCAAATGCCAGCCAGGCTTTGCTGCTCGCATAAAGAGAAACATTCAGCAGCAGCAGCTCAGCAGCTCAGCGCTTCCAGGCAACGCTCTTGGATTCAGGGAATCTGCTGCCCCCTTCATCTTGCAGCGGGGTAAGACCAGAAGAGGAGCACTGAGAAAAAAGAAAGAGGCATGATAAAGTAACGCAGGAAAGCTCTCCAGAAATCTTACAGGCCAGAGCACAAAAATGCTGCTCAGACTGCAGCTGAATCATCTCAGCAGGCAGCCACTTGCCAGCCCCACCGGGCTGCTCCACCATCGCTTCATCGCTTTCTGGGCTCTGTGGAGTTTGCTGCCCCTCAAACAGGAGGAAAGCACAGAGCCCCCAACCCTCCCTACCCCTCGACCTTCACAAGTTCCTCCTGACTCAAACACAGAATGGTAGAGGCTGGAAGGAACCTTCAGAGATTGAGTCCAACCTCCCCCTGCAAGAGCAAGGCACACAGGAGCACATCCGGGTGGGGTTGGAAGCTCTCCACACCAGGAGGCTCCACAACCTCCCTGGGCAGCCTGCTCCAGGCCTCCAGCACCCTCACACCAAGCAAGTTTCTCCTCCTGTTCAGGTGGAACCTCCTGGGTGCCAGCTTGTCACTGTTGTTCCTCATCCTGTCACTGGGCAGCACCAACCAGAGCCTGGCACCTTCATCCTGACCCCCACCCCTCAGATATTGATAGACATTGATCAAATCCCCTCTCAGCCTTCTCTTCTCCAGCCTAAACAGCCCCAGGGCTCTCAGCCTTCTTCCATAGCAGTCCCTTCAGCATCCTCAGAGCCTCCCCTGGGCTCTCTCCAGCAGGTCTCTGTCCCTCTTGAGCTGGGGAGCCCCAAACTGGGCACAGCATTGCAGCTGTGGTCTCGGCAGGGCAGAGCAGAGGGGCAGCAGAACCTCCCCAGCCCTGGGCGCTTTTCCTGATGCCCCCCAGGAGGTGTCCTCCCATGAGCACCACCTGCAGAGGTACCAGCTGCAGCTGAGGCTCTCTCAGCCACAGAGCCCAGCACCATTTCAGCTGCAGATCCCTTGCCTGGGCGATTTCCTTCCCCAGTCTGCCTGCAGGACACACCTGGATGCCTGGACCAGCCAAGACTGGTTTTGACCAAGCAGTCCCCAGTCATGCTCCGTGCTCCCCAGAATTAGGCACAGACCATTAGGTTCTGTAATCTCTCCCATTTTGCAGTTCTTTTCAGAAGGGAAGGCTCATTGCCTCCCCAAACCTTCTCTTTTCACCCTTGTAGACACTCTGGAGCCGCAGGTCAGCTCGACCCTTTCCCACCCATCCAGCAGAGCCGCAAAGCTCCCTGCAGGGATGGCTGAGGAGATTCCCTACGGGAGCCAAGGGCTCTGCAGGAGGTGGTGCTGACGCGTGGCAGCTTCCACACCGATTGACCCTGCTGCAAAGCCCCTGCGAGGGGTCAGAGCCCAGAGCTGGAGCCCTGCTTTTGGAGCTCAGGGGAGGGCTGGCAACCCCCTTCTTCTATGGCAGAAACCCAAAGAAAGGGGGCAGAGCCTCCCCCCCCAAAAAGAGGGGGGCAGAAAAACACAACCCCCCCCCAAGAAAGGGAGCAAAAAAGCAAACACCCCCCCCCCAAAAGGTGGGGCAGAAAAGCACACACCCCCAAAAAAGGGGCAAAAAAGCTACTCCCCTCCCAAAAAAAGGGGGGGGGCAGAAAAGCTACTCCCCTCCCAAAAAAAAGGGGGGGCAGAAAAGCTCCCACACACACAAACAAAAGGGGGGCAAGGGGGCAGAGTCCAATGGCAGATTGGATTCCTGGGGTGTCCATGATTGCCAGCAGCAGGGCCTGAGTGACCTCCCAGACTCCCAACCCTTGGCTTGCTGCTAGGATGCTGTTGACCAGGGCTGGGGACTTGCACTGCTGCTCACCATGGACACAGGGCTGGAAAGAGGAGATTCGTTCTCAGGGACTCACAGAGCTGTGGAGTGATCCCACAGCGTCTCCAGGCAAGGAAACCACAGCTGGAGCACCCTGCAGGTCTCTCTCTGCTCCCACAGGCTTGCTGCTGGTGTGCCTGGGAGGCTGTGGGATGGGGGAATCAGGAGCTCCAGGTGCCCCAGGGGAGCTCCAGCACCATCCCTTTCACAGCATAGAATCACAGAGGTGGTTGAATCCCCATCCCTGGAGGGGTTTCCAAGCCTCAGAGATGTGGTGCTGAGGGCCATGGCTTGGCCCCAGCCTCGGTGGAGTTGGGGAATGCTTGGACTGGCTGATCTTGGAGGGCTTTTCTAACTGAAACTATTCCATGGTTCCAACAGCAGCTCAGCCAGCCAGGAGATGAGTCCAGCAGGGTGTAGACAAAGCCTTGCCCCTAAAACAAGCAAGTGAAAAGAGTGAGATTCCTGGAGGGGAAAAGGGTTGGAGAGCTCCAGCTTCACCCAGCAGAGGTAACTGTCCCAAGGGGAAAGCAGAGTGAGCTAATGCCACACCTGCAGGGCAGTGATTCCCTGGCCATGGCACCACCACCAGGAGTCTGGGGAGGAGAGCTGCACTTTGTGTCGTTATCCCAGGGGCTGGCAGAGGTCCTGGAGGTTCCCATCCCCTCCCACTAGATGGCAAGAGGCCCCCTCCTAACAGCACAGCCTCTGCATCCCCGCCGCGGTGGCCAGGGGGCAACAGCCACAGAAAGGATTTCTGGCCCTGAATCACAGAATAGTGGAAGCTGAAAGGGACCTCCAGAGACAATCAGGTCCAAGCCCCCTGCCAAAGCAGGATCACCCAGGAACACATCCAGATGGGTCTTGAAAGCCTCCAGAGAAAGAGGCTCCACAACCTCTCTGGGCAGCCTGCTCCAGGCCTCCAGCACCCTCACACCAAAGAAGTTTCTCCTCCTGTGAAGCTGGAGCCTCCTGGGCTGCAGCTCGTGCCAGCTGCCCCTTGTCCTGTCACAGGGCACCATTGACAAGAGCCTGGCACCTTCTCCTTGAAACCCACCCCTCAGATATTTGCAAGCATCAGTAAGAGCACTGAGCAGACCTGCCTGGCCTCCCACCCTGCCCAGCAGGACCCTTGGGATCATCAACTCCAAGCACTAACCCTACTGCACCAAGTTCACCTCTGTTTTGCTGGGATCAAGAAAGTTCTGTCCAGGAGGAAGGGAGAAGAGAGGAGGAACTGAACAGGAGGAGACCTTTTGGTTGTGTGAGGAGGAGGAGGATGCTCAGGAACACCACATCCTGCTCTCCATTGCTCCCAGGCACACACAGCAAATCCTTCCTCATCCTTAAAAGGCATTCTGGAAACATCTGCTCGAGCATCTCTGCTGCTGATTCACTGTGGCAGGCCACAGATGATGTCCTAACAAGGCCAAGTGTCTGCAAGGGGCTCTGCCCTAAGGCAGAAACTGCAGCAATCAGGTCAAGGAGAGAGATTCCACTTGGTGAGGTTGCAGAGAGAGCTCAGTGCAAGGCCAGGACATGAGGTGCAGAGGGGAGTGCTGATGGGGAACCATAGAATGGTTTGGATTGGAAGGGGCCTCCAAAGGTCATCCAGGCCAACCCCCTCTGCAGTCAGCAGGGACATCCTCAAGCAGATCAGGGCCCTGCTGAGCTTCACCTTGAATATCTCCAAGGATGGGGCCTCAACCACCTCCCTGGGCAACCTGTTGCAGTGTTCCACCACCCTCATGGTGCAGAACTTGTTCCTTACATCCAATCTAAAGCTGCTTTGCTCTAGTTTGAAGCTGTTGCCCCTGGTCCTGTCCCTGCAGGCCTTTGCAAATAGCCTCTCTCCAACCTTCCTGGAGCCTTCACCTACTGGAAGGCAGCTCTAAGGTCCTCCTGGAGATTTCTCTTCTCCAGGCTGAACACCTCCAGCTCCCTCAGCCTGTCCTCTGAGCAGAGCTGCTCCAACCCCATGATCATGTTTGTGGCCTCCTCTGGACCTGCTCCATCAGCTCCATGTCCTTCTTGTATTGAGGCCTCCAGACCTGGGCACAGAATGTAGGAGATGACCCCATGCCATTAACACCCTTCATGTCCATAGGGCCAGCAAGGAGCTAAGGACCTTGTGAATCCTGCCTCCAGGTCTGGTGCCCCCAGCAGAAGGAGGACACAGAGCTGCTGGAGTGAGGCCAGAGGAGGAGCACAAAGATGATCCAAGGGCTGGAGCAGCTCTGAGGACAGGCTGAGGGCGCTGGGCTGGTGCCCAGGGAGAGGGACACAGCAAGCCCTCAGGAGGCTCATTTGGGCTTTCAATGAGCTTCATGCATTATTTGGTAGCAACAATGGCAGGGACAATGGGACAGGCTAGAACAAGGTGCCCCCGGCTCAGCCATGCCATCAGCTGCCTGCTGTTGACTGTCCCCTTCCCTAAGTGCTGCAGGGACAGAAACCCTTTTTGTTTCCACCAGCTGCAGGGCTGGAGGAGCTCCTTGCCTTCCCTTCCCCACCCTCTCCTCCATGCCTGGCTTATCTCATGTCCCTTCCATTAGAGGCCACTGCTTGGCCTTCCTTGCTTTGAAGCTTTTGCCACACACAAAACCCACCCCAAAAACAAAACCCCAGGAGAGTGATGTGGCCAAGAGGCCATGAAGCCAAAAGCTTTGGTGCCATTCACCTTGCCCATCCTAGGTCACTGGCAGGGGTCAAAGAGCAGTGCCCTCAACCTCTCCTCTGTGCTTTGCTGCATGCCTCACCTGCCCTTAATGAAGCTGGAGAAAGGAAAAGGTGAGCAGGAGAGAGACAAGCAAGCAGCTCAGCTCAGAAACAGACCCAAACAAACAAACACTGCCTCTGGGACTTGGGAATCCAAGGCCAGGAACAGGGCACTGAGTGAAAAGAGGGATTCCTGAGGCTCTTAAAGGAATCCTGTTGCCCCCTGGGGCTGTGGCCTGGTGTAGTCTCTTCAGAGCAAGCTTGGCCAGGGCTGGGATGGAAAAGCTCTCTGATTGTTTTCTTTCTTTCCCTTTCATCTAGGGTTGCAAGAATGATATGGGGTCAGTCCCCTCCTCCAAGCATCTTCCCCCTCTTCCAGAGCCCCTCAAGAGAGGTGAAAGAAAACACCCCATGGACCTGAGCAAAGCCTTTGACTCTGTCCCACACCACATCCTGCTCTCCAGGCTGGTGACACATGGGTTTGATGGCTGCAACCTCCCTGCAGGGAGTTGGAGAGAGCAATGAGGTCTCCCCTGAGCCTCCTCTTCTCCAGGCTAAGCAACCCCAGCTCCCTCAGCCTCTCCTCACAGGGCTGTGCCCCAGACCCCTCCCCAGCTTTGTTGCCCTTCTCTGGACACCTTCAAGTCTCTCAATATCCTTCTTGAACTGAGGAGCCCAGAACTGGACACAGGACTCCAGCTGTGGCCTAACCAGTGCTGAGCACAGGGCACAAGGACTTCCCTGCTCCTGCTGGCCACACTGTTCCTGATGCAGGCCAGGATGCCATTGGCCTTCTTGGCCACCTGGGCACACTGCTGGCTCATGTTCCACTGCTGTCCACCACTACCCCCAGGTCCCTCTCTGCCTGGCTGCTCTCAGCCACTCTGACCCCAGTCTGTAGCTCTGCCTGGGGTTGCTGTGGCCAAAGTGCAACCCCTGGCACTTGGACTTGTTGAATGCCATCCTGTTGGACTCTGCCCATCTGCCCAGCCTGGCAAAGTCCCTCTGCAGAGCTCTCCTACCCTCTCACAGATCAACTCCTGCCCCCAGCTTGGTGTCATCTGCAAATTTATTGATGACTGCCTCAATCCCCTCCTCCAGGTCATCAATAAAGATATTGAACAGGCTGGGGCCCAGCACTGATCCCTGGGGCACACCACTGGTGCCTGGCTGCCAGCTGGCTGTGGCACCATTCACCACCACTCTCTGGGCTCAGCCTCCAGCCAGTTCCTAACCCAGCACAGAGAGCTGCTGGCCAAGCCAGGGGCTGGCAGCTTGGCCAGGAGTTTGCTGTGGGGGACAGTGTCAAAGGCCTTGCTGAAGTCCAGGCAGACCACATCCACAGCCTGCCCCACAGCCACCAGGCAAGAGCCAGGGGGTTGGAGTTTTGGAAGTGGTGCTCAACCACTCCTCACCTCTGGAGCATCTTGAGTCCTGCTCACCTCACCAAGCAGATCACCATCAGAGAGCTGAAGGAGGGAAAATGGCCACAAAGGAAGGGAAAATGCTCAAAAAGGAGGGAAAATGCCCACAAAGGATGGTAAAATGCCAAGAAGTAGGGAAACTGCCCATGAAGGAGGAGGAAATGCCCACAAGAGGAGGTAAAATGTCCACCAAATGGGGGGAAAAATGGCCACAAAGGAGAGAAAAATGTCATCAAAGGAGGGGAAATGGCCACAAGGGAAGGGAAAATGTCCACAACAGGAGAGAAAAGTCCAATGGAGGCTCTGAGGATGCTGAAGGGACTGGAACAGCTCTGCTGTGAAGAAAGGCTGAGAGCCCTGGGGGTGGTTAGGCTGGAGATTAGAAGGCTGAGAGGGATCTGATCAATGTCTATCAATACCTGAGGGGTGGGGGTCAGGAGGAAGGTGCCAGGCTCTGGTTGGTGATGCCCAATGACAAGACCAGGAACAACAGGGACAAGCTGGCACCCAGGAGGTTCCACCTGAAGAGGAGGAGAAAGTTGTTTGGTGTGAGGGTGCTGGAGGCCTGGAGCAGGCTGCCCAGAGAGGTTGTGGAGTCTCCTGGTGTGCAGAGCTTCCAACCCCCCCTGGATGCATTCCTGGGTGACCTGCCCTGGGTGATGCTGCTCTGGCAGGGGGGTTGGACTGGATGCTCTCTGGAGGACCCTTCCAACCCCTGGTGATTCTGTGCACTTTCCTGCTCACTTTCTCACCACCTTCACTGTGCAGAACTTGAACTCCTTCAGGGGGTTGTGGTTTTCACCCAGTTTGGGGTTTGTCTTTGGTGATTGCCATTTTTGGTTAGTTTGGTTTTCACTTGCAGCAGTTGAGACATTCTCTCCTGTGCTGAGAGGCTGCTGGCATCTGCCTGGGTTTTGCTCAGTCACATCCTGCTGTTTCCTCCCCCCCAACGTCAGCCCTTGGCCAGGGCAGGGTCCTTTATCTGGGGCTGCAGGCAGAGGTTCTGCACTCTTGGGCTTGAGGCAGCTCAGAAGCAGGAAGGAGAGGCCCAGGAACAATTGGGCAGTGTCAGTTTGCTGATAATCCTTATCAGCCTGCAAGTGCAACAGGCTCCTTGCACAGGCCCAGCCAGCAGAAGTGAGAGGACTTATCTCAGCAGGCACTCAGCTGGTGCTCAGAAAGGAGCAGCATGCAAACCAGGCTCTCAGCTGAAGAGCTCAGATTTGGCGGGCACACAGGAAAAAATCCTTCATGAAATGGAAACATCTTTAAATCAGAGAGTCACAGAGTGCTTAGGGTTGGAAAGGACCTTAAAGATCATCCAGTTCCAACCCCCCTGACACGGGCAGGGACAGCTCTCAGCCAGACTCAGCTGCTCAAGGCCTCATCCAGCCTGGCCTTCAACACCCCCAGGCAGGAGGCAGCCACAGCCTCCCTGGGCAGCCTGGGCCAGGCTCTCACCACCCTCACACTGAAGAGTTTCTTCCTCAGCTCCACTCTAACCCTCCTCTCCCTCACCTTCAAACCATTCCCCCTTGGCCTGGCTCTAGACCCCCTCAGCGAAAGTCTCTCTGCAGCCTTCCTGCAGGATCCCTTCAGCTCCTGGCAGGCAGCTCTGAGGTCCCCCTGGAGCCTTCTCCTCTGCAGGCTGCACAGCCCCAGCTCCCTCAGCCTGTGCTCCCAGCAGAGCTGCTCCAGCCCTTGGAGCATCTTTGTGGCCTCCTCTGGCCTCACTCCACAGCTCTGTGTCCTCCTGCTGGGGACCCCAGAGCTGGAGGCAGGATTGGAGGTGAGGTGTGAGCAGAGCAGAGCCCAGGGGCAGAATCCCCTCTGCTGCCCTGCTGCCCACCCTGCTCTGGCTGCAGCCCAGCACCCAGCTGCCTTTGGGCTGCAGGAGGGCACTGCTGGCTCCTGGGGAGCTGCTCAGCACCCTGCACCCCCAAGGCTCTTTCTGCAGGGCCGCTCTCAACCCACTGTGCACCCAGCCTGGAGCTGTCCTGATCCAGATGCAGGACCTTACACTGTGACTTCTTGAGCCCACTTCTGAAGCCTGCCAAGCTCCTTCTGGATGGATTCCTTCCCTCCAGCGAGTCCACAGCACCACACAGCTTGGTGCCATCAACCAACCTGCTGAGGGTGCTTGAATGCCACTGACAAAGGTGTTCCACAGCCCTGGAACCAGGGCAGCTCACACCTCCCAGAAGAGAAGAAAGGCTTCGCCAGTTGGATCCAGTGGGAAGAGAAATGCACTGAAATCTCCACACACCAGGAGCTCATAGAAATCTGACCTTTAATCATGGACAATTTTTTACCTTCAAGTAAAATCAACTGTTTTAAATAAAACATAAATTAACAGAGCAGAGGACTCCACAAGGAAAAAGACACAGGGCAGGGGCTGAGCCTAGCAGAACCAAAAAGCTGAGGCATGCTCCAGTTCTCCAACACCTTACTGGAGCTTCAGGGAGCTCTCTGAGTGATTAGGAAAGAGAAATCAAAGGTTTAATGAAGTGACTTTGGCCACTCTGAGGAAATTGGTTCCAAGACAAAAGGGAAAACTCTCACAAATAAACAAAAACTAAACCCAAACTGATTTGAGTCTATCACAGAACCACAGAACTGGCAGGGTGGGAAGAGACCTCAAGGCTCAGCCAGTTCCAACCCCCCTGCCATGGCCAGGGACACCTCACACCACAGCAGGTTGCTCACAGCCACCTCCAGCCTGGCTGCAAACACCTCCAGGGATGAGGCTTCCACCACCTCCCTGGGCAACCTGTGCCAGGCTCTCACCACCCTCATGGGGAACAACTTCTTCCTCACATCCAATCTGAATCTCCCCACTTCTAGTTCTGCTCCAGCCCCCCCAGTCCTATCCCTCCCTGACACCCTCAGAGGTCCCTCCCCAGCTTTCTTGGAGCCCCCTGCAGATGCTGGAAGGCCACAGTTAGGTCTCCTGGGAGCCTTCTCCTCTGCAGCCTGCAGAACCCCAACTCCCTCAGGCTGTGCTCACAGCAGAGCAGCTCCAGCCCTCTGCTCCTCCTCGTGGCCCTTCTCTGGACACCTTCCAGCCCCTCCAGATCCTTCCTGGCACAGAGGCTCCAGAACTGGCCCCAGAGCTGCAGCTGTGGTCTCAGCAGAGTGGAGCAGAGGGGCAGAATCCCTTCCCTGGCCCTGCTGGCCACACTTCTCTTGCTGCAGCCCAGGCTCTGCTTGGCTCTCTGGGCTGCAGGTGCTGACTGCTGGCTCCTGTTGAGCTGCTTTTGTGGAAGCCCAGCACTGCCTGCAACTGAATTTCCTTCTCTATCACAACACTGATTGCAGAACACAAAAGCTGACCTAAAAGGGTTGCTTGGGCTTTTTTTCCCCCCTTCCTGAGAAGCCTGCACTTTCTTTCCTTGGACTTGGGGAGACTCAGAATGGAGAAGTGAGAGCAACCCTGGCACAGAGCAGAAAAACCTCCTTCAGAGCCTCACTCATCCTCACACTCACTCTCTGACCACACAGAGCTGAAGCTGCTGCTGCCCCACTGCCTGCCAGCGAGCTCCTGCTCACTCCCATGACACACATGAAAGTGCAATAGTCAAACAAAACAGCAACAAAACAAGGTGACTTTTGGCAGCTGGAACTTGGTGAGACTAAGCCAGGCTGACCCCCACACTCCCACCTCTCCAAAGCCCTTCCCTCTCACACGCTCTGGGCACAAACCTGCTTCTTCCATGCTTGAAAGGGGCAAAAAGGAGGAACCCTGAGGCAAAAAATGGCTTTTTTTGTGTGTGTGTGTGTGTGTGTAGCAAGTCCCAACAAAAGCACAGCTCCATCCCAGCATCTCCTCAGGGTCCTGGGATCTTCTGTGGGGGGAGCCCTTCCTCCAGCCACAGGGCAGGGGAGGAGGAGTTGCGCAGCATGCGGCGGTGGATGCGGCGCAGGCGCAGCAGGTAGAGCAGGATGGAGAGCAGCACGACCAGGAAGCAGGCAGAGAACAGGTAGTGGTTGTAAACAAAGGAGAAGCTCCTCCAGTGTGAGTGGCTGCCACGGAAGTTCTCTTGCTGGATGTCTCTGGGAAGAATCAAAGGCAGGGCAGGGGTCAAGGGGGGGGAAGGCAGTTCGCCTCCAGGCCGTCTCACCGCGGGGGCAGAGCTCGGTTTGGAGAGGAGCTCAGAGCAGGGAGGCTGGGAGGGACCTCTGGAGATCATCCAGGCAGGGGCACCCCCAGCAGCCTGCCCAGCAGCACAGTGCCCAGGGGGGGTTGGGAGCTCTCCACACCAGGAGGCTCCACCACCTCTCTGGGCAGCCTGCTCCAGGCCTCCAGCACCCTCACACCAAACTACTTTCTCCTGACAGTCAGATGGAGCCTCCTGGGTACCAGTTTGTGCCCTCTGCCCCTTGTGCTGCCCCTGGGCACCACTCAGCAGAGCCTGGCCCCAGCCTCTTGCCCCCCCCAGCTCCTTTAGCTCTTGCTGAGCATTGCTCAGCTCCCCTCTGGGGCTGCTCTTCTGCAGGCTCTCAGCCCCAGGGCTCTCAGCCTTTGCTCCTCACAGAGCTGCTCCAGGCCCCTCAGCATCTTCAAGGCCCTGTTGGACTCTCTCCAGCAGTTCCCTGTCCCTCTGCAACTGGGCATAATGCTCCAGATGTGGCCTCAGTAGGGCAGAGTTAGCACAAGAGGCTTTATAAAGGATTAGTTGAGCTACCTGGAACATCACAGAATGGCTCAGGTTGGAAGGGAGCTCAGAGATCATCCACTCCAACCCCCTTGCCACGGGCAGGGACAGCTCTCAACTAGATGCAGCTGCTCAAGGCCTCATCCAGCCTGGCCTTCAACACCCCCAGGCAGGAGGCAGCCACAGCCTCCCTGGGCAGCCTGGGCCAGACTCTCACCACCCTCACACTGAAGAACTACCTCAGCTCCACTCTAACCCTGCTCTGCCTCAGCTTCAACCCATTCCCCCTTGGCCTGGCTCCAGACACCCTCAGCAAAAGTCTCTCTGCAGCCTTCCTGGAGGAATCTCCTTGAGGCCACATTAGGAACCTCTCCTCTCCCCCTACCTATCAGCTTCTTTGCTGCCACCACCCTTTGCCCCCTTCACCCAAATCCCCCACTTTCCAGCCAAAAGCCCTCTGCAGGCACTGCAGGGCAGAGCTGCTACCTTAAAGGTAGAAAGCGAGTTCGGTAGAGGATGGCCCCCAGGGTCCACTGCACCTCTTTGTCATACACCTGCAGAGCTGTCTTCAAGTTGCTGTAAGTGACAGGGAAAGAGAAGCCACTGTGGAACACTTCATACATCCAGGCAGATTTAAAACACTGGTACCTGAGGGAAAGAAGAGTGGCAGGAGTTCAGAGCAGTGCTTAGAGAGAGAGCTCCACCTGACACGTCCTGACCACAGCTCACAGGAGGTTAGGGGCTGGAAGGGACCTCCAAAGACCTTGGAGTGCAACCCTCTGCCAGGGCAGGAGCAGAGAACCCAGCCCAGGGCACACAGGAACACATCCAGACAGGGCTGCAAAGGCTCCACACAAGGAGACTCCACAACCTCTCTGGGCAGCCTGCTCCAGGCCTCTGGCAGCCTCCCAGGGCAGAAGTTCCTCCTCCTGCTGAGCTGCAACCTCCTGTGCTGCACTTTCCATCCCTTGCCCCTTGGCCTGGCCCAGGGTGCAGCTGAGCAGAGCCTGTCCCCTCCCTCCTGCCCCCCAGCCCTCAGCTCTTGAGAGCCATTGAGCAGATCCCTCTCAGCCTTCTCCTCTCCACACTCAGCACCCCCAGGGCTCTCAGCCTCTCCTCCCCAGGCAGTGCTGCAGTCCCTTCAGCAGCCTTGCAGCCCTCCCTTGGCCTCTCTCCAGCAGCTCCCTGTCCCTCCTCAGCTGGGGAGCCCAGAGCTGGATGCAATATTCCAGGTGTGGCCTCAGCAGGGCAGAGCAGAGGGGGAGGAGAAGCTCCCTGGCCCTGCTGGCCACACTCCTCTGAATGCCCCCAGGACCCCCTTGGCCTTCTTGGCCCCCAGGGCTCATTGCTGTGCCCTGCAGCCCTTGCTGCCCAGCAGCACTGCCAGCTCCTTCTCCTTGGGGCTGCTCTGCAGCAGATCCCCTCCCAGCCTGTGCTGCTGCAGCTGCTTCTTCCTTGCATTTCACTTCTTTCCCCTCCAACCAGTTTGGTGTTTTCCCTGCCCAGTGGCCCTCAAGCAATGAGTGGAGCAGTTGCCTGTCCCATCAGTGGCTGTGTCCTCATCCACACATAGCTTGCAGGCTGTGGGGACCAAGACCTCTCTCACCCCAGTGTCTCCTGAGAGCTCTGGGGGGTGAGTCAGGCTCCTGCTGCTTGAGCTGCTTGGCTGTCATGATTCAGCTCCCCCCAGCACCCCTTGGCCTTCCTGGGCACACTCCTCTGAATGCCCCCAGGACCCCCTTGGCCTTCTTGGCCCCCAGGTCACAGTGCTGTGCCCTGCAGCCCTTGTTCTCCAGCAGCCCTTGGGGCTGTGTTTGGCTTTGTTTCCCCTCCCCTTTGCCGGCTGATGCAATCCCGAAAGGCTCTGTCCACACCTGTGCATGACTTCATGAGCTGGCTCACTGGGCCTCCACCTTGAGCTCCCCCAGCCCTGGCCAAGGTGTGGGGCTGAATGAATGCCAGGTGCTGAGCAAACACAGAGGGCACTTACTTCAGTCTGTGGAGATCAGCGTGTGAGGCATAAAGGCCCCGGTCAAAACGCTCCCGCAGGACAGACCACTTCGTGGCACAGTACTCCTGCAAGAGAGGCAAGGCAAAACCAAACTGAACACACAGAGCCCCAACTGAACCCCCCCCCAACAAACCAACTGAACAAACAAACCCCCCCCAAGAACCCCAAAACACCCCCAAAAAACACCACACAAAAGAAACCCCAAAGATGAAAGCGACCAAAAAAAACCCAAAGGAAAAAGGCAAAGAAAGAGCCCCCCAAAAACACCAAGGGAGAGGGGGAGAAGAGAGGGGGAGAAGAGAGGGGGAGAAGAGAGGGGGAGAAGAGAGGGGGAGAAGAGAGGGGGAGAAGAGAGGGGGAGAAGAGAGGGGGAGAAGAGAGGGGGAGAAGAGAGGGGGAGAAGAGAGGGGGAGAAGAGAGGGGGAGAAGAGAGGGGGAGAAGAGAGGGGGAGAAGAGAGGGGGAGAAGAGAGGGGGAGAAGAGAGGGGGAGAAGAGAGGGGGAGAAGAGAGGGGGAGAAGAGAGGGGGAGAAGAGAGGGGGAGAAGAGAGGGGGAGAAGAGAGGGGGAGAAGAGAGGGGGAGAAGAGAGGGGGAGAAGAGAGGGGGAGAAGAGAGGGGGAGAAGAGAGGGGAGAAGAGAGGGGGAGAAGAGAGGGGGAGAAGAGAGGGGGAGAAGAGAGGGGGAGAAGAGAGGGGGAGAAGAGAGGGGGAGAAGAGAGGGGGAGAAGAGAGGGGAGAGAGAGGGAGAAGAGAGGGGAGAAGAGAGGGGGAGAAGAGAGGGGGAGAAGAGAGGGGGAGAAGAGAGGGGGAGAAGAGAGGGGGAGAAGAGAGGGGGAGAAGAGAGGGGAGAAGAGAGGGGAGAAGAGAGGGGGAGAAGAGAGGGGAGAAGAGAGGGGGAGAAGAGAGGGGGAGAAGAGAGGGGGAGAAGAGAGGGGGAGAAGAGAGGGGGAGAAGAGAGGGGGAGAAGAGAGGGGGAGAAGAGAGGGGGAGAAGAGAGGGGGAGAAGAGAGGGGGAGAAGAGAGGGGGAGAAGAGAGGGGGAGAAGAGAGGGGAGAAGAGAGGGGAGAAGAGAGGGGGAGAAGAGAGGGGGAGAAGAGAGGGGGAGAAGAGAGGGGAGAAGAGAGGGGGAGAAGAGAGGGGGAGAAGAGAGGGGGAGAAGAGAGGGGGAGAAGAGAGGGGGAGAAGAGAGGGGGAGAAGAGAGGGGGAGAAGAGAGGGGGAGAAGAGAGGGGGAGAAGAGAGGGGGAGAAGAGAGGAGAGAGCCCTGTTCAGGGAGCTGTAGAGAGCCAGAAGGTCTCCCCTCAGCCTCCTCCACACTGAACACCCCCAGCCCCATCAGCTGCTCCCCAGCCCCGCTCTCCAGCCCCTTCCCCAGCTTCCTTGCCCTTCTCTGGCCCTGCTCCAGCTCCTCACTGTCCTTCTGGCAGTGAGAGGCCTGGGACTGAACCTAGGATTGGAGACACAGCTGCAGCAGTGCCCAGTCCAGGGGCACAATCCCTACCCTGCTGCTGGCCCTCCTTGGCCACCTGTGGGCACAGCCTGGCCCATGCTGAGCCAGCTGTCATCTCCAGGCCCTTTCCCAGTGGGCAGCTTTCCAGCCACCCTCTCTGCAGCCTGGGGCATGGCCACTGGCCAAGGGTTTCCCCTCAGGAGCACTTCACCTTGGCAGCTTTAGTGAACTTGGCAGCGTTGTAGTCTCCTCCCATGCGCAGCACATCCTCAGTGCAGTAGTAGAACTCTGAGAAGCCATAGAATTCACTGTTGTGGAAGGGCACAGCAGGCTGGTAGACACCATTGAGGGAGGTCTGGGTTTCATTGGTCTTGTTCATGAAGGGCTGGAGGAGCTCACGGCAGAGCTGGAAGTCGCCCGTGCCCCGCAGGTGCAGGACCTGCCCACTCTGCTGGATTTCATCCTCAGCATCCAGGGGCAGGCAGGGGTCCAGGTAGGGGGAATCAGAGGTCAGACCTGTCTGCTTGCCCAGCAGCCTGCAAGGGAGAGCAAGCACAGGAAGCATGGAATCAAGGAGCTTGGAAAAGACCTCAGAGATCAGCAAGCCCAACCTGGCACCCAGCACTTCCTGACAGCTGAACCGTGGCTCCAAGGGCCACATCCAAGCCTCTCTTGAACACCTCCAGGGCTGGGGACTCCACCACCTCCCTGGGCAGCACAGCCCAGTGGCCATTTCCTCTTTCTGGGAAGAACTTTACAAGAGCAGCAAAAAGCTGCTTCATGTGCAGAGACTTCAGAACTGCCTGCAGCATGCTCTGGAAGTGAAGAGTTTCACTAAGTCAGGGAGTCATAGCATGGGTTGGGCTGGAAAGGACCTTAAAGATCTTCGAGTTCCAACCCCCTGCCATGGGCAGGGACACCTCCCACCAGCCCAGCTTGCTCAAAGCCTCATCCAGCCTGGCCTTGAGCACCTGCAGGCAGGAGCCAGCCACAGCCTCCCTGGGCAGCCTGGGCCAGACTCTCACCACCCCTCAGCTCCACTCTAACCCTGCTCTGCCTCAGCTTCAAACCATTCCCCCTTGGCCTGGCTCTAGACCCCCTCAGCAAAAGTCTCTCTGCAGCCTTCCTGCAGGATCCCTTCAGGTCCTGGCAGGCAGCTCTGAGGTCCCCCTGGAGCCTTCTCCTCTGCAGGCTGCACAGCCCCAGCTCCCTCAGCCTGTGCTCACAGCAGAGCTGCTCCAGCCCTTGGAGCATCTTTGTGGCCTCCTCTGGCCTCACTCCACAGCTCTGTGTCCTTCTCCTGCTGGGGACCCCAGAGCTGGAGGCAGGATTGGAGGTGAGCAGAGCAGAACCCAAGGTCAGAATCCCCTCTGCTGCCCTGCTGCCCACCCTGCTCTGGCTGCAGCCCAGCACCCAGCTGCCTTTGGGCTGCAGGAGGGCACTGCTGGCTCCTGGGGAGCTGCTCAGCACCCTGCACCCCCAAGGCTCTTTCTTGAGAGCTTTAAATCCCTTCTGCTTTACTATATGAAGTTGGGAGTTTCATCCCTTGGGAGGGAAGGATGAGAAGAGCTGGTCAGGGATCTTTAACCTCCAAGGGCTTTATCCACTGAAAGATGAGCAGTGATCAGAAAATCCTCCTCCTGAAATGCCCCAAGCTCTGTTCTTTATCCCCTGCCCTGCTGCTCTGTCCTTCTTGTGGTGGAGGTACCACAACTGGTGTTCAGTTAGGGGCTCAGTGAGCCTAGTGAAGCCCAGAACCCACATCCCCCAGGGCCTGCAGCCAGCTACCTGTTCTTGAGCACTGTGCTGGCAAAGAGGCTCTCCTCATATCTCTGCCTCGCTGCGTTGCCTCCGAAGCCCAGGAAGGTGGCGACGTAGACTCTGTAGATGTGCTCAGTTTGATGAGCATCACAACCCAGGTTGAACTCTGCCAGCAAGTTTTTGGCTACCTCCTCCTGTAGGGAACACAAAGCACCAAGGTGAGGTGGAAAGAACAGGAGCCAGGACCTAAAGATGACACAAAACTGACCAGCAGCCACCTGCCGCCCTTTGCTGGCTCCAGTTCGCGACGCACTGGGGCAAGCTGCTCTCAACTTCAGTGCCCACTGGAGAGGCAGACCTGAGGACTCCCCTGCTAGTCCTGCTCTGGGTCATTTCTCCAGGAAGGTAACAGGAGATTATCCCTGCAGCTGGGTCAGGACAATCCCAGACACAACTCCAGGCTGGGGGCAGAGTGGGTTGAGAGCAGCCCTGCAGAAAGAGCCTTGGGGGTGCTGGGTGCTGAGCAGCTCCCCAGGAGCCAGCAGTGCCTCCTGCAGCCCAAAGGCAGCTGGGTGCTGGGCTGCAGCCAGAGCAGGGTGGGCAGCAGGGCAGCAGAGGGGATTCTGCCCCTGGGCTCTGCTCTGCTCACACCTCACTTCCAATCCTGCCTCCAGTTCTGCTGTCCCCAGCAGGAGAAGGACACAGAGCTGTGGAGTGAGGCCAGAGGAGGCCACAAAGATGCTCCAAGGGCTGGAGCAGCTCTGCTGGGAGCACAGGCTGAGGGAGCTGGGGCTGTGCAGCCTGCAGAGGAGAAGGCTCCAGGGGGACCTCAGAGCTGCCTGCCAGGACCTGAAGGGATCCTGCAGGAAGGCTGCAGAAAGACTTTTGCTGAGGGGGTCTAGAGCCAGGCCAAGGGGGGATGGTTTGAAGGTGAGGCAGAGCAGGGTTAGAGTGGAGCTGAGGAAGAGTCCTCTGGAGCTCACCCAGTCCAACCCTCCTGCTCCAGCAGGGCACCCACAGCAGCTTGCCCAGGTGCACAATGGCCAGAGGGGGCTGCTCTTCTGCAGGCTCTCAGCCCAGGGCTCTCAGCCTTTGCTGCTCCCAGAGCTGCTCCAGGCCCCTCAGCATCTTCCCAGCCTCCCCTGGACTCTCTGCTGTCCCTCTGGAACTGGGGAGCCCAGAACTGGAGCCAGGACTCCAGCTGTGGCCTGGCTCTCTCTCACAGAAGAAGAACCACCACACAACACCCAAATCCAGCCTCCAGTCCAACACACATTTACATCCCTGCATGCACAGCAGCCACAGTGCCCAGACCCACTGTGAATAAAACCAGTGGCCACTGACACTGCTTGAAAGCAACCCTCTGAATGCCCAAGACAAATGAATTGCTCAGCTGAGGAAGGCCTCTGCCAGCTTTGATCCCTTGCTTTGGGTTTTTTTTTTGGTGCCATGGGATGTAAAGGAGGGGGAGGACTCAAAACAAATGGAGGGGGGGTGAAGAGGGGTGGGGGGGCAAAAACCAAACTACAGACCAAGGACAATGCATGAAAAGGAGCTCCAAAAGCAAAAGGAGGAAGTTGCACAGATAATAACCTGCTGTGGAGAGGCAAAGCTTACAGTTTTAGGGACTTCATATGCAATCTGAGTCGAGACTCCACCCATGTCAAGGATACCCACTGTCCTCTTTCTGAAGATGGCCTCCTTGTTCTCACTGCCTGGCACAAGGACCTCCACAACTGCTTCATCCTCTGGACAGAACACAGAAGTTAAGCAGCTTGGAAAAGACCTCAGAGATCACCCAGTCCAACCTGTCACCCTCATCACAGTCTCACAGTGTAACTAAGGTTGGAAGAGACCCCAGGGATCATCAAGTCCAACCTGTCTCCACAGACCTCACGACTAGACCATGGCACCAAGTGCCACATCCAATCCCCTCTTGAACACCTCCAGGGCTGGGGACTCCACCACCTCCCTGGGCAGCACATCCCAATGACGAACGACTCGCTCGGTGAAGAACTTTCTCCTCACCTCGAGTCTAAACCTCCCCTGGCACAGCTTGAGACTGTGTCCTCTTGTTCTGCTGCTGGTTGCCTGGGAGAAGAGACCAACCCCTTCCTGGCTACAACCACCTTTCAGGTAGTTGTAGAGGGCAATGAGGTCACCCCTGATCCTCCTCTTCTCCAGGCTAAGCAACCCCAGCTCCCTCAGCCTCTCCTCACAGGGCTGTGCTCCAGACCCCTCCCCAGCCTTGTTGCCCTTCTCTGGACACCTTCAAGTGTCTCGATGTCCTTCTGAAACTGAGGGGCCCAGAACTGGACACAGGACTCCAGGTGTGGCCTAACCAGTGCTGAGCACAGGGCACAATGACCTCCCTGCTCCTGCTGGCCACACTATTCCTGCTGCAGGCCAGGATGCCATTGGCCTTCTTGGCCCCCTGGGCACACTGCTGGCTCATGTTTAGGCAGCTGTCAATCAGCATCCCCAGGTCCCTCTCTGTTTGGCAGCTCTCAGCCACTCTGTCCCCAGCCTGTAGCTCTGCCTGGGGTTGCTGTGGCCAAAGTGCAGCCCCTGGCACTTGGACCTGTTCAATGCCATCCCATTAGACTCTGCCCATCTGTCCAGTCGGTCGAGGTCCCTCTGCAGAGCCCTTCTGCCCTCTAACTGACCAACATCTGCTCCCAGCTTGGTGTCATCTGCAAACTTGCTGATGACTGACTCAACCCCCTCATCCAGATCATCAATGAAGATGTTCAAGAGGATGGGGCCCAGCACTGATCCCTGGGGGATCAACTAAGCCACGGCAC
Source organism: Dryobates pubescens (assembly GCF_014839835.1). Lineage (NCBI taxonomy): Eukaryota > Metazoa > Chordata > Aves > Piciformes > Picidae > Dryobates > Dryobates pubescens. Next base: position 7,191,435 of record NC_071642.1, read on the forward strand.
TGAGTGCCTCATCCAGGCTCTTTTCCAACACTTCCAGGGATGGTGACTGAGAAATGCTGCAGGAGAGCAAGAGGGCAGTGAGAAACAGCTCCCCCTCACCCTAGGGGAGGCCTAAAGCAGCAGTGCTCTGCCCCTGGGTTAACTTCTGGGGGTTTTGGGGAGCAATGCAGACTGCCAAAACTTCACAGCAAAAGCTGAGGCCACAGCAGCAGCTTGGGATGGAAGAGGTCTTCTGCAAGGCCTTGGGAAAGGGCTGGGAGGGACAGGATGAAGGGCAGCAGCTTTTGAGCTGGGAGAGGGCAGATTGAGACTGGAGATGAGGAAGAAATTCTTGAGGGTGAGGGTGGGGAGACACTGGCACAGGTTGCCCAGGGAGGCTGTGGATGTCCTCTCCCTGAAGGTGTTCAGGGCCAGGCTGGATGAGGCCTTGAGCAAGCTGGGCTGGTGGGAGGTGTCCCTGCCCATGGCAGGGGGGCTGGAACTGGCTGAGCTTTGAGCTCCCTTCCAACCCAACCCATTCTATGAACCTCCACTAATATCTGGCTCTAAAAGCACAGCAGCAGCAGTGACAGCAAAGCCATCCTTGAACCATAGAATCCCAGACTGGTTCGGGTGGGAAGGGACCTTTGAAGCTCATGCAGTGCAAGCCCCTGCAGCCAGCAGGGACATCCCCAACCAGAGCAGGTTGCTCAGAGCACCAAACAACCTGACCTGGAATGGTTCCAGGGATGGGGCAGCTCCCACCCCTCTGCCAGGCTCTCAGCACCCTCAGTGTCAAACATTTCTTCCTTCTCTCCAGCCTCAATCTCTCTCTCTCAGTTCAAACCATCCCCCCTTGGCCTGTCCCAGCAAGCCCTGCTCAAAGTCTGTCCCCAGTTTTCTTCAAGTCCTGCAAGGCCACCAGAAGGTCTCCCTGGAGCCTTCTCTTCTCCAGGCTGAACAACCCCAACTCTCTCAGCCTGGCCTCACAGCAGAGGGCTTCCAGCCCTGCCAGCATTGCTGTGGCCTCCCCTGGCCCTGCTCCAGCAGGTCCCTGCTGCAGGGATGTACTGGGAGTGCTCCCAAAAACCCAGTTCCCTGTTCAGATACTCACCATCATCTGTATGCTCAAATCTTCCAAGCACAAAGTTGATGCCAATCCATGCATAAACTCCTGTGGGGATAAAGAACAGAGCTTGGGGCATTTCAGGAGGAGGATTTTCTGATCACTGCTCATCTTTCAGTGGATAAAGCCCTTGGAGGTTAAAGATCCCTGACCAGCTCTTCTCATCCTTCCCTCCCAAGGGATGAAACTCCCAACTTCATATAGTAAAGCAGAAGGGATTTAAAGCTCTCAAGAAAGAGCCTTGGGGATGCTGAGCAGCTCCCCAGGAGCCAGCAGTGCCCTCCTGCAGCCCAAAGGCAGCTGGGTGCTGGGCTGCAGCCAGAGCAGGGTGGGCAGCAGGGCAGCAGAGGGGATTCTGCCCCTGGGCTCTGCTCTGCTCAGACCTCACCTTCAATCCTGCCTCCAGCTCTGGGGTCCCCAGCAGCAGAAGGACACAGAGCTGTGGAGTGAGGCCAGAGGAGGTCACAAAGATGCTCCAAGGGCTGGAGCAGCTCTGCTGGGAGCACAGGCTGAGGGAGCTGGGGCTGTGCAGCCTGCAGAGGAGAAGGCTCCAGGGGGACCTCAGAGCTGCCTGCCAGGAGCTGAAGGGATCCTGCAGGAAGGCTGCAGAGAGACTTTTGCTGAGGGGGTCTAGAGCCAGGCCAAGGGGGAATGGTTTGAAGGTGAGGCAGAGCAGGGTTAGAGTGGAGCTGAGGAAGTTCTTCAGTAGGAGGTTGGAGACTCTGGCCCAGGCTGCCCAGGGAGGCTGTGGCTGCCTCTTCCCTGGGGGTCTTCAAGGCCAAACTGGATGAGGCCTTGAGCAGCTGAGTCTAGTGGAGAAGTGTCCTTGGCCCATGGGAGGGAGGTTGGAGGAGAGGATCTCTGAGCTCCATTCCAACCTGAGCCATTCCATGGTTCTATGACTTTCAGCCTCTCAGCAAGCTGATCCCATCAAACCATGGCTCCTTCAGAAACCATTGTTCCCTGCCATGCTTCTCCCATCAATCCCTTGTGCCTAATTCTCCCCACTCCCTCCCCAAAAGCAGAGAAAATGAACTCAAATCCCTGCTAAACACTGAAGGTATTTTCACTGCTAATGAGAAAACCTTTAGAGGAGTCAGAAGAGAGAGAGAGAACTGCTCTGCTGTGAGGACAGAGTGAGTGAGTTGGGGTTGGGCAGTCTGGAGAAGAGAAGGCTCCCAGGAGACCTAATTGTGGCCTTCCAGGATCTGCAGGGGGCTACAAGAAAGCTGGGGAGGGACTTTTGAGGGTGTCAGGGAGGGATAGGACTGGGGGGGATGGAGCTAAACTAGAAGTGGGGAGATGCAGATTGGCTGTGAGGAAGAAGCCTCATGAGGGTGGTGAGAGCCTGGCACAGGTTGCCCAGGGAGGTGGTGGAAGCCTCATCCCTGGAGGTGTTTGCAGCCAGGCTGTAGGTGGCTGTGAGCAACCTGCTGTGGTGTGAGGTGTCCCTGGCCATGGCAGGGGGGTTGGAACTGGCTGAGCCTTGAGGTCCCTTCCAACCCTGACCATTCTGTGGTTCCATAGCTCACAGCAGATGATCTGCTGCTGCTGAGGGCTCTTGGTCAAAGCAGAGCTGTAAAAAGCATTAACAAAAAAAAAAAACACCCAAAGCAATAAATGAATCCAGGCTGCATTGGAAAAGCAACAAACACCCCCAGGAGAATGTGCATGGAGCTCACCTTCCTGCTTCCCTGAAATCACCTCTGCATGGGAGTCTGAAAAGAGGAAGTCAAACTGCACAGGGATATCAGTGAGCAGATCTTCAAGGATTGCCTTCTGCTGGCTGCCAAAGAAGCACAGTTAAAAAAAAAACAAGAAAACCCCAAACCAGTCAGGCAGGGCAGGACTGGGGTGGGAAAGGCTGAAAGAGAAGAGAGCAAATCACCTTTCTGGCAGGATCCTCATGCCTGCAGTGCACAGGATGTAGAGAGGAGTCTCCTTGTGCTTGGCACGGGGCACGTGCTCAGCAGCAAAGCTGAGCAGTGGGGAGATGTAATCACTGACCTGGCCTGGAGAGCTGGCAAACTCTGAGATGCCTGCAGGAAGCAAAAGGAGGAGAGGGAAGCAGCTCAGCTGTGAGCTGGGGGAAAACCTGCAGCACCAAACAGAAGCCAAAGGGCAAAGCCAGGGAATACAGATCACAGAAGGAACCAGGTGGGAAATGACCTCAGAGATCTTCGAGTCCAGCCTGGCACCCAGCACCTCCTGACAGCTAAGCCATGGCTCCAAGGGCCACATCCAAGCCCCTCTTGAACACCTCCAGGGATGGGGACTCCACCACCTCCCAGTGGCCAATCTCTCTTTCTGTTAAGAACTTCTTCCTAACCTCCAGCCTCAACCTCCCCTGGCACAGCTTGAGACTGTGTCCTCTTGTTCTGGTGCTGGCTGCCTGGGAGAAGAGACCAACCCCCACCTGGCTACAACCTCCCTTCAGGGAGCTGGAGACAGCAAGGTCTCCCTTGAGCCTCCTCTTGTGCAGGCTAAGCAACCCCAGCTCCCTCAGCCTCTCCTCACAGGGCTGTGCTCCAGACCCCTCCCCAGCTTTGTTGCCCTTCTCTGGACACCTTCCAGCAGCTCAACATCTTTCCTAAACTGAGGGCCCCAGAGCTGGACACAGGACTCCAGCTGTGGCCTGAGCAGTGCTGAGCACAGGGCACAAGGACTTCCCTGCTCCTGCTGGCCACACTGCTCCTGATGCAGGCCAGGATGCCCTTGGCCTTCTTGGCCAGACCCTCCCCACCCAGGAGGATCCCCTCCTGTCCAGAGAGCCACCCAGGAGGTGCCTCTCTGCCCAGTACCTGGTTTAATTTTCATCACCACTGGTTTCCTGGCTTTGTCCCTCATCTGCTTGATGTCCAGCAGGTCATGGGGATTGCCATTGTGCCTGGGCCAACAATACACAAAGATCCTGGAGCCACTGCTGCCACAGTCCACAACGATGCCATAGTTGAGGTTGGGATTGTTGGTGTCTGTGGCCTCTGTGTCAGTGACCCTGGCAAGGTATCTGCAAGAGAACTAAAGGTTACTCAAGTCCCCCAGGGAAGCTTCAAACCCAGGAACCCCACAGCTGTCACTGCTGTGAAGACAAAAAACCAACCCTGAAGTGTCCCTGCTGAGGATTCAGTCCCCACAGCAAACATCCAAACTGAGCTGCAAAAGGATTGGTGCTGAGGCCAGGCTGAGAGGGTTGGGGTTGTGCAGCCTGGAGAAGGGAAGGCTCCAGGGAGACCTTCTGGTGCCCCAGCAGGATTTAAAGAGGCTGAGCAGAAAGCTGGGGACAGACTTTTTGAGCAGGGCCTGTTGTGACAGGCCAAGGGGGGATGGATTGAACTAAAAGAGGGAGATTCAGAGGGGAGAGAAGGAAGGAAGGTGCTGAGAGCCTGGCCCAGGCTGCCCAGACAGGTTGGAGCTGCCCCATCCCTGGCACCAGTGCAGGTCAGGTTGTTTGGGGCTCTGAGCAACCTGCTCTGCTTGGGGATGTCCCTGCTGGCTGCAGGGGGGGTGGACTGGATGAGCTTGAAAGGTCCCTGCCCACCCCAAGCCTTTCAGGATTTCTGTGCCTCTTGTTTTCCTGAGCTGCTGCAGACACAGCACATAGGATAAGCTCAGCCTGAACTCCTGAGGCATTCAAATCAGCTTAGATGAGAATGTTTCACTCCTACATTGGCACAGAAGGGGAGGGGTTGGAAGGGACCCCTGGAGATCAGCCAGTCCAAGCAGCCCCCTGCCAGGGCAGGATCACCCAGGGCAGGTCACACACAACACATCCAGGTGGGTTTGGGATCTCTCCAGAGCAGGAGACTCCACAACCTCCCTGGGTAGCCTGCTCCAAGGCTCCAGCACCCTCACAATGAAGAAGTTTTCCTTTCTGTTCCCCTGACACCTCCTCTGCTCCAGCTTGCCCCCAGTGCCCCTTGGTCTGTCCTTGGACATCCCTGAGCAGAGCCTGGCTCCAGCCCAGCACATCTTTATCCCCAGCAATGAGGGCAGCCTTCAGGCTCCTCTGCTCCAAGTCCCAGCTCCCTCAGCCTGGCCTCAGTATCACCAAGGTTGGAAAAGACCTCAAAGATCATCAAGTCCAACCTGGCACCACAGAGCTCATGACTAAACCATGGCACCAAGTGCCACATCCAATCCCCTCTTGAACACCTCCAGGGATGGGGACTCCACCACCTCCCTGGGCAGCACATTCCAATGGCCAACAACTCTCTCTGGGAAGAACTCTCTCCTCACCTCCAGCCTAAACTTCCCCTGGCACAGCTTGAGACTGTGTCCTCTTGTTCTGGTGCTGGTTGCCTGCCTGGGAGAAGAGACCAACCCCCACCTGGCTCCAACCTCCCTTCAGGGAGTTAGAGAGAGCAAGAAGGTCTCCCCTGAGCCTCCTCTTCTCCAGGCTAAGCAACCCCAGCTCCCTCAGCCTCTCCTCACAGAGCTGTGCCCCAGACCCCTCCCCAGCCTCATTGCCCTTCTCTGGACACCTTCAAGTCTCTCAATGTCCTTCTTGAGCTGAGGAGCCCAGAACTGGACACAGGACTCCAGCTGTGGCCTAACCAGTGCTGAGCACAGGGCACAAGGACTTCCCAGCTCCTGTTGGCCACACTGGTCCTGATGGAGGCCAGGATGCCATTGGCCTTCTTGGCCCCCTGGGCACACTGCTGGCTCCTGTTCAGCTGCTGTCAATCAGCACCCCCAGTTCCTCACAGGGAGATGCTCCACTGCCTGCAGCAGCTCTGTGGCTCTGGGAGGGACTCTCTCAAGCAGTTCCCTGAGGTCCTTCTGGAACTGAGGGGCCCACAGCTGGCCACAATATTCCAGATGTGGCCTCAGCAGGGCAGAGCAGAGTGGGAGGAGAACCTCTCTGGGACAACCAAGCAGAGCCCTTGTAACCCCCCATGCCTTTTACAGACATGAGCTGCCAGAGCTCGCTCTCTCAGTCCCAAACCACCTCCCCTTCCCCTCCACAAGCCCCTTGCCAGCTCCCTCACCTGTGGAAGCTTTTGTCCCTGTAGGCACGCCCATACTTGCTCCTGATGACCACCAGGGAATAGTAAAGCAGAGAGAGAGCAGCAGCCAGGACTCCAACCACCAGGATCTGCCTCAGGCTGGTGTTGAGGACACGTGGACATCCCACTGGAGAGATGCTGAAGTGCCAAGAAGCAGGAAGCAAACATGAGATGCTGATCCTAAAATCCAGAGAGGACAATCTGCTTGAAAAGTTGACTTTATTACACCTCACCCCCCCCAAAAAAAGGCAGAGAATAGAATCCTAGAATCCACCAGGCTGGAAAAGGCCTCAGGGATCAGCAAGTCCAACCTGTGACCTACCCCCTGACACCTCCTGACAGCTGAACCATGGCTCCAAGGGCCACATCCAAGCCCCTCTTGAACACCTCCAGGGATGGGGACTCCACCACCTCCCTGGGCAGCACATCCCTGGGATCAATGGAAGAACTTCTTCCTCACCTCCTTTGGCACAGCTTGAGACTGTCCTCTTGTTCTGGTGCTGGGTGCCTGGGAGAAGAGACCAACCCCCACCTGGCTACAACCTCCCTGCAGGGAGTTGGAGAGAGCAAGAAGGTCTCCCCTGAGCCTCCTCTTCTCCAGGCTAAGCAACCCCAGCTCCCTCAGCCTCTCCTCACAGGGCTGTGCTCCAGACCCCTCCCCAGCTTTGTTGCCCCTCTCTGGACACCTTCAAGTCTCTCAATGTCCTTCTGAAACTGAGGGGCCCAGAACTGGACACAGGACTCCAGGTGTGGCCTAACCAGTGCTGAGCACAGGGCACAAGGACTTCCCTGCTCCTGCTGGCCACACTATTCCTGATGCAGGCCAGGATGCCATTGGCCTTCTTGGCCACCTGGGCACACTGCTGGCTCATCTTCAGCCTACTCTCAACCACTACCCCCAGGTCCCTCTCTGCCTGGCTGCTCTCAGCCACTCTGTCCCCAGCCTGTAGCACTGCCTGGGGTTGTTGTGGCCAAAGTGCAGCACCTGGCACCTGGACTTGTTGAATGCCATCCTGTTGGACTCTGCCCATCTGCCCAGCCTGGCAAGGTCCCTCTGCAGAGCTCTCCTACCCTCTAACAGATCAACTCCTGCCCCCAGCTTGCTGTCACCTGCAAATTTACTGATAACTGCCTCAATGCCCTCCTCCAGATCATCAATAAAGATATTGAACAGGCTGGGGCCCAGCACTGATCCCTGGGGCACACCACTGGTGCCTGGCTGCCAGCTGGCTGTGGCATCATTCACCACCACTCTCTGGGCTCAGCCTCCAGGCAGTTCCTACCTCAGCAGATTCCAGACACCATGCTTTGCCCATTCCCTGCCTTGAGGGCACTCAGGGCACTATTCCCATCTTTGAGTTCATTATCAGCCATGAATCTATCACTAGCTTCCCTGGCAGCTGCTTTGGGATCCTTACTTCCCCATTCTGAGATCCTTACCTCCCCATTTTGGGTGTGACCAGCAGAGAGAAAACCCAAGCTGGTGTTCAAACATCAGCCAGTCACCTCAGCCTGACAAGGCACATCAACCTTCCTCAAAGCCATGGCTCTTCTGTTCCTGAATGAAAGAGAAACCAGAGATGAGCTTCCAGACAGCATTATGAACAGCACTAGCAGCAGGTCCTTCCCCTCTGCTCTGGGGAGGCTACATGTGGAATGCTATGCCCAGTCTGAGGCCCCCCCAGGGCAAGAAATACACAGAGGAAGTTCAGTGTAGGGCTACAAAGATGATAGAGGTGCTGAGGTGTCTCTCAAATGATGAGAGGAGACAGCAATATGAATGCAGAGAGACATCTGAATGGAAAGAAGGAAGCAAACTCTCCTCTCAGTGGTGCCCAGTGACATGAGGCATAAGGTACAAACCACAAGGAATTCATGGAACCACAGAGTTTTGACTGAGAAAGCCCTTTAAGATCAACCCTTAACCCAGCACTGCCAAAGCACCACTAAACCCTGGCCCTCAGCACCACATCTACACAGCTATGAAACCCCTCCAGGGCTGGGGACTCCACCACTGCCCTGGGCAGCCTGGCACAGGCCTTGACAAGCCTCAAGGGGAAGAAATTGTTCCTCATGCCCAACCTAAATCTCCTCTGGTGCAACCTGAGGCCATTTTTTCTGGCAAGATCTGTCAGGATAGAGCTCAGCAAGACACTTAGTGAACAGAAAACACCCCCCATGAGGGTGGAGGGACACTGGAACTGGTTGCTCTGGGAGGCTCTGTAGCATCTCCACTCTCAGAGACATTCAAAGCCTGCCTGGATGGTGTCCTGGGCATCCTTCTCAGGCTGACTCTGCCTGCAGCATAGCTGCTCACTGCTCTGCTCAGGAAGATGAAAAGAAGCCAGGCACAGACAGCAGCACAGCTGCTGCACAAGCTTTTTTAAGCAGAGCATCTTCAGCTCTGCTACTACCTGCAAAGCCTCTGCCTGCAATGCAAAGCCTCCAGATGCTATAGAACTGCAGCACCACTTAAAGAGGAGATCACCACACAAATGCCGACACTCCAGGCCAGGTCAGGACTTCCCTTCTTTTCCCACCCCCTCCAGCTGGCCTCGCAGCCCTTCCCCACACGCCCCAGCCTTGCGAAAGCAGCTGCCCGAGGTGCCACCAATTCCCTGCGCGGCTGCCAAACCGCAGCCGCCCACTCCCGCTCCGAGTGAGTCCCACAAGCCCGCAGGGAGTGGAACATGCAGGGTGGCTGTGGAAATCCCAAACCTCTTCCTCACACGCCAGCATCGGAGAGGCCACACGGCACGGCCCTGTCTCACCTCTCATCCCGCTCCCCAAAACCGCAGCGGCACCCCCGACGACCGGGACCCACCCTGAGAGCACAGACACGCTCCCCCCAGGCACGGCCAGCCTCGGAGGAACCCTCCCTTCCGCCTCCCCAGCCATAAAGCCCGGATAGCCGCCGCCACCACACTCACCTGCCGGCCCGCCGCCGGCCCGCCGCATAGCAACCGGCCACGGCACCACTTCCGGGTCCCGCCGCCGGACGTGACGCCAACACGCACGCACGTGGTGCTGCCGGCAGTGGGTGGGGAAGGGATTCCCCGGGGGCGTAACCGGCCCTGGGGAGGCGGGGCCAGTGGGCGAGGCCAAGGATGAGGTGTGGTCGTGAGCGGTCAAGGTATGAGACGGGGCGTGGCCATGGTTGAGGCGTGCTCGTGATTGGCCGTGGGTATGGGTGGGGGCGTGGCCCAGGGGCTGCCGGTGGGCTGGGAGCGGCGCTGTGGGAAGGGCTGTGGCATTGCTGAGGCTATGCGGAGCTGGCGCTGAGTGCTTCCAGCCACTTCCCAGCCCCAGCTCTAGCCCCAGCACTAGCCCCAGCACTGTCCTGGGCTGATCCCCAGCAACGTGGGCATCAGGGGCAGGGAAATGATTCTGCCCCTCTGCTGTGACTCCCCCTGCAGTGCTGGGGCCGGCTCTGAAGCCCCCAGCAGAAGGGCAAGGACTGTTAGAACTGGGCCGTAGGAGGCCACAAAAATGATGTGGGGGCTGGAAACCCTCTGCTCTGAAGCCAGGCTGAGTGAGGTGGAGTTGTTCAGCCTGGAGAAGAGAAGGCTCCAGAGGAGAGAGGAGCCTTTCAGGACTTAAAGAAAGCTGGGGACAGATGTTTGAGCAGGGCCTGTTGTGACAGGTCAAAGGGTGATGGTTTGAACTGAAAGAAGGAGAGCCAGTCTAGAGAAAGGAAGTTTTTGCACTGAGGGTGGTGAGACCCTGTCCCAGGTTGCCCAGAAAGGTGGGAGCTGGCCCCATCCCTGGCACCATTGCAGGTCAGGTTGGTTGAGGCTCTGAGCGACCTGCCCTGGTTGCAGATGGATGAGCTGACTGCAGGGGGTTGCGCTGGATGAGCTCTGAAGGTCACTTCAACCCAAACCAGTCTGGGATTCCACGATTCTATGACTCCATAAATACAGCAGGGCATTGTAGTGCCTGGAACAAATATCTAAATATCTATCAGCAGTAAATAAATAAGATTGGGTTAAAAAAGAAATAAATGAAAGAAAGAAAGAAAGAAGGAAGGCGGGAAGGAAGGAAGGAGGGAAGGAAAGAAGGAAGGAAGGAAAGAAGGAAGGAGGGAAGGAAAGAAGGAAGGAAGGAAAGAAGGAAGGAGGGAAGGAAAGAAGGAAGGAAGGGAAGGAAGAAGGGAGGAAGGAAGGAAGGAAGAAGGGAGGAAGGAAGGGAGCAAGGAAGGAAGAAGGGAGGAGGGAAGGAAGAAGGGAGGAAGGAAGGAAGAAGGGAGGAAGGAAGGAAAGGAAGGAAGGAAAGGAAGGAAAGGAAGGAAAGAAAGAAGGAAAGAAAAAAAGAAGGAAAGCAAGAGGGAGGGAGAGAGGGAGGCAAAAAGCCTCTCCTTGCCTGGAAGGAAAACCTGCTGGCAAAGCAGGGAGCCCTCCTGCGCGTCGCCACTGAGCGGCAGCACAGCTTCTGCCCACGCAGCGCCTTCAGCCAGCAGGGAAAGAAAAAGTTTATCCACGGATTCATCCCAGGCATGATCCGGTGGGAAGGCTGAGAAGCTTTGCCAGTGTCTCAGCTCTCCCACTGGCACCCGTTTGGGAGCCCTGGGCTGAAGCTTCAGCCTCAGCCCGGCTGCTGGGGTGAAAGGGCAGAGGGCGAAAGGATGGATCAGAGCACAGCAGAGAGCCCTGAACTTGCAGGGACAGCTGTGCTGGGTGTGCCACCGATCCCCAGCAGCGCTGGATGTGGCCCCGGGCAGCAGATCAGGTGCTTTGGGATGGTGAATTATGCTGAGATAATGACAGGACCTCCAGGGAGAGGCTCTTAGACCTATCCTTGCTTAGCAGCAGGAATATGGAGCCCTGGGGCAGGTGCTGGAGCTGGTGTCAGTGCCAGGGCTCAGAAGAGGGAGCAAAACTCTGCCGGGGGCAGGGGGTTCAGCCCAGTGAATGGCGCTGAGCCTGGTGTCCCACGGGGTGAGGAGCATGTGGCCCTTCAGGGCTTCCCTGTCCTCGCTCAGCACAGCGGATGTTCAAGCACTGGGCTGGTGGGACCCACCCTGGCATCGCAGGGGCTCAGCCCTGCAGCTAAAACCCAGCAGCTCCTTGGTCCCTTTCTGGACTGAATTCAGTCCAAAAGTAGTTGGTGCAAGCTGTGACTGGAAGGGAAGAGGGAAGGGAGAGGAGAGGGAGAGGGAGAAGAGAGGAAGAGGTTTGCAGAGGAGAGGAGAAGGAGAGGAGAGAAGAGGGAAGGGAGGGGAGAGAAGAGGGAAGGGAAGGGAAGGGAAGGGAAGGGAAGGGAAGGGAAGGGAAGGGAAGGGAAGGGAAGGGAAGGGAAGGGAAGGGAAGGGAAGGGAAGGGAAGGGAAGGGAAGGAAAGGGAAGGGAAGGGAAGGGAAGGGAAGGGAAGGGGAGAATAGAGAGAAGAGGGAAGGGAGAGGTGAGGAGAGGAAGAGAATAGGAGAGAGAAGAGGGAAGGGAGAGGTGAGGAAAGGGAGAGAAGAGGAAAGGAAAAGAAAAGGGGAAGGGAAGAGAAAAGGAAAGATAAATAAATAAATAAATACATTTTAAAAAGGCACTGCTGCCATCAAACACCTAAGCTGCCCTGGGGGGTAGTGTGCTGGGGATTGAGAGTGGCTCCTGTGCCATGGGCAAGCTTTGGCCAGGGCTTGGCCTGGGCTGGCCGAGGTTGTTCCTGAAAAAGAAGCAGCAACTGAGAGCTGCCACGGACCCCTCGCTGCCCAAGTCTGTAGGCAGCACAAAATGGAAGGGCTGGGAGGAATGTGTGAGTTGGTTTTGTGCATGCTAATTATTCCCAGCTGCAGGCTTTTTGCAGCAAGGGAGAAAATATTGGATGTCTGTGTGCATTTCTCAGCCCCCCAGGAGCACCACCAACCTCCCCCCGCTGCCTGGCGCTTGTGCTGGTTGGAGCTTGGGTTCCCATTTGGATGCTCTGCTCCTGGTGGTTTGCCCAGGCAGGAGGAAGGTGTCCTCCAGGCACCAAATCCTGCTTTGTACCCCACTCCCTGTGCGCTTCAGAGGGGATCTGGGATAAATCCACCCTGCTAAAAGCATCTGCTTCTGAATGGGTGCCTGGAGAAAATGGCTTGGTGGCGACTCAGAGCTGGAATTGGGGCATCACTCATCTCCAAAGGAGCAACCACCTCCAGGGCAGGCACAAGACAGCCTGAGGAAGGTGTGTGCAGGGTGCTGGCCCCTATCTCAGGGGAGCACAGCATCCACCCCACCCCACCCTCCCAAATATCAGCCCAGGCTGTGCAGCAGGGTGAGCAGATACGAGGGGCAGCTGGTGGGTGGCACTGCCTGTGGCTGCTGATCAACCCCTGGGCTGCTGGAGGTGCAAAGGGGGCTGTAGAGGAGGAGAAAGAGGAGGCAGGGCTGGGCCATGTCTCCCAGCTGGACTTTTCTGCTGGCATTGTGGTGGTGGTTTGTTAAAATGCTTCTCTGCCCATGCCACAGCTGCAGAGGTGTCCCCCACTGCCCAGCCTCCCCAGATGTGCTGCCTGGGCTCACTTTGGGGTCGATGAAGCTGAGGTTTGCTTTGCTTGCACTGTAGCAGCAGGCTGGGGCTGCCTCTCAGCCATGGCCCCATCTGCAAAGCCCTTCTCTCATCCTTGGGTTTTGTTTCCTTATCTCACAAAACCTTCCCCAAGAGAAGAAGTGATGAAGTCCATCAGGAGGAAACAATTTGACCAAAGCCATGTGAGAGCTTGCTGGCAGAACAGGATCATCCCAAGCTTGACAGACATGAGCCAGCAGTGTGCCCAGGTGGCCAAGAAGGCCAAGGGCATCCTGGCCTGCATCAGGAACAGTGTGGCCAGCAGGAGCAGGGAAGTCCTTGTGCCCTGTGCTCAGCACTGGTTAGGCCACACCTGGAGTCCTGTGTCCAGTTCTGGGCTTCTCTGTTTAAGAAGGACATTGAGAGACTTGAAGGTGTCCAGAGAAGGGCAACAAAGCTGGGGAGGGGTCTGGAGCACAGCCCTGTGAGGAGAGGCTGAGGGAGCTGGGGTTGCTTAGCCTGGAGAAGAGGAGGCTCAGGGGAGACCTTCTTGCTCTCTCCAACTGCCTGCAGGGAGGTTGTAGCCAGGAAGGGGTTGGTCTCTTCTCCCAGGCAACCAGCACCAGAACAAGAGGACACCGTGTCAAGCTGTGCCAGGGGAAGTTTAGGCTGGAGGTGAGGAGAAAGTTCTTCACTGAGAAAGTTGTTGGCCATTGGGATGTGCTGCCCAGGGAGGTGGTGGATTCCCCATCCCTGGAGGTGTTCAAGAGGGGGTTGGACGTGGCACTTGGTGCCATGGTTTAGCACTCATGAGCTCTGTGGTGCCAGGTTGGACTTGATGACCTTTGAGGTCTCTTCCAACCTTGGTGACTCTGTGATGTCTTCCCACCTTACTGGATATCATTTTGCTGGCTGCTAGAAACAAAGCCAGGGGAGGGGAAAAAAAAAATACCAACAACAACCCCCAAAATAAAGCAGAGCCAAAGCCAGAGGCAGAGCCAGCAAACCCTGTGGGAATCCTCTTGGCTTCCTCTGCCCGGTGCCACCAGGCAGTCCCAACAGCAGCACCAGTGTGTGCTGCACCTTCCCCATTGTTTCCTCAGGGCTTCAAACCAGAAAGGCAAGTTGAGAGAAAAAAAAAAAAGAAATAAGGTTTTTAGTTCTTCTTTTTTTTTTGTTTTGGGTCCAGGAAGTAACACAAAAGACAACTTTAATTATACACATTGGGCATTGCCTCTCCCTGTTCCATTCATCCCTTCAGCCAGGGAATGGTAAATTAGGTCAGATTATGTGAGAGCTGAAACAAAACCCACAGGCCAAATTCCTCACCTCCACACCTCCTCTCTCCCTCTGAGGTTGCATAAATGTGCCTCTGCTGCATCTGGCTGCCTTGCTGGGGGGGGGGGGGTGCTGCACTGACCCAGGGCTCAAGTCTCTCTGAACACAGTCCTCAGAATGGGTTGGGTTGGAAGGGACCTGAAAGATCATCCAGGTCCAACCCCCCTGCCATAGGCAGGGACACCTCCCACCAGCCCAGCTTGCTCAAGGCCTCATCCAGCCTGGTTTTGAACCCTTCCAGACCTGGAGCCTCCACAGCACAATACAGAATTAACCAGGTTGGAAAGGACCTTTGAGGTCATCAAATCCAACCCATCCCCCAGCACCATCTAATCAACTAACCCATGGCACTGAGTGCCTCATCCAGGCTCTTCTTAAACACCTCCAGGGATGGTGACTCCACCACCTCCCTGGGCAGCACATCCCAATGGCCAATCTCTCTGGGAAGAAAAACTTCCCTGGCAACCTGTTCCAGTGCCTCACTGCCCTCGTGGGGAAGAACTTCTTCCCAATGTCCAGTCTCAATCCAGCTTCTTCCAGTTTGAAGCCATCACCCCTGGTCCTGTCACTCCTTGCCCCTGTGCAAAGACCCTCCCCAGCTCCCCTGTAGGATCCCTTCAGGTACTGGAAGGCAGCTCTAAGGTCCTCCTGGAGCCTTCTCTACTCCAAGCTGAACACTCCCAGCTCCCTCAGCCTGCCCTCACAGCAGAGCTGCTCCAGTTGCTCTTTGTGGCCTCCTTTGAACCTGCTCTAACAATTTCACATCCTCCTTGTGTCGAGGAGCTTGGAGTAAACTTGCTGAGAGTGCCTCAGTCCCACTGCTCATGTTGCCTACAACAGACCAGTCCCAGGCCCAACCCCTGAGGAGCACCACCTGGGCTCTATGTGGACCTGGAGGTACTGACCATCACTCTTTGAGTGCAACCATCCAGACAATTCCTTATCCACAGAGTTGTCCACCCATCAAATCCACCTGTATCCAATTTGGAGACCATGTGGGACAGTGCTGAATACTTTGCATGAATCCATGCAGATGCCACCAGCTGCTCCTTTGCATTCACCTTCCTGGCCCTTGCTGGCATCCACCTGGGGTGATGAGGGTGGTGAGAGCCTGGCACAGGTTGCCCAGGGAAGTGGTGGAAGCCTCATCCCTGGAGGTGTTTGCAGCCAGGCTGGATGTGGCTGTGAGCAACCTGCTGTGGTGTGAGGTGTCCTTGGCCATGGCAGGGGGGGTTGGAACTGGCTGAGCCTTGAGGTCCCTTCCAACCCTGACAGTTCTGTGATTCTATGATCTGTTAGGTGTAAACCTGTCGGCCAGACTCTGGCCATGGAATGGCTCTTGCAGAGTGCTGCTGTGGTGAAGCCAGGCACAAAGGGATGCTCTGAGTTTGTACTGGGATGAATGGGTTTGGTGTTTCCATCACCAATCTCTGCAGCAGCATCCTGGTCTGCTCAGGGAGGGCTGGAAACCAGGGGGTGCCTTGCCCTGATGTTGTGCTAAGTGGGTCACTCCCTCTGGAAGACAAAACAAGGCTGTTTGCTTCTTTCTGTGGTGTTTGCTGATACAGAGATATCACAGAACTGGAACACTGTAGGCTTCCCAGGGGCTGATATTTCCCCATGGCCACCTCAATCAGCAAGACACTGGCACAGGTTGCCCAGGGAGGCTGTGGCTGCCTCCTCCCTGCAGGTGTTCAAGGCCAGGCTGGATGAGGCCTTGAGCAAGCTGGGCTGGTGGGAGGTGTCCCTGCCCATGGCAGGGAGGTTGGGACTGGATGAGCTTTAAGATCCCTTCCAACCCAACCCATTCTGTGAGTTTTCCCAAGGACACCACAAATGCACCAGGCTGGGCAATAAAACCCAGGCTGGTGCCAGAGGGATCCTTTCCCAGGGTCTCTTCTGAGGCTGGCACTGCCTTTCACCCAAGGCTGTTTCTGAGGGGTGAGGTCCAGACTTGCTTTGAACATTTTAAGGCAGGGATGAGGCTCACAAGGGAGAGGGAGGCAAGAGCTGGGGCTGCATCCACATGTGGGGTGGGAGTTGGTGTTCTAGGAGTTGCTGCTCCTGAGCACTAGGGATCCATCCCTGCCTGAAAACCACCTTCTGCCAGCATGGCATCTGCTATGCAAGCTGGCTCTGGGGGTTGGTCTCTTCTCCCTAGTATCAAGGGACAGTATCAGAGGAAATGGCCTCAAGTTGCACCAGGGGAGGTTGAGAAAACCTTTCCCTGCAGTGAGAAAAACCCCAAAGCAAAGTGAGACCCAAGCCTGGTTCTGTTCCCAGCAAGGATGTGATTCCTAAGGAGGAGTCAAACTGGGAATGGGATGGACCTGGGGTTGCTGAGCCTGCAGAAGAGGAGGCTGAGGGGAGAGCTTCTGGCTCTCTACAGCCCCCTGAAAGGAGTCAGGTGGGGGCTGGGCTCTTTTCCCAAGGAACAAGCCTCAAGTTGCACCCAGGGGAGGTTTAGGTTGGACATTAAAAGAAAATTCTCCACTGAAAGGGTTCTCCAATCCTGGCCCAGGCTGCCCAGGGAGGTGGCTGAATCCCCATCCCTGGGGGTGTTTCAGAGCCACAGAGATGTGGTGCTGAGGGTCATGGTTTAGCCCCAGCCTTGGTAGTTAAATCATGGTTAGCCTGGATGATCTCAAAGGGCTTTTCCAACAAAGAATTGACTTATTCTGGCAGCAAAATAACAACAACCCAGGCTGTGGGGGACATAAAGTTCAGGCAGAAGATTGCAAACATGTGCCCTTAACAATAGGCATTTGCTCTGCTCCCTCTTCCACAGTGATCCCCATCCCTGGAGGGTTCTAAGGCCAGGCTGGATGTGGCTGTGAGCAACCTGCTGTGGTGTGAGGTGTCCCTGGCCATGGCAGGGGGGTTGGAACTGGCTGAGCCTTGAGGTCCCTTCCAGCCCTGACAGTTCTGTGATTCTGTGAACACTCTGCAGCATGCCATGGCTGGGGTCTCTTCCTTGCCCCAGTTCCAACCCCCACCAGCTGCTGCTGAACCCCTCTATTAAAACCAAATCAGGGAACCATAAGATTGCTTTGATTGGAAAAGACCTCTGAGATCCCTCAGTCCAACCATCAACCTACCCCCCCCCCCCCCCCCCCCCCCCCCCAATGTCCTGTCATTTGCTGCTACGTGGCACCATGCTGCTGGAGGTGAAGTTGTGCTCCTCCTCCTCCTCCCCCCCAGCTCAGCACCCAGCTCTTCACAGCACCAGCAGGTTGTGGGAAGGATAAAGCCCAAGCCAAGGTGGTGCTCAGCTGTTGGGAACTGTAGATTTTTCTTTTTTGGGGGGGTGGGTAAAAAATAGGAGCAGATATCTTGCTGGATCTTGGAGATAAGCCCCAATGGCTGTGGCTCCCAGAAGGTCTCCTCCTCCCAGCAGGACACTCCTGTCTTATCAGCCTGGGTGCAGCTGTGCTGTCCTGCACCTCCTGCCCCTCCTGCCCAGCAAGGGGCTGTGATAAGCAAAACTGGGTCCTCCTAATCAGCTGAGAGTGCCAGGCAGATGGGCCAGGGCTTGCAGGCACCTTCTTTGGGCAGGGCCTTAGGAAAGCCAGGAGCATTTCACTGCGTTTGGCCACTTGCTCCTCATTTCTGGCTGTGTTTCTGGCCAGATGTTGTATTTGTGCTGCTTTAAAAGCTGCCTCAAGGTGCTGAAGCCCCATAAAGAAGGTCTCAGTGAGGACTGGAGCCTGGAGAAGAGCAGCCCCAGAAGGGATCTGAGCAATGCTCAGCAAGAGCTAAAGGGTGGGGAGCAAGAGGATGGGGCTGGGGTCATCTCAGTGGTGCCCAGGGACAGGACAAGGGCACAAACTGGAACCCAGGAGGAGGAGAAAGTTGTTTGGTGTGAGGGTGCTGGAGGCCTGGAGCAGGCTGCCCAGAGAGGCTGTGGAGTCTCCTTGTGTGGACAGCTTCCAAAGCCCCCCCTGGGCATTGTGCCACTTTGGCAAGCTGCTGCAGGAGCCTTGCTTTGGCAGGGGGGTCAGACTGGATGCTCTCCAGAGCTCCCTTCTCACTCCCACCATGCTGAGACTCTGGGATACTTGTGCTCCTGAGGGACCTGCTCTAGTGCTGGGCAGGAGGCACCAAGCAGTGGTTGTGCTCTGGCAGGCACAGGGGGCTGGTTGCACAAGAGCCACTTGCCTCAGAGGGAGGTTTTGTAAAGCAAGGCTGAGTTCACTCTGTTAATGACCTGCACGGGACGACAGCAGGGATGGCAGGAAACTATCCAAGACAACACAGGCTGTGCATTCCTTCCAGTGTGATTGCCACCACAAAACCACAAGCCAGCCCAGCCTCCCTGCCCTGTTTTCCCTCCCCAGCTGATGAGTGATGTCCCTTCTCCATCACCATGGGAAATATCCTCAATCTCTGCACCTCCGTGCTGGCATCTCCGGCCACAGCAGCTCCTTGTGCCCTGGGGTGGCCCCTGGCATGCATGCAGGGCACAGAAAAAGAGCAGAAAGGATTCTTCATGCTCCTCAGGGTTAAAATACAACGTCTTCCTACCTGGAATCAGCACCCTGAGCTTGAGACTGATTCGTCTGGTTCTTATTAGGGAGCACAGACCCAAGACTGAAGGGGAAAGGGCTGAGTAAGGTAGGTGACACTAATTTCTCCACCCTCTTCTGCCCTGCCAAAAGCATTGGGAGGAGATTAGCTGCTGCTGGCTGGTGTTCATGGAGTAGAAAACCGAGATAAATGATGTGGAGCAATAGGGGAAAGTGTTCCTCTTCAGCTTTGCACTCGGGCGTTTCCTTGAGTAAAGCTCCCTCGGGAAAAGGAAGTTCTCCTGCCCCAGGGGGTGAGCATCATAGAATCACAGAGCTGTCAGGGCTGGAAGGGACCTCAAGGCTCAGCCACTTCCAACCCCCCTGCCATGGCCAGGGACACCTCACTCTACAGCAGGTTGCTCACAGCCACATCCAACCTGGCCTTCAAAACCTCCAGGGATGAGGCTTCCACCACCTCCCTGGGCAACCTGTGCCAGTCTCTCACCACCCTCCTGAGCAACAACTTCTTCCTCACGTCCATTCTGAATCTATCCCACTAGGGATACTACCTATCCCTCCCTGACACCCTCTAAAGTCCCTCCCCAGCTTTCTTGTAGCCCCCTTCAGATCCTGGAAGACCACAATTAGGTCTCCTCAGAGCCTTCTCTTCTACAGACCGAGCAGTCTGCTGGGATTACCTCTGTGCACGTGGCCTTCCAGCTCCAACAAGTCAAACCAGCTGTCAGAGCAGGCACTCAGTATAGTCTCTTGTAGAATCATAGAATTGTCATGGTTGGAAGAGACCTCAAGGCTCAGCCAGTTCCAACCCCCTGCCATGGGCAGGGACACCTCACACCACAGCAGGATGCTCACAGCCACCTCCAGCCTGGCTGCAAACACCTCCAGGGATGAGGCTTCCACCACCACCCTGCCTCTTTCTGGAGGCAACCAAGCTATGATAATCCAGCTGGCTTCTGCCACTGGGCAAGCAAAGTGAAGGCTCCAGAGAGACCTTAGAGTGACCTGCCAGTACCTGAAAGGGGCTACAGGAGGGCTGGGGAGGGACTTTTTCCAAGGGCTCATAGGGATAGAACAAGGGGTAATGGATTGAAGCTTGAGGA
Organism: Dryobates pubescens; assembly: GCF_014839835.1. NCBI lineage: Eukaryota > Metazoa > Chordata > Aves > Piciformes > Picidae > Dryobates > Dryobates pubescens. Next base: position 7,210,992 of record NC_071642.1, read on the forward strand.
GGGGAGATTTAGACTGGAGATTAGGAAGAAATTAATTACGGAGAGGGTGGAGAGACAGTGGAACAGGTTACCCAGGGGAGGCTGTGGCTGCCTCCTCCCTGGAGGTGTTCAAGGCCAGGCTGGATGAGGCCTTGAGCAAGCTGGGCTGGCGGGAGGTGTTTCTGCACATGGCAGGGGGTTGCAACTGGATGAGCTTTAAGGTCCCTTCCAACCCAACCCATTCCATGAATCTATGATTCTAAGATGGGGAGGAGAGGAAGGAGAGATTCAGCAATTGCCATGGTACATTTCATGGTGTCCAAGGACTTGGTACAGGTTCTGCTTTCATAGATTGATAGAATGGGGCTCTCTGGGGAGGCTTTGGGGAACAAAGTGCTGCTCTACTCCAACCAATGCCCAGATCCTACAGGAAAAATGCCACTTTTCCTTACGTAATGCCCACAATTGCCAACCTTCTTCCCCTCCCTGCCTGCCCAGCCCTGCCCCACGATATCCCAGAGGCACAGGTCAGGGTGCTGCTGGGGATGCCCCCCCAGAAGAACCCCAGGGCCGTGATGGGAGGTGCTGGGCTGCCTGCTGCAGGGTTCCAAAGACCCAAGGACACCCTGAGTGCTCTCCCAGCTGGGCAAGGGCTGGCAGGGGGGTGCCAGGGTACAGTCACAGAGGGCTGTGCTTGCAGGGGGTGTCCGTGCCAGGGGCACGGTCAGGGAGGGGTACCCGGGGGTGCCCGCCGATGCCAGGGGCAGGGGCACAGAGTGGAATGCCTGCGAGGTTACTCTTGCCCGGGGACCACACTCCCACGGCTCCCCCGCGGCCCGCGCACAGGCAGCAGGCTTAGCCCCGCCCCGTGCCGGCCCAGCCAATCATGGCCCACATCCCGCCCTCCTCTCCTCGCCATTCGCCCGCCTCCCTGCCAATCCGCACGGTCCCTCTCCCTGTGACGTTACGCGCGGGGCCGCAGCGCGGCCCAACGAGGGTGGCGGGAGGCGGGCAGCTGCCTCTCGCTATTGGCTAGAGCGGGGAATGGGCGGGGCGTGGGCGGGGCGCGGTTGCGGCCTTAAAGCGGGGCCGGGGCCGCCGCGTCCGGCCCCATCCGGTCCCCCGTAAAGTGCTGTGTCCCGCCGGTACCGGGTGGATGGAGCTGAGTTGCGGAGTGGGGGGCAGCGCGGCAGCACCTCCGGGGCCTGGACCGCCCACCCCCGCCGCTGGCGCCGCCGCTCCCGGGCAGCCAATGGAGAGTGAGGACTACGAGAGCCTGCCCAGCGGCGCCTCGCTCGGCACCCACATGATGGCCGGGGCGGTAGCTGGCATCATGGAGCACACGGTCATGTACCCGGTGGACTCGGTCAAGGTGCGTGGAGGGCGGAGGTTAGGGGTGGCTAGCAGGACCTCCGGAATCGGCTGCCGATGTGCACGGGGGCAGATGTGCGAGCGGGGTGTCTGCACCGGCTACCGGTGGTGCTGAGCAACGTGTGTGCATGGGGTACCGGGAGTGCACCGGGGGTGCCCGGCAGGGCACATACACGGGGTACCGGGGTGTGTAGGGCAGCGCAGCGGTGGTGCGTGCACGGGGGGATGCGTGCAGGGGGGACCGGGGGTGTTTGCATGGGTTACCGGAGGTGTGCCAGGAGTGCGTGCGCAGAGTACCGGGGGTGTGCAGGAGTGCACCGGGAGCGCTTGAGGGCTTGCAGCGAGTACCGGAGGTGTGCGGGACTGCAGGGGATACCGAGAGTGTACGGGGATGCCCGGTAACGTGTTCATGGAGTACCGGAGGTGTATGGGGATGCGTGCACAGGGCACCGGAGACCTGCAGGAGTGCACCAGGGCTGCATGCACTGGATCCCGGCGGTGCGTTCACGGGGTGCCAGGCTTTGCACTGGTGCCAGCAGGAGAACACACGCGTGGGGCAGGAAGGTGTGCGAGGGGTGTTGGGGTGCACAGACCTCTGGAACGGGCTATGGTGCTTGGAGGCAGCAAAATTGGGACCGTGCTGTTAGGGAGTGTGCAAGAGGAGCTGGAGGTGGGTGAGAAAGAAGCTGCTGCAGTGTGGAAGGACCCTGAGGTGTCACCTCTGAGGTCGACAATGGAAGCCACCCACTCCGGACCCATCCCTGCAGCTGCAGCATCCTTGGTCCCGGCCAGCTTTGCACAGCCTGCGGTGTGGAGGTGTGTGCTGGGTCTTGCAAAGTTCTTTATGGGGCTCCCCAGAGCTGGAGCTGCCACCAGTGTCCCCCAGCGTGGGCTGCTGGGTGGTTCTTCCCTCCTAGTAGTAGAGTGTTGGACTTCCAGTCCAAGAGGGGGGAGCTGGTGGGGATGGAGTGGTGCATCCATCTGCAAGTGGTGTGAAGGTGGCATTAGGTATGGTGTGAGCCTGACTTTCATGGTCAGGGCTTAGGAAGGGCCTGGCATGGCTGAAGATGTGCTGCTGGTGGTTGACCTTTACTGCAGATCAGCTGCTTGAAGCTAACAAACAGCTCTCGGTGCTCAGGTGTGCAGGAGGGGAGCTCTCAGGGCATCTTCTCTGCGGCAGGAAGGATCCTGAAGGGTGTTTTTTCCCTCTGCCCCCCCCAGCCACCTCTGGTGGCTTCAAAAACCAGAGGAAATAAAATGAGAAGCCAAATGTCCTCAATGCTGTGGTGCTGGTCTGGCTGCAAGAATTGGTAGGGTTGGAAGGGACCTCAAGGCTCAGCCAGTTCCAACCCCCCTGCCATGGCCAGGGACACCTCACACTACAGCAGGTTGCTCACAGCCACATCCAGCCTGGCTTTAAAAACCTCCAGGGATGTGGCTTCCACCACCTCCCTGGGAAACCTGTTCCCATGGTCTCATTTCTGCCCTGAAAGAGGAGAGGAGAGGCAATGCCTCTGCGTTAAGGCACTGGAGGTCTTGCCAGTGTGCTGTGCTCAGCTCTCAGATTCAATACTCTTCCATTTTTGGGTGGGTTTTGGGTGTTTCTACAGGTCTGTGCTTGCTGGACCTAGCTCATAGGCTTGGGCTGCTCCTTATCTCAGGGTCCATGCCCACCCCAAGCCCACCACACCAGCTCCTCTCCCAAATGAGCTGGGTGTTTTCTGCCCAGTCGTGGTCAGAAGGGGCAATGGATGCAAGCTGGAACCCAGGAGCTTTCACCTTGACAGGAGGAGAAACTTGTTTGGTGTGAGGGTGCTGGAGGCCTGGAGCAGGCTGCCCAGAGAGGTTGTGGAGTCTCCTTCTCTGGGGACTTTCAAGATGCCTTTCTCTGTGACCTACCCTAGGTGACCCTGCTTTGGCAGGGGGGGTTGGAGTGGATGATCTCCAGAGGTCCCTTCCAAACTCTGCTATTGTCTGGTTCTATGGTCAGAGCAGCATGTTGGCATTCTGGGCCTGCCATTGTCTGGTTCTATGGTCAGAGCAGCATGTTGGCATTCTGGGCTTCATGGTGGGGGCTGATGATTTCATTTTCTCTGCAGGGAAAAGGGAGAAAGTGAAAGCTGTGGCTGGTTTCCCGGAGCAGGAGGTGCTTGTAGGAAAGTGGAGGTGCTGATCTCACCAGGCACTTGAATTCCTCAGCTGTTTCAGAGCTGGCAGTGCCCATGTTAGAGGTTTGCCAAGGCACAGCCTTATACTGGGAACAGCCCTGCTCAGCACACTGCTGTGAGGTGCTTAGGAGCAGATAAAAGAGCTCAGCTGCTGGCTGGCTGCAGGAGATCACTGGAGCGCAGCCAAGGTCACCCCACGTGTTGGGGGCAGAGTGGAAGCTGCAGGCTTTGGGTGCTGCTCTTGCTCTGTGCCCATCTGCTGTGGGAAAAGAGGGGAATGACCCCCAAAAGGGCTTTATTTTGTGGTGGGAGTAATCAAGCACCACCAAAGCTTGCAAGAGCAGCTGGCACTTCACCATGGGGAGCGTGGTGCTGTCCTCCAGGAGAGCAGCAGCCAAGCTCCTTCCTTCGTCTGGTTGTTGGGATCAATCCTGGCTGAGCAGAGCCTGTGGGGGTGGAGAAGGTCCAGGGATGTGGATGCTCCAGGGAGAGGCATTTCAGGCACTTGGCTTAAGATTGTGCTGTAGAGGCAAGGTTTTGGTTGCAGCAAGTTGTTCCCTCCGAAAGAGAAACTGAAACTGGGTTGGATTTGGGGAATGGTTTGCTTTTGGAGGCACAGTTCCTGAGCTGGACAAGGCTGGGAGAGGGCAGGCTGTGTGCTGGTGGTGTCCCATCGAGGCATGCAGTTAAAAACCAGTGCCCTATGCGCCTTGGTGAAGTTCAGGGATAGGTGTGGGACTCCCTGAGGTGCTGGGGGCGCCCCACATGCTGGGGCATGATGGAGGAGACATCAATCTGGTGCCCATCTGGAGCCTCCTGCAGCTGCTGGCTGTGAGCTCCCTGGCCAGTGCCACTTTGTGGTTTGCAGCAGCCTTCAGAGGGGAAGTTCATGGCAGGTTGTAGTTGGCAACAAAAGCCTCAACTGGAGGCTTTTGTGGCTGGTGAGACTTGCTTTGGTGTCTTTTCCTTCCCACCTTTTTCCTTCTGAGACCTCCTTGAGCTTCAGCCTTCCCTGCACGCTGGCCTCTGCCTTCTCCACGGAACGCTGTGGTTGTGTTAGGTTGCAAAAGACCTTGGAGATCATCAAGTCCAACTCCCTGGCTTGGGCTGCAGGGTTTTTGATGTTTCCCTTGGTGCTTAGGCTTGTTTTGGTTTGTAGCTGCTGAGAATGCAGCTGTCCTGGCAGGCCTGACCAGCCTCCAAAGCTCGTTTGAATCATCAGCATGTCAAGGGCTACTTCTGATGCCAGCAGAAAAGGAGTTTCTGGAGGACTCCCCTGGAGCCTCCTCCTCCCTTCCCTTAAGGCATTTGGTGGCTTTTCTACCATTCTGCTGGAGCTATGTTCCCAGGGTAGGGAAAGCAGCTGCTGCCTTGAGGATGTGACAGGGTTGTCCTCACCTGGAAACTAAGAGAGACATTGGGGATGTGCTGGGCTTGGACATCCCTTCCTGGCAGCGGGTGGCAGATGCACAGCTGACAAGGAGCCCTTGCTCCAGCCCTGATTATGTCTCAGGTCATCTAACCAGGGTGGTGCAGGAATCCTAGAATCACAGAACTGTCAGGCTTGGAAGGGATCTCAAGGCTCAGCCAGTTCCAACCCCTCTGCCATGGCCAGGGACACCTCACACCACAGCAGGTTGCTCACAGCCACCTCCAGCCTGGCTGCAAACACCTCCAGGCAGGAGGCTTCCACCACCTCCCTGGGCAACCTGTGCCAGGCTCTCACCACCCTCCTGGGGAGCAACTTCTTCCTCACATCCAATCTCAATCTCCCCACTTCTAGTTTTGCTCCATGCCCCCCAGTCCTATCCCTCCCTGACACCCTCAGAAGTCCCTCCCCAGCTTTCTTGTAGCCCCCTGCAGATCCTGGAAGGCCACAATTAGGTCTCCTTGGAGCCTTCTCCTCTCCAGACTGCCCAACCCCAACTCTCTCAGTCTGTCCTCAGAGCAGGGCAGCTGCAGCCCTCTGCTCCTCCTCGTGGCCCTTGTCTGGACACCTTCCAGCACCTCCAGAAGTACGACCGAGGGTGGCAGCTGAGCTGCTGTGAGCTGCTCTGCTTTGATGTAAACTTTGGGGTTAGGGATGCTTGGCCTTGGTGGGAGGTTCTGCATCCACCCCTCCTTCAAGCCAGCTCCAGGAGGAGCAGTTGCTCTTCTTTCAGCTGATGATGTTGAGGTGCTGCATGGCTGTGTGGTTAACCTGTTTGACCCTGGTCTCCCCTCCCAGATACTGGGGGGGGGGGGGCACCTCCCTAAGTGTGTTGCCTGTCTGGGGAGCTGGGAAGCAGCCTAGCAAGAAAGAGAAGGGACTTCAGAGCTTGAGCTCTGGGTGGTGCAGCAGCAAAGCCCTCTCTGGTCAGCAGGCTCTGACCCAGTTGCTGCAGAAACGCTGCTTGCTCCCTGGTGAAGGCATCTTGTGTTCTCCAGGGCTTTTGTTAGCTGCAGGGAGCCCAGGCTGGGTGCCTGTCACATGAATGTGCAGGCTGAGCTTGGAGAGGGCCTGCAGTGGGCAGGGAAGAGCCCAAGGTGAATCAGATCCCAGGTTGGTTGTACAGTGGCACAGCAAACCGGCAAAGCCTTTAGGAGGAATCCACCGAACTGCAGACCTGACTCAGCGGTGCTGGAGAGCAAAAACCACTCCTGGCAGCAAGAAGGTTGGGTGCTCTTCCCCCAGACAGCATCCCTGAAGCTGGTGCTGGCCCACCAGCACCTGGTGAAGCTGAAGCTGGGGACTTTTGGTGTTGCTTCTGATGCCCAAACTGAAACCAGGCCGATGCTTGTGGTTGTTGGGGAGCTCCTGCCTTATGCAATGAGGATTAACCTAAGTAGGTGGAGAAGTATTTCTTGGCTGGTGAACAAGAGGGGGGTGAGGCTCCTGGTGCAGCTTGTTGGCTTCAGATAGGTGGCAGGAGCCTTGTGGAGGGGTGAGGACTGCATAGCTCATCCTTCACACCACGATAAACTTCTTATCCTGCCTGGAACAGAGCTGAACCTGTTTGCAGCAGCAGCAGCCACACAGCAGATCTTGGGTCTGGTTCCTTCTGGGGCTGTTGGTCCTGTTTGTGTCCACAGACCTCATGAAAGGTGTAAGCCTGGTGGTGATGCAAAGTGTGGGGTGCCTGAGGTGGGTCCAACAGAGGCTCACCACCTGCTCTGGGTGGGACAGTGTGAGCTTCTGAGCCATTCTGGAGTGGCTCAGATGATCCAACGTGTTGGTGTTTATCCATTGTGATGTGGAAGCAGCTGGACCCCTCAGTAGGGGTGGAGGCACTCAAGGTTGGTTGCTAACAACACAGCACCATGGCTGTGATCTTGCATGTGCCAAGCTGAGAGTTTGGTGCTGTCCAGGAGCACTTCTCCCTGATCACCTTCCTGAGGAGCTGCTGCTGTGTGTTTGGAGTCCTTGGAATCGCTGCACACCAGGTTGGAAGGCACATCAAGGATCATCTGGGCCATCCCCTTTCTGGGAAAGCATGGTGGTCATTTCTCCCCAACCCTCTCTGCTTCCATCTCTGGGGATGTGGTTTCCTACCCAAAGGGTCTGGAAGGATGAAACCAAAGAGCAGCACCTCCAATCCCCCAGCCCAGCCCTGCAGGAGAGCTTGGCTGCCTTCACCTCCTGCCAGAATGCGTCAGGTGTGGATGGAGAAGGTGCTGCACTGGAGTGGGGGCTAAAAACCAAACCCCACCACCTCACAACCCCCAAACTGGGGGGGAAAAAAGTTAATTAAAAATCAGAAACCCCAAATCCAGAGATTGTTTTTTGAGGCACAGAGCAGCAGTGGTTCATTGCCCTTTGGAACCTTAACTACTTTGAAGGCATCCCAGCAACAGAGTGAGGTGAGAGGGAGATCTCCTGGGGTCACTGCTGGGCTCTGGAGGAATGGCTTCAAGGTAAAACCAGCAGAGTAACAAAAAACCCCAAACCAGACCCTAAGCTGACCCAATCCCCAGCTGGATGAGAGCAGCTTGGCAGCAGCAGGTTGTGCTGAGTCACACTGACGGTGGAGCAGCTGCTGGGAGTTTCTCATCCTGAGCTGCAGCCTCTCCCGGTGAGCATCGGTAGGACAGGAAGGTTCAGAGGCCACGTGGAGGGGGCTGCAAGACCCCTGTGGCCACTCAGTGAGGGCTGAGAGCTGGGTGTGAGGGTGCTGGAGGGCCCTGGAGCAGGCTGCCTGGAGAGGTTGGGGAGTTTCCTTCTCTGGAGAGCTTCCAGCCCCACCTGGATGTGTTCCGGAGTGACCTGCCCTGGGTGATGCTGCTTTGGCGGGGGGGGGGGGGGGGGGTTGGACTCATCTCCAGAGGTCCCTTCCAAGCCCTCCCATTCTGTGATTCTACAGTTCCATGGTTTGCCTCAAGTCTTGGTGGACTAAGAGGTTGGGTTCATAAATCTTGGGTTAAGAGTGGGGCTCAGTGAGCTCAAAGGCCTTTTCCAACCTCCATTCCTCTCTAGTTGTGGTGAAATGCAGTGAGCTGTTGGCTCAGCCTCACAGATTGCTTTCACAGCTTGGTTTTATGACACTGGGTTAAAGTCCTGAGTTCAGCTCTGACCTCCTCCTTGCTCTCAGAATGTTCACCTGAAAGTGCTCCTCTGTTTCCAGCAGCTCTGGAGGAGGCTTTGGAGCAGTCGAAGGTCCCAGCCTGCAGCGCTTCGATTGGCTTCGTCTGGCCCGAAAGCTGAGCTGTAGTATTACCTCCTGCCTGATGGAATTGATAAGCCTGGAGGGTTGTGTCCCAATGAGGAAGTGTCTTGGAGGTGGCCTGGGCAGCCTTTGCTTTTCTAAGGGCTGCTGGAGCTCTGCCAAGAAGGGAGCTGCTCCTCTGGCTCTGCCTGGGGAGGCACCGTGCTGGCGTTGGCACGTCGTAAAAACCTGTGGACATGGCACCTGGGGGCAGGGGTTAATGGCCATGGAGGTGTTGGGTTGCACTTGATGACCCCCTCCCTGCAGAGGGTTCAAGGCCAGGCTGGATGAGGCCTTGAGCAAGCTGGGCTGGGGGGGAGGTGTTCCTGCCCCTGGCAGGAGGGTTGGAACTGGATGAGCTTCGAGGTCCCTTCTGCCCCAACCCATTCTGTGAGCTATGACTTTGAGGGCTTTCCCAGCACTTCTGTGATTCTGTCCTGTGGCCTGGTCTTCATTCTGAGGATGGGATGGCCCAGCTGGTGGGCTGGAAGGCATCCTCCTTGGCAAACCCAAAGGAGCTCTGAACTGCAGCTCTCCAGCTTCTCCTTAAGAGCATTAATTGGATGGAGCCTGTTGCAGGTTGCCAAACATTCATCTCCTGTGACTCTGCCCTTTCCCAGGAGAGCCCTTCTGTGTTTGTGGTTTGGAGGTGTGAGGCCACCACCAAAAGCTGTGCTCCTCCAGCCTGGTTTTGGTGGGATGGGATGCATCAGCTGTGCTGCAGGCCAGCAGGACTTGTGGGCTGCTCAGCAGGAGGAGGAGCAGCAGAGCCTTTTGCATCTTGCTGCACCTTCCTTGGTCTTGCTGGGCTGGTTGCAGAGGTTTGAGCCCTCCCTTGGTGCTGGTGGGAGGTGGCTGGACTCCTGCATTCATCCACTGCAGGTTGACATCATTGGAGCACTGCTGGGGTGTGATGGCATCAGTCTGTAGGAGCTTGAAATGAGCTAAGTGAAGTGGTTTGGTTTGTTTGGTGTCCCCCCCCAAGCCAGGCTGTGTCATGAAGTGGTGGCACTGAGTTTCTTAGGATGCTTTGGATGCCAGCAGCTGAGCTGGCTTCAAAAATACCTGTAGAAGAAAAGGCCACTGAGGACTGTTGAGTGAAGATGCAGATGAAAATGGCCAGCTCAGGCTCTTGGTGGCTACAGGGCACCAGGAGCTGGGAGGGAAGGTGTGGTGAAGCCTGGGGGGTCTCTGCTCTCCAGCTTGCTGGGGCCATCATCATCAGCTGGGGCTGCTTGGGTCACTGTGCAGGAGAAGGAGGTGGCCTTGCCCTGCCTCTCCTTCCACAGGGAGGTTACTGCAGGCATCCCACTTTCTCAGCCTGCCCTTCTAGGAAACCTGTTTCCCAATCGTGGCCTGGGTCTGCTCGAGGAGAGTCACAAGCAGCTGAGCAACACCAGGAGCAACAAGCTGGGGCAGAGAGCTGGGAGTGGTGTGAGCAAGAGGCAATTAAAGACCTAACTGTGTCTTCAGCAAGCCTTTGGAACAACTGCACTCGCTGCATTCCCTGCTCCTTCCACCCATAAATGGGAGCAGAGGTCACACTTCCCTCTGAGAAGCCTCCTGGGCTCCTGGTGTTGCAATGGGATTCACCTGGCTGGTCTGGCAGGTGAAGTGTGGAGAAAGAGTGTCCTGGCCCTGGCATGGACTCAGCTGTTTACCCTTCTAATGATCTTGGAAGTTGCAGATGGTCCCAGCATGGTTAGGGGTTGGAAGGGAGCTCTGGAGCTCAGCCAGCCCAACCCCTCCTGCTCCAGCAGGGCACCCACAGCAGCTTGCCCAGGAGCACAATGCCCAGGGGGGGTTGGAAGCTCTCCCTCTCTGGGCAGCCTGCTCCAGGCCTCCAGCACCCTCACAACAAACAACTTTCTCCTCTTCAGATGGAACCTTCTGGGTGCCAGTTTGTGCCCATTGCCTCTTGTCCTGTCCCTGGGCACCACTCAGCAGAGCCTGGCCCCAGCCTCTTGCCCCCCACAGCTCCTTTAGCTCTTGCTGAGCATTGCTCAGCTGCCCTCTGGGGCTGCTCTCCTGCAGGCTCTCAGCCCCAGGGCTCTCAGCCTTTGCTGCTCCCAGAGCTGCTCCAGGCCCCTCAGCATCTTCAGAGCTGCCTCTGGACTCCCTCCAGCACTTCCCTGTCGCTCTTGACCTGGGGAGCCCAGAACTGGACCCAGGACTCCAGCTGTTGGCTGGAGGTGAGGTGCCGTAGAGGGGGAGGACAACCTCCTTCACCCTGCTGCCCACACTCTTCTCCCTGCCTCCCAGGGGCACCGCTGAGGCCTTCTTGGCCACCAGGGCACGTTGCTGGCTCCTGGGCACCTTCTTGTCCCCCAGCACTCCCAGCTCCTTGGAGCTGCTTCTCAGCAGGGCCCCCCCTTTGCTGCTGCAGGGGGTTCTTGCTCCCCCTGTGCAGGCCCCAGCCCCTTGTGGAGCCTCCGGAGGTGAGGTGCCGTGGCTGTGAGTCGCGCCGGCGGCGTCCCGGCTGGCTAATGGAGGCCTCTCCCTTCGTGTGCTTTGTTGCAGACCAGGATGCAGAGCCTGCAGCCGGACCCCAAAGCCCAGTACAGGAGTGTCTACGAAGCTCTGAAGAGGATTGTGCTGACAGAGGGCTTCTGGAGGCCTTTACGTGGGATTAATGTCACCATGCTGGGGGCTGGCCCTGCCCACGCCATGTACTTCGCCTGCTATGAGAACCTGAAAAAGTCCTTAAGTGACACTCTGCAGCAGGGAGGCAACAGCCACTTGGCCAATGGTATTTGGGGCTCTTTGCCCAGCAAACCCAACTTGCTTGCAGTTAACAGCCTGTCCTTTGCTTGCTTCCTGCCCTTAGCCCCCGGCCTCCTCCGCCGTGCTCTGCTCCTGGAAGATCTGCTGTGAGAGCTCTGTGTGTGGGAGGATGCAAGATGCAAGCAACCAAAGCCCGAGCCTGCAGGTCTCTCAGCACCTATCCTCTAGCTGAGTGCTTTGTCCTGGGCACCATCCTCCTCTGGAAAACTGCTGAGCCCAGTTTTAGGACGACTGACTGCTCGGTAGCTCGGCCTGCCAGAGGAGAGAGGTGGCCTGGCTGCCTGCAGCAGAGCAGAGAAGGTCTTCCTGGCCTTGGAAGCCTTGGTGGCAAAGTTGTTGTGCAGCCTCCAAAGCCTTGGTCTAACCTAGGTTTCTGCAGCACTCCCTCATCAGATGATTCTAGCCTTGAGTAATCAATACTCTGGACAAGAGGTGCTGAGAGAGGCAGCTGGAGGCTGCTGTGGCTGGCTTGGCGTTGAAGGCATCACCTAAAACCTCTTGAGGTTTCAAGTAGAGGTTGTTCCAGATGTCTCCCTTGGAGCTCCAGCATGGTAAAGTGCACTGCATCCTCTGGTGTGCTCACATGCTTTGGTTAAAGAGTCTGCTCCCACCAGCAAGGCTTTTTGGGGGTTAGCTCCAGCAGTGCCTCTGTGAGGGCAGAAAGCCTCTGAGTGAGCAGCCCCAAGGGGGTTACAAAAGGGTTTGTGCAGAAGGCAGCTCATGATGGGGGATGGTGGTGGTTGGCAGGGACCTCTGGAGATCATCCAACAGCTCTGCTGAAGCAGGGGCACCCCCAGCAGCTTGCCCAGGTGGGGTTGGCAAGTCTCCAGAGAAGGAGACTCCACAACCTCTCTGGGCAGCCTGCTCCAGGGCTTCATCACCCTCCAAGCAGTCAAGAGACTTGAACTTGACCCAGCCAGCTCGCTTAAGAACATGGCACCACAGAACTGTGTTGGAAGAGCAGAGCATCATCAAGCCCCAACCCTCAACCATCTTTTCTTGGCTGGTTGCTTTTTTGCTGCTGAGCTCCTTCCCCATCTTTGCCTTCCCAGCAGCTCCAGGCTCTTGGGTACCAGCAGGAAAACCTCTTAAGAAATGGCCAAAAGTCCTGTGGGGCAAGAGAGAGTTTGAGGTGGAAGCCAACATCAAAGGAGAAGGTGTGGCTCCAGAGGGCCAGCTGCAGGCTGGCTGTGCAGAGAAGCAGGGTCTGGATCTGGGAGGAGTGAAAGGGATTCCTCATGGATCTGTGAGCGTTGCTCATTCCCCAGCCCAGCCTGGGTGAAGCTGGTGGTGCCTTGCGTGGACAAAGCCTTTTGTGAGCAGCAGAGGTGGTGGTTGGTGATCCTGTGAGGGGAGCAGATCTTGGGCTGCTTTTCAAGCTGCTCAGCCTGGGTTTTTCCTGCCTTGGGAATGAGTCACTGGCTGCTTCTTCGGGCTTGCTGCAGGGCTGGGCTGTGCTCCGTGGCTTCTCAGTGGACCTCCACCACCACCTTCATCATCATATGATGATGATGATGATGCCTGAGCAATAAAAAGAAACCCCAAGGTTCAGAAGCCAGGGCTTGAAGAGGATCTTCTTGTGTCTTGCAGGTATAGCTGGGAGCGTGGCCACGCTGCTCCACGACGCAGTGATGAATCCTGCTGAAGGTAACTCCCTGTGCTGGTGAGGTGCTGCACCCCCTTAGCCTGGGGGAGGCACCAAGGCCACCCTGCACCACCCTCAGCAGCTTGAGCCCTTTGTTTTAGTCTTTTTTCCTCCCCCCCCCCCACAAGCTCAGGCCAGTAAGGATGGGAGAAATGCTGCCTGGTTGTCTTCTGGTTGCCTGGGTGGTGTTTGGCAGGTTTAAAATGCAGGCACAGGTCTGTGGTGCCCATTTCAGACTTGGGGAGAAGCCAAGTTTGGAGCTGAAGAGCATCTCTGCAGAAGTTAATGGTGTTGGGTGATGACAGTTTGGGACTTGGTGAGCTCAAAGGGGCTTTTCCAACCTGGTTGATTATTGTGTGGTTCTCTTAACTTGCCAAGGGCTTGCACAGGGGCTCTGTGTGGTGCATCCAGCAAGGAGAAGCTTCTTTGGTGTGAGGGTGCTGGAGCCTTGGAGCAGGCTGCCCAGGGAGGTTGTGGAGTCTCCTGCTCTGGAGAGAGCCCAAACCCACCTGGATGTGTTGTGTGTGACCTGCCCTGGGTGATCCTGCCCTGGCAGGGGGCTGCTTGGACTGGCTGATCTCCAGGGGTCCCTTCCAACCCCTCCCCTTCTGTGCCAATGTAGGAGTGAAACATTCTCATCTAAGCTGATTTGAATGCCTCAAGAGTTCAGGCTGAGCTTATCCTATGTGCTGTGTCTGCAGCAGCTCAGGAAAACAAGAGGCACAGAAATCCTGGAAGGCTTGGGGTGGGCAGGGACCTTTCAAGCTCATCCAGTCCACCCCCCCTGCAGCCAGCAGGGACATCCCCAAGCAGAGCAGGTTGCTCAGAGCCCCAAACAACCTGACCTGCACTGGTGCCAGGGATGGGGCAGCTCCAACCTGTCTGGGCAGCCTGGGCCAGGCTCTCAGCACCTTCCTTCCTTCTCTCCCCTCTGAATCTCCCTCTTTTTAGTTCAATCCATCCCCCCTTGGCCTGTCACAACAGGCCCTTCTCAAAAAGTCTGTCCCCAGCTTTAAGCAGGGAGGTTGGAGTGGATGATCTCCAGAGGTCCCTTCCAACCAACACCATCCTGGGATGGAGGCTCTCCAGGAAAACTGGAGTCACCTAACATCAGGCTGCTGCCACTCTGCTCCTGCAGTGCTTGTGGGGGCTTTTTGATGAAGCTTTGAGCTGCCCAAACCAGGGGGAGCTTAGCCCTGTTGTTGAACAAGTGCAGAAGCCCCTGGGGGCCCTTGTGTGGCTTTTCCTGGCGTGGTCAGGGCTGGCATGAAGAGGACCAACAGCAACATGCAGCTGAAATGAAGATTATTAACTGTACTGCCAGCTGGCTGCTGGTAATTAGGGTACTTCTGAGCTGGCCTGAAGTTGAGGTTTTTCTGGAAGGGGGGGGGAAGTATCTGTGGGGTTCCAAATCCTTTCAATTTTCTCCTGAATCAATGGATTGTATGAATTGGAAAGTCCTTAAGTGAAGGACTTCACTTCAGGACTTGGCACTTTTAGGTGGAATCTATTCCACTTCCCAGGTCTGGAAGGTTGGTTTCAGGTCAGCCAGGAAGATTTCAGGGCAAGGTCAAGTGCCAGGTTCTGTACTTTGGTCACAGCAACCCCAGGCAGTGCTACAGGCTGGGGTCAGAGTGGCTGAGAGCAGCCAGGCAGAGAGGGACCTGGGGGTAGTGGTTGGCAGCAGCTGAACATGAGCCAGCAGTGTGCCCAGGTGGCCAAGAAGGCCAATGGCATCCTGGCCTGCATCAGGAAGAGTGTGGCCAGCAGGAGCAGGGAAGTCCTTGTGCCCTGTGCTCAGCACTGGTTAGGCCACACCTGGAGTCCTGTGTCCAGTTCTGGGCCCCTCAGGTTAAGAAGGACATTGAGAGACTTGAATGTGTCCAGAGAAGGGCAATGAGGCTGGGGAGGGGTCTGGGGCACAGCCCTGTGAGGAGAGGCTGAGGGAGCTGGGGTTGCTTAGCCTGCACAAGAGGAGGATCAGGGGAGACCTTTTTGTTCTCTGCAACTCCCTGAAGGGAGGTTGGAGCCAGGTGGGGGTTGGGCTCTTCTCCCAGGCACCCAGCAGCAGAACAAGAGGACACAGTCTCAAGCTGTGCCAGGGGAAGTTGAGGCTGGAGGTGAGGAGAAAGTTCTTCCCAGAGAGAGTTGCTCTCCATTGGGATGTGCTGCCCAGGGAGGTGGTGGAGTCCCCATCCCTGGAGGTGTTCAAAGAATGCTTGGATGTGGCCCTTGGAGCCATGGCTCAGCTGTCAGGAGGTGTCAGGGGATAGGTCATAGGTTGGACTTGATGAGCCCTGAGGTCTTTTCCAACCTGGTGGATTCTGTGAGTCTAAGTTTCATTTCCTTTCTGCTCTTGGCCTCTTGTTTCTGCACACCAGCTCTGCATCCTGAGGGTCATAGAAGCATTTTGGGTTAGAAAAGACTTTCAAGATCATTAAGTCCAACCACTGAGGTCCTTGTTCAGTCTGTCTTAATGACTCTGTAGCTAGAAGACAATTTCCTTAATTAAGCTTGAGGAGAGGAATGAATCAGCCCATGGAAATGGAGAGCTGTTGAAGCAGGGCTGAGCTCTGACCTGCTTCCCTCACTTGCTGTGTTGGGTGTTTGGGAGGCCCTGGGAGGTTGGGAGAAGGTTGGTTGTACACAGCTTTGTGGTAAAAACCTGGCCCATGAGGATCTCACCACTCCAGAAGTGCCTGGTGTGTGTGCTCCAGCCCTGGAACAGGCTGGCTGGAGAAGAACCCTGGAGGGGTTTCAGAGCTGTGGAGATGTGGTGCTGAGGGCTGGTGCAGCCCTGGGTTAATGGTTGGACTCTGGAGGGGAGCACAGAGGAAGCCAGGAAGATGATCAGAAGAGGGCTGCAGCACCTCTGCTGTGGGGGCAGGCTGGGAGAGTTGGGGCTCTTCAGCCTGGGGAAGAGAGGGAGGACCTTCTGGTGGCCTTCCAGTACCTGAAGGGGCTCCAGGAGAGCTGGGGAGGGACTTCTGAAAAGGTCTGGGAGTGCCAGGATGAAGACAATGGTTTTGAGCTGGGAGAGGAGAGACTGAGCCTGGAGATGAGGAAGAAATTCTTTGCAGTGAGGATGGGGAGAGCCTGGCACAGGTTGCCCAGGGAGGCTGTGGATGTCCCCTGCCTGGAGGTGTTCAAGGCCAGGCTGGATGAGGCCCTGAGCAAGCTGGGCTGGTGGGAGGTGTCCCTGCCCATGGCAGCAGGGCTGGAACTGGATGAGCTTTGAGATCCCTTCCGACCCAAACCATTTTATGACTATTTTAAGGGTTTCTTCCAACCAATCCAATTCTGGATGCTCTGTTGTAGCAGGCTGGGTTTGGAAGGGAGGGTTGGGGTCTGGGAGCAGGGTTGGGGTCTGGATGGTGGGGTCTGGGAGCAGGGTTGGGGTCTGGATGGTGGGGTCTGGGAGCAGGGTTGGGGTCTGGATGGTGGGGTCTGGGAGCAGGGTTGGGGTCTGGATGGTGGGGTCTGGGAGCAGGGTTGGGGTCTGGATGGTGGGGTCTGGGAGCAGGGTTGGGATCTGGATGGTGGGGTCTGGGAGCAGGGTTGGGGTCTGGATGGTTGGGGCTGGGAGCAGGGTTGGGGTCTGGATGGTGGGGTCTGGGAGCAGGGTTGGGGTCTGGATGGTTAGGGCTGGGAGCAGGGTTGGGGTCTGGATGGTTGGGGTCTGGGAGCAGGGTTGGGGTCTGGATGGTGGGGTCTGGGAGCAGGGTTGGGGTCTGGATGGTTGGGGCTGGGAGCAGGGTTGGGATCTGGATGGTGGGGTCTGGGAGCAGGGTTGGGGTCTGGATGGTGGGGTCTGGGAGCAGGGTTGGGTCTGGCTGCTGTGGTGACCAGGCAAGATGTTCCTCAGCTGAGAAGCCTTTCTGTGTGCCTGTGTCTGTCCTGCCTGGTGCTGGCTGTGCCCCTCTCCTGGAGCAGTGGTGAAGCAGAGGATGCAGATGTTCAACTCCCCCTACAAGTCTGTCCTGGCCTGCGTGAGGACGGTGCAGAGGACGGAAGGCTTTGGGGCCTTCTACCGCAGCTACACCACCCAGCTGACCATGAATGTCCCCTTCCAGGCCATTCACTTCATCACCTATGAGTTCATGCAGGAGCAGATCAACCCCCACCGGGACTACAACCCCCAGTCCCACATCGTCTCTGGCGCCGTCGCCGGGGCCGTGGCCGCCGCCGCCACCACTCCCCTGGACGTCTGCAAGACCTTGCTCAACACCCAGGAGAACGTGGCCCTGAGCTCTGTGAACATCAGTGGCCACCTCTCGGGCATGGTGAACGCTTTCAAGACTGTCTACCAGCTGGGAGGGCTGCCAGGGTACTTCAGAGGGGTGCAGGCTCGAGTCATCTACCAGATGCCTTCGACGGCCATCGCCTGGTCCGTCTATGAGTTCTTCAAGTACTTCCTCACGAAGCACAAGCTGGAGAGGAGAACATCCTTGTGAAGCACTCGGCCCCAGGAGTCAACACCAGCCCCCTGGGGTCCTCCTCTGTGTGTGTCTGCATCTGCATGTGTGCCTGCAAGCCAGCCAGCCCTGGGGCCCTGCTTGAGGGCTGCTGGTGGCCTCGCGGCTGATGTCCACAGGGCCAAAGAGCTCTGGAGATCTGTTTGAGGGCTGCTGGTGGCCTCAGAGCTGATGTCCACAGGGCAATCCAGCCCTGGGGCTCTGCTGAGGGCTGCTGCTGGCCTCCCAGCTGATGTCCACAGAGCCAACCTGCCCTGGGGATCTGCTGAGGGCTGTTGGTGGCCTCAGAGCTGATGTCCACAGAGCCAACCAGCCCTGGGGCTCTGCTGAGGGCTGCTGGTGGCCTCAGAGCTGCTGTCCACAGAGCCAACCAGCCCTGGGGCTCTGCTGAGGGCTGCTGGTGGCCTCAGAGCTGATGTCCACAGAGCCAACCAGCCCTGGGGATTTGCTGAGGGCTGCTGGTGGCCTCAGAGCTGATGTCCACAGAGCCAACCAGCCCTGGGGCTCTGCTGAGGGCTGCTGCTGGCCTCACAGCTGCTGTCCACAGAGCCAACCAGCCCTGGGGCTCTGCTGAGGGCTGCTGGTGGCCTTAGAGCTGATGTCCACAGAGCCAACCAGCCCTGGGGCTCTGTTGAGGGCTGCTGCTGGCCTCAGAGCTGATGTCCACAGAGCAATCCAGCCCTGGGGCTCTGCTGAGGGCTGCTGCTGGCCTCCCAGCTGATATCCATTTCTCCTTCTTGAAGCCTTAAGTGGTCCTCAGCCCTGGGCCCCTCCTCCTTTGCTGCAACAACCAAACAGATTCTAAAGACTGCCAAAAAGCTAACCTCTTATTTAATAACTTTATTTTGGAGCAGGGAAGTTGCTGACTGGTGTTGGTTTGGTGGTGGGTTTTTGTTGCTCTGAAGGAGCTGGGCAGGTGGAGCTGACTCCTCACCACAAGGTGACCCCAAGCCTAGCCTGGGGTGGGGGTTGGGTTGGTTGGGGTGGGTTTGGCTTTTGTGGGTTTTTGGGGTTTTTTTTAACATCAAAGCAGCAAAATATCCTCAGAACTTGACCTTTTTTTTGTTGTTTGTTTCCTAGGAATATAAAATAGATGGATAATGTTTATCCTTTATTTTTCTATGCAGGCATTGGGGTTGTGGATCTTTGTGGTGTGTATATGTGTTTTCATTGAGATGCTATGACAGCTGCAGCTGTTGGGGGAGGGGGAAAGGAAGGGGATGGATTCCTTCCTCCTGTGTTAAGGGAGACACCAAACCATTTTGTTTTGATAGCCAGATTGGCTCTGATTGCACAGCAATTCCCTCCCTTTTCCCCCACCCCCCCCAGCCCCAAAGAGAATGGTGAGCTGAGTTCTGCTCTGGGTGGGCAAGGTACTTGGTAGCCCCTTGAGACTTCATGGGGGATGAGGGGAGAAGGAATTGGGGGGTGGGTGGGTGTACCACTTTGGGTAAGTGCAGGGCACAATCCTTGGTCACTTTGAGGGGGAGGAGAAGTTGGGGAGAGGGCACCCCAGTTCTGTTCTTGTCTCCTTTTTACAAGGAGACTCTTGAGAAAGGGAGATTGTAGAGCATGTTCCTCTTGGGTTTGCTTGGCAAAGGTACTTTGGTGTGGGGGTAGGAGAGCTGAGCAGCCTCCAGCCTCCCTCTCCCTTTAGGGCTTTGTGCTTCTGGGTCACCAAAGCCCTGATCCTGCTGAAGGAGCAACTCTGCACCCCTCAGGAGCTGGTGGCATCAAAGAGGGCTTGCACAGAGCTGCTCAGCTCCATGGAGGGCCCAGAGCTGCTGTTTACAGCTCAGCTCCTGAGTCACAAAGGGTCACAGCCTGGCCAGCACCAAACCAGCAGCAGGCAGTGAAAGTCTTCCTTGCAGAGCCAAGGCTCATGCTTGGCAGTAAGCTGCTGCTCCTCTCTCTCTTGAGGAGCAGAAACCCCAACCTAGAGCCATGCTGGACAATTAGCTGCTGCTCCTCTCTCTCTTGAGGAGCAGAAACCCCAACCTAGAGCCATGCTGGACAATTGGCTGCTGCTCCTCTCTCTCTTGAGGAGCAGAAACCCCAACCTAAAGCCATGCTGGACAATTAGCTGCTGCTCCTCTCTCTCTTGAGGAGCAGAAACCCCAACCTAAAGCCATGCTGGACAATTAGCTGCTGCTCCTCTCTCTCTTGAGGAGCAGAAACCCCACCCTAGAGCCATGCTGGACAATTAGCTGCTGCTCCTCTCTCTCTTTGAGGAGCAGAAAACCCAACCTAGAGCCATGCTGGACAATTAGCTGCTGCTCCTCTCTCTCTTTGAGGAGCAGAAACCCCAACCTAGAGCCATGCTGGACAATTAGCTGCTGCTCCTCTCTCTTTGAGGAGCAGAAACCCCAACCTAGAGCCATGCTGGACAATTAGCTGCTGCTCCTCTCTCTTTGAGGAGCAGAAACCCCAACCTAAAGCCATGCTGGACAATTAGCTGCTGCTCCTCTCTCTTTGAGGAGCAGAAACCCCAACCTAAAGCCATGCTGGACAATTAGCTGCTGCTCCTCTCTCTCTTTGAGGAGCAGAAACCCCAACCTAAAGCCATGCTGGACAATTAGCTGCTGCTCCTCTCTCTTTGAGGAGCAGAAACCCCAACCTAGAGCCATGCTGGACAATTAGCTGCTGCTCCTCTCTCTCTTTGAGGAGCAGAAACCCCAACCTAAAGCCATGCTGGACAATTAGCTGCTGCTCCTCTCTCTCTTTGAGGAGCAGAAACCCCACCCTAGAGCCATGCTGGACAATTAGCTGCTGCTTAGTTCTCTTGAGAAGGAAACAAAATCCCCAACCTAGAGAGGTTGCTCAGGCCATGGGTTTGATTTTGCTGCTGCAGGAGCTTGGTGGTGGCCAGAAAAGCTGTGCCTGCTCAGGAGGGGTGCCAGCCTTGCTGCACACCCTGCTCCCCCTGGGAGAGGCCTTTCCAAACCAAAGTGCCTCCTTCAGCCAATCCTTGGGGGGTGGGAGTCAGGAGCTAATGAGAGGATTTAGCAGCCTGGATGTGTAGGACACCAGCTGGCAAACCTTGGCCCTGCAGCAGCTCGATGCCTCAAGCTGGCTCCAGCTCCTTACTGGAGATGTGGCTTCCCTGGGAGGGGGTCTGGGGTCCGTGAGGGACAACTCTTTGGGCTGCCACATGTCACTGGAGGGGTGCAGCAGCCAGGTGAGTTGTGTGGGATGCCACTAAGCAGAGCTGCTCCTCCTGCTCTTGTCACCTGGAGAAGGTGAGTGGAGGAGCAGCTCTGTTGTGCCTTGTGTTGATGAACCTCTGTAGCACTGACAGTGGTGGCAGCAGCTTCTTGGTGCCTTTCTGCCCCTTCAGGTGGCTGAGTCACTGTGTCACATGCACCTTGTTTGTGCCTTAAAGCCTAACAGCTGTAAGCCTGAGCCCCACTGGGCTTGGTGGGGCAGCTGGAGGGAGACCTCTCTGCACATGGAGGCCCTCCAGGCTGGGGGTCTCAGAGCTGGCTGGCAGCCTTTGGAGGCCTTTTCCTGTTGACTTGAGAAGCTGGGGGGGGTCACTAATGAGGAACCACAACTTGCCCCACACATTCCACTGGAGATGGGCATGAACACCTAGGTGGAAATTTTGGGTCACTTTACTACTACAAGAGGCAACCTAGCGTAAGGTGGAGGGTGACAGCTTTGCAGGGTGGCTTCAGGAGCTAGGAGTCACTCAGCAAGAGGTCCCCAGCCCACCCTCCTCTTCCTCTGGTTGCTCAGCTTTAGTTTTGCCTTCACCTTGGACCTCCTGGGAGAGAACTTCACCTCCCATTTGGAGTGACCTGTGAGTGGGTTGGGGCACAAAGGCTGGGCCTGCCCCAGGCTCTGTGGGCTTTGGCCAGCCTGAGCATCATCCATGGAGGAGGGAGGTGGTGTCCAGTTTTGCTCCCTAGCTGGGGGATAAAAGATGTGGTGTTCTGTGAGCACATCATCCATTATCAACCAGGTGCCCCTGGGAACCTGCTCTGCCTTCGAGCTGAGAGTGGCTGAGGAGCACCCAGGAGCTGCTGCAGCTCCTTAAGGTGTCTCATAAACCCAGCCCAAGCCTTCTGCAGCTGGGGAGGTGCAGAGAATTGTCAGAGGTCTCTGAGATGTTGAAAATGTTTCCTGCTGTGTGTGATGCTGGATCCCAGGTGCAAGCCCCCCTCCCTTCTCCCTCCCTTCTCCCTCCCTTCTCCCTCCCTTCTCCCTCCCTTCTCCCTCCCTTCTCCCTCCCTTCTCCCTCCCTTCTCCCTCCCTTCTCCCTCCCTTCTCCCTCCCTTCTCCCTCCCTTCTCCCTCCCTTCTCCCTCCCTTCTCCCTCCCTTCTCCCTCCCTTCTCCCTCCCTTCTCCCTCCCTTCTCCCTCCCTTCTCCCTCCCTTCTCCCTCCCTTCTCCCTCCCTTCTCCCTCCCTTCTCCCTCCCTTCTCCCTCCCTTCTCCCTCCCTTCTCCCTCCCTTCTCCCTCCCTTCTCCCTCCCTTCTCCCTCCCTTCTCCCTCCCTTCTCCCTCCCTTCTCCCTCCCTTCTCCCTCCCTTCTCCCTCCCTTCTCCCTCCCTTCTCCCTCCCTTCTCCCTCCCTTCTCCCTCCCTTCTCCCTCCCTTCTCCCTCCCTTCTCCCTCCCTTCTCCCTCCCTTCTCCCTCCCTTCTCCCTCCCTTCTCCCTCCCTTCTCCCTCCCTTCTCCCTCCCTTCATCTGTTTGAAGCTGGTTTGTGAGCCATGCCCTGCTGCTTTGTCTGCAACCAACGCACAGAGTATTTAAGGGGAGGGGGAGGGATGGAGTTTGAGCAACTTTGCAGTTTGGGGGGGGGGGGGATTGGGTGGGGGTTTGGTTTTGGTGGTTTTGGCCTGCCTTGGAAATTTCCTGTTGCCTTCACTGTGTCTTTAACACTGCAGGAGTTGCCTGGTGAGATGCTGCTACAGTTGTACCACTGGAGCTCAAGGAAATAAAAGTATCCTGATAGTTTGGGGGGGTGCTGTGGTCCTTTCAGGGGGCTGTGGGTGGCTTTTTCTCAGCTGGGGGTGAGGCTGAGCAGCAGGGAAGGAGCCTGGTGGCGGCTGGGCAGGCTGATCCCTGGGGGAGCGCTGCCTTCTGCTGGTGCAGGGACACTTGGCAGGCTCAGCACCTCCAGCTGAGGCAGATGAAAGCCTTTCCTCGGCCGGCTGGAGGAGGAGGAGGGGAAAGAACTTCAGGGAGGGGTTTCTGGCAGCTCTGCACCCTGGGCTTGCGCTCCTCTAGGAGCCGCTGGAGTGCTGCTGGCCCCGAGGTGGCTCCGGAGCTTCCCCCGGGCTGGGGGCTTCCAGATGGGGAATTTCTAAACCCCCTGGGGAAAAAGCCCTCACGGGGTGAAGGCCTTGGGGGAGCTGCCTGTTGGCTGAGGAGGGACAATAGGGGAAGAGGAAAGGCCAGAGGAGGGCCTTTGGCCACGGCAACCCCAGGCAGTGCTACAGGCTGGGGTCAGAGTGGCTGAGAGCAGCCAGGCAGAGAGGGACCTGGGGAATGCTGATCGACAGCTGCCTGAACAGGAGCCAGCAGTGTGCCCAGGTGGCCAAGAAGGCCAATGGCATCCTGGCCTGCATCAGGAAGAGTGTGGCCAGCAGGAGCAGGGAGCTCATCCTGCCCTGTGCTCAGCACTGGTTAGGCCACACCTGGAGTCCTGTGTCCAGTTCTGGGCTGCTGGACATTGAGAGACTTGAATGTGTCCAGAGAAGGGCAGCAAAGCTGGGGAGGGGTCTGGAGCACAGCCCTGGGAGGAGAGGCTGAGGGAGCTGGGGTTGCTTAGCCTGCAGAAGAGGAGGCTCAGGGGAGACCTTCTTGCTCTCTGCAACTCCCTGCAGGGAGGTTGTAGCCAGGTGAGGGTTGGGCTCTTCTCCCAGGCACCCAGCACCAGAACAAGAGGACACAGTCTCAAGCTGTGCCAGGAGAAGTTTAGGCTGGAGGTGAGGAGAAAGTTCTTCACTGAGAGAGTTGTTGGCCATTGGGATGTGCTGCCCAGGGAGGAGGTGGAGTCCCCATCCCTGGAGGTGTTCAAGAGGGAATTGGATGTGGCACTTGGAGCCATGGTTTAGTCATGAGGTCTGTGGTGCCAGGTTGGACTCAGTGATCTTTGAGGGCTCTTCCAACCTTGGTGATACTGTGAAGAGGTGAAGCTGCTGGAGGTCTTGCCTTCCCCAAAGGCAGCTGTGTTGGTCCAGGTTCTGCAGAGCACTGGGCTGGGAGCAAGGAAGTGCTGCCCATAAAGCTGGGCTGAGCAGCATGGTGTTAATCAGAGCTACTGAGCTGCCCCCAGGGCTCTGAAGGGGTAAAGTGGCTCTGAAGCAAGATGCTCCTGAGGGAACTTAACTCTGCTGCCACCCAAAAGGGATGGACAGTTGAGTCCAATTCTGGGCTCCCCAGTTCAAGAGGGACAGGGAACTGCTGGAGAGAGTCCAGGGTAGGCTGGGAAGATGCTGAGGAGCAGCTCAGTGAAGAGCAGAGGCTGAGAGCTTGGAGAAGAGCAGCCCCAGAGGGGAGCTGAGCAATGCTCAGCAAGAGCTAAAGGAGCTGTGGGGGGCAAGAGGCTGGGGCCTGACTCTGCTCAGTGGTGCCCAGGGACAGAACAAGGGGCAGAGGGCACAAACTGCCACCCAGAAGGTTCCACCTGAAGAGGAGAAGAAAGTTGTTTGTTGTGAGGGTGCTGGAGGCCTGGAGCAGGCTGCCCAGAGAGGTTGTGGAGTCTCCTGGTGTGGAGAGCTTCCAACCCCCCCTGGACATTGTGCTGCTGGGCAAGCTGCTGGGGGTGCCCTGCTGGAGCAGGGAGGGGTTGGACTGGCTGAGCTCCAGAGCTCCCTTCCAGCCCCCCACCAGGCTGGGATTCTGTGGTTCTCTCAAGCAATAGAGCAAGCAAAGCCCTGAGGGCATCACCCCAGCTCCTCCATCACCTCCCAGCTTTCAGGAGGGTTCCCTGGGAGGAGGAATGAGCTGCTGGAAGTGCCACCTGTGGGCATGTGGCCCTTGCCAAGAGCTGTGACAGTGATGTCCCCATCTCCCTGAGGGCTGGGTGGCACCCCATTCTCTGCCTGACACTAATGGCTCCTTTGGAACCAGTTCAGATAGTTGGGTAAATACCTCTGGAGGGGATTGCTTTTGGCTGTCTCCTATTGACTTGCAGGCCATGGCAACTCCTTCAACCTGCAGGGCCTTCTGCTGGGAAGATCTGCAGGGTGATGAGTGTCTCATATATATATGCCAAAGCCTTGGCTTGGTACCAACAGGAGGGAATTTTCCCTCCTCCTGTGCAGTCCATGGTTTATAAACTTCCCCACAGGGGTCTCTGAATATAGAGGACAAGGTGGGGATGGAGGGGGAGGGAGGAGGAACCACCACAAAACACCTAAGCAGCAGCTTAATATTAATGGTACTCAATAGCTGTTATTTATTAGTAGCTTTTTCTCTCTCTTAATATCTCTTGGTGAAAAATTGACTAGCCAGCTGGCAGTTTGCATAGGTGAAAGGAGGAAGGAAGAGCTGAGGGCTGTTTGCTGGGGAGGGGAAGGTGCACCTTGAGCATCAGTGGTGGTCCCAGCAGGCTCACTTGGAAAAGAGCCTCAGGATCCTCCTGTCCAACCATCCTCCAGCTCTGCCCAGGCTGGGGCTGAACCATGTCCTGGATGCATAGAATGGGTTGGGTTGGAAGGGAGCTCAAAGCTCAGCCAGTTCCAAACCCCTGCCATGGGCAGGGACACCTCCCCCTAGAGCAGGTTGATCAGAGCCTCATCCAGCCTGGCCTTGAACACCTCCAGGCAGGGCACAGCCACAGCCTCCCTGGGCAGCCTGTGCCAGGCTCTCCCCACCCTCATTCTCAGGAATGTCTTCCTCACCTCCAGTCTAAATCTGCCCTCCTCAAGCTTCAGTCCATTCCCTCTGGTCCTGTCACTCCCAGCCCTTCTGAAGAGTCCCTCCCCAGCCCTCCTGCAGCCCCTTCAGGTACTGGAAGGCTGCTCTAAGCTCTCCCTGGTGCCTTCTCCAGGCTGAACAGCCCCAACTCTCCCAGCCTGTCCCCATAGGGGATGTACTCCACTTCTCTGGAACCCTCCCCCAGGGATGGGCATTCAACCCCCTCCCTGGGCAGCCTGTCCTAAGCCTTGAGGATCCTTTCAGGGAAGAAGTTTCTTCTGCTATCCAACCTAAACCTCCCCTGATGCAACCTGAGGCCATTTCCTCCCCTCCCAAAGGGATGAATCCTCCCTGGGGTGCTGACAGTGGCCACGTTCTGGGACAGTGCCTGGAGCTACCATCCAGGGGGACCAGCTGGCAGAGAGCTTGGGGGACAGCAATGAGTGCAAGGCCCCCAAAGGAGAGGGACCTGGGAGTGCTGGTGGATCACAAGTTAGCCATGGGCCAGCAATGTGCCCTGGGGGCCAAGAAGGCCAATGGGATCCTGGGGTGTGTTAAGAAGAGTGTGTCCAGCAGATCCAGGGAGGGTCTCCTCCCCCTCTACTCTGCCCTGGTGAGACCTCATCTGGAGTCCTCCATTCAGTTTTGGGCTCCCCAGTTCAGGAGGGACAGGGATCTGCTGGAGAGGGTCCAGCAGAGCCTGTGAGGATGGTGAGGGGGCTGCAGCACTGCCTGGGGAGGAGAGGCTGAGAGCCCTGGGGGTGCTGAGTGTGGAGAGGAGAAGGCTGAGAGGGGATTTAATAAATCTCTCAATATCTGAGGGCTGGGGGTCAGGAGGGAGGGGACAGCCTCTGCTCATTTGCTCTCTGGGACAGGCCAAAGGGCAATGGATGTAAGCTGCAGCACAGGAGGTTCCATCCCAACACAGGGAGGAACTTCTGCACTGTAAGGATCACAGAGCCCTGGGGCAGGCTGCCCAGAGAGGTTGTGGAGTCTCCTTGTGTGGAGCCTTTGCAGCCCTGCCTGGATGTGTTCCTGTGTGCCTTGTGCTGGATGCTCTGCTCCTGCTCTGGCAGGGGGCTTGGACTTGATGATCTCAGGGGAGACCTCATTGCTCTCTCCAACTCCCTGAAGGGAGGTTGTAGCCAGCTGGGGGTTGGTCTCTTCTCCCAGGCAGGCACCCAGCACCAGAACAAGGGGACACAGTCTCGAGCTGCACCAGGGGAAGTTTAGGCTGGAGGTGAGGAGAAAGTTCTTCCCAGAGAGAGTTGTTGGCCATTGGAATGTGCTGCCCAGGGAGGTGGTGGAGTCCCCATCCCTGGAGGTGTTCAGGAGGGGACTGGATGTGGCACTTGGTGCCATGGTTTAGTCATGAGGTCTGTGGTGCCAGGTGGGACTCGATGATCCTTGAGGTCTCCTCCAACCTTGCTGGTGCTGTGATCTCTTTGGGGCCCTTCCAACCCCTGACACCCTGCCATCCCTAGGTGCTCCATGGGCCGTGGGTGCTCTTCCCTGGCACCATCCCAGCCCCAACCTTTCCATTTCTGACTGCAGCCCTTGGATTAATCCAGGATCTGGGCTGTGTTTGTTCACCGCATCTGATTATTATCTTTGGTGCTCTTCAAATATTGTTTCTGCTCCAAGGGGCAAGGAACATAAAGGCACACACACACACACAGAGCAGCTCTCACCTTTTCCCTCTTGAAATCTCATTACCCTGCCTTGTTTGCCTTGGATGCCAAGATGCAGCCCCGTGGGGAGCCAAAGGCTTTTCCGGCCCCACCTTCGCCTCCTCTCTCAGTCTGCCACAGCTGCCCACAAAGGGAATGGAAACGTTTGCCTGTAGCCACCAGCCTGAAGGTGCTGAGACAAGGGAGCCTCTGGCAGAGCAGCTGAAGTGCTCTCCCCTGGGCTCATAGGTGCAGCCCTGGTGTGGTGCACAGCAGCAGGGCTGAGCAGGAGCTGGATGGAATCCTCGCCCCAGAAGCCCAGGATGGGTTGGATGGAGCTCTGCCAGTCCACACACCCCCACCCCTGGTTCCAGCAGCCCTCTGGGGCTGCTCTTCTGCAGGCTCTCAGCCCCAGGGCTCTCAGCCTTTGCTCCTCACAGAGCTGCTCCTGGCCCCTCAGCAGCTTCCTAAGCAGTCAATTTTGGGCCAGGAGCCTTCTGGCTCTGGAGTTCAGGATGTCCCCTATCCATAGCACACAAGACACAGCCCCAGGGAGGCAGCCTCCTTCACTTCATTGCCCCCTGGTTTGCTGCCAGCACAGAGCCCCCAGTATGAGTTGGGTTTTTTTGGGGGGGGGGGGGAGGGAAGTCTCTTTCCCCCTCTTTTCTCTTCCTTCTGCTGTGATTTTAGCTTCACAGACTGGTTAAGTTTGGAAAAGACCTTCAAGATCATCAAGTCCTCCTGTCAACACCACCATGGCCATCAAACCATGTCCCAGAGTGCCAGGGCCAAGCATTTAGAATAGAATGGAATGGAATGGAATAGAATGGAATAGAATAGAATAAACCAGGTTCAAAAAGACCTCTGAGATCATCCAGTCCAACCTATCACCCAGCACCATCTGATCAACTCAACCATGGCATGGTTAAGAATGGTTGGAATGTTAGGAATTTCTTCCTAACATTCAGACCAAACCTCCCCTGGCACAGCTTGAGACTGTGTCCTCTTGTTCTGGTTCTGGGTGCCTGCCTGGAAGAAGAGCCCAACCCCCACCTGGCTACAACCTCCCTTCAGGGAGTTGGAGAGAGCCAGAAGGTCTCCCCTGAGCCTCCTCTTCTCCAGGCTAAGCAACCCCAGCTCCCTCAGCCTCTCCTCCCAGGGCTGTGCTCTAGACCCTCCCCAGCTTTGTTGCCCTTCTCTGGACACCTTCCAGCAGCTCAACCTCTTTCCTAACCTGAGGAGCCCAGAACTGGACACAGGACTCAAGGTGTGGCCTAACCAGTGCTGAGCACAGGGCACAATAACTTCCCTGCTCCTGCTGGCCACACTGTTCCTGATGCAGGCCAGGATGCCATTGACCCTCTTGGCCCCCTGGGCACACTGCTGCCTTCTGTTCAGCTGCTGTCCACCACTACCCCAGGTCCCTCTCTGCCTGGCAGCTCTCAGCCACTCTGACCCCAGCCTGTAGCTCTGCATGGGGTTGTTGTGGCCAATGTGCAGCACCTGGCACTTGGATGTGTTCAATCTCCTGCCCTTGGACTCTGCTCATCTGCCCAGCCTGGCAAGGTTCCTCTGCAGAGCTCTCCTACCCTCTAACAGATCAACTCCTGCCCCCAGCTTGCTGTCATCTGCAAACGTACTGCTGATGGACTCAATGCCCTCCTCCAGTTCATTGATTACTTGAACACCTCCAGGGATGGGGACTCCATCGCCTCTCTGTGCAGCCTGTGCCAATCAGAGAACCACAGAATTGTCAGGGTTGGAAGGGACCTCAAGGCTCAGCCAGTTCCAACCCCCCTGCCATGGGCAGGGACACCTCACACTAGATCAGGTTGCTCACAGCCACATCCAGCCTGGCCTTCCAAACCTCCTTGGCCACTCTTGCAGCAAAGACATTTTCCCTCATCTCCAACCTAAGCCTCCCCTGGTGCAACTTGAAGCTCAACAGGGCTGTGGGAAGCTGATCTAGGTGAGGATGCCTCCTGCTTACTGCAGAGGGCTGACCTTTGGAGGTCCCTTCCAACCCAGACCGCTCTGCGCTTCCCTCCAGGTGGCCAAGCTCAATCAAGTCATTGCCTGGAGGACGCTGAACCCTCCAAAACCCCTGCTCCTAGGTGTTGCTCTGCAGGGAGGCAGCCCAGCCACTGAGGAACCGAATCCTCAGGTGTCTTAATCCCCTCCTGTTTTCCATTTTCTGTTATTTTATTTGCTTTCCAGGATGGTTTAGGGCAAGTGGTACACGAGGAGCGTGCGGCGATCGCTGCCCCCGGGGCTGCTCCGCCGGGCAGGCGAAGCCTCCCGGGGAAAGAGAGTGTGGTGGATAAACAAATAGTGCAGTAATTCCTCCTCTCACCAGTGCAAACAGAGGATGAGGAGGGTTGGAGGTGCTCTCAGCACAGCCAGCACACACACACACACAAGCCACTCAGAAGGAGGGGTGGAAATGTTGACCCTTCGTTAAGCAATACCCAGCGGATGTGAGGCTGAGGATGGGGAGAGCCGGGAGCGGGAGGGAAGCTGCAGAGGGCTGCTTCCATTGCTGGTGGCAAGGTCTGGGTGGGCATTGAGTAGGTCTTGGTGTCACCAAAACAAACCAATCAATCAATCAATCAATCAGTTCTGTAGCCCCTCTTCTGCAGCCTGAGAGCTCCAGGCCCGGGATGAGATGATCACAGAATCAGGGGATGGCTCAGGTTGGAAGGCATCTCAGAGATCATCTGCTCCTATTTCCCTGCCATGGGCAGGGACAGCTTTTAGCTACATTTGGTTGCTCAAGGTCTCATCCAACCTGGCCTTGAACACCCCCAGGCAGGAGGCAGCCACAGCCTCCCTGGGCAGCCTGGGCCAGGCTCTCACCACCCTCACACTGAAGAGCTTCTTCCTCAGCTCCACTCTAACCCTGCTCTGCCTCAGCTTCAAACCATTTCCCCTTGGCCTGGCTCTAGACCCCCTCAGCGAAAGTCTCTCTGCAGCCTTCCTGCAGGATCCCTTCAGGTCCTGGCAGGCAGCTCTGAGGTCCCCCTGGAGCCTTCTCCTCTGCAGGCTGCACAGCCCCAGCTCCCTCAGCCTGTGCTCCCAGCAGAGCTGCTCCAGCCCTTGGAGCATCTTGGTGGCCTCCTCTGGCCTCACTCCACAGCTCTGTGTCCTTCTCCTGCTGGGGACCCCAGAGCTGGAGGCAGGATTGGAGGTGAGGTGTGAGCAGAGCAGAGCCCAGGGGCAGAATCCCCTCTGCTGCCCTGCTGCCCACCCTGCTCTGGCTGCAGCCCAGCACCCAGCTGCCTTTGGGCTGCAGGAGGGCACTGCTGGCTCCTGGGGAGCTGCTCAGCACCCTGCACCCCCAAGGCTCTTTCTGCAGGGCTGCTCTCAACCTACTCTGCCCCTAGCCTGGATCTGCATCATGCCCTGGTGCTTTGCTGACTCTCTGGTACCTGGGCATGGAGCCAGATCTTGCAAAGCCTCCTCAGAAGCTCCCCAGCTCCTGCTCCAGGATTTTTACCCTAAAATTCTCTATTTGCCTTTAGGTTGAGATGAAAAAATCCAACCCAACCCAACAAACCCTTGGTGCTTCCACGCTGCCTCTGGTGATGGGGGCAAGGCTGTGGCTTTGGGGTGCAGTCCTGGCTCTGGGAAGTTTTGCTGCTGCCTTTAGTGGTCCCCGTGGCCACCTGCTCTTGAACTGAGGTAGGGGAATGACCCAAACCATCCTGCATTTGGTACCATTTTGTGCTCCTGTCATCATGTTTCTGAGGAGCAGTGAACAGAGTTCCTGGGGTGGATTTTTACTGGATGCCTGGGGGCTTCCTGGGGACCTGCTGCAGGATCAGTGCAGGATTGGTGCCGACTTGTGGCTTATCTCCATTCCTTCTTTTTCAAGGGCTGAAGGATGAAGCCTGAGGAGTGGAAGCAAGTTCTGGGAGACAGAGCTGATGCAGAGAGTTGCTTGCTGGGGATTAGGATGGATATCCAGGCTAAGACAGTGGTATTTGGGGGGGAAACCCTCAACTTTATGATGGCAGCTTGCCTGGGAGCTGAGCAGTCTGCATCCCCCAGCCTCCTACGTGACCATACCTAGCAACAAACAGCCCCACGAGGTGCTGGCAGGGCTCCCAGCCTCTCAGAGTGCAGAAAAAAAGGATTAATATTATCTAGCTGGTACAAAGGGAGCCCACAGCCTGCCTGCTCCAGACCTGGCTCGGGGGGAGGTGGGGGGGAAACATCTGTACATGCTCCAGGGGAACGTCTGGAGCCTCCTGAAGCCTCTGGGTTCTTCTCTGCACCCAGGCTGGGGAGGGAGCTTCACCCTCACCAATTGGCACAGCCATTGGGCTGATGTTTGCCAAGCACTGGGACATCCTTCTGCAGAGGAAGTTCTTCTGGGTGGACCTCAGGGTTGCTCTATCCTCTGTAAGCCCTGCAAACAACCACCCCAGAAGCCTGGGCGCTGCCAGCCCCCATGAGAAAGTGCCTCCAAGATTACAAAGTGCTTCTCCAGAGCTCTGCTGCTGCCTTTCCCCAGTCAGCCCAGTCATTTATTCTCAGGGGAGTGGTGAGGAGCCCTGTGTGCCCCCACCCAAGCTCTGTTTGCAGAGGGACTTGAGCTAATCCCTTTGCTTTCCGGCGTGGCGCGAGCAGGACCCCGCGGTGCTGCCTGGGCTGGGCCATTCCCTGCCTGGTGGAAAAGTACCACAGGAGGCTTTGCCCAGAGCTGAGATCCTTGATTTTTGCCCCTTCTCTGCCCTGTTGCCACTGAGAGCCCTGGAATCAGAGAGCTGGTGAGGCTGGAAGCTGTCTTTGGCCCAGCAGACGATGCCAACACTGCCACTGAAACACTGCCCTCAGCACCACATCCACGCAGCCTGTAAACACCTCCAGGGGTGGTGACTCCACCACCTCCCTGGGCAGCCTGTTCCAGGGCCTGAGAACCCCTTCTGGGAAGCAATTTTTCCTGATACCCAGCCTGAAACCTTCCCTTGGGGCAACTTGAGGCCATTGCCTCTTCTCCTGGCACTTCTTGCATGTGGGGAAAGACCAACCCCCACCTGGCTCCAGCCTCCTCTCAGGGGGTTGTAGAGAGCCAGAAGGTCTCCTCTCAGCCTCCTTTCCTCCAGGCTGGACACCCCCAGCTCCCTCAGCTGCTCCTCCCCAGCCCTCTTCTCCAGACCCTTCCCCAGCTTGGTTGCCCTTCCCTGGCCCTGCTCCAGCTCCTCAATGTCCTTCTCGGGGTGAGGAGCCCAACCCTGAGCCCAGCACTCAAGCTGTGGCCTCAGCAGTGCCCAGCCCAATCCCTGCCCTGCTCCTGCTGCCCAGCCCAATCCCTGCCCTGCTCCTGCTGCCCACACCATTGCTGCTCCAGCCCAGGCTGCTGGTGCCCTTCTTGCCCACCTGGGCACCCCCTGGCTCATCTTCAGCCTCTGTCAACCAACACCCCCCAAGGTCTTTCTCTGCCAAGCAGCTCTCCAGCCAATCTTCCCAATCTTCCACCCTGATCCAGCCTCAGGTGATGCAAACTGCTGGACACAGAGGATGTGGAATCAAATTGTCCTGGAAATGGATAAAACCTGGGAATATCTCTCTGGGAGAGGCTCAAGCTTGGCAGTCAGGGCTTGATGGGGGTAGCCATGGCCTCACTCTGAGCTTATACCACTCTGAGGCTAAAACCTTTCTTTCCTGGCAATCTCTGTGCCTCAAAAGGCTCTGGGTGAGAAGAAGAGCTGAGGAGACCTTGCCTGGTTGGAAACCCAATCCCTAGTGCTGGGAAAAGCCCAAAGTGGGAACAGACTTGGGCAAAGCCAACAGCTACAGCACTGCACATCTCCCCTGCTGACTCTGCAGGGATCCCCCTCCCCCCCCCCTGCTGTCCTCTGGGAATGTCCTGTCAGGGCCAGAGCCTCCCTGATGGCCTTGGTGTCCCTGACAGCTCTGGGAGCCAACTCCCCCATGCAGGGCTGGAGGCAGAGCCCAGATGCTGCAGCTCCCTTCTGTGCCTCTCACAAACCCCCTGCCCCCAGAAGGGCATTGCTGGGGGGGGGTCCATGGTGAGGCTGGGAGGAGGTGACTGTGGATGCCACACTTAGTGCCCCTCTAACCCTTCCACTTGCCCATCTGGGGCTGGGGGAATAAAGCAGCAAGCCTGAGCCCATCTGCTCAGGCACCTGGCAGCTGGCTCCAAACTCCCTTTTCTTTGCCCCATTTCCTTTTTCTTCCAGGGCTGGAGCATTTCAGCACAAAGCCAGCCAGATTTGCTGCCCCCTCCTAACCCCTTTTCCTGTAGAGCTGCTTCCCTTATCTCTTGACTTTCCCTTCTGGGAGTGGGCCACCATCCATCACTGCCAGCAGGCAGCTTTGGAAGCACTTCCAGGGCTGTTTGCTGTGGATTTCGCTCTGCCTTTGCTTGTTCCTCCTAAATGGTGCCCAGACCACGGCAGAAGGCAGAGGAGGAATGTGCCTTGGGTTGCTGTGAGAAGCAGGGAAGGAGTTTCCCATGGGAACACAGAGCTCTGGAGCTCTCTTTTGCCCCATCTCCAAAATACTTCTCTTTTCTGGGCTTTTTCTTTGGTTATTCCTCTCCTCTTTTCCTTTCCTTTCCCCCATGGACTCTGCATTGTGGTGAAGATCTGCCTCAGTGACTCTGCCACTGGGCTTCCCCCCTGGGCTTCCCTGACCTCTCTCTGACTTCCCTGACCCCCTGCTAGGAGGACCATCAGCTGCTCCAGCACCTCAAGGTGCGACTCTGCTGCAGGACAGCCTTGCCCCCGAGGCTCTAGCTGAGTTAGAAGGAGGAGAAGCATAGAAGCATAGAATCAATGAGGCTGGAAAAGACCTCAAAGATCATCGAGTCCAAGCTGGCACCCAGCACCTCCTGACAACTAAACCATGGCTCCAAGGGCCACATCCAATCCCCTCTTGAACACCTCCAGGGATGGGGACTCCACCACCTCCCTGGGCTCCACAGTCCAATGGCTAACAACTCTCTCTGCAATAGGTTGTCCAGGGAGGTGGTGGAAGCCTCATCCCTGGAGATATTCAAGGTAAGACTCAAGGAGGCCCTGGGCAACCTGATCTAGGCATGTCCCTGCTGGCTGCAGGAGGGTCAGACTGGATGAGCTTTGGAGGTCCCTTCCAGCCCAGAACATTCTTTGATTCTATGGTTCTATGATTCTATGGTTCTATGATTCTGACTCTCTGATTCCCTGATTCTGATTCTCTGATTCTGATTCTCTGATTCTCTGACTCTGATTCTCTGATTCTCTGATTCTGATTCTGATTCTCTGATGCTCTGATTCTGATTCTCTGACTCTGATTCTCTGATTCTCTGATTCTGATTCTCTGATTCTCTGACTCTGATTCTCTGATTCTCTGATTCTGATTCTCTGATTCTCTGACTCTGATTCTCTGATTCTGATTCTCTGACTCTGATTCTCTGATTCTGATTCTGATTCTCTGATTCTCTGACTCTGATTCTCTGATTCTCTGATTCTGATTCTCTGATTCTCTGACTCTGATTCTCTGATTCTCTGATTCTGATTCTGATTCTCTGATTCTCTGACTCTGATTCTCTGATTCTGATTCTGATTCTCTGATTCTCTGACTCTTGATTCTCTGATTCTCTGATTCTGATTCTCTGATTCTCTGACTCTGATTCTCTGATTCTCTGATTCTGATTCTGATTCTCTGATTCTCTGACTCTTGATTCTCTGATTCTCTGATGCTCTGACTCTGATTCTCTGATTCTGATTCTCTGACTCTGTGATTCTCTGATTCTGATTCTCTGATTCTCTGCTGAAAGATTCCCTGCACTTCCCCCCTCCACACCCCCTCACCCCCCAGCCTCTTGGCTACCAAACCTGGGGGGGGTGTGGAGGTGGGGTGGAAACACAGATCTGATGCGGGCTGGCCCCTGGGGGTGTCTTGACCTTTCCCACCCCCTCTCCCCCTCTCTGCAGCGAGCTCCTTCCCACTGCTCTGCTTTGCACATGTGGTGCAGGGCAGGCTGGAAGGTTTCTCCTGGCTGCAGCCCCGAGGCTGCCTGCCAGCTCTGTGGTTTTATTGCATGCAAATGTTAGTCAACAGTTGCGCTCTCCCAAGGCAGCCTTTCTTCTGCTCCTCCTCTCTGCTTTCCTGGCTGCTTTTCTGTCTTTCCTTTCCTTTCCTTTCCTTTTTTTTTTGTTTTCCCTTTCTCCTGGCTTGATCTCAGTGCTTTGGCACAAGGCAGTGTAAATGCTGTGTCAGCCTCAGCCACCCTGGAGTCTTGCTGGATGCGCTGGCGGCGGAGCGCTGGTGGACAGAGGCGAGGGGATGCTGCCTTGCTCCCAGCTGCCTCCAAACAGCAGCTCTGCTCCCTGAAGCCTGCTTCAAACTCCACCTCTCACAGCCAGGGTGGGATGGGTTGGGGTTTTATTTGGTCTTGGGTTTTTTTTCCCTTTGGGCTGTCCTGTGTCAACCAGGGGATGTTTAGCACCGGAAAACCTGCCGTGCTTCCTTCCCCTGGGGGTGATTAATGCTCCCAACGAGCTCCTGGGTGGTGT
Organism: Dryobates pubescens; assembly: GCF_014839835.1. Lineage (NCBI taxonomy): Eukaryota > Metazoa > Chordata > Aves > Piciformes > Picidae > Dryobates > Dryobates pubescens. The sequence goes on from NC_071642.1 coordinate 7,246,162, forward strand.
GGTTATCCCACTGGGGCAGCCCTTGGCTTGCCCTCCTGCTTTTGTGCTCGGGGAGGAAGGGAAAAAGAGGGGAAAACCCAACTGGAAGCCTGTTTTCTGTCCATAAAGAAATGGGAAGGGAAGGGAGAGGAGAGGGAAGGGAGAGGAGAGGGAAGGGAGAGAGGGAAGGGAGAGGAGAGGGTGAGAGGGAGGGGAGAGGGAGAGAGAGGGGGAGGAGAGGGAGAGGAGAGGAGAGGAGAGGAGAGGAGAGGAGAGGAGAGGAGAGGAGAGGAGAGGAGAGGAGAGGAGAGGAGAGGAGAGGAGAGGAGAGGAGAGGAGAGGAGAGGAGGCCTCACTGCAGGGCTGAGCCACCCAAGAGGCAGTGAAGGAACTAGAGCTGCTGCCTGCATCCCTCCCTGCAGCCAGCACCCATGGCAGTGCCAGGACCTGGCTGCCACTTTGTGCCCATTGCTCCTTGTCTTGTCCCTGGGCACCACTCAGCAGAGTCTGGCCCCAGCCTCTTGCCCCCCACAGCTCCTTTAGCTCTTGCTGAGCATTGCTCAGCTCCCCTCTGGGGCTGCTCTTCTGTAGGCTCAGCAGCCCCAGGGCCCTCAGCCTTTGCTCCTCCCAGAGATGCTCCAATTTTTTAAGCATCTTTATCATTTTTACCATCAGCATCCTCCTGGCTCTCCACTGGGCTCTCTCCAGTAGTTCCTTTTTCTTCTTGAAGTGGGGAGCCCACAGTCTAAGGCACTAGGAGCTCCCCTAGGACCTCATCTGGCTTTGATTTTTGGAGGGTTTCTTTAGTCATCTGATTTTAAAGCTACCAAACTGGGAGCAGTGGTTGCTTCAGCTCCCTTTCCACTGGGCAGCAGTGACTCCTGCCAACAGCAGAGGTGAGGGAGTGTGTGGATGGGCAGGCTGGGACCCAAGGTCAGTCCCTCTCCACCTCCCTCCGAGGGAGGATGTGTTCACCAGACAGCTCCCAGGAAGAATTCATCTTCTTAGGGTGCTGTGGAGCCCAGCACTGCCCCTGGCTGTGCTGATGTGCTGCAGGGCTGCAAAGCAGAGGCAGAAATATCAGCTGGGACCCAGTGCAACTCTGGAGGCCACTGGGATTGGGTTTAAATGGGACTGGGGGTGGATGGAGCAAAACTAGAAGTGGGGAGATTCAGATTGGCTGTGAGGAAGAAGTTGTTCCCCAGGAGGGTGGTGAGAGCCTGGCACAGGCTGCCCAGGGAGGTGGTGGAAGCCTCATCCCTGGGGGTGTTTGCAGCCAGGCTGGAGGTGGCTGTGAGCAACCTGCTGTGGTGTGAGGTGTCCCTGGCCATGGCAGGGGGGTTGGAACTGGCTGAGCCTTGAGGTCCTTTCCAGCCCTGACAATTTTATGATGCTGTGAAATGTCAGCTGGGACCCAGTGCAAGTTTGGAGGCCACTGGGATTGTGCTGAAGTGGAGGGACTACACTTTGGGGGGGGATCCAGAAAACACATCCCTCTAGAAACTCTTACTTTGGGCTAGAGTCAGCTGCTTGGTGCTTGGGCAGTAAATGGGACCAGAGGCTGCTCAGTGGGACTCCATCCCGGGCTGGATGAGTGGGGGGAGCAGCACTGGGTGCTGAGCACCTAGAAGCAAGTGCTGAATGTTGATTCACCACCTGCAGAGCCCTCAGGAGCTGCTGGGGGCTGTGACAGATCCCTGGAGCCCAACATCTGCAGCAGCTGCTGATGTGAGAAGCTGCTGCTGCTGCTAGTGGGACACTTGGGGTCACTTTGTGGCAGGAAGGAGGACTGAAAGAAAATCCAAACCCAGGGCTAGGAAAGCCACAGAGGCAGCTTGTTGGTGCTAAAGCCTCTGTGCTCTTTATTTTCCAGAGGACAATGCATGGCAGATGAGAGTATCATAGTAGTATCAGTCAGGGTTGGAAGGGACCACAAGGATCATCTAGTTCCAACCCCCCTGCCATGGGCAGGGACACCCCACACTAGATCAGGCTGCCCAGAGCCTCATCCAACCTGGGCTTAAACACCTCCAGGGCTGGGGCCCCAACCACCTCCCTGCACAACCCATTCCAGGGCTTCACTTTCATGGGGAAGAACTTCCTCCTCACCTCCAGCCTGAATCTCCCCACCTCCAGCTTCATTCCATCCCCCCCAGTCCTATCCCTACCTGAGACCCTGAGCAGTCCCTCCCCAGCCTTCTTGCAGCCCCCTTCAGATCCTGGAAGGCCACAATGAGGTCACCTCAGAGCCTTCTCTTCTCCAGACTGAGCAGCCCCAACTCCTTCAGTCTGTCCTCAGAGCAGAGCAGCTCCAGCCCTCTGCTCATCCTCATGGCCCTTCTCTGGACACCTTCCAGCACCTCCAGATCCTTCCTGTAATAGGAGCTCCAGAGCTGGAGGCAGTACTCTAAGTGGGGTCTCAGCAGAGCTGAGCAGAGGGGGAGAATCCCCTCCCTGGCCCTGCTGGCCACACTTCTCTTGCTGCAGCCCAGGCTCTGCTTGGCTCTCTGGGCTGCAAGTGCACACTGAGAGCTCCTGGTGAGCTTCTCCTCCCTCAGCACCCCCAAGGCTCTCTCCTCAGGGCTGCTTTCCAGCCAGTCCCTGCCCAGCCTGGATTTGTGCCTGGGATTGCCTCGACCCCGCTGCAGGACCCTGCCCTTGGTCTTGTTGAACCTCCTGAGGTTGGCTTGTGCCCACCTCTCCAGCCTGTCCAGGTCCCTCTGGATGGATCCCTTCCCTCCAGCCTGTCAGCTGCCCCACACAGCTTGGTGTCATCAGCAAACCTGCTGAGGGTGCACTCAGTGCCACTGTCCATGGCACCCACAAAGATGTTGAACAAGCCTGGTCCCAGGACTGATCCCTGAGGGACTCTGCTTGTTCCTGGCCTCCACTGGGCCATGGACACATGGACAGCCACTCTTTGGGTGCAGCCATCAAGCCAGTTCTGTATCCATCTAGTGGTCACCCATCACACCCCTGTGTCACCAGCCTGGAGACCAGGCTGTGGTGTGGGACAGTGTCCAAGGCTTTGCTCAGGTCCATCAGTTGCTCTCCCCTCATCTATTCATGTTGTCTCCTGTTCAGAGGCCAGCAGGTTGGTCAGGCAGGACTTGCCCTTGGTGAAGACCTGCTGACTGTTCCCAGGTAAAATAATATCCCCCCCAAAAGCCCTCCCAAAGAGTGTACAAAACTATTAACTACCTGCACTGGCTTTGCTTTGTGGCAGCCAAGTTCAGGGCAAGCAGCTGGGTGTGGAAGAGACCAGAAGGATATTTTAGGTTGCAAACCATCAGCAGGGTGGGAAAGGGGGGTGGGGGGTGGAAATAAAGCAGCTGTGACACCAAAGCAGCAGCCAAGAAGTTCAGTTGATGCCTGATTTGGGGTTAGGTCTGAGTTCCCCCCCAGCCCGGTCCAGTCCTTCCCACTCTCCCAGAGGCACAGAATATCTTTGGCTGGAAGAGACCTCCAAGAGCTTCTAACCCAACCTACAACCCACCCCTGCTGCTCTCCTGCTGTCTGAGTGAAGGACACAGAGTGACCCCTGGCCAGGGCTGGGCAGAGCTGCTGCCCCAGCCCTGGGTAGTGCAAATGTTGTGTCTCTGTGCTGGTTTGAGCAGCATCCCAAGGGTGAGCCCAGGGGATTCCAGCAGGACCTCCTGCCCTCAGGGGGATGGGGGGGATGCATGGCCTAGAGGGGCTCAGCTTTGAGGCCAGAAGGGCTTTGTGTTGTTTTTCCAAGCAGGGGGTAAACAAAAGTGCAGAGTGGGTGAGCTCAGGGCTGGGGCTGAAGCACAGAATCACAAAATCAGGGAAATCATCCAAGTGGGAGAAGCTCTCTGAGGTCACCCAGTCCAACCATCAACCCAGCACCACCACAGCCACTAAACCACAGCCCTCAGTGCCATGCCCACAGGGTTTTTGATCCCCTGCAGGGATGGGGACTCCACCACCTCCCTGGGCAGCCTGTGCCAGTGGCTGACCACTCTTGCAGGAAAGGAGTTGTTCCTTGTGTCCAACCTGAACCTCCCCTGGGGCACCCTGAGGCCATTTCTTCTTGTCCTATCACTTGACAGCAGGGAGAAGAGCCCAACCCCACCTTGCATGTGGGAAAAGATCAACCCCCACCTGGCTGCAGACTCCTTTCAGGGAGCTGGAGAGAGTAGTGAGGTCTCCCCTCAGCCTCCTTTGCTCAGGTTCCCCCAGGCCCCCCTGTTCTCCAGGCAGGGCAGTGGTGCAGGGGAGCTGCCTTCACCCAAGCTGCAGCTGGGAGGGACCAGGCTGGAGGGGGTTGCTCAGCATCCCAGAGCAGGAAATTGTTATCTCAGATATTAAGAGTTACTTTCAGGCAGTTAGAAAGCAACTGGTTGTCCTCCAAGCAGCTTTGATAGGAAGAACAAGGAGGCATTCACCACAGAGGAGCTCAGCTTTGTGTTCTCCTCTCCCTGCCCTTGCTTCCCCCTCATCCACATCCCCTCCCCCAGCAGCCAAAGGCTCTCTGGGGCTGTGGGCTTGCAAGACCTGGAGCTGCTGGCAGAGCAAAAGAGCAGTTTGCAAGTAATCTTGTTACAAGGGACAGATCTGAGCAGCTCTGTAAGCCTTGCAGAGATGTGGTGCTGAGGGCCATGGCTGAATAGAGTAGAATAGAATTAACCAGGCTGGAAGAGACCTTTGGGATCGTTGAGTCCAACCTATCACCCAACACCATCTGATCAACTCAACCATGGCACCAAGCACCTCATCCAGTCTCCTCCTAAACACCTCCAGGGATGGGGACTCCACCACCTCCCTGGGCAGCACATCCCAATGGCCAACCTCTCTTTCTATGAAGAACTTCCTAACATCCAGCCTGAACCTCTCCTGACACAGCTTGAGACTGTGTCCTCTTGTTCTGTCACAACCTAATAACAACCTTCCAGTACCTGAATGGGCTCCAGGAAGGCTGGAGAGGGACTGTTTGCAAAGGGCTGCAGGGACAGGAGCAGGGGCAATGGCTTCAAACTAGAGCAGAGCAGATTTAGATTGGATGTGAGGAAGAAGTTCTGCACCAGGAGGCTGGTGGAACACTGGCACAGGCTGCCCAGGGAGGTGGTGGAAGCTTCATCCCTGGAGATATTCAAGGTCAGGCTTGATGGGGCTCTGAGCCACCTGCTCTTGCTGGGGAGGTCCCTGCTGGCTGCAGGGGGGCTGGGCTGGCTGCAGGGGGGCTGGACTGGATGAGCTTTGGAGGTCCCTTCCCACCCAAACCATTCTCTGATTCCATCTTTTCTCTCTTGGAACTCTCCTTTACATCCACGTTTTCTCCTGTGCTGGGAGTTGGAAGGGACCTCCAGAGATCATCCAGAGTCCAACCCCCCTGCCAGAGCAGGGTCACCCAGGGCAGGCCACCCAGGTGGATCCTCAGTGGCTCTGAAGTTTGGAGTTATGATTAGGCACCCAAAAAAGCCCCAACCCAAGCACCAAATCTTTGCCATTCTGCTGCTGGAGATATTTATCTCACCACAGTGCTGGAGATCCCTGATGCCTCCCTGCTGGGAGTGAGGCTGGCTCCAGGGCCAAACTGGGAGCTTGGTGCTTTGCAAGGTGCTGGGCAAGCTGAGCTCTTGGAGCTGCTGTAAAGAGCTTAGGATGGGAAGGTTCCAGCAGCCTCACACCCGGATATGCAAAACTCATCTGTCAGTGAGCTATTGTCCCTGTTCCCCAGGCTTGCTGGTTTGGCATCTGGGCTGTGGAAGGGCAGAGGGAGGGGTTTGGGTGGGGGCAAAGCTGGCACAGCTCCAGCCCAGCTGGGGCAGCCTCCTTCCCCCCGTCCCAGCTTCTTTCCCCCCCCATCTCAGCCACCTTCCCCCCTGTCCCAGCCTCCTTCCCCCACATCCCAGCCTCTTTTCCCCGTGTCCCAGCCACTTTCCTCCATGTCCTAGCCACCTTCCCCCTGGTCTCAGCCTCTTTCCCCCGTGTCCCAGCCTCCTGCCCCCCCGTGCCTGCTCCCCCAGGCACTTCAGGTTGTTGGTGCTTGTGGCAAAAAGGGCTTCGATTCCCACCCCACCACCACCTCCCCCCTTCCCTGAGCCCTGAATAGAGGCTGTAGTGCTGCCTGGCAGCAGGCTGAAATCTTGAAGGGGCTCTAAAACCCCCCTCTGGGGCCACTAGGGCTTGGAGGCACCAATGGTCACAATGCCAACTAGCTTGATCGTTTCCTTTTCTTGATGTGATTTTTAGTTTAAGCCTCATTTGGAGAGGATTCATCAGCTGCTGGCTGAGCTGGCCTTCGAAGACACTTCCCCACTGAAAGGCTTCTGAAAGCCTGGAACTGGCTGCCCAGGAGCAGAAAGTTCCTCTTTTCCAGCTGGATCTCGGCAAGGGGAAAGGCTCGGGGCGGGGGAGCATAGGTGATTTAGGAGGGGTAGAGAGAGGCAATCGCTGTCCTCAGGGCTGGAATTGCTCTCTCCAGGGCTGGCTCTTTCCTTTCTGACCCCAGCTTCCCCCACAAGAAGGATAAAATAATAGGGAAAAGGTCTAAGGAAGGAGAAGGGGAGGGGAGGGGACGACAAGGGAGATGCAGGTGGGGGGTGTGGGGACGACAAGGGATGCAGGTGGTGGGGGGGATGGATGCCACATCCCTGCAAGTGTTGCCCCTGGCAGTGTCCAAGTTCAGGCTGGGCAGGGCAGGGCTTTGAGCAGCCCGGCCTGGGTGCCCCTGCCCGTGGCAGGGGGCTTGGAACCGGCTGATCTGTAAGACCCTTCCCAACCCAACCCCTTCCAGGCTTCTGTGAAGGAAGCTGCAAGATGTTTTCCAGCCCCAGAGCGGTCACATCAGCTCGTTTCCAGGCACGTCCGGCTACAAGAGCTTTTAAAGCACGGAGGGGTTTGGAGGGGATTTTATTGTTCTGCTCTTTCACTGTTTGCGAGGAGAGGTTCGGGCAGCGGCCAGAAGGTGCTGCCCCCACCGCCGGGCGGGGACCTCCCTCTCCTAAGTAGCACTACAAAGAGCGACTCGGCGTGACAAAACTCCGCCTTCGAAAGAGAAACAAACAAAAACTCCACGTTTTGCTTAAAAAAAAAAACACCAACAACCCAAAACCAAACGAAGGCCAAAAGCCCACAAGCGCCCACCCGCAAAAGCCATCACCACCACGAGGCGCTCCAGCCGTTCAAGTAGTAGAGGCAGGGCAGGTACTGCCAACCCCCCCGCAGCGCCAGCAGGGATGCTCCTGGCAGCTCCGCTGCCTTCTGCCCGGCCAGCCCCGGGTCCAGTCTGCTGATGTCGGAGGCCACCTGTTTCCTTTTGGTCTTGTACCTCCTGTTTTGGAACCAGATTTTCACCTGGGTCTCGGTGAGCTGCAGGTTCTTGGCCAGGTGGGCTCGCTCGGGGGCCGAGAGGTATTTCTGGCGGCTGAATTTCCTCTCCAGTTCGATCACCTGGCTGTGGGAGAAGGCGGCTCGGGAGCGCTTGGGCTGCTTGGGGGGACGCTGGGGGCCGGGAGGGGACGGCGGCGGCGGAGCGGCGCAGTCGGGCGGCTGGGACTCCGGTGTGGCATCTGTGGGAGGGGAAAGAGGAGTTAGCCGGTTGGAATTTGCCCGAATCGTTTGGGGTTTCCCCTTCCCAGAGAGCAAAATAGTCACAGTACAGCGGTGAGGAGCAGCTGAGGGACCTGGGAAGGTGCTGAGCCTGGAGAAGAGGAGGCTGAGGGGAGAGCTTCTGGCTGGAGACCTCCTGGCTCTCTGAAAGGAGACTGGAGCAAAGTATTCATAGAACACTAGTGAGGAGCAGCTGAGGGACCTGGAAGTGTTGAGCCTCAACAAAAGGAGGCTGAGGGGAGAGCTTCTGGCTCTCTGAAAGGAGGTTGAAGCAAAATATTCATAGTCCAGTGGTGAGGAGCAGCTGAGGGACCAGGGAAGGTGCTGAGCCTGGAGGAAAGGAGGCTGAGGGGAGAGCTTCTGGCTGGAGACCTCCTGGCTCTCTGAAAGGAGACTGGAGCAAAGTATTCATAGAACACTAGTGAGGAGCAGCTGAGGGACCAGGGAAGGTGCTGAGCCTGGAGGAAAGGAGGCTGAGGGGAGAGCTTCTGGCTCTCTGAAAGGAGGTTGGACACAGATGAGGATTGGTCTCTCTTCTCAAGGAACAAGTGATAGCAGCAAGAGGAAACAGCCTCAAGCTGCCCCATGGGAGGTTTAGGTTGGACACCAGAAGAAACTTCCCCACTGAAAGGGTTGTCAAAGCCTGGACCAGGCTGCCCAGGGAGGTGGTTGAATCCCTATCTCTGGAGCTGTTTTAGAGCTGCAGAGATCACAGGGTTGGAAGGGACCTCAAGGATCATCTAGTTCCAACCCCCCTGGCACGGGCAGGGACTCCTCACACCAGAGCAGGTTGCTCAGAGCCACATCAATGTGGTGCTGAGGGCCATGGTTTAGCCTCAGCCTTGGTCAAGTTAGGGAATGGTTGGGGTGGGTGACCTTAAAGGTCTTTTCCACCCAAAAATGATTCTGTGGTTCTGCATTAGTGGTCATGGAGGTGATGGCTAGAAGGTTGGGCTTGATCTTAAGAGATCTTTTTCCAACCTTACTGATTCTGTGATTCTTTATTACACCCATAGCTATTCACACAATCTCTCTCTCTATATATATGCTCACACTATATCAATAGATATTCATATGATAGCCACCCAGACTCAGCTAGTCACACACATTGTTATCCCCATGCATTATTCTCCACACCTGGAAGTGTCCAAAGCCAGGTTGGATGGAGCCTTGCACACCCTGGGCTGGTGTGAGGTGTCCCTGCCCATGGCAGGGAGCGGGGGGTGGCAACTGGATGATCTTTAAGGTCCCTCCCAACCCTTTCTATCATTCCATGATATTTATTCACTGTTCCTCTGTGTTCAGCATTCTCCTTTTCACTTCATGGAGTGAACACCACCTTGAAGCCCTACAAGGGAGCTGTGGGGTCCCCCCCCCACCCCCCAACTCACTCTTTCTCAGCTGAGACAAGCAGCTGTTGACTTAAGGGCATAAATTCAAGGGGCTAAACTACCACAGAGCAGCTGATTTTTGCAGGGCTGCTGGAGCCTCGTGGTGCTGCTGTTGCTCACATTATGGCCAGGAGAGCTCTCCAGGCTTTTAGTGCAGAATTCCTACCACCAGGCACATCTTTGGAACATCCTCTCTGCTGTGCCTAGGGGAAAGCCCCTGATCTCCCCAGGGAAAACCGGCTCCAAGCTATGGAAAAATAGCTCTGAGATGGGAACTCTGAGCAGAGTGAAGCAGGCTGCAGCTAGAGAGCAGGGCTGGGGGGGGTGGGGAAGTCCTCCCTTTTTCTTGGTGGGTTTTTTTTCCCATGACTCCAAGGCAGTGCCGTGAAATGTTGGGGCAGGTTTTTAAACCTGCAGACCTGGGCTGGAGTTGCAGCTCCAAAGCAGCACAGAGTCAGGGTTGGAAGGGACCTCAGGGATCAGCCAGTTCCAATCCCCCTGCCATGGGGCTTTACAAAACTCTGCTTTGACTAAGAGACCTTAGCCCTCAGCAGCAACAGAAGATCATCTGCTGTGAGCTATGGAACCACAGAGCTGTCAGGGCTGGAAGGGACCTCAAGGCTCAGCCAGTTCCAACCCCCCTGCCATGGGCAGGGACACCTCACACCACAGCAGGTTGCTCACAGCCACATCCAGCCTGGCTGCAAACACCTCCAGGGATGAGGCTTCCACCACCTCCCTGGGCAAGCTGTGCCAGGCTCTCACCACCCTCCTGGGGAAGAGCTTCTTCCTGACATCCAGTCTGAATTTTCCCATTTCTCAGCCTTTGACTTTTTCCTCGTGGCACCATCCACACTCCTGGACCACAGCCCAGGAAGGTGCTGAGCTCCCTGGGAAGTGTCACCTAGACTTGTTGAAACTTCTTCAGGTCCATTTATTTAGGCTGATAGCTCCTCCTTTTTCATTTGGCTGTTCATTGCCCAGCTCAGGATGGAAGCCAGCCAATTTGTTGCCCTCTGCTAGTGATTCCTTAGTGTATTCTCTTTGGGTGTGGACATCCTGCTCAAGACAGAGACAGGAGGCTTCGTTTCCCAGCTTGTGGAAGCCCTGGGTGTCCCAGTGAGAGTCCCTGGAGCAAGGCTGAGCTACACTAACCACTTGCTGGGGGATCTGGTGCAGCTTTAAATGATTTTGATGATCAGCAGCCTGATGGCTGCTCCTCAACTTGCTTTTATGTAGGAGCTTCTTTTAATAGCATTGAGACCCAAAGCCAAAATTCCCCTGGCAAAGGCTCTCTTAGCAAGCAAGAGCCAGCCACTGGAGACTTGAAAATTGCTTTTTTGGCTGTTGCAGCTCAGCCCAGGACTGTTTGGGCATGGGAAGGGCTGAGCACCCTCCTTCAGCCCCAAAGCAAGAGGCATTGGGCAGCCAAATGACTTTCTGAGCTTGACTTCTTTGGTGTCCTGCTGCTGCAGGTGTTGCCTGCAGTGTATTTAGTGATGGGGTGCTGGGGCCAGAGGAGCAGGATTGGTGCTAGCACAGCACAGCGGGACAGGCAGGAGCACCCCATGAAAGTGGTGCTGAGCACCTGCTGCCAACAGCACAAATTCAACCCAGGGTCTTCCTAAATATCCCCAGGCTGGGGGCACCGAGGAGCTTGGCACCACACACAGGGTGGGCACAAGCTGGCTCTCTGAGCTGGCACCCAGAGGTGTCCTTGCTGGGGACTTTTTCTGCTCAGAGGGGAATTTTACTTCCCAGGATGTCACAGAAATCCATCGACTGGGGGGTGGGGGTTAAATGGTGATTTAGGCAGGTTCAGCCCTCTGGATTATTTGAAGCTCCTGGTGGAAGGTTTGCAGGCAGCTGCTCTTTCCCTTGCTGTCCCACTGCGTGGGCAGAGATATTCCCTGGCATTTAACCCGGGACCGTTTGGCCCCAGGGTGCTCAAGGCAGCCAGGTCTGGACCCTGCCCCTTGGCTCACCCAAACACATCCCTGCCCCAGCCAGCAGCTTCCACTCCCTTACCTGCATCCTCCTTGTGGGGTGTCTCTCGAGCTTGGGGTGCTCCTGGAGGATGAGTTCTCCCGGGGGGATGCCCTGGGGCAGCTCCTGGGTCCTCGCTGCCCCCCACCGCGGTCTCCTCCGTGTCCGTCGGGCTGCCAAAGCCTCCGCTCTTGCCGCGCTCTGGCCGCACTCCATCCCAGAGGATATCTTGGATAAGGAAGGATGTCCGGGGCCTGGAGGAGACAGGCAGGGTCTTCTGGGCTGCCACTGGGGTCTGGCTCATCCCCTCTGGGGTGCTGCTGGGTGCTGTCTGCCGCCTCACGGGGAGCACCCCGGCGCTCATCCTCCTCTTCCTCGCCCTGCCCGGAGGCACGCTGGCTTCCCAACCTCCTGGCTCTGCACTTATAGGGCAGCCAGCCAAGCCTCCCGGGCCTGATTGGAGATCCCTGGCAGGAGTCTACGCCCTTCGGTTGTGTCTTGGCTCCCGTGGGGTTTTCTGCCTGCTAGGTTCTCTCCCACTGGCTCAGGACGCTCTTCCCCACGGCTCCGTGGGGTCACAGCCAAACCCCAGCCTCCCTCTTTGCCCTCTTGTTGCTCCCTTGCTGCTAAGTCACCTCCTGAGCTTTAGAGATGAGGAGAAAGCTGCCTAAGAGAGTTCAGCCTTGTGGGGGGATCAAAATCCTCCCAGGGTGGAGGGTTTGGGGAGAGGAGGGGGGAGCAGCAGCAGCATTGCCTTGGAAGGATGCTCTGCAAGGGGACAACTTCTGTGTCCCCCTGCCTCAGCCCCAGTGAGCTGGGACTCTGCTTGCTCCTGGTTGTGGAAATCAGTTGTATCCAGGGGTAAGTCCTAGAGGGATTTTTTTGGGGGGGGGTGAAATGCTGTTTTCAGAGGGGAAAAGTGAAGAAAATAGAAGGATTTGGGATACTTGTTTTATTTTGAGGGTTTTCTTCCAGGCTTCCCACTTGGAGGCACTTTCAGTTTGTTGGGAAAAGGGGACAAATGCCAAAAGATTTCCATCAGCTGTGCTGAGAGGTTTAAAAGGAAAGCTGAGCTACAACAGGGAGGGGGAGAGAGCTGCTCCAGAGGTGACTGCTTGCACAGAAAGTGGCAGAGGCTTCACATGGATATTCCAGCCTAAACCTCAGACTGATTCCTCAGTCAGCTGTGGAATGGGACAGCCTCAGTGCCCTCATAGCCCACCCTGCAAGGAGCATAAATAAAGACCCCTTCCTGAGTCCAAGTGAAGCCCTGAGCCAAGCTCTCTGCTAGGACAGGTTTCTCTTCAGCGAGGATCTGTTTGATTTGTAGCTGCTCTTCTAGGGTTTCTGTTTGGAAAACAGAGCTCCCAGCTCGCCACATAAACAACCACACGCCCCCTCTACCCCCCCCAGATGTCATCAGGACATGATGAAAAAATCACCTTGCCCCACGGTAAGGCAAAGCAATCTGGTGGGGAAGGCCCCTCGGGAGCGGGACTTGGCAGTGTGGCTACAGATGAGCACCCTCTGAGCGCCGGGACTCCCAAACTCCTCTTGCTGCTGCGGCTAAGGGTGGCCCTCCTCAGCTCCTCCCATCCTCAAGCCCTCACTCAAACCCAGCCCCTCGTCCTCAGCCAAGAAGTCAAGGCATGCCTGGGGGTTTTTTTTGGTGGTTCTTTTAACCTTAAGGAGAGGAAACCACAGATTTTCTTGACATCCCCTGAGGACTTGGCCGATTTTATAGGGGGGTGTTTGGTCACAGCAGCCCAAAGCTCAGAGCAGGTTGTGCAGGCGTGCCCCAGATTCAGCTTTTTAACCTTTTTCTCTCATTCTTTGACCCTCTGGGTCTCCTGTCTTAGAAAATACTCCCTCTGCCTTGGAAAATACTCCCCTCTATATTCCAAACATTCCCTCTGCACTCACACTGTCTGCCTGGAAAACTTCATCAGCTTCAGTAATGCCACCTCATTGTCCTCCTCTAGCCTGAAACCCACAGAAAAAGAGAAGGGCATTTAGAAAGATTTATGGAGCAACTGGAGCCCCAAAGTATTATAGCAGCCGTGCCCCAGCCACTGGACCCCTAACCTCTGGATCTCTCCTGCAGAGCAGATTAGGAGCTGGTGGAAGGTGCTGGTGTGGCCACGCTGGGTGGGCTGCCTGCCCACCTGCTCCAGCACTTAATGTGGGTCCCACTGTGCTGCCCAGGGGGGTTGGGACAGAGTGAGAGCCCCAGTCTTAATGACTCTTGGATTCTAAGGCTTGATTCTGACCCTCAAAAGAAGCTCTCAGCCTTATTAGGACAGCCCTGGGGATGCTGACCTTGGCCCAGGGCTTTCCCTGATGCTGGCAGCACTGCTCAGTGCAGGGACCCTGCTGGATCCTGGAGTGGGAGCCCCAGTCTTAATGACTGTTGGATTCTAAGGCTTGATTCTGATCCTCAAAAGAAGCTTTCTGTTATTAGGACAGCCTTGGGGATGCTGATCTTGGGCAGAGCTTTCCCTGATGCTGGCAGCACTGCTCAGTGCAAGGATCCTGCTGGATCCCAGAGTGGGAGCCCCAGTCTTAATGATTCTTTGATTCTATGGCTTGATTCTGTCCCTCAAAAGAAGCTCTCTGTTATTAGGACAGCCCTGGGGATGCTGATCTTGGGCAGAGCTTTCCCTGATGCTGGCAGCACTGCTCAGTGCAAGGATCCTGCTGGATCCCAGAGTGGGAGCCCCAGTCTTAATGATTCTTTGATTCTATGTCTTGATTCTGACCCTCAAAAGAAGCTCTCTGTTACTAGGACAGCCCTGGGGATGCTGATCTTGGGCAGAGCTTTCCCTGATGCTGGCAGCACTGCTCAGTGCGAGGACCCCGCTGGATCCTCTGGCTGCTCCACAGGCAGGGCAGAGACCTGAGACTCAGCTGATCTGGGGGAGATATTCCCCGAGTGAGTGTGGATGGATGAAGAGGAGGAGAAGGGGCAGCCCCAGCACGACTCTCCCCTCACCCAGTCACTTCCTGGATCTCGGTGGGGCTGCAAAGCCTTGGGGCAGCAGGGCAGTGAGAAAGATATCAACCTGAGAGGGATTTTCTGGCTTGATTTGGATGTCAGGGGTGTCCCATTTGGGAAGTGAGTGACCACTGGAGTGATGGGGCTGAGTGGGATTAGAGATAAAAGCTTTAATTGCCTCCTGCAAGTCTCTTTTAGCCAAGCTCTGGGAGGATAAGAAGCTGTTGGGAGAGGAACAGGGAGGAGTGGGCATGGAGGGGAGTGAGGGGGGGGATGCTGCCTGTCCCATGGGCTGGGATTTGTCTGCAGGTTGCTGCCTGGCTCCATCACTGGAGGGTCTTTTGGCACTGTAGTGAAAAGGTCTCTCTTAGAGCAGCATTTGAGCTTTGTGTGGTTTCCCCCCTCCCCAACACAAGTAAAGCCTACATTGGGGGGGAGGCTGTGGGCAGTCCAGTGAGTGGACTCGTTCTGAGAAGGTCTCATTGGGTTTGTTCTGTAGGGGTGAGGCTGTGGATTCCTGCTGCCCCTTTGGGATGTGGTTGTGCTCCCCAAAGGGCAGCATCCTGCCCTCCTGCATTTCAGCAATGCCTATCAAAACGAGCATAGGGAAAATCTAGACCCAGCTCTTCCACCCTGCTAAGCTCCTGGTGGTGGTGGATGCTGAGCTGGGGGTCCTGCACCTCACCCTCTTACCTGCAAACCCGTTTTCCCAGTAAAGGAACAGCAACAGGGAGCTGGGAAGAGCAACAGGGAGCTGGGAAGAGCAACAGGGAGCTGGGAATGCTTGCCAAGAGTTAGGGAGGGGGTGAGGGGAGGTTAAACCTTGGGAACTCCTCCCAGCTTGAACCACAAAAGTGATTCTCTCTCTGGGTTGATTATCAGTATTGAGATTGGTTTGGGTTTGTTGCTTGCTTGGAGGTTTTTGTGGTTTGGATGCCCAGGTGGAAGCTGTGGGTGGGGAAAGTCAAAGCAGCCAGGGAGAGAGCTGGAGATCACATTCATCAATTAGGCTTTTATTTGCAAATAACAATTAATAATAACCATTCAGAATGAAGACAGAAGCAAAGAGCTGTGCTGGCAGATACTCAGCCCCAGGAACCAAAGGATCTCAGAGGGTCAGAGGCACTCAAAGCCTGAAATCCTGTCCTTAAAAAAAAAGGAGAAGGCACAGTGATGTGCACAGCCCCTGCTTCCCAGCTGCCCTGAGGAGGAAAAGCAGAGGTTAGCCCTTCTTGGCATCCTGCAGGAGCAGATCCTCTTGGGTGGCTGGTCAGGGAAGGGCCAAGCTTTCAAAGGTTTGTGTTCAAATAAATAAATGCCCTCAGCCCTTGGGTCCCCAAAGTCACAGTGCTGGAGCGGCAGCGTCCCCCTCGCTCCTGCCTTGGTCAGAGATGTGGGAGGGATGCTCTGGAGAGGTCCTGCTGGCCGAGGTGGCAGACACCCTTTGGGTTTGGCTCCCATCCTGAAGAGGCTCTGGAGCAGGAGGGGGTTTCCTTCAGTGCTTTTCAGGCAGTCATAGAATCTCAGAGTTGTCAGGGTTGGAAGGGACCTCAAGGATCAGCCAGTTCCAGCCCCCCTGCCATGGGCAGGGACATCTCCCACTAGATCAGGCTGCTCTGAGCCACAGTCCTGCTCTCCATGGTCCCCTACCAAGCCCTGATGCCTGTTTGCAGGGTGGTTTGCAAGCAGGTGGGCTGGTGCTGGGCACCACCGGCCGTGCCCAAGCTCACGTTCACAGCAGGGCTGCCGGGGGTGGCGCCGGGGGGCACCCCAGCGTAGCTCCCCCCATAGCCAGCGCCATAGGGGCTGCTGCTGTAGGCACTGTAGTAGGAGCTGTAGGGGTAAGGGCTGGCCGTGATGCTGTACGGGGCTGGGTAAGGCTGGGAGCCCCCCAGGCAGGGTTTGCCGTCCCTGACCAGCACGGGCACCGCCACCCTGCGCAGGGGCGGCGGGTGGGCAGCCAGCTCCAGCGATTTGTCCTGCCGTTGCCTCTTGCACTTGTACCTGCGGTTCTGGAACCAGATCTTCACCTGGGTGGAAGTGAGCTGGAGCAGGCTGGCCAGGTGCTCCCGCTCCGGAGCTGAGAGGTAGCGCTGCTGCTTGAAGCGGCGCTCCAGCTCCAGCACCTGAGCCTGGGAGAACAAAACCCGAGGCTTCCTCCGCTGCCGCTGCCGGGGGTGGTGGTGGCAGGGCTCGGCTGGCTTCTCCTCTGCCTCCAAGGGGTGGCCGAGAAAACGTTTTCCTGCCGCGAGAAAAACCCCAAAGCGAAGTGAAACCCAAGCCTGGTTCTGCTCCCAGCACGGATGTGATTCCTAAGGAGGGGTCAAAGCGGGAATGGGATGGAGTAGGATTGATTCTGTAGCGGCTGAGGGACCTGGAGGTGTTCAGCCTGGAGGAAAGGAGGCTGAGGAAAGAACTTCTGCCTCCCTGGCAGGAGGCTGGAGCCAGGTGGGATTATAAAACGGAGCAGGGTGAGAGCTGGAAAACTTAATGCGAATTTTCCTGTGATGTTTAAGGGGAATCCAAGGAATTCCCTGGTCTGGAATGGAATTAGTTCATGATATGGATTTTGGATGATGTTTCCTCCTGATCCCCGCTCTGCTGGTGATGGTGATAGCCTCAGCCCCCAGGTGGTACACAAGATCCACGTACCCCAAAATGCAAATTCCCTTCCCCATTCTCCTGCTCGGGAGGGATGGAAACGGTGGCAGTCAAGGCTCCGGTGGGATTTGCCTCCAGCTCCCATGGGGAAGGGGTATCCACAGCTGGGGGAGTTTGGACAGACCCAGGAGAAAGAAGCAGCTGGGAATGGGGGAGGAAAGGTTTGGAGATGAAAGTAGAGGCTGAGGGCTTTGGGTTTTTTCTCTTTCATTTTGATCTGCAGTGGGGGCAGCTGGGGGTCCTGGGGGAATGAGATGCTCTTAGGTACCCCAGGGAATTTGGGGAGGGGATAGAGAAATGGGATGCAGGGGTGAAGCGGCCAGGAAGCTCTTCCCGGGCTCCTCTCACCCTTCCTGGGCTGCTTCCACCCTTCTCCACCTCTCTAGCTCTGTGTTCCACTGACTCCCAGGGCTCATGCCCTGGACTTAACTGTTTTCCCCGTTCGTCCGGCGTTAGGGAAACACGAGCGAAGAAAACTTGGTCAGATTTGGACAGCGGGGAGAAGGGTCCCATCCGACCACCCCCACCCCGACACACACTTCGGCAGCCGCATCCCCGCTGCCGGCTCCGCGCCCCTGGGACCGGTCATGCCTCAGCGCCACTGCCCCTGTCCCCAGTTTATGGAGCATCGATTCCGGGGGGGGGGGGGGGGTTGTGTCACCGAAAACGGTGCCGAGTTGTGCTTGTGGGCAGAAAGAATCCCAACCCGGCTATATCCAACCTCCAGCCGCGGCCGTTTCGTTTCCCCGAGGGCAGCGGGGGCAGACGGGGTGGGATGCGCGGCTGCAGCGTGGCTTGCTGGGATGACTGGGAATGATCCGAACACCCCCAAAATCACCAGATATGGTGGGGAAAAAGGGGGAGGGGGGTGTGGAAAAACACATAAAGGTGGGAGAAAAAAGGTTGGGGAAAAAAAACAGTGTGTGGGGGGGAAAGGGTGGAGAGAAAAAGGTGGAGAAATAAAAGGTGGAGAAAAAAGAGGGGGGGGAAAGGTGAGGGGGGAAAAAGGGAGTGGAGGGAAGAGGGGAAGAAAGGTGTGGGCGGAAAGGTGGGAAAAAAGGGGGAAGAAAAAGGTAGGGAAAGGAAAGTTGGAGAAACAAGTGAGGAAAAAAGTGGGGGCAAGAAGGTGGTGGGGGAGAAGATGGGAGAAGATGGTAGGGGGCGGGAAAAAAAGTGGGGAATAAAAATGAAGGGGGGGAAAGGTGTGGAGAAAGAAACGGGGGGAGCGGGGAGAAGGAGGAAACCGGCGGCTGGAGCCGGGAGCACCGCCGGCGTCGGGCCCGCGGGCGGCTCCTACGCCCTCGGTTTTCCATCCCGGGGGAACGAGAACGGCTTCAGGCACCCCTTCTCTCCCCCCCCGCCCCCCCAGTCCCGCTGCCCCCCAGGGCACTTACGGGACGCAGCCGCTTCGATCTCCCCACCTGAGCTACAGGAGGTGCCGTCAGCGGCGTCGGGACCCCCGGCTGCTCCCAGTCGCTCCAGCTTGAGGATGTCCTTCACCGAGAAGGGGGTGGGCAGCATCTTTCAGGGCTGGGGGGATGGGTTGGTGAGGGTGTTGGGGGGTGCCAGGAGCCCGCAGCAGGTTTGTGTACTCCGGGACCCGCTCCCGGCTCTGAGCCTCCTGTTGTCGCCGGGCCAGGCACCACCCCCGGCCTCCGAGCTCGGCAGGGGGGTCCCCTGGGGTTGGGGGCAGCAGGAGAAGGCGGGTCGGTCCCCTTTGGTGGGGGTTTCCCTGCTGGGATGCTCTATTCCGGACACGGCTGCCCCCCATTCAGCTCCAGGCCCCTTCCCATCTGTATCCAAAACAAGGGGAAGCGAGAAGGGGGGGGGGTGTGGGGGGTTAAAGAGGTGGGAGGGGGTGTTTGGACTAAGCGGCAATAAAGCAAATCGAGTCGACTTCAGCTCCATTAAGGTCACATTAGCGAGTGGCTTTGGGAGATAAGGGCTGATAAGGGGCACAGACCACCAAGCTCCTGCGGACAGGGCTGGGGCTGATGCTGTAAGAGCCGCGGCCAGCAGGAGCTGCCCACCGACAGCAGCTCTGGGCCCCATCTCCCTCCCAGTGCTGCCCTGCTGGATGGGCACTGAGCTGGCAAACCCTTCGCTGGGCCAAGGAGTAGGCGCCAGGGACTCCTGGGGAGCGCTGCTAAACCCTGGGTAGCCCCTGTGGGGCCGTGGGGAGGCAGTGGGGGAGCCCCACCAGTGTCTGTGGGGTGATGCTGAAGCTTATCTGAGCCCAGGGAGCAGCTCTTTCAATTAAAATTCCTGGCTGGCCTCAGGGCTGGTGTTTGCTGATGGCCCTGACAGAGCAGAGCTCAATTTCGTCTGGGTTGGGTCGGTATCTCCTGCACCACCAAAATAGCCAAACTGGAGGCTGAATAAATAAACTCCCCAAATGCAGGCAAGGAAGTGAGGGGCTGGAACAGGAGGGAAAAATAAATAACAGTGGCTTGGGGGGTGGGAAGTGCTGCCAGCACATCTCCCAGAGGGCTGGGTTCACTTCCCAGCCCTTGCAGGATGCTTTTTTAGCTTCATGCACTGATGGCCATGGGACATCCCTGCACGTGGTGCCTTGTTTTGCACTGCAGAGTTGGAATTCTGGCTGAACACATCAGGGGAGGCACTGAGCTCACCCTCCCCAGGAAGGTTTCTCAGTGGGTGGTGATGCCTCTGCAGAGCCACAGCTCAGCCCTGCTCCAGCATCTGTTAAACCCCTTTGGTGGGGGCACAGCTCAGGCCCTCCTTGGGCCATTTCTTTCGTGCTGCCCTTCTAGAGAGTCCTCACTCCCCCCACCCCGAGATGGCTTCAGGGTCTATAGTCCCTTGCTGTGGGCCTGATCCTCCTCTTTTCACCTTTGCTAGGGGAGTGAACTTTTCAGTGTGACTTTAGCCTGCTGAAGTCTGGAGCCTGCTGAACCTGGAGGTGGATGTTTTTATACTGTGGTTTGGGGGCACTTGCTGCTCAGACCCAAACATTTGTCTTCCAATCCAGGAGAGACACTACAGCCACCTAAACCAGCCCAGGCTCCTTCACCTGGAGCCTCCTGCCCATCGCAGGCTCATTGCAACCCCTCACCATGATCCACATGGGCATGGTTAGCTCCTGCCATCCCCTCCAGGGTTGTTCCCTATTCCCAAAGCCCTCTCCCAGTCCCTGGCTGGATTCATTGCCATGTCTAAATGGCTTGTTTGGGGCTGGACACGGCAGAAAGCAGAGCAAACAGAGTAACCTTACACCTTGGCTGGTGGCGGAGGGAGGGAGGCAGCCGGCGCCGAGGTGAAATGCTTGGCTGGGATGGAGAGGAGCAGGAAGGAATTGGGGGAAGGAGCTGCCTCTGCCCCTAATGACTCGGTGTGGCTGAGATTAATGGACAGCCTGGAGTGTGGCTCTCAGGACCTGTGGAGAGGGGAGGCACTGGATGGGTCACGTTGGGTAAAAGGGAAGGCAAATGGAGCTTCGCAGCTGGCAGTGGGGCAGGATTAGTGCCCACCATGGCTGTGGGGCTGTGCTGGCTCTCTGTGTGTCCCCACGGGTCACATCCAGCCCTTTCCTGCTGGCAGAGCAGCAGAGCCCGGCCTCCAAAAGCTTGCCTGAGGCTTGTAAATCATCTCTGCAGGCTTTCCCCTCCCAAAAGCTGCCATCAAGCCTGCCCAGCCCCAGCCCAGCTGCCTGACCCATGGCCAGGAGCTTTCCTAGCGCCTGAACATCAACACCCATGAGGGCTCAGGACCTCTTCGTGGCACTGGGGATGGTTTGTGGCTCTTGGCTGTTGCATTTTTGGCAAGAGGAGGCCACTGGGGGATTCCTGGGGAGAAGGCTAAGAGGATCTCTCAGAAGTGATGATAAATCATCAGCTTCTTTTTGACCGGCAAGTTAATTTTGTTACAAGGCTCTGGGGGCATTACTCCTCTTTGTAACTAGGTTAGATGAAACCAGGAGAAAGCTGCTTCTGGCCACCAGCAGATGTTTGGGCTGGGGGGTTTCTGTGGCTGTAACACAGCTCCCAAAGTATCCAATTTCTGGCAGTTATCACTGGGATGCATCAGAATCCTGCTGCGATGTCGGAGGAGCATCCGAGGCCCTGGAAACCTGACTCTGCCTGCTGGGAGCAGGATGGGGCAGGCAGCATTGCAAGGCACTCCTTGCCCTCCCAGGAGGTTTGGGGCTTTAAAGTGCTGAGTGTTAGGGAATAATGGGAATATTAACTCCTGGGAATAATGGGAATGTGATGGGAATGGTGGTGGATGCAGGAGGGGGCTGTGAGCACAGAGCATGTGTAGAGACCTCTCTAAGGAGCTTGTGAGTTCCGGAGCCTCTGTGCCAGGAAGGATCTGGAGGTGCTGGAAGGTGTCCAGAGAAGGGCCATGAGGATGAGCAGAGGGCTGGAGCTGCTCTGCTATGGAGACAGACTGAGCGAGTTGGGAATGTGCAGTCTGGAGAGGAGAAGGCACCGAGGAGACCTAATTGTGACCTTCCAGTATCTGAAGGGGGCTCCAGGAAAGCTGGGGAGGGACTTTGGAGGGTGTCAGGGAGGGATAGGACTGGGGGGGATGGAGCAAAACTAGAAGTGGGGAGATTGAGATGGGATGTGAGGAAGAAGCTGTTCCCCATGAGGGTGGTGAGAGCCTGGCACAGGTTGCCCAGGGAGGTGGTGGAAACCTCATCCCTGGAGGTTTTGAAGGCCAGGCTGGATGTGGCTGTGAGCAACCTGCTGTAGTGTGAGGTGTCCCTGGCCATGGCAGGGGGGTTGGAACTGGCTGAGCCTTGAGGTCCTTTCCAACCCTGACAATTCAGTGATTCTATGACCTTGTTTTGTTTTGTTTTCTCTATTATTCCCAGATTTCTGGGGACCTGTTGAAAGGAATTCAATGGAGAGAGGGTTTCTCAGCTGCTGCTCCAGCAGCACCTGCTGGCAGGCGATGTTTCCGGCGCTAGAAGGACTTGGGGATGGATTTAAACCCGGCTCCAGCGAGCAGAGCTCCGGCTCAAACCATTAGGCAGCAGTGCCCTCTGCTTGGCCGCGGGAGATGCGCAGCTTGGCTTCCCTAAATCCCAAAGATGAGCCATGAAAAGGGGGGGGGGGGGGGAGGAACCGTTCCCCCATGCTCCTTCACCCAGGGTCGTAGAAAGGAGTGGATCAGTGGTGGCTCCAGGAAGGAGCTGCTGAGGTTTAAGGGTTTGTTGGGTCACACCTGAGAGGTGAAAAGCCTGGCTGGGGTTAAAACTGCTCTCCCAAACCTCTGAGCAGAGGAATGGCTTTAAAATGGGATTCTTTGGTGGAGCATCAGGAATAATTCAGTGTGTGTGTGTGTGTCCCCAGTGCTGGCAGAGATGAACTCAGAGAATGCCTATCTGGGCATTCTCTCTCAGTCCTTGTAATGAGACAGCTGTAGGGAGCATCCTGCACTAAACCATGGTGCTCCCTGCTCCTTCCCCTGGGTACTTCTGGGATGAAGAGTGCAAAGGGCAGAAAAAAACATGCTGCATCTGTGCCTGTGACCACATCCATGTGCAGGGCTGCTTGACAGGCCTGGAGGCAGCCATGGAATGAAGATGCTGAGCAAGAGCAGAGTCTCCCCGTGGAAGGTTGGCATCAGCTGGGTTGCCCCTTCCCAGAAGTGGGGAGATTCAGATTGGATGTGAGGAAGAAGTTGTTCCCCATGAGGGTGGTGAGAGCCTGGCACAGGTTGCCCAGGGAGGTGGTGGAAGCCTCATCCCTGGAGGTGTTTGCAGCCAGGCTGGATGTGGCTGTGAGCAACCTGCTGTGGTGTGAGGTGTCCCTGGCCATGGCAGGGGGGTTGGAGCTGTCTGAGCCTTGAGGTCCCTGACAATTCTGTGATCAGAAAGCTGAGCTGGGGACAAGCTTCTTGGCAGGGCCTCCTGTGACAGGACAAAGGGTGATGGTCTGAGCTGAAGGAGGGAGATTTTGATCTGATAGAAAGAAGAAGTGTTGTTTAAACTGAGGGTGCTGAGAGCCTGGCCCAGGTGCCCAGAGAAGTTGGAGCTGCCCCCTCCCTGGCACCAGTGCAGGTCAGGTTGTCTGGGGCTCTGAGCAACCTGCTCTGCTTGGGGATGTCCCTGCTGACTGCAGGGGGGGTGGACTGGATGAGCTTTAAAGGTCCCTTCCAACCCAACCCAGTCTGTGATTCCATCACTCCACCATCCTATATCTGGACATTTTGGGCAGCCCCTCCCTGCTTCTGTTCTCTTTGCCTGTGAGATTAGGTTTGGAGGCAGCTGAGGTGAAGCCTTCCCCATCCAGCTCTGTCCCTGGCACCAGCTGGGTGGCTGCAGGGAGGATGACCAAGGAGCAGGATTTTCCCAAAGACCAAAGCCTTTGTGGGATTTAGGTGAATCCCAGGGGATGCTTTCTAGTCGGGAGGTGGCTGCAGGAGCCAGGTGAAGGGAGAAGGTACCTGGGGGCTCCTGGAGGGGACAGGGTGGGTGCAGGCAGGCTGAGTGGGTGCGAAGTGGAGGGTGCTGCGACGTGCTGGAGCCGTGGAGCCAGCAGCCTTTGGTCAGCAGATGGCACAAGAGCTGTGTCTGAGCGGCTTGGGTAGGGATCTGAGTGCTGGGGAAAAAGAGAAGTGGCTCACAGCTTGGGAACCGGCAAGGGCAGGGCAGGAGGCATTGCAGGTGACCGATGCTGCTCCCTTCCAGTCTCCTCCTCAGCTCCCCAGCGAGTCCCAGCTGGAGTCCAGGCTATCATCCCCTCCCCCAGCAGCTCCCTTGGGGTTGGAGCATCCCAAACTCATTCTCAGACTCTCCACAGATGCACCCTGCTGGGCAGTGAGGCTGGGAAGCTCCTGGCTGGGGGATTCAGGTGGGAGCTGGGGGTAGAGGGTGACTGGGGGGGTGGTTATCGACCTCCTCAAGGAGCAGGGGGCTGAGGGGATTTGTGAGCCACAGAAAAAGGCTGTGGCAAGAAAAACAGAGGTGAGACAGGATGGGAACTGCATGGGGGTGGGAGGCAAATGCTCCTCAGGGAAGGGGGGATACGGTCTGTGCCTGTTGGAAGCTCAGTGTGCAGAGTAGCATCTCAAAGGCATCACAGAGGTTGCCCTTCCAGCCTTGCAGCCATGCCAGGAGGATGTGAAATCCTCTATGAGACTCTAAGAGCCATGGGAGAGGCAGCTTGGGAAGGTGGGGAAAAGCTGAGCTTGTTTATCCTGCCCACCCTCCACCCACCTCCCAGTTTCACCTCCCTGACTGCCAGCCTCACCATCCTCACTTCAGAAAAGGAGGTCCCTCCTTCATGCCATGCTCTTCACATGTCCCCACCACCAGATGCTCCTCAAGTGGTGGAGACCAAGCACTGTGCAAGGTTCAGGGGGTGGATGGAGCCTGGCAGATGAACTGGGGCTTGGGAAAAGGAGTTCTTTACTGTGAGGGACGGCAGAATGCTGGGACAGGTTGGGAGGTCATGGAGGTCCCCATCCCTGGAGACATTCAAGGTCAGCCTTGATGGGGCTGTAAGAAACTTGATCTAGCTGGGGCTGCCCCTGCTGACTGCAGGGGGGTTGGAGTGGGTGAGATGTAAGGGTTCCACCCACCCCCAAACTCCTTCTGGGACTCCATGTTTCTGCTCCAGAACATGCAGGGCTCCCACATCCTTGGGGGGGAGGGGGGGTTGGGGGTGTGTGTTTTGGTTTGCTTTGCTTCCAGAGGCATTTCTGAATGTGTGCATAGGTGATAAAGGATACATCAGTGAGAGACAAGCCAGAGTTAATGCATGCTAGAGGCCTTTATTGGAAAGGTAAGGTCCCAATGAGCATCTGAATGGTGGAGAAGGACGCTCCTGAAGGAGGAGATGCCAGGGAGCAGGAACAGCACTGGGGCTGGCCTGGTGCAGCAGCAAGGGAGCAGCTGCACTTGGCTGAGGCAAGGTCAGGTGTTTAGGCCTTGTTGTTGGCACGGCAGTAGACAAGGTCCAGGATGTGGAGGACATCGAGTCTGGAGCAGGATCCCTGGTTGACAGTGTATTGGGGTCCTTGGGAAAGAAGAGAAGAACAGCAAGGAGAATGTCAGAATGCAAGAGCCTGCTCCTGAGCTGCTCCCAGCCAGCAGTGCTCTGAGCAATTGCTGCAGCAGAAACAGGAGAGGTTTGTGGCTGCGTGCAGGGGCAAGGGCATCACCCCCAGGGCAAAAGAGCTGCTGGCCAGTTCCAGACCCCCTCCCTCTGCCTGCACTCACCATACACTTCGTAGGTCTCGTAGGTTGTGAGGCCTCTGCACAGGGTGGAGATCTCTTGGCCGTAGGACTGGAGGTTGAGGATGGGTCTCTTGATGACGTAGATGACCTCCTTTGAAGGTCTTCCTTGAACCTGCAGGAGCTGAACAGGAAAAGGCAACACTCAGCAAGTGCAGTGCCTCCATCCCTTCCCTGCTAAGCATATCCCTGTTCCTGCAGTGGTGCCTCGCTGCTTGGTGCTTCCCTCACAGCTCTACTGGGCACTGTCTCATCATCTGCTGTGTGACTCTGGGACTCTGGGTGTCAAGCCTGTGGAAACAGCCATGCCTCGGACTTCAGGAAAGATGATGAGTTGCTGGAAGGTGTCCAGAGAAGGGCAACAAAGCTGGGGAGGGGTCTGGAGCACAGCCCTGTGAGGAGAGGCTGAGGGAGCTGGGGTTGCTTAGCCTGCAGACGAGGAAGCTCAGGGGAGACCTTCTTGCTCTCTCCAACTCCCTGAAGGGAGGTTGTAGCCAGGTGGGGGTTGGTCTTTTCTCCAAGGCAGGCAGCACCAGAACAAGAGGACACAGTCTCAAGCTGTGCCAGGAGAGGTTTAGGCTGAATGTTATGAAGAAGTTCTTCATAGAAAGAGAGACTGGCCATTGGGATGTGCTGCCCAGGGAAGTGGTGGAGTCACCATCCCTGGAGGTGTTTAGAAAGAGCCTGGATGAGGCACTTGGTGCCATGGTTGAGTTGATCAGATGGTGCTGGGTGATAGGTTGGACTTGGTGATCTCAGAGGTCTTTTCCAACCTGGTTAATTCTATTCTAGTCTAGTCTAGTCTAGTCTACTCTACTCTACTCTACTCTAGACTACTCTAGTCTAGTCTAGTCTGTTCAGTTTCCTTTGCAGGACTGTACAGGCTCCCAAGGAAGCCCTCCTCTGGAATCTTACCTTGTTCTGTTCAGCCAGTCTGGGCAGAGCATCAAAGGTGGGCATCAGCTTCCTGTCCATGGTGGAAATGTAGCAAACTCCCTCTGATGTCACTTTGGTGGCAATCACACCCTGCAAATGGAGTCAGTGACAAGTGAGGATTGAAGGAAAGAAGATGGAATAAAGTCTGTATGGAGGAGGAAAGAACTGGGGAGAGTTTTGCCCCAGAAGTTGGAGTCTGGATGCTAATTGGAAAGAAACAAGTCCTGGAGTGTGCTGAGCTGTCTGGAGGTGATCTCCTTGTCCATTTGTTGGACCAGCCCTGTGCCACTCACTGTCTGGTAGTTCCAGATGGATTTCCATGGCCTCAGGGTGCTCCTCTGGTCGATAACTGCCACACGCAGCTGCCTTTTGATGGTCAGAGTTTGGGTGCCCACGATGACTGTGGTGTGCTGGTTCAGGTTGGGATTCTGCATGGAGAAAACCAAGTTCCACAACACTGTCAGACTTTCAGCTTACTTGGTCCCTTTCCCCCAGAGGGACTGGGACAGGAGCAAGGAATACACAGCAAGCAGGTAACAGAGCAAGAGCAGCACTGCTTGTGTGGGGTGCTGCAGAGTACCTGAGAGTTATCCTGCCCGGGGAACACCGGCCTGCCAGGGAACACATCCTGCCCAGGGAACACATCCTGCCCAGGGAACACGTCCTGCCCAGGGAACACCTGCTGTCCAGTTTGTTGCCCAACCTGGAAGATGCCACATTTACCTGGTAAGCACTGTGGCCCAAAGGCAAAGCTCCTGGCCAAAGCCAATCATCTCTTGATCCTATCCTAGGCGATCCACAGCAAGACCCTTGGAGCTCTCCTGGATTGCAGCAGCCTGTGACCCAGGCTCTTAAAATCTGAAACTGCTGCTCCCTTCAAGTTGTGTAGGATCCAGAATCATTCATGTCTGGTGTAGACAGCAAGGAGAAAGCTCTTCACAGAGAGAGCTGTTAGCCATTGGAATGTGCTGCCCAGGGAGGTGGTGGAGTCACCATCCCTGGAGGTGTTCAAGAGGGGATTTGATGTGGCACTTGGAGCCATGGTTTAGTAGTCAGGAGGTGCTGGGTGAGAGGTTGGACTTGATGATCTTTGAGGCCTTTTCCAACCTTATTGATTCTATGATATAATTCGGTGATGCTCCATCAGGATTCAAACCCAATCTCAGCAGGAGAGTTTCCCATACCCTATTTGTCTCTGGTCTCTGTGAGAATCATTCTAGCTCCATTCTAACTGGATTTGCCTCCCTCCCTTTCTGCCATCCCATCAGAGAGGGAACTTTGCCATTGAAGTTTGCTAAGCTGCCCTTTTTCAGCTGCACCTTAAAATCCCTTTGGCTAATAATGGATGAGGGACTGAAACACTCTCCTGCCACAGCCTGTGGCTGGGTCACTCTACTTACAAAAACTCCGAGGGCTGGAGCCAGGAAGAGTCCAAGGAGGACGGTAGCCACAATCTGAAAGAGAAATGGAAACAGAAAGTGTAGCTGCAGCTCTGGCTGTCCAATCCAACATGAGGATCCTGGAGCCTTTTTCCTGTCCTGATCAGATAGTGAACTCTTAAGGTCCTCTTCTGCTTTCCTATTGGAATGACAAGAGTCACCTAAGGTGACTCATCCTTGCCTTACCCTAGAGTAATGCAAAGCAGACACATGGAAGGTCGATTACAGGGCTGAATCTGGAGGTGCTGATAGATTCAGAGGCCCTGTGCTGCTCTCTCTGGAGGAGAAAGCTCTGGGAGCTTGCTTACAGAGCTGAATCTGGAGGTGCTGATAGATTCAGAGGCCCTGTGATGCTCTCTCTGGAGGAGAAAGCTCTGGGAGCTTGCTTACAGAGCTGAATCTGGAGGTGCTGATAGATTCAGAGGCTCTGTGCTGCTCTCTCTGGAGGAGAAAGCTCTGGGAGCTTGCTTACAGAGCTGAATCTGGAGGTGCTGATAGATTCAGAGGCTCTGTGATGCTCTCTCTGGAGGAGAAAGCTCTGGGAGCTTGCTTACAGAGCTGAATCTGGAGGTGCTGATGGATTCAGAGGCTCTGTGCTGCTCTCTCTGGAGGAGAAAGCTCTGGGAGGTTGCTTACAGAGCTGAATCTGGAGGTGCTGATGGATTCAGAGGCTCTGTGCTGCGCTCTCTGGAGGAGAAAGCTCTCCCCCAAGAAAACCTCTTTGGTAGAGACAGGAATAGGAAATCTTGAGAGATAAAGGCAATGCCTGGAGTCAAAGTTGTAGTTCAGAAGAGGAACAAAGAGCAATCTATACTCACAGTGCACTTCATCTTGACTGCAGAGCTGATGCTGGTGCAGGTGCAATGCAGGCTGTGACCTGTCCACCTTATATAGGTTGTGAGGATCAAGCTGGGGCAGCAACAAGTGTTGAAGCAAAATAATTCTGCAATTTGTATCCCTGTCCCTTTTCCACCAATAAGAATTTCCTGCTGTAAAAACTCCATTAATATGGGGCCTGTGCTTCTGCAAATTTGATCTGCCATAGTTCTGATAATCCTTGGATAAGGATCCATTTGCAGGGAGCAATTGATTATGTTCTCTGGTAACTTTCTGACCTCTACTAGCCACTCTGGAAAACTGGCATCAAAACCTTAGGAGCAGAGTTAGCCCAGGGGCATAAAAAAAAACCTTCACAAAAGCCTTAGTGAAGGCAAAATCAACAAGAGCCCCTGTGCTTTCCAGAATGTTCTGTGTGTTACCCTGTAACCACAGGGCCGAGCAAAACTCATGGTCCAAAGACAACATTGGCTCTGAGAGCAGCTTTGCCCTGAAGAGGCTGTTCAGGATAGAGTGGAATGGAATGGAATGGAATGGAATGGAATGGAATGGAATGGAATGGAATGGAATGGAATGGAATAGGATAGGATAGGATAGGATAGGATAGAATAGAATAGAATAGAATAGAATAGAATAGAATAGAATAGAATAGAATAGAATAGGGTAGGGTAGGGTAGGGTAGGGTAGGGTAGGGTAGGGTAGGGTAGGGTGGAATGGAATGGAATGGAATGGAATGGAATGGAATGGAATGGAATGGAATGGAATGGAATGGAATAGAATAGAATAGAATAGAATAGAATAGAATAGAATAGAATAGAATAGGGTAGAGTAGGGTAGGGTAGGGTAGCATAGAATGGGATAGAATAGAATAGAATAGAATAGAATAGAATAGAATAGAATAGAATAGACTAGAATAGAATAGAATAGAATAGAATAGAATTAACCAGGTTGGAAAAGACCTCAGAGGACATCAAGTCCATCCTATCACCCAACATCATCTCATCAACTCAACCATGGCACCAAAGTGCCTCATCCAGTCCCTTTTTGAACACTTCCAGTGATGGTGACTCCAGCACCTCCCTGGGCAGCACATTCCAATGGCCAGTAACTCTTTCTATGAAGAATTTCTTCCTAACATCCAGCCTAAACCTCTCCTGGCACAGCTTGAGACTGTGTCCTCTTGTTCTGGTGCTGGCTGCCTGGGAGAAGAGACCAACCCCCACCTGGCTCCAACCTCCCTTATGGGAGTTGGAGAGAGCAAGAAGGTCTCCCCTGAGCCTCCTTGTCTGCAGGCTAAGCAACCCCAGCTCCCTCAGCCTCTCCTCACAGGGCTGTGCTAGAGACCCCTCCCCAGCCTTGTTGCCCTTCTCTGGACACCTTCCAGCATCTCAACATCTTTCCTAAACAGAGGAGCCCAGAACTGGACACAGGACTCCAGGTGTAGCCTAACCAGTGCTGAGAACAGGGCACGTCCAATCCCCTCTTGAACACCTCCAGGGATGGGGACTCCACCACCTCCCTGGGCAGCCCATTCCAACAGCTAACAACTCCCTCTGGGAAGAACTTCCTCCTCACCTCCAGCCTAAACTTCCCCTGGCACAGCTTGAGACTGTGTCCTCTTGTTCTGGTACTTGTCTTTGGAATTGCTTCCAGTCTTCCACAGGTTGGATACAAACACAGCACACAGCAGTGTGGGCTGAGGATAACTTTTATTGAGACCAAAGAGCTTCTGCACAGGGCAGAAGAGACAAATAAAAGTCTTGTTCCTGGGCACAGAGTCCTGTGAATCTTCTTCCTCCAAACTCCATCAGGAATTAATCACAGTAATGAACAGGCCATTCATTAACCTTAATTGTAAAACACGAAACCACTTGCTCTAAGAAGTTGAATCCTGAAAGGAAAGGGAAAACTGATTAGATTGGGACTGAGAATAGATGAGAACAAAGAACCTGAACTGGTTCCATTAGGGCCTACAAGAAGGCTGGGAAGGGACTTCTCAGGATCTCAGGTAGTGATAGGACTAGGGGGGATGGAATGAAGCTGGAGGTGGGGAGATTCAGGCTGGAGGTGAGGAAGAAGTTCTTCCCCATGAGAGTGGTGAAGCCCTGGAATGGGTTGTCCAGGGAGGTGGTTGAGGCCCCAGCCCTGGAGGTGTTTAAGCCCAGGCTGGATGAGGCTCTGGGCAGCCTGATCTAGTGTGGGGTGTCCCTGCCCATGGCAGGGGGGTTGGAACTGGTCCTTGTGGTCCCTTCCAACCCTGACTGATGCTACTACTATGACACTGTTGGAACTGTACCAGGGAATGTCACCTCAGCACTGAGCTGCCTCTTTGGACATTTCAGAGCCTCACCAACTCCCCCTAGCTGGACTCATCCTCTACATGCAGCTATTGGTGCAATCCTTTTACACCAGCCTAAGCAATAAACTCTGTTTTGAAGCACAAATCATGCTGTGGCAGGACCCTTGGTGCTGTACATGCACGGCATTGCCTAACATGACTGAGACTTGTGTCAACAGCTGGAGCCCAAAGCCTTCCTGCCAAGGCCTGGTCTCTGTGTTGTACACAGCAGAGTGGCAGAGCTGCTCCAGAGCCCTCCCCAGCTTTTCCTTGCACACGAGTTCCCTGATTGATAAAAGCCATGCTGAGGAACTTCTGATCTTGGAGCCTTTGCTTTAATCATTTTCCTCTTTATTGGTAACCTTCTTTAGCTTTCTTTGGGTCAACCAACCCTGCTTCTGGTGTGCTCACCTGGAGAGGGGTAAGCAAAGTGGAAGGGAGCTCCTCTGCACCAAAGCACAAGCTTTGGGGGCTGCTTGTGGAGATAATGAAGTGATTCTCCCTGGGTGGAGGGTGGTGAGGATGAGGTTCTTAGGTAGCAGAGAAACAAACCCAGAAACCAGCATTTAATATGAAAGGAGTTCAGAATCTGTGGCCACAACTTTGCTAATGTGGAAAGGATTAGATGAGGCCAAGGGAACTTGTGACTGACTGCAGCAGCCCTGCCGTCACCTAGTCCTGCTGAGGAGCTTCTGATCTTGGAGCCTTTGCTTCAATCATTTCCCTCTTTATTGGTAATCTCATTTAGCTTGCTGTGGGTGAACCAACCCCCTTTCTAGTGTGCTCACCTGGAGAGGGGTAAGCAAAGTAGGAGGGAACTCCTCTGCACAGAGCTTGAATGCGTTTCCCATACGGCTGCAAGCTTTGGAGGGTCTTTGTAGAGATAATGAAGCGATTCTGCCTGGGCGGGAAGTAGCGAGGACGAGGTCCCTAGGCACCAGAGAAACAAACCCAGAAACCAGCTTTGGGAGGAACCAAACACAGGAGTTCAGAAGCCACAAGCACATCTTTGGTAATGGGGAAGGGATTAGACAAGAGCCACAGGAGGTCTGCAGGAGTCTCGGAGAAACTTCCATTCCTGGAGCCTTTGCTCTTTGCCTGTGGGGCATGAGACCTTTGCCAGTGCAGCTGATGAGCTTTCTCAGCACTTCCTTTCCCCATCCTACCTTGAGTCCTTGGTGTGGCTCCTTAAACCAGAAGGCCCTGCCCATGTTAGAGATGACGCAGGTGTTCTTGGAAAGCACCTTGGTGGCAACGTAGCCCTGTGGAGAGAGGGGGAAAAAGCTTCTTGGTGCAAACAGTACTGGGCGAGAGCTGAGCAGACTGCCAGAGAGAAGCCCTGTTTGCAAGCAGGGGTTTGCACTGCTCAGATAATCCTGGAGGCAGAAAGCAGCCTTTTTGCAATGGCATTGCCTAGGGGAATGCTCATGGAGGCCAGCAAGGGGCTTTGGTTAAAGGCACAGTTGATTGCCCCCTCCAGAAACGCTGTGGGTAAGATGTGTCACGCTGCTTAGGTCAGGGGAAGGAGTGCACCGCTGGGAGCATGAGTGCTGCACCCACAGCACAGCAGCAGGAATCAAACAGCCACATGAGAATTTTCTTGAACACCTCCTCTAAACCCACCTGAAGCTTTCATAGAACCAATAAGGTTGGAAAAGGCCTCAAAGATCATCAAGTCCAACCTGCCACCGAACACCTCCTGACAGCTGAACCATGGCTCCAACTAGACCCAGTCTCCTGAATTTAACCATGCCCTACCCGTGGTCAGCTTCTCCTTGTCATGGCACAGAGAATGATAGAATCACAAATAGTTTGGAAAGGACCTTAAAGATCAGTGAGCCCAACCATTGTAGGTGGTCCTACAGCCCAGTGTCAAGCAGCACTTCTTCCTACTCTGTCACAGCCTCTTTCAGTGCCACATCCAATCCCCCCTTGAACACCTCCAGGGATGGGGACTCCACCACCTCCCTGGGCAGCCCATTCCGATGGCTAACAACTCTCTCTGGGAAGAACTTCCTCCTCACCTCCAGCCTAAACCTCCTTTTTGAGTCTTTGAAGGTTTTTCAAACCCCTTTTACTTATTCCCTCCCCCCCCTTTATTTTTGGAGCTGTGGTGGCAGCTACTCACAGTTTTGATGTCCCAGAGAGTTTTGAAGTCACTGGAGCCCCTGGTGGCAGGGTGATGAGAGTTTCCACCTGGGTGTCCATTCAGGGGTTTCTCTCCATTCTGGTTTTTGGACAAGATGAAAGGAGGGAAGGGTTTCAGTTTGTGGGCTCCCAGGAGCCTTTCACTCAATCAAGCAGTGACCCTGGGAACCAGGCTTTGGGAGAGGATTGCTCTTTGAGGTTGGATGAAGGAGGAGAGAAATTCTGGCCGTAGAGGGGAGACTGGGAAGCCATCAGGACTGTTGTGTCCAACCTCCCATTCAGACTTTGCCTAGGACTGGTGTGCCAAGCACTGAAGTATTTTCTGTGGTCTCAAACCATGCAGTTTCCTGCTGAGTTCCAGACCTTAAAGTGCAGCTTGGCTCCCAGACCCCTGTGTCTGGGGCATCTGCCTCATGAAGCCAAAGAAGTGTTCACAGTACTGCCCTAATTCCCTTCAGTGCAGAATGTCTGTCAAACCAGGTGGGAAAGACCATTTCCTTTGATCATTACTTTCAAAGTTCAACACTCAGCTGGAGGTTCAGAGCCAAATCTGCAGGAGCAAATTCTGGGAAAAGTAAAAGAATTCCTTATTGCCCTTTCCCTCTGCAGGCAGAGGATCCTTTACAGCATCTCACTGTAGCTTGTGGTATGATCCTTCCTGCCAATATTTGTTTCTCTCCACACAGTCACAGAATCATTGAGTTGTTTGGGTTGGGAAAGAACTTTAAGGTCACTGAGTCCAACCATTGACCTTACAGCACCATGGCCTGGAGTGCTCCAGGTGACTCCACCACCTCCCTGGGCAGCACATTCCAATGGGCAATCACTCTATGAAGAATTTCTTCCTAACATCCAGTTTGAACCTCCCCTGGCACAGCTTGAGACTGTGTCCTCTTGTTCTGGTGCTGGCTGCCTGGGAGAAGAGACCAACCCCCACCTGGCTCCAACCTCCCTTCAGGGAGTTGTAGAGAGCAAGAAGGTCTCCCCTGAGCCTCCTCTTCTGCAGGCTAAGCAACCCCAGCTCCCTCAGCCTCTCCTCACAGGGCTGTGCTCCAGACCCCTCCCCTTCTTAACCTGAGGAGCCCAGAACTGGACACAGGACTCCAGGTGTGGCCTAACCAGGGCTTAGCACAGGGCACAATGAGCTCCCTGCTCCTCCTGGCCACATTGTTCCTGATGCAGGCCAGGATGCCATTGGCCTTCTTGGCCACCTGGGCACACTACTGTCAACCAGTACCCCCATGTCCCTTTCTGCCTGGCTGCTCTCCAGCCACTCTGACCCCAGCCTGTAGCACTGCCTGGGGTTGTTGTGGCCAATATGTAGAACCCAGCACTTAGATGTGTTCAATCTCATGCCCTTGGACTCTGCCCATCTGCCCAGCCTGGCAAGGTCCCTCTGCAGAGCTCTCCTACGCTCTAACAGATCATCTCCCGCCCCCAGCTTGGTGTCATCTGCAAGCTGACTGCTGATGGACTCAATGCCCTCCTCCAGCTCATCAATGAAGATGTTAAAGACTTTGTGTGGCTTTCATAGCTAGCAGCTGCCTCCTTCCCCTGGTGTATCAAGCACCAGAGTGTTTTCTGTGGCCTCAAACAACGCAGTTTCCTGCTGAGCACCTTAAAATCCAGCTTTGCTCCCAGAGCCCTGTGTTTCAGAGGCTGTAGCAATGGAGAGCTGTGTGTAGCTCTGTACTTACCTTCTCAGCAAGAGCTGGAGCCAGGACAGCTCCAAGAAGAGCAGCGGTCACAATCTGAAACGGACATGGGAAACGCACAGCACTTCAACATCCTGACTCAGTCCTTGGTTATTTGCTGTCTTAAAATCGTCTTGGCTCCCTGCTTAACTCTGTGCACATGCTCAGCAATTCTCTGGAGCAGGCTCTAGCTCTAGAGCAGTTAAATGGGCAGAAGGAATTTTGGTTGGGCAGGCTTGCATCAGTTCATCAGCTCCCACAGACGCCTCTGAAGCTCAGCAGTGCCACAGGGAAGAAGAAAATTCAGGCACAGTGGGATTTAAAAGCTGTGCAGCCCCAGCTCAGTAAACCTCCTGGACAAGGGAGAATCATAGAATCAACCAGGTTGGAAGAGACCTCTAAGATCATCCAGTCCAACCTACCACCCAGCCCTATCCAGTCATAGAATGGAATGGAATGGAATGGAATGGAATGGAATGGAATGGAATGGAATGGAATGGAATGGAATGGAATGGAATGGAATAGACCAGGTTGGAAGAGACCTTGGAGATCATCCAGTCCAACCTATCATCCAACACCATCTAATCAACTAAACCATGCAACCAAGCACCCTGTTAAGTCTCCTCCTAAACACCTCCAATGATGGTGACTCCAGCACTTCCCTGGGCAGCACATCCCCATGGCCAATCTCTCTTTCTATGAAGAACTTCTTCCTAACATTCAGCCTAAACTTCTCCTGGCACAGCTTGAGACTGTGTGCTCTTGTTCTGGTGCTGGGTGCCTGCCTGGGAGAAGAGACCAACCCCCACCTGGCTACAACGTCCCTTCAGGGAGTTGGAGAGAGCAAGAAGGTCTCCCCTGAGCCTCCTCTTCTGCAGGCTAAGCAACCCCAGCTCCCTCAGCCTCTCCTCACAGGGCTGTGCTCCAGACTTCTCCCCTGCCCTTCTCTGGACACCTTCCAGCATCTCAACATCTTTCCTGAACTGAGAAGCCCAGAACTGGACACAGGACTCCAGATGTGGCCTACCCAGTGCTGAGCACAGAGAACCACACTGCCCTCGGACAGCTGTGCCGTGGCCTCCCAGAAGCTGCCGAGCCGGCTGCCTGGCACCGGAGCTGTGGCTGAGGGCACGTTGCCCTGTCCCCACTCCAATGTGTGCCTCAGCCTTGTGGCAGAGCACTTCTCCCTTCCACCCTTGTGTAGGCAGCTGAAGTCGCTGCCAAAAGTGCACTTTCACCCCTGCAGCCCTGACCCATTTGGCATTTTCACTCTGTTGTCTCCCCACATCAGTCAGGAATAGTTTGCTAGGAACAAAGAAAGGCTCAAAGCAGTTTTAGAGCCTTCCAGCCTCAGCAGTGCTATGGTAAAATGAAATTCATACTCACACAGAGCTTCATTGTGATGCTAGGCAAGGGGAGACCTGCTGGTAATGGATGTGTACTCTTTTTATACACTCATATCCCCAACGTTCAGTCTCCCCAAGGGTTTGCCTTGCTGGCACATGCCCTGTGTTCACAGGCTGGTGACCAGTTTCCTGGGGAAGTGCTCTGATAAGAGGAGGCTTTGATAGCAGCCTGATTGAATCCATGGCACACAAGAAGATGAAAGGGAAGCTGCCGTGGTGAGATCGATTTCTTTTGTAGGAGCTCTCAAGTGAGGAGGAAAGTCAAAATCAGAGCCAGAGGACAGCTCTGTGGTGGTGCTTGGTGCCTGCGTGGCAAAGGACTCAGCCCAGTGTTTGGGCTTGGGTAGGGATCTGAGTGCTGGGGAAAAAGAGAAGTGGCTCACAGCTTGGGAACCGGCAAGGGCAGGGCAGGAGGCATTGCAGGTGACCGATGCTGCTCCCTTCCAGTCTCCTCCTCGGCTCCCCAGCGAGTCCCAGCTGGAGTCCAGGCTATCATCCCCTCCCCCAGCAGCTCCCTTGGGGTTGGAGCATCCCAAACTCATTCTCAGACTCTCCACAGATGCACCCTGCTGGGCAGTGAGGCTGGGGAGCTCCTGGCTGGGGGATTCAGGTGGGAGCTGGGGGTAGAGGGTGAGTGGGGGAGCAGTTATTGACCCCCCTAGGGAGCAGGGGGCTGAGGGGATTTGTGAGCCACAGAATAAGGCTGTGGCAAGAAAAACAGAGGTGAGACAGGATGGGAACTGCATGGGGGTGGGAGGCAAATGCTCCTCAGGGAAAGGGGGATATGGTCTGTGCCTGTTGGAAGCTCAGTGTGCAGAGTAGCATCTCAAAGGCATCACAGAGGTTGCCCTTCCAGCCTTGCAGCCATGCCAGGAGGATGTGAAATCCTCTATGAGACTCCAAGAGCCATGGGAGAGGCAGCCTGGGAAGGTGGGGAAAAGCTGAGCTTGTTTATCCTGCCCACCCTCCACCCACCTCCACCTCCCAATTTCACCTCCTCAGCCCAGTATTTTAAATCATAGCTGATGCCCTCTGTGAGATCAGTGGAGGAGGTAATCTGTGCTGAAGACTTTGAATCAGTCCCCAAAATCCTGAGGTTGGCTCTAGGTCACAGAAATGACTGAGCTCTTTGGGTGACCTTCCTGTTGGAGCTTGTTCTGTGAGGATCTGCTTTCCAGCCTTCAGTCAGGCATCTTCACAGAGCCTGCAGGCACCACCTGGTGTGGACGAAGGGCTCGTTGGAGAAAGGCACTGTGTGAGGGGTGGGAAAGGAAAGGGAAGAGAGGAGCAGCACCAAGGAGCATTTTATGTCAACTGTTATTTCAAAGCTGATTTACTGTCTCTCTGAAGTTGGTGGTTATACAGAGCCATGGTGTAAGAGCTGCTTTGCCTTGCTGCCTGCAGGAACTCTCCAGAATGTTATGCCCAGCACAGAGGTCTGAGTCTCCTTGCCCAGGAGCGTTGTCCATTGCTGTTCAATTAACAGAGGCAGAGCAAGGGGTGCAGCCTCAGTTACTCTGGGCTTGTTTCCTAGCTCTGCCTGTTACCTAAGCAGCATGCTCAGAGGGGCTTCTTTACCAACTCCCAAAGTGCTTCTTATTTCAGAGCAGTGCCACTCTCTGCCCTCTGTGCACTTTGCTGCAGCTCAGGGTGGGTCTGTGTCCTTCATCTTCCTTTCTGTCGCTGCCTTGGCACCGTGGGGACTCAGTGGCCTTATGAACTAGTTTAGCTGAGCAAAGTTCATAGAATCATAGAATCAATAAGGTTGGAAAAGACCTCAGAGATCATCAAGTCCAACCTATCAGCCAACACCTCATGACTAACTAAACCATGGCTCCAAGGGCCATATCCAAGCCTTTTGTGAACACCTCCAGGGCTGGGGACTCCACCACCTCCCTGGGCAGCACATCCCAGTGGCCAATCTCTCTTTCTGGGAAGAACTTTCTCCTCACCTCCAGCCTAAACTTCCTTTGGTGCAGCTTGAGACTGTGTCCTCTTGTTCTGATGCTGGGTGCCTGGGAGAAGAGACCAACCCCCAGCTGGCTGCAGCCTCCATTCAGGGAGCTGGAGAGAGCAAGAAGGTCTCCCCTGAGCCTCTTCTTCTCCAGGCTAAGCAACCCCAGCTCCCTCAGCCTCTCCTCCCAGGGCTGTGCTCCAGACCCCTCCCCAGCCTTGTTGCCCTTCTCTGGACATGTTCAAGTTTCTCAATATCCTTCTTAAATTGAGGGACCTCTCTGCTGTCCTCAGGATCCTGCTCACAGCTGTTCTTGGAAAGGCCAGGAGGCCTTACTTCAGCTGAGAGGATGAGGCCAGATTCTCCTTTACACCAGCGAGGGCCACACTTCGCCAGTCGGCTGCCACCTGCTGCCCTGCTCAGGCTACATGAGCACAGGGGAGGTGCTGCAGTCTGCCAGCACTGTGAGTGGGGAGCTGCCTTTCCTCTGCCTTGCACCTACTTTGCACAAGGTGTACAGCAGGGAGAGCAAAAGTGACATTACTAAGGGCAAGGATCTACAGTTCTTGTTGAGCTGGCTCGTGGCTGCCCAGTGGAGACAGGCACGTCCTTAGCCTCCAAGGGACACCTGAAAGTCTTGCTTTGGATGTCAGGGAATCCTCTTGGAGCCTCTGGAAATGTGGCTGATGGACTGGTTCTCCAGAATGACCTTGAGAAGCTGAGCTGTGTTGCAGTGATGCCCGCAGAGGCCTCAGTACAGAGCTCTGTCCACGTGTGGCCACTACAGGAACGTGTCACACTTGGAGTCCTGCTCTGAGTCTTCCCTCACCTTCAGACTGCTGGAGCAGGTTGCAGGGCAAGCACACAGCTGGAGTGCTTGACATTCCCAACAGCTCACCAGGCTAATGCCAGGGGCAGGAGGCAGGACCAGGGGCAGGAGGGTGCCTGTACTGCACAAGACACTCTTCCTGCCCCAGTACAAGGTGGTCTCAGGCTCGGTGCTAAAGCTCCACTCAAGGCATTCTCTGCCCTTCTACGTTCTTGTGCTGCTGTGCAGCAACCTCCTGAGGCCAAGAGCCTTTGCTCACATCAGTGCTTGGTGTGGGGCACACACTTCCATTGGGATGGTTCTCTACCCCTCACTGTCTAGGAAGGAGAGAACTGCTGCAGCTGCTTCTGGGTTCACCCCCGAAGCTCGATTCGACTCTCTTCGTACCCTCCAGCAGGGGATTCCTTCTGCCTGGCCTCTCCTTGTGCCACACAGACCTTTCTGCCCTGTGGCATGCCTGGCCCAATGCCAATGGAAGCCTGGTGAGAATTTTTTTATTGATTTATTGTGGTTTTTTGCAGGTGTTTCTTCACTCTTTACTTTTCTCCCACTGCCTGCCTCCCTCCTTGATAAAGTAAATAGCCCTGAATGGAACCTGCCAAAAACCCCCATGAGTCATGAGGAGAGTTGACAATGATAGCATAATCTCAGCTGAACTGGATTCAATCCATCTCCCTTGTGGCTTGAAACTCCTGTTTGCCAACCCAACTGAGCTGCTACAATTGCTCTTTTCATTTGATGCTCCAAGCTCCTTGGCCTAAATGGTTTTCAGCAGATAGCAGTGGATTGAGTCAAATTATTCTGGGTACTTCCTTGACACAGGTTAAGAGTGGGTTTGGACCTTAATGATTTTCCATCCAGGTCCATTGAGATGTACTTGAACCATCAGACATCATGAAAATGACAGAGAAATTAATGTCCTGCCATGATTAAACCTTGCTGTGCTCTAACAGCCTCATGAGTCTGCACAGCTCTCCAGTTCCCTTTCCTGCTGCCTTCCCTGGTGTGAGCAACCTGCCTGCAAGGGCCACAGCTGGGGAAAAAGTGACTGAATGATCCAAGGGCTGGAGCAGCTCTGCTGGGAGCACAGGCTCAGGGAGCTAGGGGTGTTCAGCATGGAGAGGAGAAGACTCCAGGGGGACCTTAGAACTCCCTTCCAATACCTGAAAGGAGCCTACAGGTAGGCTGGAGAGCAACTTCTGCTGAGGGGGTCTAGAGCCAGGCCAAGGGGGAATGGGTTGAAGCTGAGGCAGAGCAGGGTTAGAGTGGAGCTGAGGAAGAAGCTCTTCAGCAGGAGGGTGGTGAGAGCCTGGCACAGGCTGCCCAGGGAGGCTGAGGCTGCCTCCTGCCTGGGGGTGTTCAAGGCCAGGCTGGATGAGACCTTGAGCAGCTGAGTCTGGCTGAGAGCTGTCCCTGCCCATGGTGGGGAGGTTGGAGGAGATACCTCTGAGGTCCCTTCCAACCTGAGCCATTCTCTGATTCTGTGGCTGTGTTTGGGGGAAGGTTTGGCAGTCTCCACTTAGGTCAGAAGTATGGAAAACAAGAAGACTGCTTTGATCATATGGGCACCATCCTGAACATTCATGTTCACCAAAGGCTTCTGACTCATACCTTCTGCAGCTAAATTGACTCTTCCTGAGCACAGGGAAAAGGGAAATAAGGGCAGGTTATAGACCACATACAGCACTGCAGGCTAGGGTCAGAGTGGCTGGAGAGCAGCCAGGCAGAGAGGGACCTGGGGATACTGGTGGACAGCAGCTGAACAGGAGCCAACAGTGTGCCCAGGGGGCCAAGAGGGTCAATGGCATCCCAGCCTGCATCAGGAACAGTGTGGCCAGCAGGAGCAGGGAGGTCATCCTGCCCTGTGCTCAGCACTGGTTAGACCATACCTGGAGTCCTGTGTCCAGTTCTGGGCTCCTCAGGTTAAGAAGGACATTGAGAGACTTGAAGGTGTCCAGAGAAGGGCAATGAGGCTGGGGAGGGGTCTGGGGCACAGCCCTGTGAGGAGAGGCTGAGGGAGCTGGGGTTGCTTAGCCTGGAGAAGAGGAGGCTCAGGGGAGACCTTCTTGCTCTCTGCAACTCCCTGAAGGGAGGTTGGAGCCAGGTGGGGGTTGGGCTCTTCTCCCAGGCACCCAGCACCAGAACAGGAGGACACAGTCTCAAGCTGCACCAGGGGAAGTTTAGGCTGGAGGTGAGGAGAAAGTTCTTCCCAGAAGATGTAATAGGCCATTGGGATGTGCTGCCCAGGGAGGTGGTGGAGTCCCCATCCCTGGAGGTGTTTAGGAAGAGCCTGGATGAAGCACTTGGTGCCATGGTTGAGTTGATCAGAAGGTGTTGGGTGATAGGTTGGTCTGGATGATCTTGAAGGTCTTTTCCAACCTGCTTAGTTCTGTGTTCTTGTGCAGCTCTTTCCTTCAGGGAATGTCTAGAGAAGGGTGCTAATGGCAGGAGCATTTCTGGGAGACAGGTGTGGGGAAAGCCTCCCCCAGGCAAAGCTGGGGGAAGTGCATTGAGGCTCAGAGTGTTCTCTGGTGCAAGAGTGCCAAACAGTCAAAGGTTTCTTACAAATCAGTCTTTACCTTTTGACTTTCTCTGCTCAGATCAGCAAAGTGCAGTCAGTCCAGGTGAAAAGCAACAAGCTCATGGCTCTGGCAGTTCCCCTCCACCAGGTAACTGCAGAGTTCAGGTGCTGCTCAGATACTACCTGTGCCCAGGCATATTCTTGGAGTCACAGAATGGTTTAAGCTGCGAGGCATTTTAAAGCTCATCCAGTTCTAACCCCCTGCCTTGGGCAGCAACACCTCCCTCCAGCCCAGGTTGCTCAAGGTCTCATCCAGCCTGGCCTTGAACACCTCCAGGGAGGAGGCAGCCACAGCATCTCTGGGCAACCTGTGCCAGTGTCTCCCCACACTCACTCTCAACAATTTCTTCCTCATCTCCAGTCTCAGTCTCCCCTCCTCAAGCTCAAAGCCATTGCCCTTTGTCCTGTCACTCCTCCTGTCAAAAGCCCTTTTCCAGCTTTCTTGTAGGACCCCTTCAGGTACTGGAAGGCTGCTCTGAGGTCTCCCTGGAGCCTTCTCTTCTCCAGCCTGAACAGCCCCAACTCTCTCAGCCTCTCCCTGCAGGGAACATTCTCCACCCTCTGATCATCTTCATAGTATCATAGTAGCAT
Source organism: Dryobates pubescens (assembly GCF_014839835.1). Taxonomy (NCBI): domain Eukaryota; kingdom Metazoa; phylum Chordata; class Aves; order Piciformes; family Picidae; genus Dryobates; species Dryobates pubescens. Next base: position 7,287,711 of record NC_071642.1, read on the forward strand.
AGTATCAGTCAGGGTTGGAAGGGACCACAAGGATCATCTAGTTCCAACCCCCCTGCCATGGGCAGGGACACCTCACACTAGATCAGGCTGGCCAGAGCCTCATCCAGCCTGGGCTTAAACACCTCCAGGGCTGGGGCCTCAACCACCTCCCTGGACAACCCATTCCAGGGCTTCACCACTCTCATGGGGAAGAACTTCCTGCTCACATCCAGCCTGAATCCCCCCACCTCCAGCTTCATTCCATTCCCCCTAGTCCTATCACTACCTGAGATCCTGAGAAGTCCCTTCCCAGCTTTCTTGCAGCCCCCTTCAGATCCTGGAAGGCCACAATGAGGTCAGCTCGGAGCCTTCTCCTCTCCAGACTGAACAGCCCCAACTCCTTCAGTCTATCCTCACAGCAGAGCAGCTCCAGCCCTCTGCTCCTCCTCCTTGCCCTGCTCTGGACACCTTCCAGCACCTCCAGATCCCTCTTGTAATAGGGGCTCCAGAGCTGGACACAGTTCTCCAGGTGGGGTCTCATCTTGGTGGCCTCCTCTGGAGCCTCTCCAGCAGCTCCAGGTCCTTCTTGTGCTGGGGGCCCCAGAGCTGGAGGCAGTGCTGCAGGTGGGGGCTGAGCAGAGCAGAGCAGAGGGGCAGAATCCCCTCCCTGTGCTGCTGCTCTCCCTGCTCTGGCTGCAGCTCAGCACTCAGCTGGCTCTGGGCTGCCAGGGACCAGTGCTGGCTCCTGGGGAGTTTGTCACCACCTGACACCCCCAAGGCCTTCTCCAGACCGCTTTCAGCCTCTCTTTGCCCAGCCTGGCTTTGTGCTTGGCATTGCCCTGACCCATGTGTAGGACCTTGATGCTGTGGAGAGAAGCTCCTGGTTCTTGGGTGTTTTTCAGAGGAGTCCCTGGAGACACGAGGGCCAGTGGGAAGTTAGTTTAAGCTTTTAGTTTAAAAGCATTTCAAACTTAACAAAGCTTTTGGTACAAGGGGGGTTTGATCTCCCTGTGATCTGGGAAACCAAGGCTCTGTTGAGAAGAATGGACAGGGGAGGGTGACAGCAATCTAATCTAATCTAAGTGCACTAAATGTGCTTCCCACACTGTGCTATCTTTTGATATGTGGTCTGATATGTGCTCAGCAGCACAGCTTTGTTAGGCTGAGATAACATTTTGTGTGCAGAGCTGGGTGGAATAGAACAAACCTGCGCATTCCTTGAGATTACAGAAGAGTGTTGGCTCTTAGGTGGAGCTCTCATTTGGCTGGACAGGAACAGGCCTCAGCTATGAGATTCTTGCAGCTGGGATGTGCTTTGTCAAGGCTCCAGCTCTGGCTGATGTGGAGTCAGAGCTGAAGTGGGGTCCAGGTGAGGCTGCAGTCCCAGGAGAATCCTCCTTGTGGCGATGGCCTGAGGTCATTGGCGTTTCACAGTATCACAGTCTCACAGTCTCACAGTATAACCAAGGTTGGAAGAGACCCCAAGGATCATCAAGTCCAACCTGTCCCAACAGACCTCACAACTAGACCATGGCACCAAGAGCCACATCCAATCTCCCCTTGAACACCTCCAGGGCTGGGGACTCCACCACCTCCCTGGGCAGCACATCCCAATGACGAACGACTCGCTCGGTGAAGAACTTTTTCCTCACCTCGAGTCTAAACCTCCCCTGGCACAGCTTGAGACTGTGTCCTCTTGTTCTGCTGCTGGTTGCCTGGGAGAAGAGACCAACCCCTTCTTGTCTACAATCACCTTTCAGGTAGTTGTAGAGGGCAATGAGATCACCCCTGAGCCTTCTCTTCTCCAGGCTAAGCAACCCCAGCTCCCTCAGCCTCTCCTCACAGGGCTGTGCTCAAGGCCTCTCCCCAGCCTTGTTGCCCTTCTCTGGACACCTTCAAGTCTCTCAATGTCCTTCTTAACCTGAGGAGCCCAGAACTGGACACAGGACTCAAGGTGTGGCCTAAGCAGTGCTGAGCACAGGGCACAATGACCTCCCTGCTCCTGCTGGCCACACTATTCCTAATACAGGCCAGGATGCCATTGGCCCTCTTGGCCCCCTGGGCACACTGCTGGCTCATGTTTAGGCAGCTGTCAATCATCACCCCCAGGTCCCTCTCTGTTTGGGAGCTCTCCAGCCACTCTGTCCCCAGCCTGTAGCTCTGCATGGGGTTGCCGTGGCCAAAGTGCAGCACCTGGCACTTGGACTTGTTGAATGCCATCCTGTTGGCCTCTGCCCATCTGTCCAGTCAGTCGAGGTCCCTCTGCAGAGCCCTTCTGCCCTCTAACTGACTAACATCCGTTCCCAACTTGGTGTCATCTGCAAACTTGCTGATGACTGACTCAACCCCCTCATCCATATCATCAATGAAGATGTTAAAGAGCATGGGGCCCAGCACTGATCCCTGGGGCACACCACTGGTGAGTGGCTGCCAGCTGGCTGTGGCACCATTCACCACCACTCTCTGGGCTCGGCCCTCCAGCCAGTTCCTAACCCAGCACAGAGTGTTGTGGTCCAAACCACGAGCTGACAGCTTAGCCAGCAAGCTGACAGCTTAGCCAGCCAGTTTTCACAGGACACAGAGAGCAGTGGCAGCTGTTCACACCTTGTGAAGCTTTGTGGCACTCCTTGGGGCACTGAGAAGGTTGGAAGTTACCTGGATTGCCTTGTGCAGCACAACTCTTGCTCCTAATTGCATCACAGATTTCATCCTGCATGGCAGCTGGTCCAAAGCAAGCGGTGCTGGGAGCTGAGACTCTTGAGCTTGGAACAGAGGAGCCCGAGGGCTGCCCTCATTCATGTTCAACAGGGCAAGTAGAAGGGCAAGAGTCAGGAGGATGGAGCCAGGAGCTGCTCAGGGATGTCCAAGGACAGACCAAGGGGCACTGGGGGAAAGCTGGAGCAGAGGAGGTGCCAGGGGAACAGAAAGCTTTGTGAGGGTGCTGGAGGCCTGGAGCAGGCTGCCCAGAGAGGTTGTGGAGTCTCCTTCTCTGGAGACTTTCCAAACCCACCTGGATGTGTTCTGTGTGACCTGCCCTGGGTGACCCTTCTCTGCTGGACTGGATATCTTCAGAGGTCCCTTCCAACCCCTCACTCTCTGTGACTGTCATTGCTTGGTGTGTTCAGAACACTCCTGTGGCCAGCACCACCAAGGGATTCCATCAAATGCTGTTAAGAGCTCACCCCAGCAGGCAGCTGCTGAACTCTCCCCACCTGAAAAAGCCTAGCAGGCATCCCAGAGCAGCAACCTGAAGCACTGACTGCTCTCCAGCTTTACCTAGCACACCAAAAATGTGACTTCATCCTGGCAGCTGAAAACCAAACCCAACCCAAACCATCACAAGAGGCAGAAAAAAATGAGGGGCTAAGGGTAAGAGCTGTGTGTCAGAATCTTCACAGCCAGCAAAGCTGCCTGGCTGGTACACAGGTATCAGTCTGAGCCCATTTCAGTGGTGGCTGTGCACACAGAGGCTGCTCCTCCCAGGCCCTCTTTATACTGCCCTGACCCCTGTGAGGCTCAGCAGCAGGACAACAGAGCTTTGACTCACTGGGAGCAGAGGAGGTTCCATGGGAACAGAGAGGAAAACCTTTTCACTGTGAGGGTGCTGGAGGTCTGGAGCAGGCTGTCCACAGAGGTTCTGCAGTCTCCTTCTCTGGAGACTTCCCAAACCCACCTGGATGTCTTCTGTGTGACCTGCCCTGGTGATGCTGCTGTGGCAGGGGGGTTGGACTGGATGATCTCCAGAGGTCCCTTCCAACCCCCAGCATTCTGTGATTTTATGATTCTGTGCTTGTTAAGATCTCATGTGTGTGCTAGATGCAGGACATAGCTGAAGGCTGAGTCTGATCAGTGCCTGGCATGCAGGCCACCAGGACACAGCTCTTTCCAGGAGCTGCCTGCAGACTATCTGGGGATTGAGTCAGTCATCAGCAAATTTGCAGATGACACCAAGTAGGGAGCAGATGTTGATCTGTTAGAGGGTTGGAGGGCTCTGCAGAGGGACCTTGCCAGGCTGGGCAGATGGGCAGAGTCCAAGATGATGACATTTAACACATCCAAGAGCCAGGTGCTGCACTTCAGCCACACCAACCCCAGGCAGGGCTACAGGCTGGGGAAGAGTGGCGGAGAGCAGCCAGGCAGAGAGGGACCTGGGGGTACTGGTGGACAGCAGCTGAACAGGAGCCAACAGTGTGCCCAGGTGGCCAAGAAGGCCAATGGCATCCTGGCCTGCATCAGGAACAGTGTGGCCAGCAGGAGCAGGGAAGTCATTGTGCCCTGTGCTCAGCACTGGTTAGGCCACACCTGGAGTCCTGTGTCCAGCTCTGGGCTCCTCAGGTTAAGAAGAACATTGAGAGACTTGAAGGTGTCCAGAGAAGGGCAATGAGGCTGGGGAGGGGTCTGGAGCACAGCCCTGTGAGGAGAGGCTGAGGGACTGGGGATGTTCAGCCTGGAGAAGAGGAGGCTCCAGGGAGACCTTCTTGCTCTCTCCAGCTCCCTGAAGGGAGGTTGGAGCCAGGTGGGGGTTGGTTTCTTCTCCCAGGCACCCAGCACCAGAACAAGAGGACACAGTCTCAAGCTGTGCCAGGGGAGGTTTAGGTTGGAGGTGAGGAGAAAGTTCTTCCCAGAGAGAGTCATTAGCCATGGGAATGTGCTGCCCAGGGAGGTGGTGGAGTTCCCATCCCTGGAGGTGTTCAAGAGGGGATTGGACGTGGCACTTGGTGCTATGAGGTCTATGGTGCCAGGTTGGACTTGATGACCTTTGAGGTCTCTTCCAACCTTGGTGGTTCTGTGATTCAGAAGACAAAATGCAGTTTGTGTGAATGAATAGCAGAGTTATTCCTGATGCCTTTTTGTTCTGGACAATATCCTGTTAAATATTTGTCAAATGGAAGCAGCAAGGAGTGGGAACTCCTCTGCAGTTTAGAGCAGTAAATAAAGGCCATTTGTGGAGTGATTCATGTCTCAAAAGCTGGCCTACTAAATGCATTCAGCATATCAGGGCCAGGTTATCTGTGCCAGCCCAAAAATCAGATAGGAGGCTTACCACAGCCTGCTGTGCAGATATTGACCTGCTGGAGTGACAAAGGAAAGTCCTGACAAGTGTTTCCCACACCTCCAGCAAGGTATAAAAGTTGAAGGTCTCTGGGACTTCCTTGCACTCTTACCTGCTGCAGCCTCTGGCTCTAATCTGCCAGGAAAATGCACGGATTTGTGAGTATATCCATTTGTGCTGCTGCAGGAGCCTGGTTTGAATAGCAAAGGGCTAGAGAAGATGCTCAGGTGGTGCAGTACTGGGGCTGCTGTGATCTGTGTGTCCTTCATTTGGGTTGTTCAGTGGGGAGCTTGCACTTGCTGCCTCTGCAGTCATCCTCCGGGAGTCAGGGGAAGCATCACTCGAGCTAGGAGTGCAGGACTGGATGACAGCTCAGAAAGGGGGGGGGGGGGGAGGGGATGAGGGGCTCTGTGATTTGCTAATTTGGGTCTTAGAGGCAATCAGGAGTTAGCATGGCACCAAGGAGTGACTTGTGAACAATGCAGTGGGTAAGTTGCCCTTCTGCTTTTCCAGTTCCAACCGACAAAACAGAGCCCAAGAGCAAGAGTTTTGCAGTGAAGAACTGCAGCTGCTGTCAGCTGGAGCAGGGGCTGAGTGGTCACTGCTCAAACTGCTGCTGCAGCTGCTTCCTCCAGCTCATGAGCTGGGGTTTGGCTGGCCCTGCCTGGTGTTTCTCTCCTCTAAGGATCTTATTCCTTTCACAGGCTGCAGTTCTCGTTTTGCTGGGAGTCTTCTGGACTCAGACTTCTGCACTGCAAGTAAGTAGTCTGAGAGGCTTGCCAGTGCTGGCTCATTCAACTTGGAGTGGATCTCTGGGCAGGGGGGGAATAAAAGAGGAGGCAAAGCACAGAAGGAACTGACAAGATGCAAGGTGACAATGATGGGAAGCAAAGAGACAGTTCTGAGCAGGGGCAGGGTAGCAAAACATTTGGGGGTGCCTCCATCCCCTCAGCTCAAGCTAAAGTTTGGAGGCTCTTCACAGAATGGTTTGGGTTGGAAGGCACCTCCAAAGGTCATTGAGTCCAACCCCATGCAGTCAGCAGGGACATCCTCCACTAGATCAGGTTGCCCAGAGCCCTGTCCAGCCAGTCCTGCAGTCTCCTGCCTGTCCCTGCTGCCATGCATGGCTGGAACACCCCATGCTCTTTTCCCTTACCTGCAGTCAGGGCCAGTCCTCTCCTTTCTCACCCCAATGCACTCTTGCATGGTTAATCTCCACCTTGAGAGCCTGCTGACATTGCTAGAGGGCTGTTAAGGGGTTTGCTATTCACCCAGCAGTATGCCAGGTTTGCTATGACCTAGCAGCCACAGTTTATGTCACAGAATGATGGAACTGTCTCAGCTGGACAAGCCTCTGAGATCATCCAGTCCAACCAGCAACTCAACACCACCATGGACACTAAACCATGGGCCCAAGAGCCATGGCCACAGGTTTCTGGAACACCTCCAGGGATGGGGACTCCACCACCTCCCTGGGCAGCCTGTGCCAACCCCTGGCCACTCTTGCAGCAAAGACATTGTTCCGAGCGTTCAACCCGGCCCTCCCCTGGCAGAATTTCAGGCCATTTGCTTTGAGCAAACCTTTGCTTGTCTTACACCTCTTGAAGGCTGCAAGCCAGCTGATGAACAATGATTTTGTGTTTGTGCCCAAGAGCTTTGTCCTGCATGAGCCTGGCAGCTCCTTTGTGGCAGGGACGATGACCATCCACAGCGAGAATCAGATCGTTGAAGTCCACGTCCGCTCTGGCATCTACTCCTCTGACACCATTTTTGACTACTCAAAAGTAAGTAAATGTAAGAATCTGCCTGGGCTTCACAGAACCATAGAATCAATCAGCTTGGAAGAGACCTCAAAGGTCATCAAGTCCAACCTGGCACCCAGCACCTCATGACTACTAAACCGTGGCACCAAGTGCCACATCCAATCCCCTCTTGAACACCTCCAGGGATGGGGACTCCACCACCTCCCTGGGCAGCACATTCCCATGGCTAATGACTCTCTCTGGGAAGAACTTTCTCCTCACCTCCAACCTAAACCTCCCCTGGCACAGCTTGAGACTGTGTCCTCTTGTTCTGGTGCTGGGTGCCTGGGAGAAGAAACCAACCCCCACCTGGCTACAACCTCCCTTCAGGGAGTTGTAGAGAGCAAGAAGGTCTCCCCTGAGCCTCCTCTTCTCCAGGCTAAGCAACCCCAGCTCCCTCAGCCTCTCCTTGAGCTTATGCTCAAGGCCTCTCCCCAGCCTTGTTGCCCTTCTCTGGACACATTCAAGTGTCTCAATGTCCTTCTTAAACTGAGGGGCCCAGAACTGGACACAGGACTCCAGGTGTGGCTTAACCACTGCTGAGCACAGGGCAGAATAACTTCCCTGCTCCTGCTGGCCACACTGTTCCTGATGCAGGCCAGGATGCCATTAGCCTTCCTGGCCACCTGGGCACACTGCTGGCTCATGTTCAGTCAGCTGTCAACCAGTACCCCCAGGTCCCTCTCTGCCTGGCTGCTCTCCAGCCACTCTGACCCCAGTCTGTAGCTCTGCCTGGGGTTGTTGTGGCTGAAGTGCAGCCCCTGGCACTTGGACTTGTTGTATGTCATCCTGTTGGACTCTGCCCATCTGCCCAGCCTGGCAAGGTCCCTCTGCAGAGCCCTCCAACCCTCTAACAGATCAACATCTGCTCCCAACTTGGTGTCATGTGCACATTTACTGCTGACTGACTCAATCCCCTCCTCCAGATCATCAATGAAGATATTGAACAGGATCTCTGAGGGAGTTTTTAAACTCAGAAATTATTGTCGTGGATTCTCACTCAAAGTTGTCCTGAAACAGTGTTCCCTTGAGGACTTCCCTCACCTTTCCTCCCCTTTGGCCATCTCTTAGCTTCACCCCTATGATGGTGCACGTTAGGACACTGTGGTAGTTTTAGTTCATTTGCTTCTAGCTGAATTGGTCTGGTTTAAAGTTAATGCTGGGGGGAAACTTCAACCTACCACAGACACTTGTAGTGGAAGCTGTGGTGGCAGCTTATGAGAGTGAGAAGAATGTGCCTGAGCTCAGTGAGGTCAGAGTTGAGAATGGGCTGCCATGGCTCCTCACATGCAGCAAGTGCAGCAGAAGTCTCATGGATGAGGCTGGGCAGGCTGCTTCCCAAAGGTGGCAGTGGAGGTGCAGAGTCAGCCCACAACAGCAGCTCCTGCAGCCACTTGATGTTTCCTCTAGATTGTCCTAAAGAGAATCAGCTGCTAGTAGCAGTGGCCATTTTTAACTACAGAAGGTTAAAGGTTGGAAGAGACCTCTGGAGATCATCCAGGCCACCCCCTGCTGCCAGAGCAGCATCACCCACAGCCCAGGATCACAATGTCCAGGTGGGTTTGGGATCTCTCCAGAGAAGGAGACTCCACAGCCTCTCTGGGCAGCCTGCTCCAGGGCTCCTGCACCATCACACCATGTCCTCATGTTGAGGTGAAACCTCCTGGGTTCCAGCTTGTACCCCTTGTTCCTTGTCCTATCACTGAGTACCACTGAAAAGAGCCTGGCACCTTCACCCTGACACCTACCCCTCATGTATTGATAGACATTGTTCAGATCCCTCTCAGCCTTCTCTTCTCCACACTAAACTGCCCCAGAGCTCTTGGTCTTCCTCCACAGCAGAGCTGCTCCAGTCCCTTCATCATCCTCATAGCCTCCACTGGACTCTCTCCAGCAGGTCTCTGTCAATCTTGACCTGGGGGGCCCAGAACTGGACACAGTATTCCCGGTGTGGTCTCAGCAGGGCAGAGCAGAGGAGGAGAAGAACCTCCCCAGCCCTGCTGGCCACACTTCTCTTAATGCACTCCAGGACTTGCTGCACACCAGGACTCCAAGGTCTCTCTCCCTGGAGCTGCTCTCCAGCAGGAGAGCAATCAATCAGCTGACTCTCTCTTCTGTCTCTCCCAGGGCTACATTGCCACCAGGCTGTTCTCACGCAAGGCCTGCTTCATCCTGAAGATCAATGAGAAGTACATCCCCGAGCTGCAGGAGATCGGGCGCCTGGCCTTCGAGAGGAAGGTGACTGACTGGGCATTGAGGCACTTGAATGTGTCCAGAGAAGGGCAACAAGGATGGGGAGGGGTCTGGAGCACAGCCCTGGGAGAAGAGACTGAAGGAGCTGGGGTTGCTTAGCCTGGAGAAGAGGAGGCTCAGGGGAGACCTTCTTGCTCTCTCCAACTCCCTGAAGGGTTGGAGTAAAGTGGCAGGATCCCCTCTCTCCATCTGCTGGCCACCATTCCAGATCAGGTTGGACAGGGCTCTGAGCAACCTGATCCAGTGGAGGATGTCCCTGCTGACTGCTGGGGGCTTGGACTGGATGAGCTCTGGGGGTCCCCTTCCAACCCAAACCCGTTCATGGTTTTAGATCTGGGGGGTTTTGCTCCAAGGGTGTCCTAGAAGCAATGGGAGCAAAGCTTCACTGCTGAATGCTGCCTCTCCTTTTCTTCCCAGACAATGAAGTCCATCTACTCTCCAAACAACGTGTGGGTAGAGTTCCAGTCTGGTCATTCCCTCTTTGGGAACCTGAAGAACTGGTTCCGCTACGGGGAGCACATCAAGCAGCTCTGCTCGGGGCTGCCCCTCTACGAGCTGGCAAAGACTCAGCGTAAGTCCCAGGGCCACAGCCTGGCTGTGCCCCTGCTGCACTGCTCAGCCACCTTCCTGCCCTCTGCACCTAAGGCCAGGTGACAGCTCTGGGGCAGGAGGATGGTGCCCTGGTGCAGGGAGGAGCAAATGCCTAGCAGGATGGAGAGCGTAAGGCTCTGGGACGCTCTGGGAACATCTGGTAAAGGCCACTGCTTGCCATTAGGCAGCTCAGTATCTGCAGGTCCACAGGGGTGAGCCTGGTGTCAGAGGAAGCCAAGCCACTGGGGAGCAGCTGTGCCCAACTTCTGCCCCAGTGGCACACAGGGCATCTCCTGCAGGCCACTCATGCCCCAGTGATCCACTGGGCATCTCCTGCAGGCCACTCATGTCCCAGTGACACACAAGGCATCTCCTGCAGGCCACTCATGCCCCAGTGGCACACAGGGCATCTCCTGCAGGCCACTCATGCCCCAGTGATCCACTGGGCATCTCCTGCAGGCCACTCATGCCCCAGTGATCCACCTGGGCATCTCCTGCAGGCCACTCATGCCCCAGTGACACACAGGGCATCTCCTGCAGGCCACTTATGCCCCAGTGGCACACAAGGCATCTCCTGCAGGACACTCATGCCCCAGTGATCCACTGGGCATCTCCTGCAGGCCAGTGTTCCAGCTGCTGTGTGCAGGTTATGGGAGAGGAGGAGCACAAAAGGTGCTTTAAAGCTGTGCAGCTATTTCCACCCTTTTGAGTGACCCCATGAAAGTTTCACACTGAGAGCACCAGCAGCCTCCAACAGGACCATAACTGGGGGCTGAACTGTGTGTGGGTTTGCTTTGCTGGATCCAGGGATCTTGTCAGTGATTCCATCTTCATTCTCTCCTCTCTTGTAGCACCACTGAACATTCATGGCTGTGCCAGTGCAGGGATTCCAAGCATTCTGGGCATTAAAATCTGTGAGAAAATCCAATAGTCTGGGGTTTGGCAGCTCTGCTGCTGGAATTGGCTTGGCTCTCTGCATGCTGTTGTGGTGGTGGCCAAGTTCTCCAACCAGGACAAAACTTCTTTTGCCTACCCTGAGCTCTGAGTGCAGCAAGCCTGTGATGTACAAATAAAGATGATGCAATAATTCAAATGCTTTGCCTTCTTGCTCTGCCCAAAAGTAGAGTGGATACTGAGCTGTCCTTGCTGGTTTTCCTGCAGAGGAGATGCTTTTCCCTTTGGTGCATTCACAGAATGGCTCAGGCTGGAAGGGGCCTCAGAGAGCATCCACTCCAACCCCCCTGCTGTGGGCAGGGACAGCTCTCAGCTAGACTCAGCTGCTCAAGGTCTCATCCAGCCTGGCCTTCAACACCCCCAGGCAGGAGGCAGCCACAGCCTCCCTGGGCAGCCTGGGCCAGGCTCTCACCACCCTCACACTGAAGAGCTTCTTCCTCAGCTCCAGTCTAACCCTGCTCTGCCTCAGCTTCAAACCATTCCCCCTTGGCCTGGCTCTAGACCCCCTCAGCAAAAGTCTCTCTGCAGCCTTCCTGCAGGATCCCTTCAGCTCCTGGCAGGCAGCTCTGAGGTCCCCCTGGAGCCTTCTCCTCTGCAGGCTGCACAGCCCCAGCTCCCTCAGCCTGTGCTCCCAGCAGAGCTGCTCCAGCCCTTGGAGCATCTTTGTGGCCTCCTCTGGCTTCACTCCACAGCTCTGTGTCCTTCTCCTGCTGGGGACCCCAGAGCTGGAGGCAGGATTGGAGATGAGGTCTGAGCAGAGCAGAGCCCAGGGGCAGAATCCCCTCTGCTGCCCTGCTGCCCACCCTGCTCTGGCTGCAGCCCAGCACCCAGCTGCCTTTGGGCTGCAGGAGGGCACTGCTGGCTCCTGGGGAGCTGCTCAGCACCCTGCACCCCCAATGCTCTTTCTGCAGGGCTGCTCTCAACCCACTCTGCCCCAGCCTGGAGCCATGCCTGGGGTTGGCCTGCTGCAGGACCTTGCACTGTGACTTGCTGAACCTCATGCAGCTCTCAGTGGCCCATGCTCAGGCTGCAGCACGGCCTGGGCATCGCTCTGTGCCTCATGCCACTGAAGGAATGTAACAGAAGAGGGTTTTCTTTTCCAGTGGAGAACTTCCCTTTGGCATCAGCACCTGGCCTGTTCAGCTGTTGACTCACCTTATGTACTGGAAGGAGGGAGCAAACAGATGGAGAGATAAAGGGAGGGAGCAGATCTGTGCTGCCAGCATTTGCAAACAGCCTGGAATTCTGCAGGGCCAGGGGGAATGGGCAGCAGTTGGAACAGGTGGGGCTGCTCAGAGAGCTTTCTGCTCAAACCCAGCTAGAGGAGAGACCCTCCCAGAACAGAATCATCTTGTACCACACTGCCAGGGCACAGAGCTGTGACCCCTTGCTGAGTGCCCCACGTGTTTTGGAGAGAAGTTTGGGGCAGGAGCTGATTATCACAGAATCACCAAGGTTGGAAGAGACCTCAAAGGTCATCAAGTCCAACCTGGCACCACAGACCCCATGACTAAACCATGGCACCAAGTGCCACAACCAGTCCCCTCTTGAACACCTCCAGGGTGGAGGTAGTGGAGTCACCATCCCTTGATGATCTTTGAGGTCTCCTCCAACCTTGGTGATTCTGTGAACCCCTATCATCCTGTGAGCTGTGGCCCTGGGATCTAAAGCTTATCAACTAGCTTTTTAGTGTTTGCTGCCTACTGATTCTGGAAGTCACAGCCTCAGCAGCTTTGCCCTCAGTGGGAGAGCAAACAGTTCTACCAAGACCTCTGCAAAGGGCCTCGATATCAGCTCTCTGCCACCTCATTTTGTTTGAGCTAGGGAGGTGCTGATTCTGCCCTTGGTGTACTCAAACATGGGGGATTGTTCCTAGCTTTGATTCCAGGTCACAGCCCCACTGAACCACTCAGGCCTGGCAGCAAAGTGTTTGCCTTTCAGCTGCTCTGTGGAGCTCTTGATAAGTAGTGCTCCAGGTCCCACCTGCTCTGGCAGTGCCAGCCTGCACAGCCCACAGCAAACCCTGCCCCATGCAGCACCCTGATGATCTCAAAGGGCTTTTTGCAACCTGGTCTGTTCAATTCAATTCCATTCCATTCCATTCCATTCCATTCCATTCCATTCCATTCTATTCTATTCTATTCTATTCTATTCTATTCTATTCTATTCTATTCTATTCTATTCTATTCTATTCTATTCTATTCTATCCTATCCTATCCTATTCTATTCTATTCTATCCTATTCTGGTCTATTCTATCCTATCCTATCCTGTTCTATTCTATCCTATCCTATCCTGTTCTATTCTATCCTATCCTATTCTGGTCTATTCTATCCTATCCTATCCTGTTCTATTCTATTCTATTCTATCCTATCCTATCCTATCCTATCCTATCCTATCCTATCCTATCCTATCCTATCCTATCCTATCCTATTCTACCCTGCAGGGGAAGCTGCTGTGACATTGCTGTGCCTTTGGGGACAAGGCTCACCACAAAGTGAAAAGGAAGCACAGGAAGACTCCCACAGCACCTGACCCACACGGAACCATAGAAGGGTTGGGGTTGGAAGGGACCTCCAAAGCTCATCCAGTCCAACCCCTCCCTCCAGTCAGCAGGGACATCCTCCACTGGATCAGGGTGCTCAGAGCTTTGTTGATCCTCACCTTGAATATCCCCAGGGCTGGGGCCCCAATCACCTCCCTGGGCAACCTGTGGCAGAGTTGCAGCAGCCTCATGGTGCAGAACTTGTTCCTCACATCCAATCTACATCTGCTCTGCTCCAGTTTCAAGCCATGCCCTCGTTCTCTGGGCTGTTGTCACAGGAGCACATGGATGGCCAGGTCACAGCTCTGAATTAACAGACCTTGAGCCTAGGCCTGTTGCAGTCCCCTCAGTATCACTGATCTCAGAAATGGCTGCAAAGCAGAAGGAGTTCATCCTGATTTTGGCAGCTGAGTGCAGGTCAAGCAGGAATGAGCAGCCAGCTCTGAACAGAAGCAGGGAAAAGGACTCACACAGGAGAAAGAATTTGGATGTTTTCTCTCTTTGATGCTATAGTTTGCCCAGCCCTATTTCCTGCTCTTTCCTGCCTTGCTGACTGTCACACTTCACCACATGTGTGTTATGTGCCTGCCTTAGCCTACAGCTGATCTGGTTTAGCCATCTTGCAAGCTGGTGAATGCCATTGCTGGGCTGCAGGGAAAGACCAAGGAAGTGGAAACCACCAACAGGAGTTCAAGTGTCCCTGCAGAAAAGGTCCTTCTCTTGGCTTCAATAACTGTAGCCTGAAAATCCTTTCAATCTTTAAATCCAGAGCCTGGCAGCAGAGGGTCTGGACAGAATAGGATAGAATAGAATAGAATAGAATAGAATAGAATAGAATAGAATAGAATAGAATAGAATAGAATAGAATAAACCAAGTTGGAAAAGACCTTTGAGATCATCCAGTCCAACCTATCACCCAGCACCATCTAATCAACTCAACCATGGCACCAAGCACCCCGTCCAGGCTCTTCCTAAACACTCCCAGTGATGGTGACTCCACCACCTCCCTGGGCAGCACATCCCAAGGGCAAATCTCTCTTTCTATGAAGAGCTTCTTCCTCACCTCCCCTGGCACAGCTTGAGACTGTGTCCTCTTGTTCTGGTGCTGGGGGCCTGGGAGAAGAGCCCAACCCCCACCTGGCTACAACCTCCCTTCAGGGAGTTGGAGAGAGCAAGAAGGTCTCCCCTGAGCCTCCTCTTCTGCAGGCTAAGCAACCCCAGCTCCCTCAGCCTCTCCTCCCAGGGCTGTGCTCCAGACCCCTCCCCAGCTTTGTTGCCCTTCTCTGGACACCTTCCAGCATCTCAACATCTTTCCTAAATCCTCCCCAGCAGAAGGCAATGCGCAGCTTGGGTTTTATTCATCACTTAACCAAGTGCTCCTTGATCCTTTGGATGTGTTCCAGGTGCTTCAGAGCAGCCGCTGTCCCAGCGCTCCTTAGGCATCGGTAGCTGTGGGTTGGCTCTTGATAAAGATCTCCTTCCACTGGAATCCATGAGGCTTCCCACCGGGAAATTCCCAGCGGTGTCCGCTGGAGGGCGCCACGGAGCGCCGCAGCCGTTTGCTAAGCGGAGCGCAGCCAGCAGCCGCTGTGGGAAGCCGTGGGAGGGTTGTGTGCACCCCGCAAAGCAGAGTGCCCGGACTCAGCACCCCCTGCTGAGGAGGCTCAGCAGCCTCAAGCACAAGACTAACACCTTGAGAACATCACCGGGACACTGCAGCAGGAGAGGGGCAGGGCTGTGGGGGTCCTACCAGAGCTGGGACCCAGGGCTGAGAGGGGCAGGGCTGTGGGGGTCCTACCAGAGCTGGGACCCAGGGATGAGAGGGGCTGGGCTGGGGGGGTCCTGGAAGGGATCTTAAAGGTCACCCAGTTCCAACCCCCTGCCATGGGCAGGGACACCTCCCACTAGGACCAGGTGACTCAAGGCCTCATCCAGCCTGGCTTTGAACGTCTTCAGGGAGGAGGCAGCCACAGCCTCCCTGGGCAACCTGTTCCAGTGTCTCCCCCACCCTCACCAAGCTGAAAGCCCTGGAGGGTAGATACTTAACATCTTCAGAGTCACCTGATCCTCCCAAGAGCTTCTCTCCATCAAAGCAATAAGCACCTTTGGAGCAGGCTGCCCAGAGAGGTTGTGGAGTCTCCTTCTCTGGAGGCTTTCCAAACCCACCTGGATGTGTTCTTGGATGGCCTGCCCTGGGTGACCCTGCTGGGGCAGGGGGTTGGACTGGGTGCTCTCTGGAGGTCCCTTCCAGCCCCTGCCATTCTGTGATTCTGAGCAAGGTTTGTTCTGTCAGGGGTGAGGGATTTGGTGTCTGTGGCAGAGTTCACCCTGGGCATGTGCCTGGGTGGATCTCTGTGTGTGCATTGGAAGCTAAACCGAGACTCATCCTGGGCTGGGATGTCAGGGTTGTGCTGATTGTTTGCTCCCAGCCTCCTGAAAGAGCCTGGAAGCTGTTTCAAGGCATGCCTGGAATCCAAGCAATGGTATCATTGGATGCACACTGACAGGCAGCTCAGCTATGTGGAGCATTTGGGGAGGGCAGAATTAGCACAGATTCCAGTCACATCTCCAGCTCTGCTGCAATTAACCTTTCTTGATCCTTGCACATACCAGTGGGCAGGAAGCCTCTGTGGTCCCTCACTGCCAAGGACACCAGGATATCTCATCACCTGTGCCATGGATCATTCCCAAACCTTTCTGCCACTGAGTCCACTCCACTGGGAACCTGCCCCCACCACCTCCCCCAGAAGCCCCAGTTCACAAAACCATTTGCCAGGGTCAGGCTGTGACTCCTTGGCCTGTGCTCCTCAATCTCTTTAGCAATAATCTGCACAAGGGGATTGAGGCACCCTCAGCTGGCAGATGATGCTCAGTTGGGTAGGAGGCTTGAGCTGCTGGAGGGTTGGAGGCTCTGCAGAGGGACCTGGCCAGGCTGGGTGGATGTGCCAAGGCCAACGGGATGAAGTGCAACAAGGCCAAGGGCTGGCAACTGCCCTTGGCTGACAACAAGCCCAGGAAGGCTCCAGGCTGGGGGCAGAGTGGCTGGAAAGTGCCCAAAGGAAAAGGCCCTGGGGGTGCTGGGTGCCAGCAGCTGGAGATGAGCCAAGGGGTGGCCAAGAAGGTCACCAGCAGCCTGGCCTGGAGCAGCAGTGGTGTGGGCAGCAGGAGCAGGGCAGGGATTGTGCCCCTGGGCTGGGCACTGGGCAGGCCACAGTTTTAGGCTATGCCTTTAACATTTTTTCACAGATCTTGAACAGAAAGTGGTAAAATGTAAACAAATCACTGCTGGGTGTGAAAAGGGAAATAAAGATAATCCTGAGCAATCCCATTGCAGAGATAAGGAACTAAAACTGCTTGTACCAAAACAATCCTCTCTTCCTCCCCTCCTCCTCCCCTCCTCCTCTTCTCCTCCTCTTCTTCTCCTTCTCCTCTCCTCTCCCTCTCCTCTCCCTCTCCTCTCCTCTCCTCTCCTCTCCTCTCCTCTCCTCTCCTCTCCTCTCCTCTCCTCTCCCTCTCCTCTCCCTCTCCTCTCCCTCTCCTCTCCCTCTCCTCTCCCTCTCCTCTCCCTCTCCTCTCCCTCTCCTCTCCTCTCCTCTCCTCTCCTCTCCTCTCCTCTCCTCTCCTCTCCTCTCCTCTCCTCTCCCTCTCCTCTCCCTCTCCCTCTCCTCTCCCTCTCCCTTCTTCACTCTGGCAGAGATCCTGACTTGCTTCTGCTTGCCCTTGGCTGCATTGTTTTGGCTAAGTCGAACTTCTCTGCTCCTTTCACTTCTCCTTTTTGCCCAGTGGGGTAAGGGGGCAGCAGAGAGGGAGAAGCTAGTAGCTTCCCCATGTCCTTGGCCAGGGGGCTTCTTGTACTGTTTGTTAATTGTACATCCTGGAGATATTGCCCAGACTCATTGCATCCCACTGTCGATTGGAGTTCTGCCTGGAAATACAGCTTTCATTGGCTTCCAGCTGGGCTGGACTGGCAGATTTAATACTGGGGGGGGAGGAGGGTGGAATTTCAACTCACCACACACTGCCTAACCTGAGTGGCTTCACTCAGGTTTCCTATTTCCATCCAGCAGGGCTACATCAGGAACAGTGTGGCCAGCAGGAGCAGGGAAGTCATTGTGCCCTGTGCTCAGCACTGCTCAGGCCACACCTGGAGTCCTGTGTCCAGCTCTGGGCTCCTCAGTTTAGGAAAGATGTTGAGCTGCTGGAAGGTGTCCAGAGAAGGGCAACAAAGCTGGGGAGGGGTCTGGAGCACAGCCCTGGGAGGAGAGGCTGAGGGAGCTGGGGTTGCTTAGCCTGCAGAAGAGGAGGCTCAGGGGAGACCTTCTTGCTCTCTCCAACTCCCTGAAGGGAGGTTGGAGCCTGGTGGGGGTTGGTCTCTTCTCCCAGGCAGGCAGCCAGCACCAGAACAAGAGGACACAGTCTCAAGCTGTGCCAAGGGAGGTTCAGGCTGGATGTTAGGAAGACGTTCTTCCCAGCAAGAGAGATTGGCCACTGGGATGTGCTGCCCAGGGAGCTGGTGGAGTCCCCATCCCTGGAAGTGTTTAGGAAGAGCCTGGATGAGGCACTTGGTGCCATGGTTTATTGATCAGATGGTGTTGGGTGCTAGGTTGGACTGGAGGATCTCAAAGGTCTTTTCCAATCTGGTTTGTTCTGGATTCTAAGCATTCTGTGAGCTGTGCTCTGCAGAGCTCTCGTTTCCCAGCCTTGGTCTCCCCCGCTGAGCCACACCAGGTTTTCCAAGGCATGCAACCAGTGCTGCTGCTGCTGCGGGTTTGCTTTCTGCTGGAGCCAGGAGCCGAGGATGATTTCCTTCACCGCTAGATGGCAAAAGGGTCCAGAGCCCTCCGCAGTTAACCCTTTGCTTCCTGCAAGCTGAACCTCGGCTTGTGGCCGAGTGAGAGGTCGCCGGCATTAGGTTGGTAACAACATTGGCTGAATAAAACAAAATCGATCCCTGCAGAGCAGGGTTGGTGACTGGACTCAGTGGTGCATCCAGCTCTGGGCTCCCCTCTTTGGATGCGACAGGAATCTGCTGGAAAGAGTCCCATGGAGGGCTGCAAGGCTGCTGAAGGGACTGCAGCACTGCCTGGGGAGGAGAGGCTGAGAGCCCTGGGGGTGCTGAGTGTGGAGAGGAGAAGGCTGAGAGGGATCTGCTCAATGGCTCTCAAGAGCTGAGGGCTGGGGGGCAGGAGGGAGGGGACAGGCTCTGCTCAGCTGCACCCTGGGACAGGCCAAGGGGCAAGGGATGGAAAGTGCAGCACAGGAGGTTGCAGCTCAGCAGGAGGAGGAACTTCTGCCCTGGGAGGCTCCCAGAGGCCTGGAGCAGGCTGCCCAGAGAGGTTGTGGAGCCTCCTTCTGTGGAGCCTTTGCAGCCCTGTCTGGATGTGTTCCTGTGTGCCCTGGGCTGGGTTCTCTGCTCCTGCCCTGGCAGGGGTTGGACTGGAAGATCTCCCAAGGTCTCTTCCAACCCCTAACATCTTCTGATCCTGTGAGCCTGTGATCTTGAAGGTCTTTTTCCAACTTGAATGATGCTCTGTTTCTGTGAACCTGAGAGCTGTCCCCCAGGAAGGAGAAGCTAGGGCAGGATGCAGAGGACTGGAATTCTTTCTTTCTGAGCTCCAAGCCTGTGGAATGTTTACCTTCTCAGGTCATTGTGTTCTCTTTGGTGACTAACTGAACCTTTCTCTGATCTCCTAATATTTGTTATTTGTTTTTCTCTTCAGTATAAGTGAGTCCCATCACCCAATGAGACACTGCACTTGCACAGGGTTTATTAAGCAAAGGCTCTGAGGTGCTCTAGAGACACAGGCAGCAAAGATCCACAAGATCCAACCTGAAGGAGTGAAGCTTCCTCTCTTTCAGAAGAGGAAAGCAGCATCAGATGACAGATAAACCTCACAAACCCAACCACACACTGTCCTGAGCACAGGTAAGGGAGGAAGCTCCAACATTCCTGCATTCTCCTTATCTCCCTCCCCTTATCACAGCCCTGTTGCCACCGAGTGAATCTAACCAGCCCCTGCCCCTTGGCCAAGCTCCTCCCTCAGGCATGCAGAACCCACAGGGGAACTGTGGGCTCCTGGCTCCTGGTTTGAGTCTTTTAAGGGAACCAGGGGAGAAAGGGGCTGGCAGGCAGCTGCAGGTATGCAGCCAGGGCTGTGCTCCTTGCAGGCAGCTCCTGCTCTTCTCAGCACCCAGCATGGCCAATTCCTCTGCTGCTTTTAGCATCTCTCTTCCTATCCTGAAAGTTCTTTTCTTGACCCTTCCTCTCAGCTCAGTGACTTGGCAGTTCTCACTTGATTTGGTTTCCTGGGGCCTATATAAGGAGAGGGAGGGGATTCAGACCTACTGAATGGGGACCTCAAGTTGCTCCCTCTGCTTCTTGTGCAGCAGAAAAGCACAGGCAGCATAAAAGAAACCCTCGTGGGGAGAAAGCCTCCTTAAAAATCACCCTGCATTTACTGGTAGTAGGATGAGAGGGTAGGGAAGTAAAGCAGTGCAATGAACTTCCGAGGGGATTCTTGCAGTTCAGATGGCTTCCAGGAGAGCTGAGGGAGCTGGGGGTGTGCAGCCTGGAGAGGAGAAGACTCCAGGGGGACAATAGAGCTGAGCTGCCTTCCACTACCTGAAGTGATCCTGCAGGAAGGCTGCAGAGGAACTTTTCCTGAGGATGTCTAGAGCCAGGCCAAGGGGGAAACGTTTGAAGCTGAAGGAGAGCAGGGTTAGAGTGGAGCTGAGGAAGTTCTTCAGTAGGAGGGTGGTGAGAGCCTGGCACAGGCTGCCCAGGGAGGTTGTGGATGTCCCCTCCCTGGAGGTGTTGAAGGCCAGGCTGGATGAAACCTTGAGCAGCCTGGGCTGGTGGTAGGTGTCCCTGCCCCTGGGGTAAGGTTGGAGTAGATGATCTCAGAGGTCACTTCCAAGCTGAGCCATTCTGTGATTCTATGATTCTGTGATCCTATAAAGGCAGCTGAGGTCTTTATCTGTTTTCAGGCTGTAAATCCTGCCTGGCACTTCCCAGGTAGGACCCAGGGCATCCACCCTTGCCATGCATACCAGGACAGTCATGATGACAGCTGCTGGGGAGTGTTCCCTTTCTCCTGCTGGCACCACTGTACAGCTCCAAGGGTTGTTAGGCATTTAAAAGCTGTTTGAATTCAGACACCAGGACATTAAGGCTTGGGCCAGCAGTGGTAGCCACCAACCTTTCCCATCCCTTGTGACAGGAAGCAGAGGCTGTTTTCACCTAAGGAAGCTTCCCTGATTGAGAAGCTTGCCCTGAGCACACCGGGAGGTGTTTGACAGCAGCACATTAAGCAATGTCCCTGGGTGCAACACACTGAGAGCTGAGCCAGGGCTCTCTGCCACTCATCCCAGATAAGTTGAGCCCTTTAACACCAGGGCCTGCCAGGGGCTTGTTCCCTGCTCTCACTGAGATAAGCTTCCATCCACGCTTCACAGGACACTGCCATCTGCCAAGCTGCTCCCAGAAAAACTGGAGATGTGCAGCATGATTCCAGGCAGGCTCCAGGCTCCCTCAGGCTGCAGCCCCAAATGTGGGGGTCTTGCTAATTAAAAGTGAGGGGTGGGGTCCTTCAGATAGGGGAGTGTTTGTGCATGGCTTACAGGTGTCAAACAGCTGGGGTGGAGATAACTACAGTGCAACAAGAGTGATAGTGTTAGCAGTGCTGGAGTCCACAACGTGGGCAGTGAGTCAAAGCTCTGTTGTCCTGCTGCTGAGCCTCACAGGGGTCAGGGCAGTATAAAGAGGGCCTGGGAGGAACAGCCTCTGTGTGCACAGCCACCACTGAAATGGGCTCAGACTGATACCTGTGTACCAGCCAGGCAGCTTTGCTGGCTGTGAAGATTCTGACACACAGCTCTTACCCTTAGCCCCTCATTTTTTTCTGCCTCTTGTGATGGTTTGGGTTGGGTTTGGTTTTCAGCTGCCAGGATGAAGTCACATTTTTGGTGTGCTAGGTAAAGCTGCAGAGCAGTCAGTGCTTCAGGTTGCTGCTCTGGGATGCCTGCTAGGCTTTTTCAGGTGGGGAGAGTTCAGCAGCTGCCTGCTGGGGTGAGCTGTTAACAGCATTTGATGGAATCCTTTGGTGGTGCTGGCCACAGGAGTGTTCTGAACACACCAAGCAATGACAGTCACAGAGAGTGAGGGGTTGGAAGGGACCTCTGAAGATATCCAGTCCAGCAGAGAAGGGTCACCCAGGGCAGGTCACACAGAACACATCCAGGTGGGTTTGGAAAGTCTCCAGAGAAGGAGACTCCACAACCTCTCTGGGCAGCCTGCTCCAGGCCTCCAGCACCCTCACAAAGCTTTCCCTTCTGTTCCCCTGGCACCTCCTCTGCTCCAGCTTTCCCCCAGTGCCCCTTGGTCTGTCCTTGGACATCCCTGAGCAGCTCCTGGCTCCAGCCCTGCACATCTTTATCCCCAGCAATGAGGGCAGCCCTCAGGCTCCTCTGCTCCAAGCCCCAGCTCCCTCAGCCTGGCCTCACAGGGAGATGTTCCACTGCCTGCAGCAGCTCTGTGGCTCTGGGATGGACTCTTCAAGAAGTTCCCTGAGGTCCTTCTTGACCTGAGGGGCCCAGAACTGGACACAATATTCCAGATGTGGCCTCACCAAGGCAGAGTAGAGGGGGAAGAGAACCTCTCTGGACCTCCCAACCCTACTCCTCCTAATCCACCCCAGGATGCCCTTGGCCTTCTTGGCCAGCAGGGCACATTGCTGGCTCATGGGCATCCTTCTGCCTACCAGGACACACTTTCATCTGTGCTGCTTTCCAACAGGTCAGACCCCAGCCTGTCCTGGCCCATGGGGCACTGGACCATTGATTCTCCAATCAAGTTGCAGAAGCCAGAGCAAGAGGACCAGAGCATTGCTGGGGTTTGTGTTGCAATTGAAGCCAGCATGAATGAGACATTCTCCACAATTCCCTTTAAAAAGAGGCAGCAAAGACAAAAGTTGGTGTTCAGCTGCATGGCAAACTGAGATGAGAGGAGCTGCTGGCAGCTCTGCTTTATCCTGTGCCATTCCAAGCACTGAGTTACAGAAACTGAAATCCAGCCCAGCTCAATCCTTGAATTCTTAAGCTGTATTGAAAGAGCAGTTCCCCCTGGATCCCTCTCTCCTCCTGTTGCATCCAGCTTGCTTTCCCATTTTGATCCCAGCCCTCACATCAAATAAACAGAGCAAATATTAGACATGCTTGTCTAATTTTCCCTCGTGTTGCTGATAAGATTACAAGCTGTTGACTTTGTAATTACCATCTCGTGCTGAGACCTCAGCCAGCACTGCCAGAAAATGTTCCCTCTGCTTTAACCACTGAACCACAGGATGCCAGGGGCTGGAAGGGACCTCCAGAGCTCAGCCAGTCCAACCTCCCCTTGCAGAGCAGGATCACCTAGAGCAGGTCACACAGGAACTCATCCAGGTGGGTCTTGAATATCTCCCGAGAGAGACTCCACACACCTCCCACACACCCCCAGGCAGGACTTCCTTGGGAGCCTGTACAGTACTGCAAAGGAAACTGGATTGGATAGGATAGGATAGGGTAGGATAGGGTAGGATAGGATAGGATAGGATAGGATAGGATAGGATAGGATAGGATTGAATTGAATTGCATTGCATTGCATTGCATTGCATTGCATTAACCAGGCTGGAAGAGACCTTTGAGATCACCGAGTCCAACCTATCACCCAACACCATCTAATCAACTAAACCATGGCACCAAGCACCCCATCCAGTCTCTGAAACTCCAGACTCTGTCACTCTCAGCTGATACTCAACTGGTCAATTAAATCATTTCAAGCCATGAATCAAAACCATCAGCAAAAGCTTCTGGGGAGCAGAGGCTGTTTCCCTCCAGCCCACTGCTGAAGAGTAAGGACCTATAGCCCTAAAGAGCAAGGAGAGGCTGTGCTCAGTGTCTGTTCCCAAGAACTGTGTCGGTTTAGGGCTGTGGGAGCATGGAAGTGGAGTTCTCATCAAGGACAGGAATGGCAGTTCCTGAAGCAGCCCTCTTGGACACAGCTGATGCCAGGGGAAAGTTGAGGCTGGAGGTGAGGAGAAAGTTCTTCCCAGAAAGAGGAATTGGTCACTGGGATGTGCTGCCCAGGGAGGTGGTGGAGTCACCATCCCTGGAGGTGTTCAAGAGGGGATTGGACGTGGCACTTGGTGCCATGGTTTAGTAGTCATGAAGTGTTGGGTGATAGGTTGGACTTGATGATCTCTGAGGTCTTTTCCAACCTTACTGATTCTATGACTCTATGAAAACTGTCAGCAAAAGCTGCTGGGGAGCAGAGGCTGTTTCCCTCCATCCCATTGCTGAAGAGTAAGGACCTATAGCCCTAAAGAGCAAGGAGAGGCTGTGCTCAGTGTTTGTCCCCAAGAACTGTGTCGGTTTAGGGCTGTGGGAGCATGGAAGTGGAGCTCTCATCAAGGACAGGAATGGCAATTCCTGAAGCAGCCCTCTTGGACACAGCTGACAAGGGAAGAGAAAGCAGCCTGGAGCTTTCTGTGGGGTTTTGTGCAGGGCTCTTGCTTTTGTCAGTGTCACTGAGGCTGCTCGGAGAGCTGCCTGGTGCTTGACACCCACAGGAATACCAAAGCTCCGTGAAATAACTGGGTGATGAGAGGAGGAATCTCAAAAATGTGGAATTAGAACTTTCTCTTGACCTTTTCCTGTTAAACTGCTCTGTGAGGCAAGTGTGATAAGAAGGCTGCAGCGTCAACCTCCCCCTCTGGTATTAGTCAGTGTGGCTACCCTGCTGCTCTGCAGCGCAGCCACTTCCCAGGCAAAGCCCTCAACGAGGAGCTGATTTATTCCTGAGCCTCTGGCACCAGGTTGGAATTGCCAGAGTGGATCAGTGACTTCTGACCTTGGGAGCTACTAAAGAGTTTTTCAGTGTTCAGTGTTTTCAACTTAAATCTCTGTTTCAATTTAGTAGTTTCAATTCAAATCAACATTCCCATTTCAGTCACTATTGCCAAGTTAGTCGTTTCCATTGGAATCTTTTCAGTTTAGTAGTTTCAGTTTAAATAACTCTTTCCATTTAAATAAATAGTTTGATTTAAGTAAATAGTTTCAATTTCAATATTTTCCATTTCAATATTTTCAATTTCAGTATTTTTAATTTCAATCAATATTTCCATTTCAATCAATCTTTCCATTTCAATCAATATTTTCAATTTCAATCAATCTTTCCATTTCAATCAATCTTTCCATTTCAATCAATATTTTCATTTCAATCAATATTTTCATTTCAATCAATATTTCCATTTCAATCAATATTTTCAATTTCAATCAATCTTTCCAACTTCAATCAATATTTTCATTTCAATCAATATTTTCCATTTCAATCAATATTTCCATTTCAATCAATATTTCCATTTCAATCAATATTTTCAATTTCAATCAATCTTTCCATTTCAATCAATATTTTCATTTCAATCAATATTTCCATTTCAATCAATATTTTCATTTCAATCAATATTTTCATTTCAATCAATATTTCCATTTCAATCAATATTTTCAATTTCAATCAATATTTCCATGTCAATCAATATTTCCATGTCAATCAATATTTTCAATTTCAATCAATCTTTCCATTTCAATCAATTTTTCCATTTCAATCAATATTTTCAATTTCAATCAATATTTTCCATTTCAATCAATATTTCCATTTCAATCAATATTTCCATTTCAATCAATATTTTCAATTTCAATCAATCTTTCCATTTCAATCAATATTTTCATTTCAATCAATCTTTCCATTTCAATCAATATTTTCATTTCAATCAATATTTTCCATTTCAATCAATATTTCCATTTCAATCAATATTTTCAATTTCAATCAATCTTTCCATTTCAATCAATCTTTCCATTTCAATCAATCTTTCCATTTCAATCAATATTTTCATTTCAATCAATCTTTTCCATTTCAATCAATATTTTCCATTTCAATCAATATTTCCATTTCAATCAATATTTTCAATTTCAATCAATCTTTCCATTTCAATCAATATTTCCATTTCAATCAATATTTTCCATTTCAATCAATATTTCCATTTCAATCAATATTTCCATTTCAATCAATATTTTCAATTTCAATCAATCTTTCCATTTCAATCAATATTTTCATTTCAATCAATCTTTCAATTTCAATCAATATTTTCATTTCAATCAATATTTTCCATTTCAATCAATATTTTCAATTTCAATCAATCTTTCCATTTCAATCAATCTTTCCATTTCAATCAATATTTTCCATTTCAATCAATCTTTCAATCAAATAAATATTTTCCATTTAGCATTTTCAATTTCAGTCTTTTCACTTTAAGCATTTTTAATTTAAATCACTATTCAATTTAAATCAATCTTTCCATTTAAATCAATATGTTCAATTTAACTCAATATTTTCAATTTAGTATTTTCAGTTTCCTCTGCAACTGAAATAACTCTATTTAACTCAATATTTTCCATTTCAATCAATATTTTCAACTTAGTGTTTTCAGTTTCCTCTTTGCCACTGAAAGAAATCTTTCTATCTAAATCAATATTTCCATTTCAATCAATATTTTCCATTTAACTCAATATTTTCAATTTAATATTTTCAGTTTCCTCTTTGCAATTGAAAGAAATCTTGCTATTTCAATCAATATTTCCATTTAAATCAATATTTTCACTTTAAATCAATATTTTCCATTTCAAGCAATATTTTCAATTCAGTATTTTCAGTTTCCTCTTTGCAACTGAAATGATTCTTTCTATTTCAATCAATATTTCCATTTCAATCAATATTTTCAATTTAACTGAGTATTTTCCATTTCAATCAATATTTTCAACTTAGTGTTTTCAGTTTCCTCTTTGCAACTGAAAGAAATCTTTCTATCTAAATCAATATTTCCATTTCAATCAATATTTTCCATTTCAATCAATATTTTCCATTTCAATCAATATTTTCAATTCAGTATTTTCAGTTTCCTCTTTGCAACTGAAATAATTCTTTCTATTTCAATCAATATCTCCATTTAACTCAGTATTTTCAATTTCACTCAATATTTTCAACTTAGTGTTTTCAGTTTCCTCTTTGCAACTGAAAGAAATCTATTTCAATCAAGCTTTCCATTTCAATCAATATTTTCACTTTAAATCAATATTTTCCATTTCACTCAATATTTTCAATTCAGTGCTTTCAGTTTCCTCTTTGCAACTGAAATGATTCTTTCCATTTCAATCAATATTTTCCATTTCAATCAATATTTTCAATTCAGTGTTTTCAGTTTCCTCTTTGCAACTGAAAGAAATCTTTCTATTTCAATCAATCTTTCCATTTCAATCAATATTTTCAATTTAAATCAATATTTTCCATTTAACTCAGTATTTTCTATTTAGTATTTTCAGTTTCCTCTGCAACTGAAAGAAATCTCTCTATTTCAATCAATATTTTCCATTTCAATCAATAGTTTCAATTTAGTGTTTTCAGTTTCCTCTTTGCAACTGAAATGATTCTTTCTATTTAAATCAATATTTCCATTTCAATCAATATTTGCACTTTAAATCAGTATTTTCCATTTCACTCAATATTTTCAATGCAGTGTTTTCAGTTTCCTCTTTGCAACTGAAATGATTCTTTCTATTTCAATCAATATTTTCCATTTCAATCAATATTTTCAACTTAGTGTTTTCACTTTCCTCTTTGCAACTGAAAGAAATCTTGCTATTTCAATCAATATTTCCATTTAACTCAATATTTTCCATTTAACTCAATATTTTCCATTTCAATCAATATTTTCCATTTCAATCAATATTTTCCATTTCAATCAATATTTTCAAGTCAGCATTTTCAGTTTCCTCTGCAACTGAAATAAATCTCTCTCTTTAACTCAATAGTTTCAATTTAGTGTTTTCAGTTTCCTCTCTGCAACTGAAATAATTCTTTCTATTTCAATCAATCTTTCCATTTAAATCAATATTTTCACTTTCACTCAACATTCTCAATGCAGCATTTTTCCAGGGAAACAAATATTCCCTTGAAATAAATAGTCCCATTTAAAGAACTCCTTTCAATTTTAGTATTTGCAATGCAAACATTTTCAATTGGGTAGTTTCCATTTTCACTGCAAATCAAGCTTCTCGATTCAGCCACTTAAAGAACTATTTCACTGCAGATCAAGCTTCTCCATTCAGCCATTTAAAGAACTATTTCACTGCAAATCAAGCTTCTCCATTCAGCCACTTAAAGAACTATTTCACTGCAAATCAAGCTTCTCCATTCAGCCACTTAAAGAACTCTTTCACTGCAAATCAAGCTTCTCCATTCAGCCATTTAAAGAACTATTTCACTGCAAATCAAGCTTCTCCATTCAGCCATTTAAAGAACTCTTTCACTGCAAATCAAGCTTCTCCATTCAGCCATTTAAAGAACTCTTTCACTGCAGATCAAGCTTTTTCCATTCAGTCTGTTCAATGTAAATAAATAGTTCCATTTAAAGAACTATTTCACTGCAGATCAAGCTTCTCCATTCAGCCATTTAAAGAACTATTTCACTGCAGATCAAGCTTCTCCATTCAGCCACTTAAAGAACTATTTCACTGCAAATCAAGCTTCTCCATTCAGCCATTTAAAGAACTCTTTCACTGCAAATCAAGCTTCTCCATTCAGCCACTTAAAGAACTCTTTCACTGCAAATCAAGCTTCTCCATTCAGCCACTTAAAGAACTCTTTCACTGCAAATCAAGCTTCTCCATTCAGCCATTTAAAGAGCTATTTCACTGCAAATCAAGCTTCTCCATTCAGCCACTTAAAGAACTCTTTCACTGCAAATCAAGCTTCTCCATTCAGCCATTTAAAGAGCTATTTCACTGCAAATCAAGCTTTTCCATTTAGCATTGTCAGTGCAAGCCTTGCCCGTTAGAACCTCTTTGATTCAGTATTTTCAGTTGAAGCCAAGATGCCATTGAAACAAACAGTTCCATTTAAAGAAATCTTTTCAGCTTAGCCTTTCCAGTTCAAGCATTTTCAAGTTAAATCTTTTCAGTTTACTACCTTCCATTGAAATCAACCTTTCCACTTACATCAATATTCTCAATCCAAATCAATATTCTCAGGGCAGTCTTTTCAGTGCAAATAAACATGCCATTTAAAGGAATCTTTCCATGTCAGTCGATGTTTTCAATTCACTCTCTGCAATCCAAACATTTTCAGGTGAGCAGTTTCAATTTAAGTAAGTATTTCAAGGTGAAGAAGGAGTTCGCTGGACAGAAAGCTTTTCAATTTAGCCTGGAGAAGAGGAGGCTCAGGGGAGACCTCCTTGCTCTCTCCAACTCCCTGAAGGGAGGTTGGAGCCAGGTGGGGGTTGGTGTCTTCTCCCACGCAACCAGCACCAGAAAAAGAGGACACAGCCTCAAGCTCTGCCAGGGAAGCTTTAGGCTGGATGTTAGGAAGAAGTCCTTCCCAAATCCCATTGGAATGTGCTGCCCAGGGAGGTGGACTCCCCATCACTGGAGGTGTTTAAGAAGAGCCTGGATGAGGCACTTGGTGCCATGGTTTAGTTTATTAGATGGTGTTGGGTGACAGCTTGGACTTGATGATCTCTGAGGTCTTTTCCAACCTGGTTAGTTCTATTCTGTACTATATTCAGTTTAGGCCTTTTCCATTTAAATCTTTTTTGATTTAGCATTTTCAGAGTGAGCAAAGATCCCACTGCAAGAAATATTTCCATTTAAAGAAGCATTTTCAATTGAGCAGTTTCAGCTTAGCCTTTGCAAGTGGAATATAGTCAATATTTAGTGCTGACATGGTTTTTAGTCTCTAGCATTGACTCTTCAGGACTTTCAGTCTTTAGTACTTCCAATTTTTCCTGTCTTACATGGCTATCTTATTTTATATTACTTTACTACTTTTTTCTATTGCTTTATATATCATTTTACTATTATTTTATATTGCTATCTCATTTTATATTACTTTACTACTTTTTCTATTGCTTTATATATTATTTTATATTACTATATTATTTTCTATTACTTTATGTTTTAATTTTTACAGTACTTCAATATTTTTTCCATTAGTTTGTATTACTATCTTACTTGGCATTACTTCATATGTTACTTTTTAAGCTACTTTTTATGTTACTGTACATGTGGCTTTTAATACTCTTTTCTATCACTAGCTTATTTTGTATTCCTCTCTTTAGGCCATGCAGCCATACACTGAGATAATAGGAATGGAGACAAATCATGGACTCCCAGAATGGCTCAGCTAGGATGGGACCTCAGAGCTCATCTGCTCCAACCTCCCCACCACGGGCAGGGACAGCTCTCAGCCAGGCTCAGCTGCTCAAGGTCTCATCCAGCCTGGCCTTGAACACCCCCCAGGCAGGAGGCAGCCACAGCCTCCCTGGGCAGCCTGTGCCAGGCTCTCACCACCCTCACACTGAACAACTTCTTCCTCAGCTCCACTCTAACCCTGCTCTGCCTCAGCTTCAACCCATTCCCCCTTGGCCTGGCTCTAGACACCCTCAGGAAAAGTCTCTCTGCAGCCCTCCTTCAGCTCTGAGGTCCCCCTGGAGTCTACTCCAGGCTGCACAGCCCCAGCTCCCTCAGCCATAACCAGTAGATTCCTTGAGACATCTCCCATCCCATAAATGATAACAAGCAAATATTTAACTCTTCCAAAGAGCTGCTGTGGGATCAGCACATGTGGAGCTGGGAGTTGAGGACCTGAGCTTCCAGTGCATCTGCTGCATGCCACTGACAGGACCCTGCCAGGCAGGCAATGTCCAGCTGCTTCCAGCTCTCTTCTTTTCTGTTTTGGTTGCTGAGGTTTGCACCAGCTTGAGGCTCTCTGCTCACCAACCTTTGTCTGCAGCCAGGCCAGGTTGCATTGGTGCAAATGCAGGCTGATGGACTCACTCCCTGCAGCCTGGATTCTGCCACCTCGGCAGGAAAGGAGGGAGAGAGTCCAACAGAGAGCCAAGAAGATGCTGAGGGGACTCGAGCATCTCCCCTGTGGAGAGAGACTGAGAGCCCTGGGGCCACATCCAATCCTTTGCTGAACACCTCCAGGGACAGGGATTCCACCACCTTCCTGCACAGCACATTCCAGTGGCCAACAACTCTTTCTGTGAAGAACTTCCTCCTCACCTCCAGCCTAAACCTCCCCTGCACAGCTTGAGACTGTGTCCTCTTGTTCTGGTGCTGGGTGCCTGCCTGGGAGAAGAGACCAACCCCCTCCTGGCTACAACCTCCCTTCAGGGAGTTGTAGAGAGCAATAAGGTCTCCCCTGAGCCTCCTCTTCTCCAGGCTGTTCCTGCACAAACTCCCCTGGGTGATCCTTGCTCTGGCAGGAGGGCTGGACTGGATGATCTCTGGAGGTCCCTTCCAACCTCTGATGTTCTGTGATTCTGTGAAAGCTGCTGGTGCACAGTGCAGCAGCTCAGGCTCAGAGGGAACTGAGCAGTCCCTGCCCTTGCTCCTGCACAGTGCCTTTCCTCCTCCCTGTTTCCTCTTTCTCAGTCACGCTGGCTGCAAGGCATTGCCACATTTCTGCTCCTTCCTTAAATATTATCTTTCCATTTTGCAGTGAGAGCTGAAATCAGGCTGCTGGGAACAGCCCATTTATGGGAAGGAAATCCAGAGCAGCCATGGAGCAAGGCACACAGGACTCAGGACTTGGGCAGATGCAGGAATGGGAACTAATTTTAGTTATTCCACTGCAAGCTCATCACACTGTCAGTGTCACACTCCTCTTTATCTGCCATGTCACACCCAACAGTTACCTCATGCTGCAGCTATCTCCTGACAGAGACCATTGTGGGGCATTTTGGTCATAATTTCGTGCCTGTCTTTTGGAAAACTCCACATCACATGCTGGGATGGCTGCTGGAGCATCACCCTCCTGCCTCCCTGACATGTGCCTGTGGTGTCCTGACCACAGAGCAGCCTTGAGCTGCACTTACACAGCTCTTGAAAAGGATTTGGGGGTTGCCCAGGCTCAGTTTTCCCAGAATCATCACAGAATCAACCAGCTTGGAAAAGACCTTTGAGATCACCATGTCCAACCTGGAGCAAAACTGGAAGTGGGGAGATTCAGATTGGATGTGAGGAAGAAGTTGTTGCCCAGGAGGGTGGTGAGAGCCTGGCACAGGTTGCCCAGGGAGGAGGTGGAAGCCTCATCCCTGGAGGTTTTGAAGGCCAGGCTGGAGGTGGCTGTGAGCAACCTGCTGTGGTGTGAGGTGTCCCTGGCCATGGCAGGGGGGCTGGAACTGGCTGAGCCTTGAGATCCCTTCCAACCCTGACAATTCTGTGATAACTAACTGAAAAACTTTCCTTTTATCCACTGAAGACCTCTCCATGCCCAGAGAGCCCAGGACACAGAAGCAAATGACAGGTTGGAAGGGCCCTCAGAGATCATCTCCTCCAAGCCCCCCTGCCATGGGCAGGGACACCTCTCAACTAAACTTGGTTGCCCAAGCCCTCCTCCAACC
Source organism: Dryobates pubescens (assembly GCF_014839835.1). Lineage (NCBI taxonomy): Eukaryota > Metazoa > Chordata > Aves > Piciformes > Picidae > Dryobates > Dryobates pubescens. Next base: position 7,319,380 of record NC_071642.1, read on the forward strand.
TGGCCTTCAACAGGGAGGGGGCACCCAGAACCTCTCTGGGCAGCCTGTTCCAGAGTCTCACTGTCACTGTCTCCTGGGAGAAGTTCCACATCTCAGTCTGCCCTGAGTCAGTGAGAGCAACTTGTCCTCTCTTCTGTAAATCAGCCTGAGGAGGGGTGAGGATGCTTCAAAACCACTTCACATTCTTTTCCCCCACTTCCTCTCAGCCAGAGGAGCATCACACCCTTTCCATCTCACAGATCATCGACCCTGACACTTCCCAAAGCCCTGCTTCACTTTCCAGCCTTTCAGCACCGAGCTGGCTTCACACATTCCTGCTCCAACCTGTGCTCTTCTGCTGCCTCTTGACAGGAGAAGCCATGGAGGCATCAGCTTGGAGGAAGTTGTGGGGTGCCTGAGATTAGAGTCTATTTTGGAGCCCCACAAGCTTCAGGGCTGAGCCTTTCGCCAAGTGAGCTGCAGCTGCACAGCCTTGGCTCCTGCTGCAGTGGCTGCACCACGCTCAGGCCCCAGCTGCTTACTGCTGCCTCTAGGAAAGGTCTCCCCTTGGCTGCTGGGCTCCTGTCTCCTCCAGTTGCAGAAGTGGAGAGTGTCCAGCCCACAGAGTGTCCAGCCCACAGAGCCACCTCCACCAGAAGCCAGCTCTGCCAGGGAGGACAAAGCTCTTGCTGAGCAGTGCTGTACAGAGAATCACAGAACCACACAATGGTAGGGGTTGGAAGGGACCTCTGGAGAGCATCCAGTCCAACCTCCCTGCCAGAGCAGGGTCACCCAGGGCAGGTCACACAGGAGCACATCTGGATAGCTCTTCAAAGCTTCTAGAGAAGGAGATTCCACAACCTCTCTGGGCAGCCTGCTGCAGGCCTCCAGCACCCTCACACCAAACAACTTTCTTCTCCTCTTCAGGTGGAACCTCCTGGATGCTAGCTGGTACCCACTGTTCCTTGCCTATCACTGGGCACCACTGAAAAAAGCCTGGCAGCCACCCCTCAGATATTGATAGACCTTGATCAGATCCCCTCTCAGCCTCCTCTCCTCCAAGCTAATCAGCCCCAGGGCTCTAAGCTTTGCTTCACAGCAGAGCTGTTTCAGTCCTGCAATCCTTCTCATGTGGGATGTTGCCCCCTGGCACTGCCAGGCTCTGTGCACAGGCTTGAGGTTTCTTTAGCCACACTTTCCCACTTGTAACTGAACCTTTACTGGGGAAACAAACAGAAGCTTCCCAGGAGTGAGGGCCAAGAGACCTTTCTGTAGCTCTGCCTGCCTGATGCACCATTGATTGCTGATGAAATGAGGTCACTGCTTATGCTACAGATTTAATACCAATTAAAGAGTGATGCTGATTAATGTTCCCTCTCCAGCTGCCTCATCCCTGCAGTTCATCTATTTAGCACAGTATCCTTTGAGAGCAATTTCCTTTTAAGGGGCATTGGAAAAGGGCTACAAGAGAGCTGGAGAAGGGCATGGAGTGAGAAGATGTGGGGTGATGGCTTCAGGCTGGAAGAAGCTGGATTAAGACTGGTCATTGGGAAGAGATTCTTCCCCAGGAGGGTGGTGAGGCACTGGAAGAGGTTGCCCAGAGAAGCTGTGGAGGCTCCAAGTCTGGAAGTGTTGCAAGCCAGGCTGGATGAGGCCTTGAGCAACCTGAAATCAGAGAATCATAGACCTGGTCTAGTACAAGATATCCCTGCCCTTGGAAGTGGGATTGGAACTAGATGATCTTTAAGGTCCCTTCCAACCCAAACCCCTCTGTGATTCTAGGCAGGTTGCAGTGCAAGGGGGGGTGGAACCAAATCCAAAGTACAAATGTCCTCATTTCAGTGGCATGAAATAAAGCTCCAAGAAAAGCCAAACTGTGTTCAATTGATCACCCTGCAACCTAGGGAGAGAGGAAGTTCTCTGTGGGTATTTCTCACCTGGCAAAGCTCCAGCAAGGTCTCAGTGGAGTCAGTTTGGGCAGCCAGCAGAAGCTGGTTTGTGGAGGAGCCAGCAGGCTGCAGTGCCCTGCAGGGTGCTGCTGTTCAAGGAGTTATCAAACCCAGAACGGAAGCTGCAGAGGCAGCTGGAATGTCTGAGCTGTAATTGTGTCCCTAATGAGCCACCCAGCCAAGATGACACAGCTGTGGGGTAGGGATCTGTCAGATCCCTGTGCACTCACTGCTTGCTACTTTGCATATTGGTGTCTGCAGGGTGTGAAATCACAGATTCATACCAGATCTGTCTGGGTTTAGCAGGGCTAGCAGAGGTCAGGAGCCCAGCCTGTGCTCCAAGGCAGCATCACTGCCAGAGCAGTCAGAGTATTGCTGCTCGGTTTTGTCACCCAGCAGACCAGAGAGGCTCAGCAGAGTTAGTTTTAATTCACAGGAAAGTGGAGTGACCCTGGAAAAACTCCTCTGGATGTGGAATTGTTCACCTGGATGAACCAAACAGCAGCGAGAAGAGTTTCCCTTGGTGTCTGATGAAGGACCAGGTGCAGTCCTCAGAAGAGCCAGTGTTCACAGTGAGGGAGGAGGCTCAGCTGCAGAGCTCAGTGCCCTCCAAATGCTAGGGCAAACCTATTAAACCCGAATCCTTCAGCTCTGAATCTCACAGAAAGCCCCAAAAAGAGCTGTGCCACACTGCAGAGCCTGCTGCTGACCAACTGCCTGGCACCTCTGTGGGCTGCTCCTGTGCACTCACACAGGTTGGTTGAGCTTGGCTGAGAAGGAGAGCCAGATACAGGCAAGGACTGAGGAGAAGGCCACATGCTGTGACATGCTGAGCACATTCAGCACCTGCTGCCCTCCAGTAACCAGCAGCAGCTCCTACAATGATTTTATCTCTTCCACTGAACAACCTCTGCATTTGCATCTATGAAACCCCTGGCCCTGGGCAAACCTACCCCTGCAGAGCTGGCTGTGAGAAGCTGGCCTGAAGATTTCCTTTCCCAGTAGCCAGTCCTGTGCAGCACAGAATCACTGAATCTCAGAACTGGTTGGGTTGGAGAAGCCCTCTGAGATCATCCAGTCCAACATCAGCCCAACCCCACCATGGCCACCAAACCATGGCCCCAGGTGCCATGGCCACAGGTTTCTTGAACACCTCCAGGGATGGGGACTCCACCACCTCCCAGGGCAGCCTCTTCCAATCCCTGACCACTCCTGCAGCAAAGAAACTTTTCCTCATCTCCAGCCTAGCCTTCCCCTGGCACAATTTCAGGCCATTTCCTCTCCTTCTATCACCTTAGACTAGGGATCTAGCCTCCTTTCAGGAAGCTGTGGAGATCAATGAGGTCTCTCCTCAGCCTCCTCTTCTCCAGACTAAACAACCCCAGGTTCCTCAGCTGCTCCTCATAAGAGCATGAAAGAGTTAAGCCAAGCCTGTCCTCAAGGGGTTTGATGTTAATCTCAGTTCCTATGGCAGTGCAGACTTTAGTTCCCCACAGTCAGGTGATGAATCACCACAAAAAGAAGATTCTGCATTTCTCTGCAAGCTCATCAACAGAAGTGACCTGAACTCAGCTCCTAAATTTCCCACAGTTTGCTGTGCTTAGCTCTGCAAAGGCACAAGATTCAGAGCTGAGCCTTTGGCCAGGCTGCAGGGAGCATTTCTAGATAAACCTGCACAGACAGCCAGGAACTCCACTGGGGATCTAAATTACTCATCCTAAGCTCAAATATCTACTTCTAACACCATGCAACACTAACAGGAACCTCACTGCTGCTCATAATGAAGGTGCTTAGCTTTTGTGGCCAAGTTGCCCACTTGCAGAAGAGGAAAAGTTGAATAAAATGAGGTTAAAAGGCCATGTGGAGCCCTGGAGCAGGCTGCCCAGAGAGGTTGTGGAGACTCCTTCTCTGGAGACTTTCAAAGCCAACCTGGATGTGTTCCTGTGTGACCTGCCCTGGAGGATCCTGCTTTAGCAGGGGAGGTTGGACTGGATGGTCCCTGGAGGTGCCTTCCAACCCCTGCCATTCTATGATTCCATGATCCATGCTAAGGTCTGACTCCATGGCATCCACCCTGCAGGTGGCTGTCAGAAGGACACTGCTGATGGTGAAGCAAACAGAGGCTGGATTCAGAGCAGGCATGGCCTGAGCGCCATCCTAATGAAGTTAGCTGGACTTGTGGCAGGCAGAACTGGGCTACTGCAGGAGGAAGAGTGTTGCAGAGGTGGGGTAAGGCATCAGTGTTATTTCCACAATGGAAGAGCAGAGGCCAGAACACTCAGCAGCTCAGTGGTGGTTTAGTCTTTGGGTGGAGTGCTTGGGGTGTGCAAGGAGAAACTCTGCAGCAGTCCTGAGACAAAGTGCTTCCTTATCTCGAGTGCTGGGCTGCTGGGGCAGAGCAGCCGAGCTCTGGCCCTGCTGCCAAAACAAAGGCACTTGGAAAAAGCCTGGAAAGCATGGGGAGGGTTGGGTGGGCAACGCTCTACAGGAAGCACAGCAGTTTTCACGTGTGCAGTGCTCTCATTTTCATGACATTTGCACACTAAAGCAAGCAAACAAACACAAGAAAAGGACCAGTAAAAGATTTGAGCACAAAATCCTTCCCCTGTGGCCCAGGTTGTGCTTCTGAGCTGCTGGAATCGATGTGAAGGTGAAGGCAGAGCAGGCTGCTGGCCTTTGTGTGTCTTCAGCTGTTGTTAGATAACCTCTTTGTCAGTGCTGTGGCTAAATTAAGGCCAATTCTAACCTGCCACATCACATATATAAGATAAAAGAAAGGAAGGAAGGAAGAAGGCCCTCACTCATCTTGCACTCATCTGTCCTTCTGCATTCAGTGCATTTGTGACTCCAGTATGGTGTTAGTACAGAATCACAGAATAGATCTGGTTGGAAGAGACCTCCAAGCTCATCCAGTCCTACCCTCCACCCAGCACTGCAGGGTCACCACTAAACCATATCCCTAGGCACCAGCTCCACACTGCTTGAACACCCCCAGGGATGGTGACTCCAGCACTGCTCTGGGCAGAGCATTCCAGTGTCTGAGAACCCTTCCAGAGCAGAAATATTTCCTGAGATCCTGAACCTTCCCTGGTGCAGCTTGAAATCATTTCCTCTGGTCCCATCCCTTGCCACCAAGGAGTAGAGGCTGTCCCCTCCTCGCTCCAACCTCCCTTCAGGGAGCTGTAAAGAGCAACGAGGTCTCTCTCAGCCTCCTCTTCCACAGCCTGAACACCTCCAGCTCCCTCAGCCCCTCCTCATAGCCCAGGTGCTCCAGGCCCTTCTCCAGCCTCCTTGCCCTCCCCTGGACACCTTCTTGGCTGCCTGGGCACTACTGGCTCATGTTTAGTCAAGCCTTAATCAACCTAGAGCTCTTCCCCCATGCTCTGTGCTGCACAAGTACAGGCGAATGGACCTCTTCCCAAAGAACTTCCTTTGTAACTCCAGTGCAAAGGCTTAGCTGTAAGATGAGTCTTGAGAAGGGTAGGGCTGTTACCTTGCAGGAGCTGGTTATTGCCCCTTGTGTGGAATTGGTGGGCTGGGAAGGAGGCTCTGCAGAATTTCCGTGTGAGCTCGGGGGCTGCGCGGACGGGAGCCGCTCACGCACAGCAAAGGAAGTCGGCTACCAGCAGGCAGAAAGAAAGGGCAGCTCCTCTCTGAGAAGAAACTTGTCCTATCTCCAAGTGTCCTAGTGCAGAATGTTTACAAAATGCTCATTAAGGGAAGGGGGATTGCGAGATAGCAACAAATCTGGTGCACAGCTTCCACTCCAGGAGATAAGAGAGGCAAGGCGACCACAGAAGAGAGCAAGCCATATCCAATTACCGAGACCTGGTTTTGGGGAGGGGGAAGGGGGAGACAGGCAGGACGGATCACAAGCCTCAAGACAAGAGCTTCCAAACTTGTCATCCCTCTGTGACACAAGCAGTGCACAACCCAGGGGATAAAACCGCCGCCGAGCCCATGCGAGAGCTAGAGCCTGTGGAGCGCGCCCGGAGGCTCCAGCAGCGCCATGGATTCTGTGGCCCTCCAGCTGTGGGCTGTCCTCTCCCTCTGGGTTCACCTTGCCGCTGGCAGTCCCATCCTCAGCTTGGAGCACTCTTCCCTGGAGGAGGACGTGCCCCTCTTCGATGAGATCCTCTCCGAGCAGGACGGTGTCGACTTCAACACCCTGCTCCAGAACATGAAAAACGACTTCTTGAAGACCTTGAACCTCTCTGACATCCCCCTGCACGAATCGGCCAGGGTGGACCCTCCAGAGTACATGCTGGAGCTCTACAACAGGTTTGCCACCGACAGGACTTCCATGCCCTCCGCAAACATCATCAGGAGCTTCAAGAACGAAGGTAAGGGCTGTGGCAGTGAGTAGAAATGAGCCTTGTGGCGGTCAGTGGCAAAGGGCTCTGCCAGGCTTCGGGCACGAAGCGCAGCAGGGCAGCAGAGGCCCTTCGGTGAGGATGGCACTGGGAACGTGCCGCTAACCCTGTGTGCTCCGGGCTGCCCCTGATCCCACCTCTTGTGCCGTTATAGCCTTGTCCTTTGCTTTCCAGGCTGTCAGGCTTGGGGGAAAGATCATAGAATCGTAGCACCAAGCCTGACTTGGGCACCTCAGCTCCCCTGGTCCCCCAGAGCGCTGTGCCTCGGCTGCAATTAGCTGATTGACTTCCCAAATGAGTGCCTTAAGCAATGTCTGATGTCAAGGCAAGAAATGCTTTGGGTGCAGTATTTTCCTGGTATGAGCTTGGCCATTTCTGCTCACAGCCTCTCACTGCTGATCCTCAGGGGGTCTGTAATGTTGTCGTCCTTTGGCACCTGCTCAGAGCCCAGCAAACTGCGAAGCAGAATTTGAGAGAACCCTTAGGTTTTACTTGGGTTAGAATCCTTCCTGTTGAAGAGAAAAAGACAGCCAACCCAATCAAACAAACAAAACACACCCCAAAAAAACCCCCCCCCCCCCAAAAAAAACCCCAACCCACCAACCAACAAAACCCAACCAAACAAAAAACCCAACCCAAACAAAAGAAGCCAACAAACCCCAACCCAAAAGGAGCTGAGGAAGCCTAAGCGTGGCTGTAGGTAGTTCCCTTGCATGTGTCTGCTTCATGTCTCTGATCTCTGAGGAGGAGGAGGTAGTGTTTCAGTGCTAAATGATCAATACTCTCTCAGTGGTTCCTGGATAAAACTGATTTTCAACCAAAGGCTCCCAAACACTGCTCACCCCACGGTGGCAAACACCAGGGCTTGGATGAGGTTTAATTACTCAGGGTCACATCCAACACTTCAAGCTGCTTCCCTCCCTCTTTGTTGGCCTTAATTAAGAAATTAATTAACCAACAGCACTCATTAAGCAACTCCTTGCTGCCTTTTCTCTAACATTTGCCATTTGAAATGCTGAATTATCCAGGAGAGGCTACGTGCAGGTCACAACAGGGTTGCCCCACAGTGAGATGTGAAGAGAGGATCCCAAAGCTATCCTCTCCTCTGTCCCTCTTGCCAGGCCCCAGCAGCATGATTGTAGTTTGAAGAGGCACCAGATCATGCTTTAAGTCTCCTACAGTGGTTCTTTTCCTCCAGTCTGGAGAAATCTATTGAGAGGCTGGTGGCAAACCCATTCCGCAGCTGCTGCTCTGCCCTCACTCCTGTCCCAGCTCATCAGCACCCATGAAGAGGTTACAGGAACACATTGTGGCTCCTCTCTTGCTTTTGTGCTGTTTGGGGGGAAGGAAATGGGATTCAGATTACAGAATCACAGAATGTTAGGGGCTGGAAAGGACCTTGAAAGATCATCCAGTCCCAACCCCCACCCTGCCAGAGCAGGGTCACCTAGAGCAGATCCCACAGGAATGCATCCAGCGGGGGTGCAATTGCCAAGGGCAGTGTGCTGAAGAACTAAACACAATGTGGTATTGGTGACTTAAATCCAAAATCATTCCACTGGCAAGCCCTCAGAGCAGGTTTGCAGCACTGGCAGTGGTGCAGACTGCCCAGCCCCAGCCACACGCAGGGTGGCTGACAGCTCTGTGCCCTTCTGTGGCTGTGACATTTAGTGCCTGGTTCATCGCTGCAGAAGGTCTGCACTGGATGGGGTAAATGTGGCTTAACCTGCTGTCATTTCAGCGTTTCTCTCACCTCCTCCAATCCAAACCAGCAAGATGTGAAGTGAGACTGCTGGTGTCCTGTCAGACAGCTTCCTGAGCTCAGGCAGGCAGAGGGTTCAGTGTTTGTTGTGAGTCCTGCAAGCCTGTCCCACCACTTCCTGCTGAAGAGCTCTTCTGATAGAGAGATTGATTACTTGTAATGATCAGGACAGTAGAAACAGGCCACAGAATGATTATTTTTGTTCACCTGCCTGATGCAAATTGGCAATGGTAGTTTCATGGCTGTCCAGGAAATCATTTGTTGTGGAAACACCACTTGCTGCCTGGCTGGAGTTACCTCTCTGCTTTAGCATCACTCTTGCAACTGGGGCTTCAATCAGTTCTTAAAACCTCAACTAAAGCTCTTCAGGGAAGCTTTCCTTTTCCTCTGGTCTCCAAATCTCCCTTCCTGACCACCCCAGGGGTGTGCTGCTAACAGCAGGTGGCATTTCACCCTATGAGCTTTCTAGCTAAAGAGCAGAGTCACATCCTGACTTGCAAACAAACCCTGCTAGCACTCACCTGGCTTCATACTCGTGGTGTGGCCTTTCCCTGCCTCCTGTTCTCCTCTGCTATATGATCCAGTGGCATTCCTCCACTCTGTAATCATTTCTATCACACTTTAGCTTATCAAGGTTTAGGAAACCCCAAAGATTACTTCCAGTTTGGAGATCGTAGCTGAGCTTGAACAGCACACAGTCTTCAGCGTGCAGCCTGCTCCCACCCTGGCGCTGGGCAGAGCATATCCAGCTCCCAGCCTCAGCAGCAGGCAGGTAGGGAAATGGAGGCAGAGTCACCTCTTGGCTCTTATGAACAGACAAAAGAGCAAAATAGAAAGAGAAAGCCAAAAGCAGGTGCTTCAAAACCTCCAAGCTGAAAGGAAGCAGGACAAGTCCTGTGCTAGAGTCAGCTGCTTGCTTGAATGTGCTGCTGGAGCATGGGCAAATCTTGCAGTTTTCTCAGTGCCATTTCTCTCCAAACACACCAAAATTGGAGGATCCAGGGATGAGGGCAGCAACAGGTTGCAAATAGGTCACCTTTGCAGAACTGTGCCCCGTGTCCCAAGCTGTCTCTGAGTTAGGAGCAGCCAGCAGAGCCCCCAGCGATCGCCTGGGCAGTGCAGGCTGCCTGTGTATAAACAAAGAGTGCAGACAGGAGAGACAGCCTGGCTGACAGGCAGATATTGTGTCCTTAGGTGCTTTATTAGCTAAAGCTGCCAAAAGTGGCTGAGCACAGCTGGCTGGCTGCTCACTTGAAGCCCATTGAGCCTGTGGCAGGATTTCTGTTGGCTGGTGACCCACATGAGATGTTCACCACCAGCCCTTCCCAACCAGGAGCCTTTGCATCTTGCAGAGCAACCTTTCCTCCCTTAGTGCTTTGTCCTTTCACTTTCTGAGGCATGTTCCAGGAGAAGGAAACACTTCTGACACAGAAAGGCCAAGCAGCCAGAGCTCCAGCCTGCTGGCCTCACATGTGCAGCTTATGTCACCCTGTCATGGTCACTCCAGGGCCACATCCTTCTTCCCTCCCTCTCCCATGACCAGGAGTGTTTTCCTTCATTTATGAAATAGTTGCTGTGCAGCAACCTCGAAGTGATTTAAGTTTCAGGCTTAGGCAGCACATTTTCAATATGGAACCTTTCCAGGTGACAAGGAAGGCCCTGGAAGGAATGGGGATAGAAGGAGAATGCATAACTGCAGGTTTATGGTCTTCAGCACATCTGGGATCCTGCTGTCCTTAGGCTTCCAAATTGTCCTCTTTCCCAAGTAGGGTTTGGGGACATGATGAAAAAAACCCTCCCCTGGAACCATCTGACCGAAACCAAGCACCTCAGGGTCAAGGCTCTGAGCAACCTGCTCTAGTGGAGGATGTCCCTGCTGACTGCAGGGGGGTTGGACTGGATGAGCTTTGGAGGTCCCTTCCAACCCAAACCACTCTGTGTCAGTAGATGTGTTGCTGAATGCATTGACTGACCCTTCTGAAATGTTTGGTCTTTATCCTCCCCAGACTTGGCTTCCCACCCTGTTGGTGTCACAGGAATTCGGAGATACCCTCTTCTCTTCAATGTTTCCATCCCTCACCACGAAGAAATCATCATGGCCGAGCTAAGGCTCTACACCTTGGTGGAGCAGGACCAGATGCTCTACCACGGGCTGGACCGGAAGGTCACCATCTTTGAAGTGCTGGAAACCGAGCCTGTGGGGGTAGGGGAAGAGAGGAAAATAATGCCCCTGGCATCCAGGCACATCTACGGCACGAGCAGCGAGTGGGAGACCTTCGAGGTGACCGAAGCCATCCGGCGCTGGCGGAGGGCAGGGCTGACCACGCACCGGCTGGAAGTGCACATCGAGAGCAGGGAAGGGGAGGAGCAGCCCGGGGAGGGGAAGCTGGATATCGACATCAACTCGGAGGCCAAGCACGTGCCCCTGCTGATCGTGTTCTCCGACGACCAGAGCAACGACAGGAAGGAGGAGAAGCAGGAGCTGAACGAAATGATAGACCACGAGCAGCTGCTGGACTTGGAGAACCTGGAGGTTGGGAACTTCCACGGGCAGCCGGGGGAGGAGGCGCTGCTGCAGATGCGCTCCAACATCATCTACGACTCCACCGCCCGCATCCGCAGGAACGCCAAAGGCAACTACTGCAAGAAGACTCCGCTCTACATCGACTTCAAGGAGATCGGCTGGGACTCCTGGATCATCGCCCCGGCGGGCTACGAAGCCTACGAGTGCCACGGGGTGTGCGCCTACCCCCTCACCGAGCACGTCACGCCCACCAAGCACGCCATCGTCCAGACTTTGGTTCACCTGAAGAACCCCCAGAAAGCCTCCAAGGCCTGCTGCGTGCCCACCAAGCTCGACCCCATCTCCATCCTCTACTTAGACGCGGGGGTGGTCACCTACAAGTTCAAGTACGAGGGCATGGTGGTGTCAGAGTGCGGCTGCAGATAGTAGGGGGGAAGGGCACGCGCGGGGGGAGCGCACGGGGTTGGGGTGGAGGGGGGGGGAGGGGGGAGGGGAGTATTTAATGATCCAGTTTGTAAATTTGTACATTTGGGGTTTCCTATTTAATGAGGTTATTTAATGAGGCATGTACAGATGTTGTATGTTTCCTGCTGTGGGGCATGGGCAAGTCATGCAGAGTCACAGAAGGACAGAATGGGAGGGGTTGGAAGGGACCACCCAGAGATCACCCTGTCCAACCCCCCCACACACACACACCCTCTGCCCCCTGCCAGAGCAGGGCCACCCAGGGCAGGTCACACAGGAACACATCCAGGTGGGTCCTGAAAGTCTCCAGTGAAAGAAACTCCCCAGCTTCACTGGGCAGCTTGCTCCAGGGCTCCAGCAGCCTCACACCAAACAAGTTTCTCCTCATGCTGAAGTGGAACCTCCCGGGTTCCAGCTGGTACCTGCTGTTCCTTGTCCTATCACTGGGCACCACTGAAAAGATCCTGGCACCTTCATCCTGACACCCACCCCTCAGATATTTATAGACACTGATAAGGCCCCCTCTCAGCCTTCTCTTCTCCAGACTAAACAGCCCCAGGGCTCTCAGCCTTTCTTCATAGAAGATATGTTCCAGTCCCTTCATCATCCTCCTAGCCTCCACTGGACTCTCTCCAGGAGATCCCTGTCCCTCTTGAACTGGGGAGCCCAGAACTGGACACTGTGTGTGTTTTGTTCCAGTGCTTGCTTCTTGATGCTCTTTGCTGGCCAAATCATGCCCAAGCCTCTCTTGTTTCCTACCAGGGCACAGAGCAGATCATTGGATTGTTGGAGGAGGCTTTTTTTTGGGCCAAAGGGGCACACTCAAATTCCCAGAAATAAAGGCATCTTTCTGTACTTTATAAATGGTTCTTGGCACCTCTAGGGATTTCCAGAGCTGCTGAAGCTTGGTGAGCTATGGGCAAAGCACACTTAGGCTGTTCAGTTTCCTGTAAGATCTCCACAAAGATCTCTACATGCTCAGAGTTAGTTTGTTAATCCATCCCTGCAGATCTCAAGTCCCAATAATCCTCGAGCTCCTGACCCACTGAGGTGCTAGAATTTGTCCTTAATCCTTTCTTTAGTCTTTCCCTGTCTCAGCTGGAGGCAACTGGCAGGGGTGGTTCGGCATCTGGAGCAGAAGGGAGCCGTTCCCTTTCCCATCTTTCTTTGTGAAAGCAATGGGCCCAGGAGCAGTGCCAGGCATCCCCCCTGGGCATGCTTAGGGCAGGAGCGCCCTGTGTAAGGCAGGGCTGGCATAGCCCTGTGCTGACACTCAAGGGACAGAGCTTTAGGTGGCAGAAATAAGTGCAGCAAATCTGCTGAAGCCTTGAAGCTGTACCAGTTAGTAGCAGCTGAGGAGCCGGTCCCCTGCCCTACCCTACAGCCCCACAGCCCAGTTTAAACGGCCAAGCAGCAGCCTTGTGCTCGGTCCGCCCAGAGCTGGACTCGGTGCCGGCTGGAGGGAGGCTCTCCCCTGGAGGGCTGAGCTGAAGTTGTCAATTCATGAAGACCCTGGCCCCCTCCTCCCCGTTTCAACAGCAGAGGAGGGAGTCACATGCCGTGTTCCTGCCACTCTGCTGCACCAAAGGGTGGTGATAAGGAGGTGTTGGAGCCGAGAACCAACGGCCCCAGGGCTTTATTTATACTAAGCTGCAAATTTGTCAGATTCTTGGGAAAGTGCAAGTGACGGCGCCGGCTCCAGCCCCTCCCAGAGCCCGCAGTGCCGGCCCGGGGGCTGCTGTTCGCTTTTAAGGGAAAGTTATCTTCCCTGGAAGTGATAAAAGGGTCTTTGGAAGGATCACCCTGGCACTTCACGGGGCATGAACACGACAGACTTTGACCGTGCACCAGCTAGAAGCAGCCTCACCTGGGTTTTTCACACACACTCTTTCTGTGCTCCCCATAATTTATTGACCTATTTATTGACTGCCTGCCTTTGTAATATAATGTAGAATACAGAATGGTTTATTTTTGTGCTTGTTGTGTGTAACCCACTGGGATAAAACCTTGTCACCCATCCTGGCTGAGGTGGAATCTCTCTGTTGCGTGGTGCTGCGCAGGGATCTGGGGGTTGCTGGCTCGTTTGTTCTCCCCTAAGTAAATGCTGTGTCTGGGTTTCCTCCCTTGCTGGCAGAGCCCTTCCCTCCCTGCAGGGACTCTGTCATAGAATCCTAAAATGGCTCAGGTTGGAAGGGAGCTCAGAGATCATCTACTCCAACCCCTCTGCCATGGGCAGGGACATCTCTCACCTAGACTCAGCTGCTCAAGGCCACATCCAACCTGGCCTTGAACATCCCCCAGCCAGGAGGCAGCCACAGCCTCCCTGGACAGCCTGTTCCAGACTCTCACCACCCTCACAATGCAGAACTTCTTCCTGAGCTCCAGACTAACCCTTCTCTCCCTCAGCTTCAAACCATTCCCCCTTGGCCATACACACCCTTGTGAAAAGCCCTTCCCCATCAATCCTGTAGCTCCCTTCAGATGTTGCAAGGCAGCTCTAAGCTGAACACCCCCAGCTCCCTCAGCCTGTCCTCAGAGCAGAGCTGCTCCAGCCCTTGGATGGTCTTTGTGGCCTCCTCTGGACTCACTCCAACAGTTTCATGTCCTGCTGATGAGCCAAACGCCAGCGGTGCTCTGGAGCACGAAGGGGCTCGTCCAGTGCAGCAGCTGCCTTGCAGGGCTCTCCTTGCTCTGGGTGCCCTTTGTGCAGTTTGCTGTAGAGCCCTGCAGCCTCCACTCGTGTTTGCGTGCAGTGGACTGCCCTGTGGGGCTGAATCTCTGCCTGCCTGCTCTCACCCTGTGAGTGCCTGGCACTCGGAGCCCTTCCCCTGAGCCACTCTGCAATCTTCCCCTGGGTCAGCGGCACACGAGCAGGGTGGGCGGGAGCTGATCTCTCACTCCGCTGACATGAGCTGCGGCAGCCAACGGCTGAAGTGTGACCACACGGGGACCTTTCAAACCCATCCACCACCATTCTGAAGCCATTTGCCAAGACAAACCATTCACCTTGTCAGGAGTGATAATCCAGCACGAGGGAGATAATCCAACATTGGCTTTTATCGTCCCTTTTCCGCAGCCCTGCCCGTGGCGGTGATCTGTGTGCCAGCCCCTCTGAACAGCCCGGGCCAGGAGCTGTGCCTCCAAAATAACAGCAAAAAAACCCCCACAGACCGCTGGAGCCACCCAGCACCACTGTTCCAGTGGTCACCTAGCAGTGCAGAGGAGCTGCCTTTGCTGAACACCTCCGGGGATGGGGACTCCACCACCTCCCTGGGCAGCACATCCCAGTGGCCAATTACTCTTTCTGGGAAGAACTTTCTCCTCCCCTCCAGCCTGAATTTCCCCTGGCACAGCTTGAGACTGTGTCCTCTTGTTCTGGTGCTGGGTGCCTGGGAGAAGAGACCAACCCACAACTCGCTCCAACCTCCCTTCAGGGAGTTGTAGACAGCAAGAAGGTCTCCCCTGAGCCTCCTCTTCTCCAGGCTAAGCAACCCCAGCTCCCTCAGCTTCTCCTCACAGGGCTGTGCTCCAGACCCCTCCCCAGCCTCCTTGCCCTTCTCTGGACACCTTCAAGTCTCTCAATGTCCTTCTTGAACTGAGGAGCCCAGAACTGGACACAGGACTCAAGGTGTGGCCTCAGCAGTGCTGAGCACAGGGCAGAATGACCTCCCTGCTCCTCCTGTACAGAAGATGTACAATATAGATATGCATTCACAAATCATAAACAACACAGAAACTCCTCAGACCTCCCTAGATGGATCCAGGGGACCTGTTCACTTCCTCCCCCACTCCCTTCCTCCTTCCCCTGACCTCACACAGCAGTCAAAACAGAGTTACCCCTGGCTAGGCCACAGAAGAGAGAGAGGAAAGTTGCAAGCAGAAGTGGCAGAAGAAGAAAAGAGAGATGAAGAAGTCTTTCTGCCTCTGCTCTATGTTGCCATTAGCAATCCAATGAGTTCTATAGACTTTAGCATCATTTTCCTTTTGCATCCAATGGTAATTTATTTGGCTTTCAGCCTTTGCAGTCAAGGACTAGGCTAAAGTACCCCCTTCAAACTGTAGCAGGGCTTCAGGCAGGGTTTATGGTGGCAAAGCAGCCAGCAGGATGGCTGAGCCCTGGGGAGGCCACAGCTTGAAGGCTGGATTCAGTTTTGGGCTCCTCACTGCAAGAAGGACATTGAGGGCTGGAGCAGGGCCAGAGAAGGGCAATAAAGCTTTGGAAGGGTTTGCAGAGCAGGGCTGGGGAGGAGCAGCTGAGGGAGCTGGGGTTGTGCAGTTTGGAGGAGGCTGAGGGGAGACCTCATTGCTCTCTACAGCTTCCTGAAAGGAGGCTGGAGCCAGGTGGGGCTTGGGCTCTGCTTCCTAGCCTCAGGTGATAGAACAAGAGAAAATGTCCTGAAATTGTGCCAGGGGAGGTTTGGGTTGGAGATGAGGAAAAATTCCTTTGCTTCAAGAGTGGTCAGGGATTGGCAGAGCCTGCCCAAGGAGGTGGTGGAGTCCCCATGCCTGGAGGTGTTCCAGAAAAACTGTGGCCATGGCACTTGGGACCACGGTTTAGTGGCCATGGTGGAGCTGGGTTGCTGGTTGGACTGGCTGATCCCAGAGGCTTCTCCAACCCAAACCATTCTCTGGTTCTATGGTAATTGAATATCTGTGAGGCAGTGTAAGCAGATGTGGAGCCCCCCTTTGCTGGATGCTGCACCACAAATGGCCAGGACAGGCTGAGGGGGTGGGGGCAGAAGCAAATGATAGGGAGAGAGGAAGTGCCTGGAAAACATCAGCGAGGGAGCTGAGGGGAAGAGCTTTGGTCTTCGACTGCTCCTCTTAAATCAACACACACCATGCTTCCTGAAGAGCATGAACTCCAAGACATCTCACTCCTTTCTTGGCACTGGAAGGAGTGGTGGCAGCTGTGTCTGCTGCACAAACACTCAGCACCAGAGCAGCTTTCACAAAGCTATTGGGAAGCTGAGGTTCTCCTAAGTGCTTCATCTCTGAGCTCTCTGCACGGGGACTAGAACTCCTCCAATCTATTTCTCCCCAAAGCTTTCTGTATCTGTCCTGGGAGTGACCCCTGGAGTCTGCAGTGCCAGGTGTAGCTGACTGAAGATTCCTGACCTGAACACCCTGGAGGTGTTCAATGTGTGGCCGTGGCACCTGGGGACGTGTTTGCATGGCCATGGTGGCCTTAGGTGGACTTGATGAGCCTGGAGGTCTTTGCCAGCCCAAAATGAATCAATGATTCACTGCTGCTCTCATTTGGAGGTGCCCAAATGTCAGTCGGGGGAGGGCAGGGGGGAATTATTCCTGACTGTTGTGGACACAGAGCTCTTTCCAAAGCCATGGGATTTAGCTAGAGCTCTGTCTCCACAATATTCAGCTAAGGCTTGAGCATCATCCTCCCCAGCACTGAAGTCACTTAGGAAAAATCATCTCCCAAAGCAGCAGCCAAAACCTGAGCTCAGCTTCTCCCAAGCTCCAGCTGCTGCACTGCCCTTTTAGAGGTGGAGTCACTGGGAGTGTTTAGGAGGAGACTTGATGGGGTGCTTGGTGCCATGGGTTAGCTGATTAGATGGTGTTGGATGATAGGTTGGACTTGATGATCATGAAGGTCTCTTCCAACCTGGTCTATTCTATTCTATTCTGTTCCATTCCATTCCATTCTATTCCATTCCATTCCATTCTGTTCTATTCTATTCTATTCTCTACTCCACACAGGGACAGCTCTCAACCAGACTCAGCTGCTCAAGGCCTCATCCAACCTGGTCTTCAACACCCCCAGGCAGGAGGCAGCCACAGCCTCCCTGGGCAGCCTGTGCCAGGCTCTCACCACCCTCACACTGAAGAACTCCTTCCTCAGCTCCACTCTAACCCTGCTCTGCCTCAGCTTCAAACCATTCCCCCTTGGCCTGGCTCTAGACCCCCTCAGCAAAAGTCCCTCTGCAGCCTTCCTGCAGGATCCCTTCAGGTGTTGGAAGGCAGCTGTGAAGCAAAGCAGAACCTTCATCAGTCTAAGAATATCAAAGGATCCTGCAGTGCTGAACAGTTCCTGGGCAGCTTGATGCCAGGCACAGCTACAGCGCAGCAGGAGAGAGGTTGTGTGGAGTCTTTGCTGCAAAGCACACTGAGCCAACACATCCCCCCCCCCCCCCCCCCCCCCCCCCTTTTTTTTGTTTAAGAATTAAAACCCAAACCAAACCAAAGCCAAGAGGGGAAGATTTCCTGACACTTGAACATCTGCCTCCAGCGTTTGAAAAACTACAGCCCAGTGTTAATTTAAACTTCCTTATAACCCAAGTGCAACATTTGGAGTGCAAAGGGCTGTTAATAGGATGGGAACCAGGGCGGTGCTGCTTTCCTTACTATATTGGGAAACAAAGCCAGGACTAAAGTAGCCTGAGATAGAGCTTTTGTTTACACTGCTGACCCATCTGTCTTCATTAATGCTCTATTTACAGGAAAAGTTTAAAAAGAAAGGAGGGGAGAGGAAAAAAAAGCAAAGCAGCCTCTGCTCCCCTCTTCAATTGCAGCAGCAAGGACTCGGGGCTGAGAGGGTCCTTTGCCCTCGCCTAAAAATGGAAATCCTTATCAGCACCCCGTGGAAGAAGGGGTTTATTACATGGAGAGGATGATCGTTCAGCGTTAGTGCTGGGACTCAGCAGTTTGGCCACAGCTGTGAAGCTCCAGCACAGGCAGCGCTGGGAGCAGCCAGGGAGCTGCCTGCGTGCCAGGAAGCAGCAACCAGCCACGAAATGGGACCCGTGGCTTACCCCAAAGGCCTGCCCTGAAGTCTGAAGGGGGGGTCCCATCACTCCCTCCTGTAGTGATGGGGGTTCCTGGCTGTGAAAAGGGACACATCTGAGGCCAAGCCTTCAGTCATACAATCATAAAATCACTAAGGCCAGAAAAGCCCTGCGAGAGTCCAACCCTAAGCCAACTGCCATGACCACTAAAGCATACCCTGAGGCACCACAGCTACAGTTCTGGGCCCCTCAATTTAAGGACATTGAGACTCTTGAATGTGTCCAGAGAAGGGCAACAAGGCTGGGGAGGGGTCTGGAGCACAGCCCTGTGAGGGAGAGGATGAGGGAGCTGGGGTTCCTTAGTCGTAGACAGCAATAAGATCTCCTCTGAGCCTCCTCTTCTCCAGGCTGAGCAACCCCAGCTCCCTCAGCCTCTCCTCACAGGGCTGTGCTCCAAACCCCTCACCAGCTTTGTTGCCCTTTGTTGCTAGCATCTGCTGCTAGCTCTGGCTGCTCAGCATCTCCTCTCACTCTCCTTCCCCCTGCCTTGCTCTCCTTCACCCCTCTGTCACTCTCCATCTGCTTTCACACAGGCAGGACACACTTTGGGTCAGGGCACATCTCTGCACAGCATCCCCTGGGGCAGCAGGACATGAGGAGCAGCCTGCTGGGGAAAAGCAAAGCTGCTGAGGGCAGCAGCAGGAGCAGAGAGCAGCTGCTAGAATGACTGCTTCTTGTCCCAGCCAAAAGAAGAACATCCACCTTCTGCTGCCCTTGCCAGGAAGATGCACAGTGGGAGGAGGTCCTGTGCTCCCTGCCAAGGCCTTGGCAGCACCTCCTGCACACTTGCTTTCAGATGTGTGCTTGCAAATGCCAAGTTACTCTCCTGCCTCTTGAGGAGTCACTTCAGATGTCAGTAAGAGCAGGATTTGAGCTGGTGATTAGCTGTGAAAATTTCTGCTTTCAAGCCCCTCTCACCTCACAGCACTGCTGGCAGCACTGCCTGGGCTATGGCTAGGGCTAGGGCTAGGGCTAGGGCTAGGGCTAGGGCTGCATCCTTCCTGCTCAGAGCAGATAATGCCAGAAAACAAAGAAGAGTTTTGTTAACTGCAACAGACCCACCCCAGGGGAAAGGAATGGAATGGAATAGAATGGAATGGAATGGAATAGAGTGGAATGGAATGGAATAGAATGGAATGGAATGGAATAGAATGGAATAGAATAGAATTAACCAGGTTGGAAAAGACCTTCATGATCATCCAGTTCAACCTATCATCCAACACCATCTAATCAGCTAAACCATGGCACCAAGTGCCACATCAAGTCTCCTCCTAAACACCTCCAGGGATGGTGACTCCACCACCTCCCTGGGCAGCACATTCCAATAGCCAATCTCTCTTTCTGAGAAGGACTTTCTCCTCACCTCCAGCCTAAACCTCCCCTGGCACAGCTTGAGACTGTGTCCTCTTGTTCTGCTGCTGGGTGCTTGAGAGAAGACACCAACCCTCACCTGGCTACAACCTCCCTTCAGGGAGTTGGAGAGAGCAAGAAGGTCTCCCCTGAGCCTCCTCTTCTCCAGGCTAAGCAACCCCAGCTCCCTCAGCCTCTCCTCACAGGGCTGTGCTCCAGACCCCTCCCCAACCTTGGTGCTCCAGACCCCTCCCCAGCCTGTCTCCAGGCTAAGGACAGGGCCAAGGAAGCCAAGATTCTGTGTCCCATCGTGCCTGGGCAGCTGCAGCAGCACGAATTCACCAGGAGCACAGCTGTGTCCCACAGGAGCTGCTGCCTGTGGCCCCTGCAGTGGCTTGGGGACGAGGGGATGCTCACTGCAGCTCCAGAGCTCCCCACACAAAGTCCTCCAGCTCCGTGCTGCTGAGGCTCTCCAGGCTGGGAGCTTCAGCTGGTGCTGAAAAGCTAACGTGTCAAGTTAAGTGAGAAGGTTTAAATACAGGGTGGTCTCTGGAATCAAGTACAGTAGCTAACTAGCAACAGCAGCTAAACAACAGCCCAGCCTGCCCCAGCTCTCAGGTTTATGTTGGCTTTGCTGTAGCAACTCCTTATCTCCCAGGAGATTAGAGCATTTTAGATCAGTTGTTGTGAGATTGGGTGGAATCCATTTCCTGAGCTGTCACCACTGCCTAATCAGCCAGAGGCAAAATGCAAAGCTCTGGGGGAGTGGGAAAGCAAAACCTGTGATCCTGCAACGCTGGACCTGCTCTCTCTCTGGTGTTATCCTTAGCAGCTTTAAGGTGCCCTGCTCAGGACGCTGGCACAGCCTGGAACACAAGGAGCTGAGCCTTCAGCACAGCAAATCTCTCCCTGTAGGAAGAATTGGGCTGTGCACCACTTCTACAAGCACTGGTAGCTGGTAGTGGCTCCTGCTTGCTGTGCTTGCTCTTCACAGCTCTGCACTGAGCCCCAGCCTGAACTCCCCCCATGGGTTACAATGAGAGTGGGGTCCCAGGGGAAAGAGATCCACACAGTTAGGAGACTTGAGGGCTGGTGCAGGTGTAGGAAGAGTTTAAGCTGATCTAGTTGAGGATGCCCCTGATTAGTGAAGAGGGGGTTGGACTGCATGGCCTTGGAGGTCCCTTCCAACCCAGACCATGCTATGATTCCAAGTGATTTGGGTTTGGCTTGCAGTGGTTGGTTGTTGCTGAGACAGACATCACTTGCAGCTCTGAAGACATTCTTGCAGGGAGAGCAAGTTGCCTTCAGCCACACTTCTTTCCTTGCTGAGCTCCCTCCTTCTGCCTTGGGATTTCTCCAGCCCATATCACTCCATGTCCATGAGAAGCTCGACAGCAGCCAGCAGGGAGCACTTGCAGCCCAGAGAGCCAAGCAGAGCCTGGGCTGCAGCAAGAGAAGTGTGGCCAGCAGGGCCAGGGAGGGGATTCTCCCCTCTGGTGAGACCTCACCTGGAGCACTGCATCCAGTTCTGGAGCCTCTGTTCCAGGAAGGATCTGGAGGTGCTGGAAGGTGTCCAGAGAAGGGCCACAAGGATGAGCAGAGGGCTGGAGCTGCTCTGCTATGAGCACAGACTGAGGGAGTTGTGGTTGTTCAGTCTGGAGAAGAGAAGGCTCTGAGGAGACCTAATTGTGGCTTTCCAGTATCTGCAGGGGGCTCCAAGAAAGCTGGGGAGGGACTTTGGAGGGTGTCAGAGAGGGATAGGACTGGGTGGGATGGAGCAAAACTGGAAGTGGAGAGATTGAGATTGGATGTGAGGAAGAAGTTCTTCCCCAGGAGGGTGGTGAGAGCCTGGCACAGGTTGCCCGAGGAGGTGGTGGAAGCCTCATCCCTGGAGGTTTTGAAGGCCAGGCTGGATGTGGCTGTGAGCAACCTGCTGTGGTGTGAGGTGTCCCTGGCCATGGCAGGGGGGGTTGGAAGTGGCTGAGCCTTGAGGTCCCTTCCAGCCCTGACAATTCTATGCTCTTCTGCACTCATCTGCCAGCTGACAACTCACCCCAGCTGCAAGTGTGGCCAACAAGACTGCTGGCATGTTTTGTGCTTCTTCTGTCCACCCTAATTAGTGCCTTGGAGATAAGCAGCATGCCCTGAGCAGCGAGCTCACGGCAGAGGGAGCAGGCAGTGCTTCGCAGCCCTTCCCGGCGCAGCTGCCACACAGCTCCTGCCTGACACTGCTCAGGGCACCGAATGCGACTAATGAGCTCCAGGACAGGAAAACCATTTAGGCAGGGGCCTCAGTGAGCTCCCCAGAGCTGCATTAACCCCTGCACTTACTGCAAGAGAAAGGAAGAATTCCTGAGAGAGGAATTCCGAGCATGAGCCAGCAGTGTGCCCAGGTGGCCAAGAAGGCCAAGGGCATCCTGGCCTGCATCAGGAACAGTGTGGCCAGCAGGAGCAGGGAAGTCATCCTGCCCTGTGCTCAGCACTGGTCAGGCCACACCTTGAGTACTGTGCTAAGAAAGATATTGAGATGCTGGAAGGTGTCCAGTGCAGGGCAAGGAGGCTGGGGAGGGGTCTGGAGCACAGCCCTGTGAGGAGAGGCTGAGGGAGCTGGGGTTGCTTAGCCTGGAGAAGAGGAGGCTCAGGGGAGACCTCATTGCTCTCTCCAACTCCCTGAAGGGAGGTTGTAGCCAGGTGGGGGTTGGTCTCTTCTCTCAAGCAACCAGCACCAGAACAAGAGGACACAGTCTCAGGCTGCACCAGGGGAGGTTTAGGCTGGAGGTGAGGAGAAAGTTCTTCACTGAGAGTCCTTAGCCATTGGGATGTGCTGCCCAGGGAGGTGGTGGAGTCCCCATCCCTGGAGGTGTTCAAGAGGGGCTTGGACTTAGCACTTGGTGCCATGGTCTAGTCATGAGGTCTGTGGTGCCAGGTTGGACTGGATGATCTTTGAGGCCTCTTCCCACCTCGGTGATTCTGTGAGCTGAGCCTTCCACCAGTGCCCTGCAGCTGCAAACCACGCTAAGGCTCCGGCTCCACCTTGTTGTGGTGAGCTGCTGGAGAGCTTTGCTGGTGCTCTTGCATGGCTTTTCTCAACTGCCTTACAAAGTGGAAGGCAGGCTCTGGCACCATTTTATTTATAAATAAAGTGTCCTGCCTGCCACTATCAGCCAGGCTATGCTGCAGTCAGCAGCAGCAGAGTGGCTGACAGCAATTTAATCTGCTGCTGCTTTTCCGTACCTGCTTGTGCTACACTTGACCCCAAGCCAATGCCCTGCCACTGCCAGCTAGGGGAAAGAGCCAGTCTTTAGGGAGCTAATGAGGTCCCAGCCATGGGTCCTGGCTCTTCTGCAAGCTGAAAATGTGTTTTGTCCCCATCCCAGGCTTCTTGACATGGGGCAGGAGGGAGGTGGTGAGGGAATAGGATGTTCCCCATCCCAGGCTTCTTGACATGGGGTAGGAGGGAGGTGGTGAGGGAATAGGATGTTCCCCATCCAGGCTTCTTGACATGGGGTAGGAGGGAGGTGGTGAGGGAATAGGATGTTCCCCATCCAGGCTTCTTGACACAGGGTAGGAGGGAGGTGGTGAGGGAATAGGATGTTCCCCATCCCAGGGTGTGATAGTTGCCCAGTTTCCAGTGGGCATTTGACCTTTCACTGGGTGTTTTCCAGTGGACATTTGCCCTTGGTGCTGCCTGTAGCTGTTGTGCTGGGAGCAACTGTCCTTGGGGGGCTTGGCTGAGCTCCTGCCTCCCTTTGGGCTGGCATTTCCATCAAGCTCAGGGCTTAGAACGAGCCCTGGATTTTTAGTGGCATCAGAAATGGGGAGAAAGCTCAGGCAGCATCAGCAAATCCAGCCTCTGGGCCTCAGGAAGGGAACCACAGAGTAAATCATAGAGCAGAGGATGTTAGGGGTTGGAAAGTACCTGGAGAGATCATCAAGCCAGAGCAGGAGCAGAGAATCCAGCACAGGGCACACAGGAACACTTCCAGACAGGGTTGGGAAGGCTCCAGAGAAGGAGACTCCACAACCCCTCTGGGCAGCCTGCTCCAGGGCTCTGGGAGCCTCAAAGTGCAGAAGTTCCTCCTTGAGGTGGAGTGCTGTGGAGTTTAGATCCAGGCCACTGGAAAGATTCAAAGCCTGGGGAATTGTGAGGATCTCCTCCAGAGCATGCAGAGCACAGGGGCAGCCTGCAGCCTGTGCTGGCCCTTCCCAGGGGCTGGGGAGGGAAAGAAGGCAAAGGCAAATTTCCCTCTCACATGGTCAGAGAGCAGGTGCCAAGCTCCTCAGCTCTGCACTAAGTGGTCAAATCCTGGCCCCTGCCTCGCTGCCTGGTTTCAAAACTGGTTTGTAAATAGCTCCCTGGGGTGCAGCAAGCAGCGTTTGGGGCAGCTGAGGAGGCTGGAGGAGGCTGCCCCTGCTCCCAGCTGCTGTTATCAGGACATTGTGTCAAGAGAGACCAAATCTCCCAGCCTGTTGTTATGTGATAAAGCAAACCCTCACAGGGCACAGCAGTGGCTGCTGGCGGTGCTGGGAGCCTCCTTCCCTCTGCTGCCAGGGCTCACTGGGGCTGGCTGGGCAGGGGAGACCTTCTGGGCAGGGAGAGGTGTGAGAAGTGTGAAGGGCTTCTTGTGAAGCTGCCTTACATGGTAGGCTCAAGGAGCAAACAGGATGTTTCCTTCACACTGAGCTCTCTGCTTGTGGGGTGGCTCAGCTTGGTGAATCCATGGATCCCAGCGTGCTGGGGGTGGGAAGAGAGCTCTGGAGCTCACCCAGTCCAAGCCCTCCCTGCTCCAGCAGGGCACCCACAGCACCCTGCCCAGCAGCACAATGCCCAGGGGTGGGGTGGAAGCTCTCCACACCAGGAGACTCCACAACCTCTCTGGGCAGCCTGCTCCAGCCCTCCAGCCCCCTCACACCAAACAACTTTCTCCTCCTCTTTAGGTGGCACCTCCTGGGTGCCAGTTTGTGCCCCTTGCCCCTTGGCCTGTCCCTGGGCACCACTGAGCAGTCTGTCCCCAGCCTCTTGCCCCCCTCCCAGCTCCTTTAGCTCTTGCTGAGCATTGCTCAGCTCCCCTCTGGGGCTGCTCTTCTCCAGTTTACTCTCTAGCACTTCCCTGTCTCTCTTGAACTGGGGAGCCCAGAACTGGACCCAGGACCCCAAACGTGGCCTCACCAGGGAAGAGTAGAAGGAGAACAAAACCCCTTGCCCTGCCACATTCTTCTTCATGCCCCCCAGGACACCACTGAGGCCTTCTTGGCCACCAGGGCACATTGCTGGCTCCTGGGCACCTTCTTGACCCCCAGCACTCCCAGCTCCTTCTCTGTGGAGCTGCTTCCCGGCAGGTTCCCCCTCTCCTGTCCTGCTGCAGGAGGTTGTTCCTCCCCAGGGGCAGGACCTCACCACCCTCACCACATCCAACAAGGCCAAGTGTTGACTCTCTGACATTTGCTGAAGGCTGAGCACACCCTGCAGCCTGGCAGTGGAAGCAGCACCGAGGGCTGGGCTCAGCCCCACAGCCTTACCGTGATGAAAACCCCACCCCAAGGACCTCTTCCTCTCACCTGCCTGCTGCATTCAGCTGAAGTTCTAAGCTTTCCTCTTCCAGGCATCAAGTCCCCAGTTAACTGCTGAGCACTTCTGTGCATGGGAGTTACCTGCTGAGATCCCCCTGTGAAGGGAAGCAGCTGGGAGGGTGAGCTGGTCTTGGTGGGGAGCTGTTGGATGGATGAATTATCCATGGGGGAAGCTCTCAGAGGTGGCCCCCACGTGCAGCACTCACCAGGGAACCACTCAGGGCAGTTATCTGCTTGAGTGACTCAGAATTCCTCAACTTGCAGCCAGTGGCAGCCTGGGCTGCAGCCACGGCAGCCTGGCCAGCAGGGCGAGCGTGGGGACTCTGCCCCTTGGCTCTGCTCTGCTCAGACCTCACCTGGAGCGCTGCTTCCAGGTCTGGAGCCTGGACCTGATGGAGCTGGTCCAGAGGAAGGCCACAAAAATGATCAGGGGTTTGGAGCACTCCTGCTCCAGGACAGGCTGAGGGAGCTGGGGGTGTTCAGCCTGGAGAAGAGACGGGAGACCTAATAACAACCTTCCAGTACCTGAAGGGGGCTCCAGGAAGGCTGCATTGGGACTGTTCCCAAAGGCCTGCAGTGCCAGGACCAGGGGCAATGGCTTCACACTAGAGCAGAGAAGATTTAGATTGGATGTGAGGAAGAAGTTCTGCACCATGAAGCTGCTGGAACACTGCAACAGGTTGCCCAGGGAGGTGGCTGGGTCCTCAGCCCTGGAGATATTCAAGGTGAGGCTCCACAGGGCTCTGAGCAACCTGATCTAGTGGAGGATGTCCCTGCTGAGTGCAGAGGGGTTGGACTGGATGAGCTTTGGAGGTCCCTTCCAATCCAAACCATTCTGTGACTCTGTGCTGCAATAGATGAGGATCTTCTCCACAGCACTGCTTCCCCAGACAGCTCCTGTCCCTGCTACCCTGCCTGCTTCCTCCTGCCCCTGCTACCCTGCCTGCTTCCTCCTGCCCCTGCTACCCTGCCTGCTTCCTCCTGCCCCTGCTACCCTGCCTGCTTCCTCCTGTCCCTTCTACCCTGCCTGCTTCCTCCTGTCCCTGCTACCCTGCCTGCTTCCTCCTGTCCCTGCTACCCTGCCTGCTTCCTCCTGCCCCTGCTACCCTGCCTGCTTCCTCCTGCCCCTGCTACCCTGCCTGCTTCCTCCTGTCCCTTCTACCCTGCCTGCTTCCTCCTGCCCCTGCTACCCTGCCTGCTTCCTCCTGTCCCTTCTACCCTGCCTGCTTCCTCCTGTCCCTGCTACCCTGCCTGCTTCCTCCTGTCCCTGCTTCCCTGCCTGCTTCCTCCTGTCCCTGCTACCCTGCCTGCTTCCTCCTGCCCCTGCTACCCTGCCTGCTTCCTCCTGTCCCTGCTACCCTGCCTGCTTCCTCCTGCCCCTGCTACCCTGCCTGCTTCCTCCTGTCCCTGCTACCCTGCCTGCTTCCTCCTGCCCCTGCTACCCTGCCTGCTTCCTCCTGCCCCTGTGCTGGCCCTCATTTGTTCAGGATGCTCCTTTCTAACCAGCTTCTTTTCCCTCCAGGCCAGGCCGACGGTCTGGCTTGGCAGCATCCCTGTGCTGCAGCAAGGTGGCAGAAAACCCCAAGGAAAGCAGACGCTGAGCTCTTCCCGGGAGGCTGGAAGCCTGGAGCCTCTTGTTTCTCCCCACCTTGGGGACACAAATCCTCCCTTTGGCAGCCTTTGCTTCTTCAGAGGAGCCTGTTTTGGGGGTATCTCCCAGCTCTCACGTAGAGGAAAGCTGGATTGCATCTGGGGAGTAGCTGCATTCCTGGGGAGGACAAGATGTCCCTGCTGCTTCTCTGGCTGCTGTGGAGCCCTCCCAAAGAGGGGCTGGGAGCTCTTCCTGCACGTCCACCTCGCCTCCCACAGCAACTTGCTGGTTCCTGCAGTAGCCAAGCTAAAAAAGGAACGTTCCTATCGTGCCAAAAAATGCAACTTTGATAAAGGAGGAGGGGGTAAGGCAGCAGAAGTGTGACTGGCTTGGGATGCAAAGAGAAGAACATGGGAGGGATCATTTCGCTTTCTTAGGATCACAGAACTGTCAGGGCTGGAAGGGATCTCAAGGCTCAGCCACTTCCAACCCCCCCTGCCAGGGGCAGGGACACCTCACACCACAGCAGGCTGCTCACAGCCACCTCCAGCCTGGCTGCAAACACCTCCAGGGATGAGGCTTCCACCACCTCCCTGGGCAACCTGTGCCAGGCTCTCACCACCCTCATGGGGAACAACTTCTTCCTCACAGCCAATCTCAATCTCCCCACTTCTAGTTTTGCTCCACCTCCCCCAGGTCCTATCCCTCCCTGACACCCTCAAAAGTCCCTCCCCAGCTTTCCTGTAGCCCCCTACAGATCCTGGAAGGCCACAGTTAGGTCTCCTCAGAGCCTTCTCTTCTCCAGCCTGCACAACCCCAACTCTCTCAGTCTGTGCTCATAGCAGAGCAGCTCCAGCCCTCTGCTCATCATAGAATCAAGAAGGTTGGAAAAGACCTCAGAGATCATCAAGTCCAACCTGTCACCCAACACATCCTGACTAACTGAACCCTGGCTTCAAGTGCCACATCCAATCCCCTCTTGAACACCTCCCTCGTGGCCCTTCCCTGGACACCTTCCAGCACCTCCAGATCCTTCCTGTAGTAGGGGCTCCAGAACTTCTTGCCTCTCACACCTACCAAATGCTTGGATGCAGTGAAATGAATTCCTGATGGATGCAAGAAACAACTAAGAAGAACAAACCAATTCATTTCTCTCCTCTAATGCAAAGAGTGGCAGAGAGTGAGAGCAGGATGAGATCCTGTCCCAAGAGGTGTCCTCTTGTCAGCCCAGAGTGCCTTGGTTTAACACTTCAAGATGCATTTGGGTTTAATTGCTCTAATTTGGAGGAAACTTGGGGACAATCCTCAGTATGCTGTGGGATTCCTCTTGCACTCCCTTCACCACCAAGGGGATGAAGCTGGAGGTGGGGAGATTCAGGCTGGAGGTGAGCAGGAAGTTCTTCCCCATGAGAGTGGTGAAGCCCTGGGATGGGTTGTGCAGGGAGGTGGTTGAGGCCACAGCCCTGGAGGTGTTTAAGCCCAGGCTGGATGAGGCTCTGGCCAGCCTGATCTAGTGTGGGGTGTCCCTGCCCATGGCAGGGGGGTTGCAATTAGATGATCCTTGTGGTCCCTTCCAGTCCTGACTGATACTATGCTCTTGTGTCCTCTGGCTGTGAACTGTGAGGGCTAACAGGGGTGCCCCAAGGGGTGTTTGTGTTGGACATGAGGAACAATTTCTTCTCCCAAAGGGTTATGAAGGGCTGGCCCAGGCTGCCCAGGGCAGTGGTGAAGTTTCCATCTCTGGAGGGGTTTCAAAGCTGTGGAGCTGTGGTGCTGAGGGCCATGGTTTGGTGGTGCCCTGGCAGTGCTGGGTCAAGGGTTGGACCTGGGGCTCCTTAAAGGCCTTTTCCAGCCTAAACAATCTCCTGACTCCATTTGCAGAGGTCTGGATGGGCAGAGCCCATGTGCCATGTGCCCTTGTGCCTGGAACAAGCTCAGGAAACCCCTCCCTGTGCCACAGCACCCAGGAGCACTCCCCACTGGTGCCCACTGTCATTCCCTGTGGAATTTCCAGCCCACCTGACCTCTGTTGCAAAGTCTATCTTTTAACCACAGGCACTGTAAACACTCCCAGTGTTCCTGGGTGGAATATCTTCAGAGGCATGACTCTGGTGAGCAGCAGCTGTGCTCTGGTGGAGGCTGCTGTGCCTATCTGCAGGGGAAGGGGAGGAATGCAGAGTTCACGCTGCAGTGACGTGCACTTGTCCTCATCACAGGCACTGCTGAGCCCCAGCCAAGGCCTCCCCACGTCACTGCACTCTGCTGGGGGCTCAGAGGGAGTTATTTGCCTCTTCACACTTTGCATCTTCCCAGAAAGGAGCTTGTGGCATTTCCAGCCCAGATGTTCCCAGCCTTTCTCCCAGACCCATCTGGAGAAGTTTCTCCCTAAAGGGCTCCTGAGCCACGTGCCCAGATCAGTAATGAGTGCCCTGGGAAGGTAAAGGCTGAAACAGCTCTGTCAAGGTGCTCTGAAATCACAGCAAATAATTAGAAGGGAGAGGATTCTGCCCCTCTGCTCTGCTCTGCTCTGCTGAGACCACACCTGCAGCACTGCCTCCAGTTCTGAAGCCCCCAACATGAGAGACATGGAACTGATAGAAAGGGTCCAGAGGAGGCCACCAAGAAGATCAGAGGGCTGGAGAACCTCCTCTATGAGGACAGGCTTGACACCCACCCCTCAGATATTGATAGGCATTGATCAGATCCCCTCTCAGCCTTCTCCAGACCAAACAGCCCCAGGGCTCTCAGTCCTTCTTCATAGCAGAGATGTTCAAGTCCCTTCATCATCCTCATAGCTCTTCTTTGCACCCTCTCCAGCAGGTCTCTGTCTCCCTTGACCTGGGGAGCCCAAAACTGGACACAGTACTCCAGGTGTGGTCTCAGCAGGGCAGAGGAGAGGGGCAGGAGAACCTCCCCAGCCCTGCTGGCCACGCTTTCCTTGCTGCACCCCAGGCTGCCATTGGCCACAAGGGCACTTTGCTGTTCCATGCAGAACTTGCTGCCCACCAGCACTCCAAGGTCTTTCTCCATGGAGCTGCTTCCCAGCAGGACAAGCCCTGGGCTGTACTGGTGCCTGGGGCTGTTTCTCCCTAGGTGCAGGACTCTACACTTGTCCTTGTTGGCCTTCATGAGCCTCACCTTCACTCAGCTCTCAGCCTGCCCAGATCTCGTTGGGTGGCAGCAGAATCTCTGCAGCTCAAAGCAGCCATTTCTGGGCCAGATTCTTAAGTGCAGCTCAGCTTTCACAAACCTTTCCCCTTTTGGCATCCACAGCTGAGCAAAGGTGAGCTCTACACCCCAAACTGAACCCAAGTTTGAGACTCAGGAGTCTGGGCTCAGTTTTAGGGCTAGAGAAGTCCCCCCCTCCCCTGCAAGGTTGATATCAGCAAGTGCTTCATGCTCAATAGTGACTTTTATTGCCTTCTGCTGCTCCCATCTTCCCTTTTCACAGTTTCCTCCCTGCCCTTCTCCCACCAGTTCATTTTTCTGCTCTGCAGCCTGTCTTGTGCTGAACTTCTGCATCACCAAAGCCAAATCTCCAGCAGCAGCAATCCACTGTTGTGTTAACTTCACTGTGCTTGGCACAGAGGCACTCATCTGGTCCTAGGCACCTTGCTTGAAACCTCCTGCAGATCTCTGTGGCTTCCCTTTCCCAGCCCCATGAAGGTTCCAGGCTGGGTTGAGGCTCTGTGGTTTTGTTCCCCCCTTCTCAGCATAAATGAGTGGAAGGTTTTCTGCAGGGTCCTGGTGGTTCCTTTCCTGCTCCAAAAGCTTCAGCAGCATTGTGGCCCCCCTGGAGGGGTGACAGTGGCAGGCAGGGGGAGAACAAGCTGTTGAGCTTACAGATGTCCACACTGACACCAGGAGACCTTCAGGCCCAGGTGGTCTTTACACTGATGGCAGCAAGTGACAGAGAGAGCCCCAGCATCACTGTTGGGGGGCAAAGGCAGGTGTCTACCAGGAGAGCTGGGGAAGTCCTGCCCTGTGTGAGGAAATGATGGAAATCAAAAGCAGAGGCAGTAAAAGAGGTCCAAATCTGGTGGTCTTTGCAAAATGCCCATCAGGGGAAATGCTGAAGCCTCATTTTCTGTGCTGGGCAGAGCTGCTGATGGACTCCCTCTGCACAGAGAGCTCCACGTAGGGCTGTCTGAAGGGGGTCTCCAAAGCCTTGCCAGCAGCTGTGCTGGGTTTATCTGCACAGGGCTGTGAGGAGCAGTGAATTAAAATGGCTGAGCAGCCACTTCACTGAAGAGGGGGTTGTGAGAGTGTGAATTTGTACCTGGAGCCTTGCTGCCCATGAGTGTGGCACAGCACAGCCAGCAATGCTGTAGCTGGCTCCTTCCCTTGCTCCCTAAGAGCAGCAGCCACCTGTGTGCCAATGTGAACATCTCAGCATCTGCCACCCAGCAGCCAGGCACACAGCTGTGCCAGCCCAGCCCTTGGGGCTTTTCTGTCTCCCCACATGCAGGACTTTCTGGTCCACTCAGAGGCAGTGTGGGTGTCCCCAGCAGGCTGGCAGAAGGGGTTTTGTCAAGGCCTAAGACGTCCTTAACCTGACCTCCTGTGTGCAAGGTGCCCTGAGTGAGCAGCAGCAAGGGCTGGCCTGTTCCACAGGTGGTTTGAGCAGCTGAAAGAGGAGATGAAAAACAACCAAACAAACAAAAAAACCAACCCCAAAATACCAAAAAAAGAGCCAAAGAACAGCTGTGAATTTTCCAGTCCCAGAGCACAAACCAAGCCTCTAACTTCTGGCCTCCTTCCTTCGAACCAGAACCAGCCTGCAGTCAGCAGCAGAAGGCCGCAGGACACAAGTCCCTGGCTCTGACCCTGCTTGGCAATCCCTGTGGAGCCAGGCAGCTGCATTTCATGGCTGTGCACAGCTGGCTGCCTTCCCTTAGTTGGGTTTGGCATCAGTTTGGCTGGGGGATTGGGAGAGGCTTTTAATCTCCTCCTCAAGCAGTTTGTTCTTCCTCTCCAGGTCCTCCCGCGAGCGCTCCGTGGTCAGCAGCTTCGCCTCCAGCTCCTCGGACTTCTTCTTCTCCCTCTCTATGTCCTGGTTCAGTCTCACCACTTTGGCCCAAACTTCATAGTTTTCCTTCTCAAGACTGCAAAGAGAAGCAGAAGATGAAAGGATTGGATCAGAAGAGTGCCAGGGAGTCAGTGCTGGGCTTTCACAGAGCCAAATGCATCCTCTGTGTCTTTAAGCAACGATACAAGCCAGAGGTGGGGTCCCGGTGCCCTGACCTGCAGTGGCCACAGGTTTCCAGAACACCTCCAGGGATGGGGACTCCACCACCTCCCTGGGCAGCCTGTGCCAATCCCTGACCACTCTTGCAGCAAAGAAACTGTTCCCTACATCCAACCTAACCCTCTCCAGGCACAATTTCCTCTGGTCCTATCACCTGAGACTGGGGGGAAGAGACCAACCCTCACCTCTCTGCAACCTCCTTTCAGGGAGCTGCAGAGAGCAATGAGGTCTCCCCTTAGACTCCTTTTCCCCAGCTCCCTCACCTGCTCCTCCCCAGCCCTCTTCTCCAGACCCTTCCCCAGCTCTGTTGCCCTTCTCTGGACCTGCTCCAGCTCCTCAGTGTCCTCCTTGGGGTGAAGAAGCCAAAACTGAATCCAGGATTCCAGGTGTTGCATCACCAATGCCAAGTACATGATCACTTCCCTGCTCCTGCTGCCCACACCATTGCTGCTCCAGGCCAGGCTGCTGGTGGCCACCTGGGCACCCCCTGGCTCATCTCCAGCTGCTGGCACCCAGCACCCCCAGGTCCCTTTCCACCAGGCAGTTTCCAGACACTTTGCCCCCAGCCTGGAGCTTTCCTGGGTATGTTGTGAGCCAAAAGCAGGACCCAGCCCTTGGTCTTGTTGAACCTCAACCCATTGGCCTTGACCCATTGATCTAACCTGGCCTTCCAATCCTCCAGCAGATCCATACTGGAAGAGACCTTAAAGATCATCCAGTTCCAACCCCCTGCCATGGGCAGGGACACCTCCCACCAGCCCAGCTTGCTCAAGGCCTCATCCAGCCTGGCCTTGAACTCCTCCAGGGAGGGGACATCCACAGCCTCCCTGGGCAACCTGTGCCAGTGTCTCCCCACCCTCACTCTCAAGAACTTCTTCCTCATCTGCAGTCTAAATCTGCCCTCCTTGAGCTTCAACCCATTGTCCCTCATGCTGTCACTACAATCCCTTGTCAAAAATCCCTTCCCAGGAATCTTCCCCTCCAGCAAGCAGCACCCTGCAGTGCTGTTACCTTTTCATCTGTTCCTCATAGTCATTTTTCTGTGCCTCCATCTCTCTTTCCAGCTTCAGGATCATGCTCTGCAGGAACTCCCTGCTCTCCTGGTCGGGCTTGGAGACCTCGGTGGGGCTGCTGGTGGGACTGGCCATTTCCTTTGGCTGATGGCTGGGGCTGGGGCTGGGGCAGGGGAGGAATTCTTTGTCAGAGACAGGGCTGGAGGGGCTGGAGCCGCTGCCCTCCCCCCTCTCTGCCTGCGGGGCAGGAACATTATCATAGGTCGAAGTCCTGTGAAGGTCCAGCAGCTTAAAAAGATCATGAGACAACGTTCTCTTGTGTCCCTCAGGGAACACAGAGCCCAGGCTGCTCCCAGGGCAGCTTTTCCAGCTGTCACTTTGGTCACTGCTGCCTTTCTCCCCCGGGGAAGCAGCTGCCAGGAAGGTTTTCCTGTTAGGTAAGGTCTGAGTTCTTTTCCTTGGCTGCGTTTTCCACGGTGCCAGTGGATCTCTGGAGCTGTTCTCTTCACTGGGGGCTGGCCCAGGGGCACTCCTTGGGTCACCTCTCTGTAAAGTAAAGCCCTGGCATTAGCACAGCCCTGTGCTGCTGGGTGAGCAGAGGCAGCTGTGACAGCAGCACCAACCCCCAGCAGGTCCCAACCTGCCCACAGCTGAGGCCTCCCATTCCCCATAAGACATTTTGGCTTCTGCTGTGTTTGCCATTGGGAAGAACTTTTTGCAGAGGCCACAGACTCATAGAATGGCTGAGTTTGGGCAAGGACCTCCAAGATCATCCAGTTCCAAGCCCCTGCCATGGGCAGGGACACCTTCCACCAGCCCAGGTTGCTCAAAGCCTCATCCAGCCTGAGCTTAAACACTTCCAGGGATGAGGTGCCCACAACTTCTCTGGGCAACCTATTCCAGTGCCTCCCCACCCTCACAGTAAAGGACTTCTTCCTAAGATCTAATCTGTATCTACCCTGCTCCAGTTTCAAGCCATCAGCCCTCACCCTGTCACTCCATGCCTTTGATCAAAGTCCCTCCCCAGCTCTCCTGGAGCCCCTGCAGGGACTGAAAGATTGCTCTGAGGTCTCCCTGGATGCTTCTCTTCTCCAGCCTGAATAGCCCCAACTCTCCCAGCCTGTCCCCACAGGGGAGGTTCTGCAGCCTCTGATCATCTCTGTGGCCTCCTCTGGACCCTCTCCAGCAGCTCCAGGTCCTTCTTGTGCTGGAGGCCCCAGAACTGGAGGCAGTGCTGCAGTTAGGGTCTGAGCAGAGCAGAGCAGAGGGGCAGAATCCCCTCCCTTGCCCTGCAGCCCATGTTGCTGGGAGGCAGCCCAGGACATGGTTGGCTTTTGGGGGCTGCCAACACACATTTCTCTTTCTGAGGGAAACATTCAATCCTCAGTGTTTTCACCTCACCAGCATGAACTGAGAAAGCTTTCCTCTCTTCTGCCTTTCAGCTAAAAAACTTCAGGAATTTTCATTCTCCCCAAGGAGATTTTTCAGAGGGAAGTGGAAAGTTTATCTCCATCCTTCTCCTGATGCAGATATTCCAGGGCTGGCAGTTGCAGCTCTTTACCCTATTAATAGCAACTGCTCCTTGTGCTCACTGACCTGCCAGGTCCCATCAGCATTAGTCACACATTGATTAAATGATTGCTTAATTATCTATCTGAGGGTGTTGTGACAAGGACAAGGGGTGATGGCTTGAACCCAAAGAGGGAGATTCAGACTGGGAGAAATGTTTGACACTGAGGGTGGGGAGAGCCTGGCCCAGGCTGCCCACAGAGCTTGGAGCTGCCCCATCCCTGGCACCACTGCAGGTCAGGTTGGCTGGGGCTCTGAGCAACCTGCTCTGCTTGGGGATATCCCTGCTGGCTGCAGGGACTTGGACTGGATGGGCTTGAAAGGTCCCTTCCTACTTAAAGCAATCTGTGATTCCATGACCTCTCCTCACCATTTGCCTCTGGATCAAGCTCTCTGCCCTGGGCAGCGCAGGGTCCTCTGCAGCCTCCCAGCCCACGGAGCTGCGCGGGATTGGAGCTTTCTTGTCACTCTGGGGGGCAGGAGGGGAGAGGGGCACATCTTTGGATGGGGGAAAGAGTTCTGCATGGTCACTTATCATCACAGTCATCACTTTCTGGACCTGTGGCGTGCCTGGAAGAAATCAGAGACCTGTCAGCAGCAAACCCAAGGCAAACTTCCTTCCACCCACACCTGCGTCCTCTGCTTGCTCTTTCTGCTGCCTACCATGGAGATGCACACAGAAAGGAGGGGGAAGGCAAGGAGCAGGATCAGAAACCAAGTAAAGGGAAGGATTTCTACATCACCCCAGAAGAGCAGGAGCAGCAGCCAAGACAGGAGAGTGCTCAGGTGCAGCAAGCCACAAATTGTGTGTCTGGCTTGGCAAGCAAGCTGCAGGCATCAGTTACTATAGGATCAAGGGCAGGGCCCTTTGGCTTGCACTGTCTGTAGAACAGAGCAGTCTTTGGCCTTCCAAGATGTCCTCTGTTAGAACAGAAAAGACCTTCAAGATCATCCAGTCCAAACTATCACCCAACACCATCTCATCAACTAAACCATGGCACCAAGTGCCTCATCCAGGCTCTTCTTAAACACCTCCAGGGATGGGGACTCCACCACGTCCCTGGGCAGCACATCCCAGTGGCCAATCTCTCTTGCTGGGAAGAATTTCTTCCTAACACCCAGCCCAAACCTCCCCTGGCACAGCTTGAGACTGTGTCCTCTTGTTCTGGTGCTGGCTGCCTGGGAGAAGAGCCCAACCCCCACCTGGCTCCAACCTCCCGTCAGGGAGTTGGAGAGAGCAAGAAGGTCTCCCGTGAGCCTCCTCTTCTCCAGGCTAAGCAACCCCAGCTCCCTCAGCCTCTCCTCACAGGGCTGTGCTCCAGACCCCTCCCCAGCTTTGTTGCCCTTCTCTGGACACCTTCAATGTCTCTCAATGTCCTTCTTGAACTGAGGAGCCCAGAACTGGACACAGGACTCAAGATGTGGCCTAACCAGTGCTGAGCACAGGGCAGGATGACCTCCCTGCTCCTGCTGGCACACTGTTCCTGACCCAGGCCAGGATGCCCTTGGCCTTTTTGGCTGCCTGGGCACACTGCTGGCTCGTGTTCAGCTGCTGTCAACCACTACCCCCAGGTCCCTCTCTGCCTGGCTGCTCTCCAGCCACTCTGACCCCAGCCTGTAGTTCTGCTCTGACCTTGCCCAGGGGGTCACAGCCTGGCTCAACTAATCAGCCATTTCCTTCAGCCTCCTTTGGTTCCCTGAGAAGAATTGGACACCCTCCCTGGTCCAAGCAAAGAGAGATGACTTCACCTAATTCCTGAATGGTTTGAAATCTGTGGAGGGAGCACACAGGGCTTGTTTTGGGTTTTTTTTGGCCACCCTCAACACATTTATAACCCAATAACACATGGCTGTGCTCTGCTGCCCTTCCTGTGCCCATGCCAGGCTTAGTTTCGTGGGGTTTAATTTCAAGCCCTTGAATGAAGCTGAGTATTTCAGTGTATCAAGTGCTCCTATGCCAGTTAGTCCAGGCCTCCCTTTTACCTCTCATAATAAGTGCAGGATCCTCTATCTGGGGTCTGATGAGGTTCACTCCAATCACTGTTGCCAGGTTATCCACACTCATCTTGTTGATGCTGGAGTTCAGCTGAATTTCGTGTAGGAACCTGCCAGAGTCCAAGGGCAAATATTTCAAGTCAGAGAGGGAAAACAGAACAAAGCCTTACACAGCCTCTGGCAGAAAACCCTGACTAATCCTTCCAGCCCTTCCTCCAGGTCCTGAGGGTAGGAACATGCCATTGCCTTGTAACTGTGAGCTGGAGCTGGCTCTGTTTGGCATCAGTGGCAAAGCCACCCTGTGCCCAGCTGCTCACCTAAAATACAGTAAAAAAGGAAGGGGAAAATCCTCACCACAGGAAAAGCACCAGGCTTGGAGAGTTGGATAATGACTGGGCTCAGAGGCTTCTGACAAGGGATGGGAGTGACAGGATGAGGGGAATGGCTTTGAGCTGGAAGAAAGGAGACTGAGACTGGGGATGAGGAGGAAATTCTTTCAAGGGAGGGTGGGGAGACACTGGCACAGGTTGCCCAGGGAGGCTGTGGCTGCCTCCTCCCTGAAGGTGTTCAGGGCCAGGTTGGGTGAGGCCTTTAGCATCCTGGGCTGCTGGGAGGTGTCCCTGCCCACAGCAGGGAGCTGGAACTGGATGATCTTCAAGATCCCTTCCAACCAAGCCATTCCATGACTCTGTGAGTCTGCACATCTTAAAGGTCTTTTCCAGCCAAAGCCATTCTGGTTTCCTCTGTTCTAAACCTGCCAGGTTTGCTGCACAAGGATTTGTCCAGGAAAACTGCACAGGATTTTAATCCCCAGGGATTTGATCATAGGTTTTAGGCTTGGTTTTTATGCCCAGACATTGTCAAGATGTTTATCCTGGAGTCTGAAATGCTCCCTTTATAAAATTCAGGATCTGGTGCCTTGAGGGGAACTAAAACACAGTGTCCAGAGACCTCTCTCTGGAGGAGTCAGCATCAGCCTTTGGAATGATATTTTTCCTCCCCAACCCCAAATCTGAGCTGTTTATATCTTGTGCAGAGGACTGACCTGCAGATATAGCTGAGGAGGTTGTAATTGTCTCTGGGAAGGAGAGAGAGTTGCTTGAGGAGCTCCTGATGGCCCTAAAGGGAGGTAAAGAAATAGCTCCATAACAGCTCACAAATACATGTAGGGACTCAAGAACAGCCCTTGGCCACTCCATCCATCCATCCATTCATCCATTCACCCATCCACCCACCCACCCATTCATTCATCCATCCATCCATCCATCCATCCACCCATTCATCCATCCATCCACCCACCCATTCATTCATTCATCCATCCATCCATCAATCAATCCATCCATCCACCCATTTATCCACCCATTCATGCATTCACTCCACCATCCACCCATCTGTCCTTTCACCCATCCATCCATCCATCCATCCACCCACCCATCCACCCACCCTTTCATCCATCCATCCATCCACCCTTCCACTCCTTCATCCAACCATCCACCCACCCATCCACCCATCCATCCACCCTTTCATCCATCCATCCACCCACCCATCCACCCACCCATCCACCCATCCATCCATCCACCCTCCCATCCATCCCCCCATCCATCCACCCTTTCATCCATCCATCCATCCATCCATCCACCCACCCATCCACCCACCCTTTCATCCATCCATCCATCCACCCTTCCACTCCTTCATCCAACCATCCACCCACCCATCCACCCATCCATCCACCCTTTCATCCATCCATCCACCCACCCATCCACCCACCCATCCATCCACCCTCCCATCCATCCCCCCATCCATCCACCCTTTCATCCATCCATCCATCCACCCTTTCATCCATCCACCCATATATGATCTCAACTCTTGGCCTTTGCTCACCCTGGAAATGACATTTCTCCAGCAGACAAAACAAGGAGAAGTTTATGGGCAGTGCTCAACAAGAGGTGGCCCTTTGCCCAGCACCTCTGTCCCTCTGAGAGGAGGAAGAAATGCTTGAGGGTGAGGGTGGGGAGACACTGGCACAGGCTGCCCAGGGAGGCTGTGGCTGCCTCCTGCCTGGAGGTGTTCAAAGCCAGGCTGGATGAGGCCTTGAGCAAGCTGGGCTGGTGGGAGGTGTCCCTGCCCATGGCAGGGGGTTGGAACTGGATGATCTTCAAGATCCCTTCCAACTCAAGCCATTCTATGACTCTATGACCTGCTCCAGGAATTTAAGCTTGGAAATGGACCAATCCATGTTGTCCAGCTGGGAAACCCCCCTGGCTATGAGACCTTGTTGCTTGCTTGCTTGCTTTTGCTTGGTTGTGATTTACCTCCTGCCTTGAGGCTCACAGATTGCAGAGCTCCCAATGCACAGCTCCACAGGCACCCAGCACCTCCAGCTCACACAGCCTGGCTCTGAAGCACAGCTGCCTTGAGGGCCAGAAGGAGAGGAAGGAGCTCATCTCTACCTGTCTCAGATCGGTGTCCAGCGCCTGCCCGCAGCGCAGGAAGTCCTCATACTGCAGCCAGGGCACCACGGGCTCGGGCAGCTCCCGCAGGTAGAGCTTGAACAGAGAGGCCACAGTGTGCACATCTGTGTCCCTGCAAGGTGCAGAGAGCAGCAGGTGACTCAGCTGTGAGCAAACAGCTGTCTGAAGGGCAGCCAGGACAGGGTGCTGCATCTAGGGATCACCAACCTCCTGCAGCAGGACAGGGGAGAGGGGACCTGCTGGGAGTGCTGGGGGATAAGAGGTGCCCAGGAGCCAGCAATGTGCCCTGGTTGACAAGAAGGCCTCAGTGGTATCCTGGGGGGCATGAAGAAGAGTGTGGACAGCAGAGCCAGGGAGGTTTCTCCTCCCACTCTGCTCTGTCCTAGAGAGGCCACAGCTGCAGTCCTGGGTCTAGCTCTGGGCTCCCCAGTTGCAGAGGGACAGAGAACTGCTGGAGAGAGTCCAGGGCAGGCTGGGAAGCTGCTGAGGGGCCTGGAGCAGCTCTGGCAGCAGCAAAGGCTGAGAGCCCTGGGGCTGAGAGCCTGCAGAAGAACAGCCCCAGAGGGCAGCTGAGCAATGCTCAGCAAGAGCTAAAGGAGCTGTGGGGGGCAAGAGGCTGGGGCCAGACTCTGCTGAGTGGTGCCCAGGGACAGGCCAAGGGGCACTGAGCACAAACTGGCACCCAGGAGGTGCAATCTGGAGAGGAGGAGAAAGTTGTTTGGTGTGAGGGTGCTGGAGGCCTGGAGCAGGCTGCCCAGAGAGGTTGTGGAGTCTCCTTGTGTGGAGAGCTTCCAACCCTCCCTGGGCATTGTGCTGCTGGGCAAGCTGCTGGGGGTGCCCTGCTGGAGCAGGGGTCTTGGAGTGGATGATCCCCAGAGGTCCCTTCCCACCCACTCCATGCTGGGATTCTGTAAAGCCCTGCTCCTGGGGAGCATGAGTTGTATTTGCGCTCTGTGTACCGATGCAGGAGACAGAGAGATAGAAACAGGGAGGACAAAGCAAGCTGGGGGGGATCTGCAGGGCACCCCAAGGTAAGGCATGTAAAATCAGTGCCTGGTGGGGATAGGTTGGCAGGACCTCCATGTTCACACCCAGGCTGAGCTTTCCCAGGCTGTGTTTGACTCCTGAGGCTCTGCATGCAGCTCCTGCCGGGGGCTCACGTGTTTGGCACCAGTCCCCAGGCAGGAGCTGGAGAAGCTGCCTGGGGCTGTGCAGATCAACAGCAAGTCCTGAAGCTGCTCTGCTGGGACAGATGTTTGCAGCTTTGCACACCATGGAGTTTACATTCTGTCAAAAGGACACTGTCAAGACCCTAAGCCTCTGATTTGACCTACCTTGAAGTTGCTGAACTGTTCTAAACTTTGAGCAGAAGCCACAGAGGTCATCTATTTTGGGGTTGGTTGTAGGGGGGGTTGGTTTGGTTGGGGGTTTCTCAACACGTGCACAAAACCACAGAGGAATTTTATCAGAGCTGTGTTTCTGTAGGGCCTACCAATAGTCAAGAGCAGTCTCAAGGAGAAGGCCTTGGGGGTGTCAGTTGGTGACAAACTCTCCAGGAGCCAGCACTGGTCCCTGGCAGCCCAGAGCCAGCTGAGTGCTGAGCTGCAGCCAGAGCAGGGAGAGCAGCAGCACAGGGAGGGGATTCTGCCCCTCTGCTCTGCTCTGCTCAGACCCCACCTGCAGCTCTGCCTCCAGCTCTGGGCCCCCAGCACAAGAAGGACCTGGAGCTGCTGGAGAGGGTCCAGAGGAGGCCACAGAGATGATCAGAGGCTGCAGAACCTCCCCTGTGGGGACAGGCTGGGAGAGTTGGGGCTATTCAGGCTGGAGAAGAGAAGGCTCCAGGGAGACCTCAGAGCAATCTTTCAGTCCCTGCAGGGGCTCCAGGAGAGCTGGGGAGGGACTTTGATCAAAGGCATGGAGTGACAGGGTGAGGGCTGATGGCTTGAAACTGGAGCAGGGTAGATACAGATTGGATCTTAAGAAGAAGTCCTTTGCTGTGAGGGTGGGGAGGCACTGGAATGGGTTGCCCAGAGAAGTTGTGGGCACCTCATCCCTGGAAGTGAGCCTGGAAAAGAGAAGGCTCCAGGAAGACCTCAGAGCAGCCTTCCAGTGCCAGAAGGCTCCAGGAGAGCTGGGGAGCTTCCCTTTATTTCCATGAATCTCACCTCAGTGCCCTCTGATCCTGCTCTTGCCTCCACCTGGGCTGCCTGCTGAAACCTCTCTCCTTGGCAAACCCTTCTGTAGTGTCCACATTTCCCACGGGGCTCTGCTGGGCTCTCAAGGGAGTTAGAGAGGCTGCTCTGCCCCACACTGGCTCTCAAACTGCCAATTTCCTTCCTCATCCTTACCAGAGAGGTTGGATCCCACAAAGACTTTGTCATTTTCAGGGCTGAGTGACCTCACCTCATGCTGCAAGGAGGTTCACAGAGTCACTATGGTCAGAAAAGACCTTCTAGGTCATGAAGTCAAACCATTATCACTACTTAGACTGGAGAGGTAGGGTGGGGGGTTGGTGTCTTCTCCCTAGAATCAAGTGACAGGACAAGAGGATGTGGCCTCAGGTTGAACCAGGGGGAGGTTTAGGTTGGACATTAGGAGAAACTTCTCCACTAAAAGCTCTTCAAAGACTGGAACAATCTGCTCAAGGAGGTGGTTGAATCCCCAGCCCTGGAGGTGTTTCAGAGCCACAGAGACATGGTGCTGAGGGCCATGATTGGGCTGGATGAGCTTAAAAGGCTTTTCCAAGCAAAATGATTCTGTGACTCAATGATTTGGAGGAGGATCAAGGCTTCACTTTGCTATGACAAGGGCTGGAGCAGCTCTGCTGTGAGCACAGGCTGAGGGAGCTGGGGGTGTTCAGCCTGGAGAGGAGAAGGCTCCAAGGAGACCTCAGAGCTGCCTGTCAGGACCTGAAGGGATCCTGCAGGAAGGCTGCAGAGAGACTTTTGCTGAGGGGGTCTAGAGCCAGGCCAAGGGGGAATGGTTTGAAGGTGAGGGAGAGCAGGGTTAGAGTGGAGCTGAGGAAGAAGTTCTTCAGTGTGAGGGTGGTGAGAGCCTGGCCCAGGCTGCCCAGGGAGGCTGTGGCTGCCTCCTGCCTGGGGGTGTTCAAGCCCAGCTTGAGCAGCTGAGCCTGGCTGAGAGCTGTCCCTGCCCAGGGCAGGGGGCTGGCACTGGGGGAATCTTTGAGGTCCCATCCCACCTAGGCCAAGCAGGGTGCGGAGCGCCCCGGGGCAGGGTGCGGAGCGCCCCGGGGGCAGGGTGCGGAGCGCCCCGGGGGCAGGGTGCGGTGCGCCCCGGGGGCAGGGTGCGGAGCTCCCCGGGGCGGGGTGCTGAGCTCCCCGGGGGCAGGGTGCTGAGCTCCCCGGGGGCAGGGTGCGGAGCTCCCCGGGGGCAGGGTGCGGAGCGCCCCGGGGGCAGGGTGCGGAGCGCCCCGGGTCAGGATGCTGAGCGCCCCGGGGGCAGGGTGCTGAGCTCCCCGGGGGCAGGGTGCGGAGCGCCCCAGGGGCAGGGTGCGGAGCGCCCCGGGTCAGGATGCTGAGCTCCCCAGGGGCAGGGTGCGGAGCGCCCCGAGGGCGGGGTGCGGAGCTCCCCAGGGCAGGGTGCGGAGCTCCCCGAGGGCAGGGTGCGGAGCGCCCCGAGGGCAGGGTGCGGAGCTCCCCGGGGGCAGGGTGCGGAGCGCCCCGGGGCAGGGTGCGGAGCGCCCCGGGGCAGGGTGCTGAGCGCCCTGGGGCAGGGTGCTGAGCGCCCCGGGGCAGGATGCTGAGCTCCCGAGGGGCAGGGTGCTGAGCTCCCCAGGCGGGCTGTGCAGCGTTACCGGCGGAAGGAAGGTCTCTCCCCGGCGTCGAAGGCCTCCCGCAGCTGCCGCACCAGCGTGTCCTGCCCGGGCAGGCGGAAGATGCCCTCCTCGGCCAGCCCCTGCTGCAGGATGAACTCTGCGCACTTCTGCACCAGGATGGGCACCAGCTGCCGCCCGAACTTCTGCTCGTAGGCCATGGTCTCTGCCAAGTGCTGCCCGAACACCGCTGGGGAGAGGACAGAGAGGTCAGGGCAGCCCAAGCGAAGCCTCGTTGGAGGCAGCTGCGCTGCCCAGGGGCACCAGGGGCGAAAGCAGTGCCTGGCAGCACAGGAGACACAAGGAGCCTGCAACCCAGGGGAAGGAACAACGCCATAGAGTCACAGAGTGGCTCAGGTTGGACCTCAGAGGTCATCTCCTCCAACCCTCCTGCCATGGGCAGGGACAGCTCTCAGCCAGACTCAGCTGCCCAAGGCCTCATCCAGCCTGGCCTTCAACACCCCCAGGCAGGAGGCAGCCACAGCCTCCCTGGGCAGCCTGTGCCAGGCTCTCACCACCCTCACACTGAAGAATTTCCTCCTCAGCTCCAGTCTGACCCTGCTCTCCCTCAGCTTCAACCCATCCTCCCTTGGCCTGGCTCTAGACCCGTCAGGAAAAGTCTCTCTGCAGCCCTCCTGCAGGATCCCTTCAGCTCTGAGGTCCCCCTGGAGTCTTCTCCAGGCTGCACAGCCCCAGCTCCCTCAGCTGAACCAGTAGATTTCCTGAGACACCTCCCATCCCATAAATGATAACAAGCAAATATTTAAGAAGGTGAGCTCAGGAGAAGGTGAGCTCCAGAGAAGGTGAGCTCCAGAGAAGGTGAGCTCCAGAGAAGGTGAGCTCAGGAGAAGGTGAGCTCCAGAGAGGGTGAGCTCCAGAGAGGGTGAGCTCAGGAGAAGGTGAGCTCCAGAGAAGGTGAGCTCCAGAGAAGGTGAGCTCCAGAGAGGGTGAGCTCCAGAGAGGGTGAGCTCCAGAGAGGGTGAGCTCAGGAGAAGGTGAGCTCCAGAGAGGGTGGGCTCAGGAGAAAGCAAGCCCATCACACAAAACTGAAGGCTATGGAAAGCACAGGAGACCACCAGGAGATAAAGGAAGCAGCCTTGCAGAGGTTTGGAGCTGGAAGCTTCACTGATTTAGTTGCTTGTCTGCCCCCTCCCCTCGCCTGCCCCCCTGCAGACACCCCCAGCCCGCAGCAGTGCTGCTACCTCTCCTCCGGAGCAAGGGCTTTGTCCTCCTGAACTCACAGCAGCAGAAGAGCTCAAAGGTGGGGAGGCAGCAGCCTGCATCCCAGCACTTCCTCCTCAGAGCCTGGGGCATGGTGACAGCAGACAAATCCCAGGTGGCTCTGGGATACTAATGGCAAAGAGTCCTACGGTCCTCTAGCATACTTTGGTCTCAGCAGTGCCTGTGGATGTGTTCAGGTCCTGCTCTGAAGGCTGGAATAATTCCTTTGCATCTTCCAGACCAGGAAACTACAACTCAACGCTGCTCTGGAGCCACAGGGCCTGTCAGCACCTGCCTGGTCCCAGGGCTTTTGCATTTATGACTCAGAATTCCAAACAGGGGCTGTGAACTGCCACTGTGCACAGGAAAAATAAAGAGATCTTCCTCCCCCTCTCTGAGGCTTTGGGAGCTGATCAGGAATTGCTTGCTGAAGGCTACCAGATTTAGAATCATGGAATCACAGAACTGTTTCAGCTGGAAAAGACCTCTGAGATCACCATGGCCACTACACCATGGCCACCAAACCCTGGCCCCAGGTGCCATGGCCACAGGTTTCTTGAGCACCTCCAGGGATGCCTCCCTGGGCAGCCTGTGCCAATCCCTGACCACTCTTGCAGCAAAGAGATTTTTCCTCCAACCTAACCTTCCCCTGGCACATTGTCAGGCCATTTCCTCTCCTTCTATCACCTGGTAACAGGGAGAAGAGAATTTTCTCCTCATCCTCAGGTAGAGCCTCCTGGGTTCCAGTTTGTGTCCCTTGCCCCTGGGCACCACTCAGCAGAGTCTGTCCCCAGCCTCTTGCCCCCCACAGCTCCTTTAGCTCTTGCTGAGCATTGCTCAGCTCCTCTCTGGGGCTGCTCTTCTGCAGGCTCTCAGCCCCAGGGCTCTCAGCCTTTGCTCCTCCCAGAGCTGCTCCAGGCCCCTCAGCATCTTCCCAGCCTGCCCTGGACTCTCTCCAGCACTTCCCAGTCTCTGAAAGTGGGGAGCCCAGGAGTGGACCTAAGATTCCACATGTGGCCTGAGGGATCTGAGGTTGTTCAGCCTGGAGAAAAGGAGGCTGAACAGAGACCTTCTGGCTCTCTACAGCTGCCTGAAAGGAGGATGCCATGAAGTGGGGTTGGTCTCTTCTCCCAGGTAACAAGTGACAGGATGAAATGAAATGGCCTCAAGTTGCACCAGGGGAGGTTTAGGTTGGATATTAGGAACCATTTCTTC
Organism: Dryobates pubescens; assembly: GCF_014839835.1. NCBI lineage: Eukaryota > Metazoa > Chordata > Aves > Piciformes > Picidae > Dryobates > Dryobates pubescens. The sequence goes on from NC_071642.1 coordinate 7,364,311, forward strand.
ACCCAAAGGTTCATCAGGCACCGGCCCAGGCTGCCCAGGGAGGTGGTGGAGTCACCGTGCCTGGAGGCGTTTAAAAGCTGTTTGGATGAGGTGCTGAGGGCCGTGGTCCAACAGCTGTGTGCAGGGACAGGCTGGGTTGTGGTTGGACCCTATGATCTTCGAGTCTTTTAAAACCAGGTGAGGGAGGAGAGGCTCAGGAGAACCACCCAGCTCCTTTGGAAGAGAGCTGAAGAGACTCCCAGCCTTACTCATGGGTGGATCTGACAGGGTTCATCCCTACAGGAAAAGCAGCTGGAATCCTTTGCAGGCTTCACCTGTGGTGGCAAATTTACTGTGAGCTCCTTTCAGATCCATTCATGTTTTATACTTCCCTGAGCAATAGCTGAAGGGATCCTGCAGGAAGGCTGCAGAGAGACTTTTGCTGAGGGGGTCTAGAGCCAGGCCAAGGGGGAATGGTTTGAAGCTGAGGCAGGGCAGGGTTAGAGTGGAGCTGAAGAAACTGTTCTTCAGTGTGAGGGTGGTGAGAGTCTGGCACAGGCTGCCCAGGGAGGCTGTGGCTGCCTCCTGCCTGGGGGTGTTGAAGGCCAGGCTGGATGAGGCCCTGAGCAGCTGAGTCTAGTTGAGAGCTGTCCCTGCCCTTGGCAGGGGGGCTGCAGAAGATAATCTCTAAGGTCACTTCCAACCTCAGCCATTCTATGACCACTGTTTTCTGATGGCACAAATCCATGCCTGAGGGGGCTGGAAGCAAGGGTCCTGCTTGAGGAGGGCAATTGCCTGGCCAAGGCAGCCCACCAAGAAAAAGGGGGCAGGAGGGCCAGGCTGAGGAAGAAAAGCTGGAAGAAAAGCAAAGGCTGGAAAGTGGCAGGTGAAAGCCAGGGTTTTTCAGTGCTTGATCCCTGAAGAGGAGTTGTTTTCAAGAACAGTTTTCTGGGGTCAAGAAGTCACTGAGGAAGTTCCCAAAATATGTTGAAAGCAGCCCAGAAAGCTTCCTCCCTGCTTGGCTGCCAGTTCCTTAATTCTGCTGTGTTGGGGGAGAGATAGAGTGGCTCTGGGGAGCCAAACCACCACACTCTGCTCATGTGCACAGCAGACCCAGCACCTTGGAGGCCTGGGCTAGGAGAGGGTTTCCAAGATGCCAGAAGCTACAGCCACAGAATACAGAATCAACCAGGTTGGAAGAGACCTCCGAGATCAAGTCCAACCTATCCCCCAGCACCATCTAATCAACTAACCCATGGCACTAAGTGCCTCATCCAGTCTCTTCCTAAACACCTCCAGTGATGGTGACTCCATCACCTCCCTGGGCAGCACATCCCAGTGGCCAATCTCTCTTGCTGGGAAGAACTTCTTCCTAACACCCAGCCCAAACCCGCCCCGGAGCAGCCACCTGACAGCTCTGCCTGCTGCTTCCAAAGGCTTGGTGAGCCCAGCTTTGAAATCCTCACACAAAAGCCCAGCAGACCAGGAGGTGGTGGGAAATCCCCCCTCTGAGGGCTGCCCCTGCTCCCCTTTACCTCCTGAGGATGAGCCCAGCACTCTTCGGATGGATTTAACCCACTCCTCCATCTCTGCCTGGGAGTTAGCCATGAGCACGCAGCTGTCCTGCCCTGCCCAGGTGTGATCTCCAGAGGCTCCTGCAAACAAACCATTCAGGTGTCACTGATGGAGAGGGCTGGAGGAGAAAAGACACATTCTTCTTGTTTTCTGTGGCACTTTGAGGCTGGCTGCCTTTAAGAACCATGAAGTTACAGACCCCCAGAAGGTCCAGAGTGTCCAGGAGGTGGACTGGAAGTGTATTTCATGCCCACAAGTCCTGCATCCCTATAAAACTGCAGAATCCATTTTCTTCCCTTTTTTCCCCTCCCTTCCTGCTCCCAGGAGGACATGCAGGCTGTTACCTCCTTGCAGAGGAGTTGAGGGCTGGAGTTAAGCCTTGGCTTAACTAATGCTACTAATTAAGCCTGAAGCAGCCTACCTGGGGCTTGGAGCAGCCTACCTGGGGCTTGGAGCAGCCTACCTGGAGCCTGGGGCAGCCTACCTGGGGCTTGGAGCAGCCTAACTGGAGCCTGGAGCAGCCTAACTGGAGCCTGGAGCAGCCTAACTGGGGCTTGGAGCAGCCTAACCGGAGCCTGGAGCTGCCAAGCCAAATTTAGCTGCCTCACAATGGTGTGATGTGGAGGGTGGAGAGGCTTGGCAAGGAGGGGGGCATAAAAGCTTGGGCTTGTTAGCCTGGTTTAAAGGGAGGTTTGTGTAAAGCTTGGGCTCAATGAGCTTCTATGTTAAGCCCAGGTGTATTTGATATGCTTGGTACTGTTGTATGTAGTTGTGAACAGCCTTCTCAATCCTTTGTGTGAACAGTTTGCTTTTCTTTTGCCCCTCTCTTTGGAGCAAAGGAGCAATCTGCCTCACTCTAACCCATGTCAGTTGCTTTGCTAAATGCCTTTGGCTCCAAACACCCCCAAGCCTGGCTGGCTGTGACATAAAGCAGCACTCACACATTTCACTCTGCAAGAAAGAAGCAGAAACTGCTTAGTGTTGCACCTTGGCAAAGCTTCTCAAGGTGGGACATGGAGCTCCTCCAGCCCTGCCATGTGAACACTGAAAGCAGGACATTAATTTGCAGGTGCTGTGGAGGCCTTGAAAAGAAGTGGGAGCACAAGGACCACCAAAGCATCTTGCCCAAATGGCTGGAGGAGAAGAGTCCAGCCCCAAAAGCATCCAACAAGGAGGAGTGAAGAACTCTCACCTGGGATAATCTCAAAGATGAATTTCCCTCCTTCCTCGGGGCTGCTGGCCACCTCCTTGATGGTGCTTCCCTGCAGAGACAGGCAGCCCTAGGACAAAGCAGAGCAGGAGCTGCACACAGAATCACAGAATGGTAGAATCACAGAATCATAGAATCAATCAGGATGGAAAAGACCTCAGGGATCATCAAGTCCAACCTGTCACCCAACACCTCCTGGCAACTAAACCACGGTTCCAAGTGCCACATCCAATCCCCTCTTGAACACCTCCAGGGCTGGGGACTCCACCACCTCCCTGGGCAGCACATCCCAGTGGCCAGCAACTCTCTCTGGGAAGAACTCTCTCCTCACCTCCAGCCTAAACCTACCCCTGGCACAGCTTCAGACTGTATCCTCTTGTTCTGGTGCTGGGTGCTTGGGAGAAGAGACCAACCCCCACCTGGCCACAACCTCCCTTCAGAGAGTTGTAGAGAGCAAGGTCTCCCCTGAGCCTCCTCTTGTCCAGGCTAAGCAACCCCAGCTCCCTCAGCCTCTCCTCACAGGGCTGTGCCCCAGAGCCCTCCCCAGCCCTGTGCCCCAGAGCCCTCCCCAGCCTTGTGCTCCAGACCCCTCCCCAGCCTCATTGCCCTTCTCTGGACACCTTCAAGTCTCTCAATGTCCTTCTTAAACTGAGGAGCCCAGAACTGGACACAGGACTCCAGGTGTGGACTGACCAGTGCTGAGCACAGGGCACAAGGACTTCCCTGCTCCTGCTGGCCACACTGTTCCTGATGCAGGCCAGGATGCCATTGGCCTTCTTGGCTGCCTGGGCACACTGCTTCAACCACTACCCCAGGTCCCTCTGCCTGGCTGCTCTCAGCCACTCTGTCCCCAACCTGTAGCACTGCCTGGGGTTGTTGTGCAAAGTGCAGCACCTGGCACTTGGACTTGCTGAATGCCATCATCACAGAATGTTAGAGATTGGAAGTGTCCTTGGTTTGAGCCACAAGCTGCCCAGGGCAAAAGGACAGAAAGGTATTACACCCCCAAGGGAGGAAAAGAAAAACCACTGCACAGAACTGGAGGGCAAATGTGAATGCTGTTTATAAATGCAGACAGAAACACAACAGGTGTTCAGGGAAGAGGAATGCCACAGCATCACAGAACATCAGAGGTTGGAAGGGACCTCCAGACATCATCCAGTCCAACCCCCCTGCCAGAGCAGCATCACCCAGGGGAGTCTGCACAGGAATGCATCCAGGTGGCTTTTGAAAGTCTCCAGAGAAGGAGAACTCCACAACCTCTCTGGGCAGCCTGCTCCAGGGCTCTGTCACCCTCACACCGAAGAAGTTTCTCCTCATGTTGAGCTGAAACCTGCTCTGTTCAAGTTTTATCCATTGGTCTTATTCCTGTGCACCACCCCAAAGAGCTTGGCCTCCTCCACTCAACACCCACCCCTCAGATATTGATAGACATTGATCAGATCCCTCTCAGCCTTCTCTTCTGCAGACCAAACAGCCCCAGGGCCCTCTGTCTTCACAGGGGAGATGCTCAAGTCCCCTAAGCACCCTCATGGCTCTCTGTTGGACTCTCTCCAGCAGGTCTCTGTCTCTCTTGACCTGGGGAGTCCAGAACTGGACACAGGATTGCAGCTGTGCTCTCAGCAGAGCAGAGCAGATGGGGAGAAGAACCTCCCTGGCCCTGCTGGCCACACTTCTCTGGATGCCCCCCAGGATCACCCTTGCCCATCTCTGCCAGGCCACCACCACCACCAGGAGCAAAGTCCTTTCAAAGAGCTTGTAGGAGCTGGTGGCCTGTAGCTATATCAACACTGGTGTGCTAAAAATGCCTCTTCAGACCATAAAGGACACTTCTTAGAGGCCACATTTTCTGGGGAGGTGATTCTGGTTGCTTTGCTCTTTCCTTCTTTTTCCTCTCTTCTCATGTTTTGGGGGGGGGGGGGGGGGGGGGGAGGCTGGGGTTTTTTGGACCTCCTATTGGGAGTGGAAGAAGAAAGTACAGAGGAGAATGGACTTGGCAGGGAAACTGTTCCCTGAGCACAGCATCCCTCACACCCAGCAGCCAAACCCAAAGTTGGCAGGAGAGGAGCAGAGAAACAGAAGAAAAGGGAAGGGACATTAGAAAAGCAAAGCAGGAAGCAGCCCTTGGACCTTCCTTTCCCCCAGCTGCTGAGGGGGACGTGGGCAGCCGGGTCCCTGCCGGAGGCAGGGTGGGGACTGAGCAGGAGGTGGTGAGTCAGCACCAGGGGCCTCTGGGGGCAGGAAATTAGGAAATGGAACAAAAATGGGGGCTGTGCCACAGAGGCTGGGGGGGGGGGGGGGGTGTGCAATAGAAATTGGGAGGCTGCAACAGAAATTGGGGCTGAGCCACGGAAATGGAGGCTGTGCCACAGAAGTTAGGGCAGTGCCACAGGAACTGAGGCTGTGCCACAGACATTGAGGCTGTGCCACAGAAAATGGGGGTGTGCCACAGAACTTGGGGCTGTGCCACAGAAGTTAAGGCTGTGCCACAGAGATTGAGGCTGTGCCACAGAGATTGAGGCTGTGCCACAGAAGTTGAGGCTGTGCCACGGAAATTGGGGGTGTGCCACAGAACTTGGGGCTGTGCCACAGAAATTGAGGCTGTGCCACAGAGATTGAGGCTGTGCCACAGAAATTGGGGGTGTGCAATAGAACTTGGGGCTGTATCGTAGGAATTGAGGCTGTGCCACAGAAGCTGGAGCTGTGCCACAGAAGTTGAGGCTGTGCCACAGAAGTTGAGGCTGTGTCACAGAAGTTAGGGCTGTGCCACAGCAATTGGGGGTGTGCAATAGAACTCGGGGCTGTGCCATAGGAATTGAGGCTGTGCCACAGAAGTTGAGGCTGTGCCACAGAAGTTAAGGCTGTGCCATAGGAATTGAGGCTGTGCCACAGAAGTTGAGGCTGTGCCATAGGAATTGAGGCTGTGCCACAGAAGTTAAGGCTGTGCCATAGGAATTGAGGCTGTGCCACAGAAGTTAAGGCTGTGCCATAGGAATTGAGGCTGTGCCACAGAAGTTAAGGCTGTGCCATAGGAATTGAGGCTGTGCCACAGAAGTTAAGGCTGTGCCATAGGAATTGAGGCTGTGCCACAGCAATTGGGGGTGTGCCATAGAACTTGGGGCTGATCCCCTGCTGATCCCCTTCCAAGGATCTGCTGATCCCCTTCCAAGGATCTACTGATCCCCTTCCCCTTATGAGCATTTCCTATCTCAAGGTTAGTTGTGCCAGCCACAGCCCAGGGAATGGCTGCTCCAGCAGCGGACATTTCCCTGAAAGGTCAGGAGAGAAGGAAAAGGTACTTTTAAATAACTAACTAAATAAATAAGGAAGTTCTAGTGTGGAGAAAAAATGGTTGGAAAACTGAACAAGTTGTCCAGAAAAACAACCTGGATCCTTCCTGGCAAGGGCACTACGATGGAGCCCCTGAGAAATGATTCATGCAGAGGACTGTTGCATCCTGGAGGGGCTGAAGATGCTGCTGGAGGGCTGCAGGGGTTTAAGTCGTGCCCAGGTGATGCCAGTCCCGTGCTGTGCCAAGGGCTGGGTGCACCTTGTGCCGTCCTGGAGGGCTCACAAAGCAGACCTGCAGCCTTGCCCCCCCAGAGGAAAAGGCAGCAGAGCAGAGCAGGGTTCCTCTGGCTGCGTGGGGGTGGAGCAGGGTGGCAGCTGATGGACACCAACTGCATCTGCACCACTGAGCCTGCTGTAAAGGCTGAAGCTGGGCTGAGATGCAGACCCAGAAGCCACGAGGAGAGAGATTTCCTTTCCTTGTCGCTGCAGCTGCCCTCAAGAAGCCCTAAGGAAGCAGCTGCCCTTCGCTGTCATCTGCCCAGCCCACAGCCCTGCGGTGAGGTCTGTCTTGAGCAGATCCTCCCAGCCAGGCTGTGCTGAAGGCCCTGCTTGCTTTTTGCTAAAAGCATCCTGGAAGAGCCTTTCCCAGCAAGGCCATGGCTGGAAACTCTCTCAGGGCTCCCATCCTCTTGTGCACCAATGCTGTCCCTGCCAGCACAGCAATGGTGCTGCACCCAGCTACTTTTCTGCACACCCTCCTTCTGTTCCTGGGCAGGATGAGAGCAGCTTTCCAGCTGGTAAGCAGTTGGTTCCTTTCTAGTGCCAAGTTGCTTGGGCACAGAGAGACCAAGTGCCCAAGCAGGGCTTGCAGGCACTCAGTGTAAGCTCACAGATGTAGCTCCTGAGCAGGACATCTGATAGAATCACAGTCACAGAATGGTTTTGGCTGGAAGAGTCCTTTAAGAGCACTAAGCCTAACCCTTAACCCAGCACTGCCAGGGCACCACCAACCCATGGCCCTCAGCACCACATCTCCAGGGCTTTGAAACCCCTCCAGGGATGGGGACTCCACCTCTGCCCTGGGCAGCCTGGGCCAACCCTTTGGGGAAGAAATTGTTCCTCATGGCCAACCTAAACTTTTCCTGGGGCAACTTGAGGCCACTTCCTCTTGTCCCCTTCCAGCAGGGAGACCTTATTGCTCTCTACAACACCTGAAGGGAGGTTGGAGCCAGGTGGGGGTTGGTCTCTTCTCCCAGACAGGCACCCAGCACCAGAACAAGAGGACACAGTCTCAAGCTGTGCCAGGGGAGGTTTAGGCTGGAGGTGAGGAGAAAGTTCTTCCCAGAGAGAGTTGTTGGCCATTGGGATGTGCTGCCCAGGGAGGTGGTGGAGTCCCCATCCCTGGGGGTGTTCAAGAGGGGACTGGATGCCACGGTTTAGTTAGCCATGAGGTGTTGGGTGACAGGTTGGACTTGATGATCTTTGAGGTCTTTTCCAACCTGACTGATTCTATGATTCTATGAGTGGGGAAGACACCAACCCCCAGAGGCAGAGAGCTTTGATACCCCCGCTCCAGACCCACCCCAACCAACAAAGGCTGCGAGAAGAGGAGGCTGAGGACCAGCCCAGCCCAGGGGCCTCATCCTACCTGCGGTTTGCCCTCATCCTCGTCCTTGTAGTAGTAGAGCTGCTGTCCCTTCAGCACGAAGTACCTCTGCTGCCAGTTCTTGACGATGGAGCGCTGCTTCTTCAGCCAGCCCAGCTTCAGCGGCCGCTCCAGCGGCGCCGGGGACGCCGCCCGCCCGCCGCCCGCCGCCGCCTCGCCGCTCATCACGCTCCTGGAGCGAGCTGCCCGGCAAAGAGAGGGGCAGAGGGCAGGCTGAGAGCCTGCTCCCCGAGGGCTGAGCTGGGCTGCACAGCTGCCTGCCCCGCTGCGGCGCTGGGCTCGGCTCGGAAGTGGCCGTGCAGTATCTGTCGCTCTCTGCTTCCTTTTTCCTGCGTGGGAGTCATTGTCTTGCAAGTGAGAAGAAAATCCTCACTCTGGTGGGGTTGGTGTGGTTTGTTTTTGATGGCAGGCTGCGTTTTCTTTTCACACACCCCCCCCCCCCACACACACACACAAGCAGCCTGCAGAGATAGCAGTGACCCAGCCTGCCTCGGAGGGTTGGGAACCGGAGGGCTGCGCCGGGAGGGCGTTCTCTGGCGCAGCGGTTCTCACACAATGGGGCTGGAAAGTCTCCAAGGGGCAAGGAACAGAGCCAGTGTGGGCTGAGCAGCTGGGCAGTGCAGTGTCCCCTGCCCCCCCCTTTGCATCGTAGGGTCACAGGATTGTTTGGGTTGTCAAAGCTCTCTGGGGCCATCCAGCCCAACCAGCAACCCAACCCCTCCGTGGCCACCAAACCATGGGCCCAGGTGCCATGGCCACAGGGTTCTTGAACATCTCCACTACCTCCCTGGGCAGCCTGGTCCAGTCCCTGACCACTCTTGCAGCAATGCAATTTTCCCTCACCCCCAACCTAACCCTCCCCTGGTGCAACCTGAGGCCATTTCCTCTTGCCCTGTTGCTTTTTCCTCGGGAGAAGAGCCCAACCCCCACCACAGCCTCCTCTCATCGTCCAGATGAGTCCCAGTGGTGCCACTGGCCTGTGGCAGTGGCTCAGCAGCAGTGCTGGGACTGGGTGATCTCAAAGGCCTCTTCCATCCTCAGCAGTTCTGTGGTTTTATGTGATCTCACTGGAGGTTCCCCTTGCACAGACACCCCCCAGGACCAGGAGCCCAGAGGTCATTTTGCACTCAGCATGGAGCAGCTGGCAGCATGGAGCAGCTGCTTCAGAGGTCAGGGCTGCTGCAGCTCCCCTGGAACAGAGACCCTGCTGCAGTCTGCCTCTGACAGAATGCAGAATTAACCAGGCTGGAAAAGACCTCAGAGATCATCCAGTCCAACCTATCACCCAACACCATCCAATCAACCAGACCATGCACCAAGGGCTTCACCCAGGCTCACTTCCAGGGATGGTGACTCCAGCACCTCCCTGGGCAGCACATTCCCATGGCCAATCTCTCTTTCTGGGAAGAACTTCTTCCTAACATCCAATCTAAACCTCCCCTGGCACAGCTGGAGACTGTGTCCTCTTGTTCTGGTGCTGGCTGCCTGGGAGAAGAGACCAACCCCCACCTGGCTCCAACCTCCCTTCAGGTAGTTGTGGACAGCAGTAAGGTCTCCCCTGAGCCTCCTCTTCTCCAGGCTAAGCAACCCCAGCTCCCTCAGCCTCTCCCCATAGGGTTTGTGCTCCAAACCCCTCCCCAGCTTTGTTGCCCTTCTCTGTTGCCTTTCATCAGCTCACAGAGGCTTGGGAGCCTGGAGCCAGGCTCGGGCAGGGCAGCCTGAGCTCACCTCTCCACTACAAACCTGTCACAGGACTGCAAATCCCTTCCCAGTCTCCCCAAAAGGACTGGGAATCCAAAAGCAGCCTGCAGAGCAGAGTGAGGATGCTGCTGGTACCTCAGGGTGCCCAGCTGTGGGAAGCCCTCTTGCTGAGGCTGCAAGCAAGGACTTTCCAGAGGGATTCACCAGCCAGCTGCCCTGCAAGATGCTGTCACTGGGGATTACCCTGCTGGGAAAACCAAAATGGGGTTTCCAAAGTGCACCTCAAGCTCTGGGCAGCTGCTTTGCCCTTTGCCAAAGCATTCCTCAGCTCTCAGCACCGTCAGTGATCCTCAGCAATGTGCTCCCCAGCAGCACTGCTCCCCTCCACAGGATCATAGGATCCCAGGGTGTCAGGGGTTGGAAGGGACCCAAAGAGATCATCGAGTCCAACCCCCCTGCCAGAGCAGGAGCAGAGAACCCAGCCCAGGGCACACAGGAACACATCCAGACAGGGCTGCAAAGGCTCCACAGAAGGAGGCTCCACAACCCCTCTGGGCAGCCTGCTCCAGGGCTCTGGGAGCCTCCCAGTGCAGAAGTCTCCCCTTGTGCTGAGGTGGAACCTCCTGTGCTGCAGCTTACATCCATTGCCCCTTGTCTTATTCCTTCATGTCTGGTGGCTGCTGCCAGTTCCTGAGGGGGGAGGATCTTTGGGGAACAACCTGCAGGGATGGAGCAGCCACCAGGAGTTTAGAGGCTGCTGAGTGCAGGGTGCTGCCTGCCTAGCATGGAGGCTTTGCCCTGGAGAGATCACAGCCCGTGGCCAAAGAGCAAACCCCCAGAGGAGTGGCTCCAGAGTTGCTCTGTTCTGCAGAAGGCAGCACTCCCATGGCCACCTCCCAGCTGCCTTCCTGACTTTTGCTGGGTTACAGAGTCACAGAATCATGCAGGTTAGAAAAGTCCTCTAAGAACTATTTTCAGTCAGACATAAGGAAGAAGGTCTCTGCTAGGGGGGTGGTGAGACACTGGAACGGGGTGCCCAGGGAGGTGGTGGATGCTTCATCCCTGGATGAGGCTTTGAGCAGCCTGGGCTGGTGTGAGCTGTCCCTGCCCGTGGCAGGGGGTTGGAACTGGCTGAGCCTTGAGGTCCCTTCCAACTCAAGCCATTCTAGGACTCCACAATCATTGAGTCCTAACATTAACCCTGCTCTGCCAAGTCCACCTCTAAGCCATATCCCCAAGCACCACACCTGCAAGGCTTTTAAGCACCTCTAGGGATGGGGTCTTGCCTCTGCATGTGACAGCTCTCCCTGCACTTTGGACTCATCCAAGGCCACACAGAATCACAGAATAGTTCTGGTTGGAAGAGACCTCCAAGCTCATCCAGTCCCATCCTCCACCTAGCACTGCAGGGTCATCACCAAACCATGTCCCTAAGCATCAGCTCCACACTGCTTGACCACCCCCAGGGATGGTGACTCCAGCACTGCCCTGGGCAGAGCATTCCAGTGTCTGAGAATCCTTCCAGGGCAGAAATATTTCCTGAGATCTAGCCTTGAACCTCCCCTGGTGCAGCTTGGAATCATTTCCTCTGGTCCTGTCCCTTGCCACCAAGGAGCAGAGGCTGTCCCCTGCTCACTGCAACCTCCCTTCAGGGAGCTGTAGAGAGCAAGGAGGTCTCCCTCAGCCTCCTCTTCTCCAGCCTGAACACCCCCAGCGCCCTCAGCCCCTCCTCACAGCCCAGGGGCTCCAGGCCCTTCTCCAGCCTCATTGCCCTTCTCTGGACAGGCTCCAGCCCCTCAGTGTCCTTCCTGCAGTGAGTGCCCAGAGCTGAGCACAGCACTCCAGGTGTGGCCTCCCCAGGGCTGAGCACAGGGGGATGGTCACCCCCTGTCCCTGCTGCCCACCCTGCTTCTGAGCCAAGCCAGGCTGCCATTGGCTTTCTTGGGCACTGCTGGCTCACGGTCAGTGACTGCCAACCAACCTAGAGCCCTTCCCCCATGCTCTGTGCTGCACAAGTGTCCTGTCTGCAGGGTCCTCACCCAGCTCATCAGCACTCCTCAGCCACCCTCACCGCGGCAGGGCTTGTGGGGGGGTGTGGGGAGGCAGCTGTGTGGGGAGGCAGCTGTGTGGGGAGGGAGCTGTGTGAGGAGGGAGCTGTGTGGGGAGGCAGCTGTGTGAGGAGGCAGCTGTGTGGGGAGGCAGCTGTGTGAGGAGGGAGCTGTGTGGGGAGGGAGCTGTGTGAGGAGGGAGCTGTGTGGGGAGGGAGCTGTGTGGGGAGGGAGCTGTGTGGGGAGGGAGCTGTGTGGGGAGGGAGCTGTGTGAGGAGGGAGCTGTGTGGGGAGGGAGCTGTGTGGGGACTTCGGCTTTGCAGGCAGCTGAGCTATTTTTGCCCTGTGGAAAGTTCTCTACATTCACAAAACCAAAGCTACCAAGGCTGTGGTTCCTCCCTTACCACTTTCCCAAGCCTCTGCCTGCAGTGGCCTGGGGCAGGTCCAGCTCTCCTGCAGTGGCCAGCTGAAAGATTAAGGTGAGGCAGGGGAGAAGCTTTGTCCTTTGACTCTCCCCAGGGTGCTCCAGGCACTTGCAGCCATCTCCTTCACCAACACATCCCTGCCACACTCAGCCTGCTCTTCCTTACTACTCTCACAGGGCAGGAGAGAGCCACCACGAGCAAATGTGGTGCCCTCTGAAGCATGCCCTGCAGTGCCCACCTCTGAAGCTCAGTGTTTCCTCCTCACTCTTCCTCCAGCCCTGGGGGACCACAGCAGGCTGCCTGTGTCCTGCTGCCTGCTCCCCCAAAAGAGGAGCCCTGACAGAGTGACTTGCAGGGGGGGTTGCATTAGGTCTCACTCTGGTAGCCACCATCAACACAGGCTCCTGCTCCAAATCTTCATCTTAGAGCAAGAGCCCTGCCTGGCATCCCACTGCAGCCCAGAGCCAGCTGAGTGCTGAGCTGCAGCCAGAGCAGGGAGAGCAGCAGCACAGGGAGGGGATTCTGCCCCTCTGCTCTGCTCTGCTCAGAGCCCACCTGCAGCACTGCCTCCAGCTCTGGGGCCCCCAGCACAAGAAGGACCTGGAGCTGCTGGAGAGGCTCCAGAAGAAGCCATGAAGATGATCAGAAGCTGGAGAAGCTCCTATGTGGGAGCAGGCTGGGAGAGTTGGGGCTGTTCAGCCTGGAGAAGATAAGGCTCCATGGAGACCTCAGAGCAGCCTTCCAGTACCTGAAGGGGCTCCAGGAGAGCTGGGGAGGGACTCTGGACAAGGGCTGGGAGTGCCAGGATGAGGGACAATGGCTTTGAGCTGGGAGAGGGGAGACTGAGACTAGAGATGAGGAAGAAATTCTTTGCAGTGAGGGTGGGGAGACTCTGGCACAGGTTGCCCAGGGAGGCTGTGGATGTCTCCTCCCTGGAGGCATTCAAGGCCAGGCTGGATGAGGCCTTGAGCAAGCTGGGCTGGTGGGAGCTGTCCCTGCTCATGGCAGGGGTTGGAATTGGATGATGTTTGAGGTCCCCTCTAACCCATCCTATTCTATGATCTTCAAGGTCCCTTCCAGCCCAAGCCTATGCACTGTCCTGTAGCCCATGGACTGTCCTGGAGCTCACACTCTGTCCTGGAGCTCACACTCTGTCCTGGAGCCCATGGACTCTCCTGGAGCCTATGCACTGTCCTGGAGCCCACACAAGCTGCCTGTGCCACAGCCAGAGCTGGGAACAAGGAGGAGGAAGTGCCCTGAAGCCAGGAGCAGGCAGTGAGGGAGGTGGTGAGTAATTTCCAACCTTTTTCCACAAGTCACATCCCTGCTGCACCCCTGAAGGCAGCAGCAGCAGTCGGTCCCTGCTGCCAGGGACCCTGAAGCTTGAGGAGATCCAATGCCCCAAGCTGTGTCCCCACCCTGAGCTCTCTGCACCCACATCTCAGGGCCCCCAGAGCCTGCAGGCTGCAGAGAGCTCCCAGAGTGCCAGCACAAGAAGGCAAAAAGCAGCTCCTGGCACCAGCACAGGTTCAAGCTTGTGTCCTGGAACAGCCTGCCCAGGGAGGTGGCTGAGGCCCCATCCCTGGAGAGGTTCAAGGTCAAACTTGCTGTGGCCCTGAGCAGCCTGCAAGAGCTGGAGGAGTCCCTGCTGACTGCAAGGGCTTTGGACAAGTTGACCTTCAAGGCTCTCTTCCAAGCCAATGCATTCAGTGATTCTGTCCTCTCTGCTTCCCAGGAGGCTCAATGTCCCCTGGGCATCTTTTTCCCTCACCCTCCAGTGGAGTTTACCAAAAACACAGGTGAATTCCCCCCAAGAATGAGCAGTGGAGAACCCCAGGAGGCTTCTGCACCAACTCTGTGTGGATCTCTCCACTGCTGCCCTGCAAGCTGCTGAGTGCAGGGGATGGCACAGCGATCTCTGCCTCCCTGCAAGCTTCTGGACCACCTGAGGTCTCATCCTGCACATGGCTGTGCATTGCAGGGCCCAGCCCCAGCAGTGGCCACCACAGACCAGCAGTGCTTCATCTGGGGCCCTGTGTGGAGGGAATGGTTTGGCCACCCCCCAGTGCAAGCAGCTTCAGAGGAGAGTCCAAGCTGCCTTTGAGAGGAACTCAGCCAGGACAAGCTTCAGGCTGACGTAAGGTGCAGGGAGGAGGAGCTCTACAGAGAGCAGCTTGGCCAAATCTCTGCTGCAGGGACAAATCAAGCTGCCAGTGGTGCCTTGACCCTGTGGTGCCTTGACCCTGTGCTGGCAGCAGTGCCAGGACCAGGGAGGGCTTTTAACCTCAGTGCCTGCACAAGGCCAGGCTCCTGCACCCCTTCCTGGACCACAGCATCCTCCCCCCCAAAGCCCCTCCTGGTTGCTTGACCCAAAGGCAGGCATGGGCTCTGCCATGGCCTCTTGGCCCCTCTGCAGTGATCCCTGACTCCTTCCCAGGGCTGCTCTCGAGTGGTTTCCCTGCTGGAGATGGATCCCATGGCAGAGGAGAGCCGTGCAGAGCTGGGCAGAGGCAGGAGCTAAGTCAGGAAACCAAACAGCAAAGCTGTTCCCACAGCACAGAGCCCAGCATGGGTGTCAGGAGGCTCTCTAGCAGTGCTGAGAGGAAGGCAGTGACGCTGGGGTGGGCAAAGGGACCTGAGCAAGAGCAAGATTGCTTCCTGCAGCCTGCACTGCTCTGCTCCAGCCACCTCTTGGCCTGCACTTCACCGCCTGCAAGGCTGGCACCAGCAGAACGAGCTCTTGGGCTTTAAATCCCCCCCGAGCTGGATTCAGGCTGAGCAGCAGCCCCAGGCTGCCAGGTCCCCCCCATTCCCCACCCCACTGAGACAGCTGCTGCTCAGCCACAGAGCCGCAGCCCAGCCCCTGCTGCTCCCACGGCGTCTCCCCCCTGCCCCCGGCAGCCTCACGAACCTCTCTTGCAAATCATTTGCAAACCATCTGACAGCTGAAAGCAGAACCTGGGGCGCCCCCACCGAGGCCAGGAGCAGGTTTGGGGCTGGGCTGTAGCTGAAAGCAGGGCAGGGCTCAGCAGAGCAGGGCTCAGCAGAGCAGGGCTCAGCAGAGCAGGGCTCAGCAGAGCAGGGCTCAGCAGAGCAGGGCTCAGCAGAGCAGGGCTCAGCAGAGCAGGGCTCAGCAGAGCAGGGCTCAGCAGAGCAGGGCTCAGCAGAGCAGGGCTCAGCAGAGCAGGGCTGGCCCGCAGCTGGCAGGGGGAGGTCACGGTACCTATTTTTGCAGCATCCATTCTCAGGTTGAAATCCCAGCTCCGGGGCAGCTTGAGGGACATTTTGGTTCGGGAAGGGCTTTGGTGTCTGCGTTTCAAGCAGGCCTTGCTCAGGAGCTGAGCTGTCACCAAGCTCCGGCGGTCCCGCGGGGCTCCCCCGCCCGGGGCGCGATCCCCCCGGCGAAGAGCGGCGGCTCGGGCAGGGCTGGTTTGCCAACCTACTTCCTCCTCCTCCTCCTCCTCCTCTGAGAGCAGCTGTGAACAACCCCATAAAAGTACTTTCCTGCCCTGCTTTGCTGCAAAGCTCTCCCCGTGCTTCCCCCAGCGCAGCCAGGTGATGCTGCCTGCTTTGCCCCCCTCCGGCTACCCCCTGGGGGGGACGAGCAGCCGCAGCAGCCTGGCCCCAGCCTGCAGCAGGGGCAGGGCTGCTCCCCGCGCACCGCTCCCTGCATTTGAGGAAGTGGGAGCCTGCCCTTGGGGCCCTTGGGTGCTAGGAAGTCACTCACGGAGGGCCACAGCCCAGCACTCGGTTCCGGGAAGCGTTCTGCCGAGCAGCAGAGCCCTGCTGGCTGTGGGCAGAGGCTGCGGGGGGCTGCCCCTGCATGGGCCAGGGGGGCCAGCAGGGTCACCTGCACTTTGCTACTGCAGCTGCTGAATGGTGCCCACAGCTGATGGGAGGTTTCTACACCCACCTTGGAACAGCAAGAAAATGGGGACGGAGTGAAGCTGCTCTTGGAGGAAAGGGAGACACAGAAGTGCTGGAGAGGGTCCAGGGCAGGCTGGGAAGCTGCTGAGGGGCCTGGAGCAGCTCTGGGAGCAGCAAAGGCTGAGAGCCCTGGGGCTGAGAGCCTGCAGAAGAGCAGCCCCAGAGGGCAGCTGAGCAATGCTCAGCAAGAGCTAAAGGAGCTGTGGGGGGCAAGAGGCTGGGGCCAGGCTCTGCTGAGTGGTGCCCAGGGGCAGGCCAAGGGGCACTGAGCACAAACTGGCACCCAGGAGGTTCCATGTGAAGAGGAGGAGAAAGTTGTTTGGTGTGAGGGTGCTGGAGGCCTGGAGCAGGCTGCCCAGAGAGGTTGTGGAGTCTCCTTGTGTGGAGAGCTTCCAACCCCCTCTGGGCATTGTGCTGCTGGGCAAGCTGCTGTGGGTGCCCTGCTGGAGCAGGGGGCTTGGACTGGGTGAGCTCCAGAGCTCCCTTCCCACCCACTCCATGCTGGGATCCTGGGATTCTCTGATTCAGGCAGTGTGGGTCTGGAGCAGGGCACTGGGGTTGCTCTTGTTCATTGGTGGGTAGGTGCTGGGCTGCCCTGTGGCCATAGCTCTGCTTTCCACCCTGTCACATTCTCTGGGCTCAGGATGGTGGAATTTGTGAGCTGGGGCCCTCTGAGCTGGCTCCAGTCACTGCTTGAGGTGACAAATTAATTTCTCAGCTGTCATTAACCCCAATGAGCCACCAGTGTCCAGCCTGGCAGTGCTGTATCCAGGCAGCCTGCACAGACTCCAGCTCCTGTGCCCAGAGGCACATCCTCAGCTGACTCCATGGCCCCAGAAAGCTTTGGCAAGCACCCTGGGCAGGACAGCTGGGCTGAAATCATAGAATGGGTTGGATTGGAGGGGACCTCAAAGCTCAGCCAGTTCCAACCCCCTGCCATGAGCAGGGACAGCTCCCACCAACCCAGCTTGCTCAAGGCCTCATCCAGCCTGGCCTTGATCACCTCCAGGCAGGGGACATCCACAGCCTCCCTGGGCAGCCTGTGCCAGTGTCTCCCCACCCTCACTGCAAAGAATTTCTTCCTCATCTCCAGTCTCAGTCTCCCCTCTCCCAGCTCAAAGCCATGGTCCCTCATCCTGGCGCTCCCAGACCTTGTCCAAAGTCCCTCCCCAGCTCTCCTGGAGCCCCTGCAGGTACTGGAAGGCTGCTCTGAGGTCTCCCTGGAGCCTTCTCTTCTCCAGCCTGAACAGCCCCAACTCTCACAGCCCTTTCAAGACCTCTCAGTAACAGCATCTGAAGACAAGGAGCCTGGGGGGAGACCTTCTGGCTCTACAACTGCCTGAAAGGAGGCTGCAGGCAGGTGGGGGTTGGGCTCTTCTCCCAAGGATCAAGCAATAGGATGAGAAGAAATGGCCTGAAATTGTGCCAGGGGAGGGATGGGTTGGAGAAGAGGCAAAATGTATTGAAGAAAGGCTTTGGAACAGGCTGCCCTGGGAGGTGGTGGTGGGGTCAGCATCCCTGGAGGTGTCCAAGAAAGGCTTGGATGTGGCCCTTGGAGCCATGGTTTAGCTGTCAGGAGGTGTTGGGTATTAGGTCACAGGCTGGACTTGATGATCTCTGAGGTCTTTTCCAACCTGGTTGATTCTGGGCTTCTGTTCAACCTGGGGCCATGATGGTGTTGGGTTGCTGGTTGGCCTGGATGATATCAGAGAGCTTTTCCAACCCACACATTTCCCTGGCCCTGCTGCTTCCCAGGAGCGCTGAGCACCGCACGGTGCTGGCTTGGCGAGGAGCTGCCCAGCTGGCGTCTGCCCCAAGGTCACTGTGTCACCAGGTGAGAGTTGGAGCTCTTGGAGGCTGCTCCAGAGAACACAGAGTCCTTTATTGCTGGTGGAGGAGTGACTTGTCTGAAAATGCCCCCAGAGTGGGACAGGAAGCAAGCAGAGGGCTGCTGAAGGGTTGCTTTAGCCGGGCTGATAAGTCCAAACCGGCCAGAATCAGACAAGAGCTAAAAACAGTTTGTTTTGCTGAGTGAACAGATGGAGCCTGCTGCCCTAACCCCAGGCAAGGCAGGAGGCACAGCTGAAAAGAGGCAATCGTTGCTGCCATGTGGAATTCCAACAGTTTCTCACATTTCCAAGGAAATCTTTAAGCTGCAGTGGAGCCCCCACTGCCCTCAGCTCTGGGCCAGGCGGGAGGCTACGACCTGGCCGCAGCGGCTGCCCGCGTCCCTCGGGCACAGTCTCCTCCTCTGGAGAGCTTCCAGCCAAGGACAAGGGGCAAGGAGCACAAACTGGCACCCAGGAGGTGCTACCTAAAGAGGAGGAGAAAGTTGTTTGTTGTGAGGATGCTGGAGGCTTAGAGCAGGCTGCCCAGAGAGGTTGTGGAGTCTCCTGGTGTGGAGAGCTTCCAACCCCCCCTGGGTATTGTGCTCCTGGGCAAGCTGCTGTGGGAGCCCTGCTGGAGAGGGGCTTGGACTGGGTGAGCTCCAGAGCTCCCTTCCCAACCCCAACCATGCTGGGTTTCAGGGATTCTGTGAAGTGCCTGTGTGCATCTGCAGCCTCCATGAACCTCTTTGCCACCACCAGCCCTGCTTTGAGGAAGATCCCCGAGGAAAGTGAACTGTGGGGTGAGCAATGCCCTGGTGAGGCCACATCTGCAGTACTGTGTCCAGTTCAACAGAGACAGGGAACTGCTGGAGAGAGCCCAGCAGAGGCTATGAGGATGCTAAAGGGCCTGGAACATCTGTGTGAGCAGGCTGAGAGCCTGGAGAAGAGCAGCCCCAGAGGGGAGCTGAGCAATGGTTACAAATATCTGAAGAGCAGGAGGCAAGAAGCAGAGGCCAGGCTCCTGTCGGTGGTGTCCTGGGACAGGACAGGGGAAATGGACACAAACTGCAACCCAGGAGGTTCCACCTCAACATGAGGAGCAACTTGTTTGGTGTGAGGGTGCTGGAGGCCTGGAGCAGGCTGCCCAGAGAGGTTGTGGAGTCTCCTTCTCTGGAGACTTTCCAACCCCATCAGGATGTCTTCCTGTGTGAGCTGCCCTGGGTGATCCTGCTGGGGCAGGGGAGGGGGGAGGGGGTTGGCCTGGATGATCTCCAGAAGTCCCTTCCCACCCCTTCCCACCATCCTGATCAGGGTTTAAACCAACCTGATGTGCTCCACAGAGCAGGGGAAGGAGGCTCCCAGCATCTCCCCCTCCTGCCAGCAGCACTGAATGAAACCCCACCAGGGCTAATGGAACTTATCTTTATTTAACAGTAACATGTAGTATATAAATAGGGTAGATACTTTAAAATATACAATATATCACAGTCAGACATTCAGTCAAAGGAAGGCAGCTCTACCTGTGTGCAGCTAAAACAGTAATCAACAGAAGAATGCACAGAGAAAGAAGCAGATGGTAGGAACACATCGGGGCTGGAGAAGAGGAGCAGCTGAAACTGCAGCCCCAGGGTGCTACAGAAGGCAGGAACCACAGGAGCTCTCCCCTGATGCTTTTTGTGACAAACACCTGCCCCCAGCAGGCTCTGGATGGGCTGTGGGGATGCTTTCCACACAGCTTCCCCCTCCTCCTGCCATGCAGAGGTGGTCAGAGGAGGCAGGGGAAGGGAGTGATGCCAGGACTCTCTCTGCAGCCATGCTTGGGGGAACCTGCTGCACACATCAGAAACAGGAGACCCTTGGAATGGAAGCTACCAGCACCTCACAGCCTGCTGCCAAGCATCAGCTGATGCTGCAGGATTTCCACTTCAGGAGCCACAGGGTGAATGGCTGCCCCATTCCCTGAGGAGTATCTCCACGGCAGGAGCTGGTCAGCACAGGACATCTTCCCTCTGCACAGCCCAGGCTGTGATGTCTCACTGAGCACTGCAGTGATCTGCAACCTGATCTGGGCTACAACCAGACCTGGAGATGCAAATCCCTCTCAGCCCATGCCAAGTGTTCACCCACACAGCCCCAGCCCAGCCATGCCTGCCCAGACTGTGACCCAAAGCATCATCCCCCAGCACACAGAGGCCATCAAGCTTTAGTGTCACCTCAGCAGGGCAGCCTCCCCGAGGCAGAAGCAGCTTTCCAGCCACATGCCACCCTCTTGCTCATGACACACACTCACCTCCCTCCCTGCCTGCTGCACCTGGAAGAGCAGAGATCACTCCTGAAGAGCTGGAGCCCACAGCAGCCTGGCAGGCTCCGTGCTGGCCAAACGCTGCTCCTCCCTTCCTCCCAGGCCAAGCACACAGCAGCTGACAGCTCCTCACCCCTGCTGCTCTGATCAGGCTCAGTTATTTCCCTCTTGCTGGGCAAAAGCTGGAGGAACATCTCCAGTCATGGAGCCCACTGCAAGCACTGTGCAATGCTGAGCTCCAGCCCTGCAGCTGGAAGCATCTCCTCATGGCCTTACCTTGGCATCCCTGGGGGCAGCTCAGCCTCCCTGACTCTGCCAGCCCCCCACCAAACCTCAGTTCTTGCTGAATGTGAGAGCTGTAGCACGACCAAGGCTCTGCAAGGCTTCAAGCAACGAAAGGAGGTGCAGTGTGTCCTGCTCTGTGCCCCTGGGCATCACAGAAGGCTCCCTTAAGGACAGCCAAAGCCACTGACGTCAGCTTTTCAGTTCCTCTTAACTTTCCAAGTCTAACTTGAAATATCTACAGCAAAGAGAAGCCACTCAGAGGCTGGGCTGATGGAGCCAAGCCATCAAATGCTCCCAGACAGCAGACACTGCCACTCAGCTGCCCAGCACAGCAGAAGTGGGGTTGCCACCCACAGCCCAAGGGAGGAAACGCCACAGTGCTCAGCAGCCTTCCTCACCAGCTTCAGCTCTCCAGCTCACAAACAACCTTCACGACCCGACCCTCCCTCCCTCCCCTCTCTCTCAGCTGGAAGCTCTGTTCCCGTTCAGTTTGCAGGATGCTAAACCCTCTCCACGTAGCTTTAGCCTTCAGGATCAAAAGTGGCTTAGAAGTCTACCCCTTGACAGCACTGCTGGGAGGAAAGGAAGCCTACAGCTGCGAGCTGCTCAGGAAAGCCTCCACCCACAGGCGGTGCTGCAGCCACTGCTGCTGCTCTCCCAGCCCTAGGCAGCCACAAAACACTGCTGCTGCTGCTGTTGCTGCTCTCCCAGCCCTAGGCAGCCACAAAACGCTGCTGCTGTTGCTGCTCTCCCAGCCCCAGGCAGCCACAAAACGCTGCTGCTGCTGCTGTTGCTGCTCTCCCAGCCCCAAGCAGCCACAAAACGCTGCTGCTGCTGCTGCTGCTGCTCTCCCAGCCCCAGGCAGCCACAAAACGCTGCTGCTGCTGCTGCTGCTGCTCTCCCAGCCCCAGGCAGCCACAAAACGCTGCTGCTGCTGCTGCTGCTGCTCTCCCAGCCCCAGGCAGCCACAAAACGCTGCTGCTGCTGCTGTTGCTGCTCTCCCAGCCCCAGGCAGCCACAAAACGCTGCTGCTGCTGCTGCTGCTGCTCTCCCAGCCCCAGGCAGCCACAAAACGCTGCTGCTGCCACTGCTGCTGCTCTCCCAGCCCCAGGCAGCCACAAAACACTGCTGCTGCTCCTAATGCTGCTGCTCTCCCAGCCCTAGGCAGCCACAAAATGCTGCTGCTGTTGCTGTTGCTGCTCTCCCAGCCCCAGGCAGCCCCAAAACACTGCTGCTGCTGTACTGCTGCTGCTTTCCCAGCCCTGGGGAGCAAGGAGACTCTGCTGCTGTTACTGCTCCTGCTGCTTCCCTCCCAGCCCCAGGCAGCCAGGAAACGCTGCTGCCGCCCCCTAGTGTCCACATCCAGCACTACACCTTCCGAACGGCCCCAGGGCACCTCCCACAGCTTGCGGCAAAGCTTCGAGCTGGGTTCTGTGCCATGCTAACTACAACTCGAGAGGCGCAAAAGGCTTAAACCAAGAGGAGCAGGAGGCTAAAGACCCCCAGATGAGAAATGTCTCGCTACACAGAGCAGAACACTTGACTGAAGCTCATCAGTGCTGCAGCTGCTCCTGCTGACTGCCTCGGGACCCAGCGATGCACTGCGAGGGACTTGGGCAGATGTTGGCAGAGAGGATCCAGCAGAGCACCAAGCTGGTCTGACCCCCCAGGGCAAACTACTCTTCAGGGACTACCCAAACCCCTGGCACTTCCACACCTGTTCCCAGCCTGGCTGTGCCTTGCCAGGAGCCCTCACTTTGCCCACCTGAACTGCCATGCAACGCAGACTGAATACTCTCCAGGCACGACAGAAAGCAGCTTAACTCTCCCCTTCAGCTTTCAGATGAGGGGGCTGGGACCAATACCTTCTAAGTCATCAGAAAATAAATCCCTGCTCAATGCAAACTGGAGGGCAGCAGTCTCCACAGCTAGCCCAGGAAAGCCTCTGCCTACACCAGGGGCACGAACCAACTGCAATCCTCACCTGGCTCTGTTGTGGCCTCCCAGCTCCTGCCAGCTGCCAGCCACTTCACCAGCTGCAAACACATGGTGCAAAGGGAGCCTTCCTCTCCACAACCTCTGCTTCTGTGGGTCCTGTTTGGGGGGGGGGGAGGGGGAAGATGATGCAGAGCTCCCTGCAGGGAGTGCTGCAGCTGTGGAGGAGAGAGGCTGGGGGCTGCCAAGGTATTTACAGAGGTGCACTGCAGCTGGCTGGGGGTGAACGAAGCAGTGGCAGGGGCAGAACCTGGAGCATGGCTTTTAGGTGGTTTATTCTCCATCAATGCTTAGCTTGCAGCATGTCTGTGTGCAAGGTTAGTGCCAGCAAGTGGCTGAAAACAGCAAAGCACTTCTGTCATTCTGTGTTGCCTTTCCCTGTCACTTGTTCCCCAGGTTAAAACAAGATGAAGTTTCTCTCTCTCTCTCTCTCTCTCTCAATCTCTCATGCACAAACTATGGAAGGAAGCAAAATCAGAGTCACCTTTGTGTTTGGGAAGCTTCTGCACTATCTGATCACCAAAAAGGAAAAGGGAAAAGCTTTTACAATCTTGAGGGCTCTCCTTCTTAAATAATACAAAAGTAGGACAAAGGAAAGGACTGAGGGGGAAGTTGCAGCTCTCTAAGTACAAACTAATCATGACCAAGATTCAGGAAGCAGAGCAGGACAGGAGCCTGCAGGTGCAAGAACCCAGAGTGAAATGCAACACAGACCATGACAAACTCAGCAGCACTGACATCTACAACTCAAGTAACAAACAAGGTGACAAACATGATCCCTGAAAGAAAAGAAAACCCACAAAATACCCAGCTGGGGGGAGGGGAGGGGAAGGGAGGGGCTGGAGCCCCCACCCAGCAACCTTCAGCCAAAGAAACCAACGTTGGAAACTGCTCCCTCCCCCTCCCCCCCCTAAATCCATTCAAACAGCCCAGTGTGGGGTTTCCAGCCCTGGAGAAATGAACAAGTGTGGTTCAGTGTTTCTCAAAGGTTATTTGATGGTTTCTTAATGGTTATTTGGGGGTTGGGGTTGGGGGGGGAGGAAGAAAATGAACCCAATTATTCCAAGGGTGGTTCTTGCTTGGCAGGAATTACCCAAGGAAACTTCCATGCTCTTTAAAACCTCTCCACTTGAGTCGGTTTTGAACCTCCCACATTCTCACCAGCTCCTTCACTCCTTGTCCCCAGCCTATTTCTGGTTTAGTTATTTCATTATCCAGCTCTTATCTGCCAAAAGATCAGCTGGGAGGGGGTGGGGGGTGGGGAGGGAACGGGAGAAGCACTGCAAGAGCCAGCAAGGGCCCAGAGACGCAGGTGCCTGGCTGGACCGGGACAAGATCCTCCTCCACCCCACGGAGCCTCTGCAAGGAGGCTGCACACAGGCATCAGAGTGGCTGCCTGGGGGAAGGAGCATCACAGTCAGATCTACCAGGGGAGGAAATGATGGTCCCCAGAGCTGCCATGGTGCACACAGCCTGGCACCAGGGCCAGGGCAGCCGTGCAGCTCCCCACGCAGGGCAGCGGCGGTGCCCTGTGCACCCAGACACTGAGAGGGAACCTCCAGCTCTGCCCACCTGCCCTCCCCCCTCCCCCCACCAAGGTTCAGAACAGACCAGGAGGACACTTTCAACCTCCTCCTTCAGCCAACAGCCCTTCCAAACCTCACCTCCTTGCCAGCTACCCAGCCCAGATTCGCTCCTTTGAACCAAAGCTCTATAAATAGTTGAAAAAAACCCAACACAAATGCAAACATTTACCAAGAGAGGAAGAAAAGTTACAGTGAAATGAGGCCTTGTTATTGTCTTAAATCAGGCAAGCCAGGAAGTTCCTCCAGGAGGCTTGCCTGCTTTCAGTCCTGATCCCTCAGCCAGCTGCCTATGCGTCCTCCAGGCTGCCCAGCACCCCCTTGTCCACCAGGTGTGCTTTGAGCGTGTTGAAGATGTGCAGCTGCTGGTCTGGCCTCAAGGTTAAGAACTGCTGGATCAGTTTGCTTGGGTTAGGACCCCTGGAAGACAAAAATCGTCACAGTCAGAGGTGCTGGAGAAGTCTGGCTACAGGGAAAGGCTGGGAGAGTTGGGGCTGCTCAGCCTGGGGAAGAGGAGGGTCCAAGGGGAGCTCAGAGCAGCCTTCCAGTGCCTGAAGGGGCTCCAGGAGGGCTGGGGAGGGACTTTGGATAAGGGCTGGGAGTGCCAGGACGAGGGACAATGGCTTAGGGCTGGGAGAGGGGAGATGGAGACTGCAGATGAGGAAGACATTCTACAGAGTAAGAGAGGGGAGACAGTGGAACAGGCTGCCCAGGGAGGCTGTGGCTGTCCCCTCTCTGGAAGCTAGGAAAAGAAATGGAGGCACAGAAAAATGACTATGAGGAACAGATGAAAAGGTAACAGCACTGCAGGGTGCTGCTTGCTAGAGGGGAAGATTCCTGGGAAGGGATTTTTGACAAGGGATTGTAGTGACAGCATGAGGGACAATGGGTTGAAGCTCAAGGAGGGCAGATTTAGACTGCAGATGAGGAAGAAATTCTTTGCAGTGAGGGTGGGGAGACACTGGCACAGGTTGCCCAGGGAGGCTGTGGATGTCTCCTCCCTGGAGGAGTTCAAGGCCAGGCTGGATGAGGCCTTGAGCAAGCTGGGCTGGTGGGAGGTGTCCCTGCCCATGGCAGGGGGTTGGAACTGGCTGAGCTTTGAGGTCCCTTTAACCCAACCCATCCTAGGGCTCTGTGGTTATCCATGAGTCAGGCTGCTAAACCTCCATCACTGGGAACCCAGCTTCATCCAAGCAGCAGCCAGTTCCCCAGCTCTGCCCAGGGAGCTTAACTCCATTTGAGCTGAGGGAATGGATTCAAAGGCACAGGATGCTCAACTGGCAACAACAACCAAACCAACCCTCCAGCCCCCTCTGTGTCCAGAGGGTTGTGCATCTTCCTTCAGCAGCAGATGCTCTGCCTAGGAAGTCCAAGCAGCCACACCAAGGCAGCTCCTCAGCTCCTTCAGTACATCCCTCAGGCTTCCCTGCCCATGCCTGGCTGCAGGACCCTTGGCAATGCTACAAAGAAAGATTTTTCTGTGGGTTGGACACTGAGAACCCTGCTCAGGATTCACAGGGATGCAGAAGGGACATGAGGGAGTTTCAGAGGGACTGGAATAATTGAGGACTGGGAAAGGAGGGAGGCTGTGTTTCCAGCTCTGCATGACCCTGCTCAAAGATCCTACCCCCAGGCACTGCTGAGGGCACCCCTGGAATCCTGGGGTCAGGGTTGGGCTCCTCACTCCCAGAAGGACATTGAGGGCTGGAGCAGGGCCAGAGAAGGGCAAGGAAGCTGGGGGAGGGTCTGGGGGAACAGGGCTGGGGAGGAGCAGCTGAGGGAACTGGGGGGTGTTGAGCATGGATGAGAGAAGGCTGTGGGGAGACCTTGTGGCTCTCTACAACTCCCTGACAGGAGGCTGGAGCCAGGTGGGGGTTGGGCTCTGCTCCCTCACTTCAGGTGACAGAAGGAGAGGAAAAGGCCTGAAATTGTGCCAGGGGAGGGTCAGGCTGGAGAAGAGGAAACATTGCTTTGCTGCAAGAGTAGGGATTGGAAGAGGCTGCCCAGGGAGGTGGTGGAGTCCCCATCCCTGGAGGTGTTCCAGAACCCTGGGGCCGGGGTCTGGTGGCCGTGGTGGGGCTGGGCTGCCGCTGGGCTGCCTGAGCTTAGGAAGCTGTGGCAACCCAACCAGTTCTCTGATTCTTCCAGCCTCCAGCTCCCCTCTGGTTTCTATTCCCAGATGCCCCTCTGAGGGGCTGACCCAGCTGTGCCCCGTCCCAGGCTGTGCCCCGTCCCAGGCTGCGCCCCCGGGCCGGCAGTACCTGATGAAGCTCGCGATGTAGACGTTGACGAAGGTGGCCATCAGGTACTGGCAGTCGAAGCGATCCATGATGCCCCCGTGCCCCGGGATGGTGTTGGCAAAGTCCTGTGCACAGCAGCAGGGGCTGCAGTGAGCGGTTCCAAACCCCTCTGCCTGCTCCTGCACCCCACAGCCCTGCTCTAATCCTTCCCAGGAGGCAAAAGTCAAGGCTAAGAAGACTCTGAGTCTCTACCTGGTTTCTCCTCCAGGCAGGCTACCAGCGCCTGAGGGCCATGGAGGCTTAGCTCAGATCTGTCACCCAAGGGTTGGGGCAGGCTAATGTTTGTCTCCTGCAGCCCTGCCTTGCCTTCCAAGGCATCTCAACTGATGCCAGCCTGCAAGACCCCAGGGGAAGCCCCAGATTGCAAAACTTCCTGACTGGGCCTTTCTTCCTCTGCCTCAAGTTCTGCCCCAAAGCAGGGCTTAGAAAGTCACAGCTGACACTTCAAGGTCTCTCCTCCCATTCAATCAAAGCCACCAGGACCTGCTCCAGCACTTGATCTGTGAGCAAACACAGCTGCCCTCCCTTCCCTGCCACTCCTTGGAGCACAGGGAGTGCTGAGGTGCCACCAACCACTCGCTCTCTGCTTTCTTGTGGTGGGTTGAGATTACCCACACCACCCCCCCCTAAAAATAACATTTTCTAGGCACCAGCCTTGAACTGCCACATTTCCAAAGAGTGAAATGACCTTCCCCATCCTCACCTTGATTTTGAAGGCCCTTTTAAAGCCACTGGCAAAGAAGCCTCCAAAGGGCCCAATGAGGGAGGCAAAAGTGGAGAGGGCGATGCTGTGGATCTGGAAGGGATACATCCGGACGGTCTTCTGCAGGGGGGAACACAGGGCAGGGAAGGAGTTGCAAGGAGAACAGCAATGTCCACTGCCTGCCCCTCTCTCTCTGCTCTCCAGGCTTCAGCTCAGGAGGTTTTTACAGATTCACTCATTCACAGAATGCAGCAGGTTGGAAGGGACCCTCCGAGGGCATCTCGTCCAACCCCCTGCAGGCAGCAGGGGCAGCTCCAGCTGGAGCAGGCTGCCCAGGGACACAGCAAGGCTGACTTTGACTGTCTGCAGGGATGGGGACTCAACCACCTCCCTGGGCAGCCTGTCCCAATGGCTCACTACCCTCATGGTGCAGAACTTCCTCCTGATGTCCAACCTAACTCTGCCCTGCTCCAGTTTCAAACCACTGCCTCTCAGCCTACCCCCACAGGCCCTTCTGAACAGTCCCTCCCCAGCCTGCCTGTAGCTCCCCTGCAGATACTGAAATGCAGCTCCAAGGTCTCCCTGGAGCCTTTCTTTGTCCCAATTCCCCCAGCCTGTCCCCATAGCAGCAGTTCTCCTGCCCTCTGATCATCTTTGTGACCTCCTCTGGACCCTCTCCATCAGCTCAGGGTCTCTCTGGTGTTGGGGGTCCCATAGCTGGACACAGCCCTGCAGGTGGAGTCTCCCCAGAGCAGAGCAGAGGGGCAGGATGCCCTCTCTCCACCTGCTGGCCATGCTGCTTTGGATGGAGCCCAGGTTGCCACAGGCCTTCAAGTCAGTTAATATCCCACCAGTCTTGGGGACAACTCCTTTGGGCCTTCAACCACCACGGAGCACCACCAGATTCCTCCTCTCTACAGCTGCACCATCACCCCTCAGCATGTTCCTTCAAAAGCCATCGAAATAAAGCCCTGAGCTCTGTCCTTAGCATTCCCATCCCAACAAATAAGGTCCAATAGAGAGGGAAGAGGCCTACCCAGCCCACCACGGACTGCAGCACCAGGGGGATGTTGTACTCCTGCAGCTGGAAGAGCTCAGAGGGCTCACAGTCCACGGTGAAGCTGTTGGTGTCGTTGTTGAACTCCACCGGGCAGGTGAAGCAGCGGTACCCAGACATGACATAGGACAGCTGCAAGGAGAGAGCAGAGGAGAGGCAGCAGGGGGAAGCAGAGTCAACCTATCCTGAGCAGTACAGCAGAGCCAGCCTGAAGGGAAAAGGCCACTCAAGGAGAGAGGAGCCACCCTCCCAAGCCTCATTAAGAAGATTACTCTCCTGAGAAGCAGTAATGGGCTAAAGGCAGAGGAAGCATTTTGCTTCGCTCAGTGGCTCTGCTCTGCAGGCAGGCAGCTGAGCCCCACAGGGACAGGCTGGGACTGGGAGGATGGAAACAACCAGCCACAGAGATCACCCCAGAAACATGAGAGTGTTCCAAGAGGGAACTAGAATCACAGAATCATTTGGGGGGAAAAGACCTTTAAGGTCATTGTGGTGGGTTTAGCCAGTGTGCCCCTTCCTTAAAGGCACAGCCTCAAACGATCACAGTCATTGAGTCCAACCTTTCTCAGACTTTACCGAGGCTGGGGCTAAACCCTGTCCCTCAGCACCACAGCTCTGTGGCTCTGAAACCCCTCCAGGGATGGGGATTCAACCACCTCCCTGGGCAGTCTGGACCAGTCTTCAAGAACCCTTCCAGTCAAGAAGTTTCTGCTAATGTCCAACCTAAACCTCTCCTGGTGCAGCTTGAGGCCATTTCTGCACACAGCCCTTGCAGTGGTGCACAGCATTCACCCAGCAGCAGCAGCAGGAAGAGCATTTCAAGGGTGATTGTTGTAATGAACAGTGGCTGAGGACACAAAACCTCCTCCAGATCTCTGCTCCACCTGCACAGCTGTACACAGAACACAGCCATGGAAGGTGTGAAGTCTCTGACAAGAGCTGGGAAAGCTGGAAGCTTGAGTGCACTTTTTAGACCCAAAGCTGTTACCCTAGGAAGGGCAAAGCCCAAGGAAAGCAGCAGCACTCTGCTGTCACTCACCAGCAATCCAAACAGAACAGTGGCAAAGAATCCTCCAATGAAACCCTCCCAGGTCTTCTTTGGGGACAGCTGCCAGAGGAGAGAGAAGGTCATCACCAACCAGGCCTCTCCACACACCCACATTGCCCTTCCCCACCTGGGAGCTGCTGAGGCAAACACAGACTGGTGCCAGTGACCAACAAAGGAGAGCAGGGTCAGAAGCTGACACAGGATCAGAGGATGTCAGGGGTGGGAAGGGACCTCTGGAGATCATGGAGGCCACCCCCCAGACACTGACAGCTGTGTGAAATGCTTTGCTGGGCTTCACAGCCTCCCAGACTGGGAGGCACCAAGCTGAGTGTGGAGGTTTGCTTCAGCCCCACCACAACCCACAGAAGTGGAGATGAGGGAACACAGGACTGAGACCCAAAGGAGCCAAACTGGGTGGTGCTTGAGCCACCCACCTTGATGAGCGGCGTGCGGCCGAAGAAGAACCCAAACATGTAGGCCATGATGTCATTGCAGATGACACAGGAGATTGGCACAATGAACCTAGATGGGAGAAGAACCAAACCTTTGCAGAGTGCCAGGATCAGACAACAGAAGATTCCCAGCAGGGTGTGGATGGGAAGGGAGCTCTGGAGCTCACCCAGTCCAACCCCCCCCGCTCCAGCAGGGCACCCCCAGCAGCTTGCCCAGCAGCACAATGCCCAGGGGGGATTGGAAGCTCTCCACACCAGGAGACTCCACAACCTCTCTGGGCAGCCTGCTCCAGGCCTCCAGGCCTCCAGCACCCTCACAACAAACAACTTTCTCCTCCTCTTCAGGTGGAACCTCCTGGGTGCCACTTTGTGCCCCCTGCCCCTTGTGCTGTCCCTGGGCACCACTCGGCAGTCTGGCCCCAGCTTCTTGCCTCCCCCCAGCTCCTTTAGCTCTTGCTGAGCATTGCTCAGCTCCCCTCTGGGGCTGCTCTTCTGTAACCCACCACAGCAACTCACCAGATCATCCCTTCAAAGAGGTTGTGAATGATGAGGTGTGACTGGGTGACCACAATCAGCAGCGTCACGTGGGTCCAGCCGAACTGCAAGAGAAGACAGCATGAAGCCCACCCTGCCCACAGGCAGCAGGCAGCCCACCCTGCCCACAGGCAGCTCTGGCAGCAAGCAGAAGCTCCCCCCCAGCCCCTGGAAGGCTCCTGCAGTAGGGCACTCCCTCATTACAAAGAGGGAGAGAGGAAGGGCAGGGAGCAGTCAGCAGCAGTCATTTTTGGGCTTGTTCTGCTCAAGCCCAGAGGTGACCTCCACTGGGGAGACTTAGAAATCAGAGAAATCATTGAATGTAAGTGGTTGGAAGGGACCTCTGGAGAGCTCTGAGTCCACCCCCCCTGCCAAAGCAGGGTCACCTGGGGCAGCTCACACAGGAACTCATCCAGGAGGGGTTGGAAGCTCTCCACAGGAGACTCCACCACCTCTCTGGGCAGCCTGCTCCAGGCCTCCAGCACAAGTTTCTCCTTATGTCAAGGTAGAACCTCCTGGGTTCCAATGTCAATGTGGCTTCAACTGTTTTCAGCCCATCCCTATCCCACACATCTGCAGCAGTCACTGTCTGGGTTGGGTTGGAAGGGACCTCAAAGCTCAGCCAGTTCCAACCCCCTGCCATGTGCAGGGACACCTCCCACCAGCCCAGCTTGCTCAGGGCCTCACCCAGCCTGGCCTTGAACGCCCCCAGGCAGGAGGCACCAACAACCTCCCTGGGCAGCCTGTTCCAGTGTCTCCCCACCCTCACTGTAAAGATTTTCATCCACCCCCCTCAGCCTTCTGACTCTGGCAGAGGAGGAGAAGACTGAGAGCTAGCCAGGCTCTGTGTGCTGCCTGCTGGAAAGCAGGGTCTTACTGACACCTGGGAACAGGGGACAGAGCCAATTAACCCTGCTGGTGATCTGCCCTCAGAACAAGGGCTGAGGAGAGCTTGGTGCCCTCCTCTCAGCTTGCAGAAGGTTTCTGAAGAGCTTCCACAAAGCAGAGAGAAGATGATCCCTGCCTGCAGGGAGGGTCAGGCAGAGCCAGCTCGCTAAGAGCCCACTCTGCCCACAGGCACTTTGCTGCCAGGCAGCATGAGCACAAAGCCAGCAGAGAAGCTGCCCCTGACACTTTGCCCTCTGCACAACATTTCCAAGCAGCCTTCATTATTCCTTCTGCCTCCAGCTGGGAGCAGCCAGGCCTTGCATTGCACCTACCATGTAGAACTGGAGGCGATAGTGCTTCTTCACCAGGCTCAGGACAAACATGCAGAAACCTGGAGAGAGAGAGAGGAGAAGGGAATGCTGGAAATGGATCTGCAGCAGTGGGAAATGCTGCAGAGCTCCCCAGGACTTCACCTGAGTAAAGCAGCAAAGCAGATTGAGAAAACACTGCCTGTGGAGCCACAAAACACCACTGCCTCCAGGGAACACTTGGAGAGGGGAATCCCAGCATGGCTCAGGTTGGAAGGGACCTCAGAGGTCATCCACTCCAACCCCCCTGCCATGGGCAGGGACAGCTCTCAGCCAGACACAGCTGCTCAAGGCCTCATCCAGCCTGGCCTTCAACACCCCCAGGCAGGAGGCAGCCACAGCCTCCCTGGGCAGCCTGGGCCAGGCTCTCACCACCCTCACACTGAAGAACTTCTTCCTCAGCTCCACTCTAACTCTGCTCTGCCTCACCTTCAAACCATTCCCCCTTGGCCTGGCTCTAGGCACCCTCAGCAAAAGTCTCTCTGCAGCCTTCCTGCAGGATCCCTTCAGGTCCTGGCAGGCAGCTCTGAGGTCCCCCTGGAGCCTTCTCCTCTGCAGGCTGCACAGCCCCAGCTCCCTCAGCCTGTGCTCACAGCAGAGCTGCTCCAGCCCTTGGAGCATCTTTGTGGCCTCCTCTGGCCTCCCTCCAGCAGCTCTGTGTCCTCCTTCTGCTGGGGACCCCAGAGCTGGAGGCAGGATTGGAGGTGAACCACCAACCCTGGCTGCCCCATACAGATTATGGGAGGGCCTCACCCAAGAGATTTACCAGCACTGCCCAAACCATGCAGCCAGGTTGCAGAGGGAATCCTCTATGGATAGTGCTTTGGCCACAAGGCTCAGGAGAAGAGCAGCTGAAGGAGATCCCTTCCCACCAGCCCAGCCAAGAGTGCCCAGGGTGGTCTCTACCTGTCAAGTAGAGGGCGAAGGAAATGAAGCGGTGATATTTGCTGAGGATCCTCAGGGGCTCCTCCCTCTGCACCAGGGTGAAGAAATAATCTGTCACAGTCTCTCCATAGAAGAAGTAGTTGGCACAGAGCAGGAAGTACCTGTGGAGAAGGCAGATGCTCATTAGCAGGAACCCTGAAAAGGCTTCTGGAGAGTCACAGCAAGTGACTGACCCCTGAGGAGCCAACACTGCTCTGCCACACAGCAGGAGGCTCTCTGCAAGTGACAGAACTTTACTGCCCCCAGCTGAGAAATGACAACTTCATGGAAACCAAGAAGGGCAGCAGCAGCCTGGCCTGGAGCAGCAGTGGTGTGGGCAGCAGGAGCAGGGCAGGATGGTGCCCCTGGGCTGGGCACTGGGGAGGCCACAGCTTGAGGGCTGGGCTCAGGGTTGGGCTCCTCACTGCCAGGAGGACTTTGAGGGCTGGAGCAGGGCCAGAGAAGGGCAAGGAAGGTGGGGGAGGGTCTGGAGAGCAGGGCTGGGGAGGAGCAGCTGAGGGAGCTGGGGGTGTTCAGCCTGGAGAAGAGGAGGCTGAGGGGAGACCTCTGGCTCTCTACAGCTCCCTGAAAGGAGGCTGGACCCAGGTGGGGATTGGGCTCTTCTCCCTAGTCTCTGGTGATAGAAGGAAAGGAAATGGCCTGGAATTGTGCCAGGGGAGGCTGAGGTTGGAGATGAGGAAAGATTTCTTTGCTGCAAGAGTGGTCAGGGATTGGCTCAGGCTGCCCAGGGAGGTGGTGGAGTCCCCATGCCTGGAGGTGTTCCAGAACCCTGTGGCCATGGCACTTGGGGCCATGGTGGTGACCTTGGAGGACTCTTCTAACCAGAACAATTCTGTGATTCCAAGATACTGACCTCTCAAGAACTGGGAGGGCTTTTCATCTACACACAGTCACAGAATGATAGAATGGCTTCACTTGGAGGTCATCCAGTGCCAAACCCCTGCCATGGACAGGGACACCTCCCACCAGCCCAGCTTGCTTGGCCTGGCCTTGAACACCTCCAGGAAGGAGGCAGCCACAGCCTCCCTGGGCAACCTATGCCAAGCTCTCCCCTGCCACCACTCTCAAGAATTTCTCCCTCATCTCCAGTCTCCATCTCCCCTCTCCCAGCTCAAAGCCATTGTTCCTCATCCTGGCACTCCCAGCCCTTGTCAAAAGTCCTCCTCAGCATCCCTGGAGCTCCTTCAGCTACTGGAAGGCTGCTCTAAGGTCTCCCTGGAGCCTTCTCTTCTCCAGGCTGAACAGCGCAGAGCAATCCCAGGCTGTGTGGTCTGGAGGCAGCCAGATGATGCCCTTGGTCCCTGTGTGCAGTGAGAAGCAGCATGCCTGGGGCACAGAGGCCTGGGCAGAGGCAGGAGCTCCTTACTCACCAGCTGAGTGTCCTGAACCAGGGCAGGTCGTAGGAGTGGTACACGTTATAGCCAATGGTGATGATCTCGTGGAAGCATTTGATCTGGACACACATGACCTGCACAGACACACACCCAGCAGCTCTAACACAGCCTGGTGCATCCTCTCTCTCCCCAGGGAGACACACAACATGCATGTGCAGAGCAAAAGATACTTCAGCAGTCACCCTCAGCCTGGCAGGAGGCTCCTGCTCCAACGTGGGGAGCTCACCATGTTGGTTTTCCTTCCCCTTTCCCTGCAGGAGGTTTCCAACAACCTCTTGTCTCAGTTCCAATTACAGCCAGAGGCTGACCAGCAGGGCTGGTGGTCACAGACTCCTTCCAGGGTTCCTCCATGGACACAGAGATCCAGCAAGCTGAGGAAGAACCTCTGAACCGTGAGGCTCCGAGCTGCCCACTCCAGCAACACTCCCAGGAGCCTTCCTTCCCTTCTCCCACTCTGAACATTGGGGCACCTCACTTACTATTGTCATTAAGACCATGGGTCCCAAGTAGATGATGATGAAGAAGAAGGTGATCATGGCCAGTGTGAGGATGCCTCTCACCCACCAGTTCTTCCATCTAGGAGGAAAAAAAATGCAGAGAAAGTCCAAACAAAGCAAGGCAGCAGGACAGCACTTCTGCTGCCTCAGCATCACAGGAAGGAAGCTGAGCTCTGCAGACCCCAAGGTTCCTTCCAGAGCTGCAGAGAGACCTTGCTCCACTGATGAAGGTCTGCTTGCAAGAGCTGCCAAGCTCTGGCTCAGCTCAGCCTCTGCTGTGCTGTGAACCTCACTACTGGCAGGGCAGAGCACCTCCAAGGGCACTGAAATGGGACAGCAGAGTGTCTGTTCCTGCTCTGCCACAGGCTGCCCACCTCGTGGACAAGCTGCATGGCAGCTCCACACAGAATGGGGACCACTACCCCTCCTCTTTGCCAGAGGAGACAAGGGCCCTGCTGTGTTGTACAGAGCCTGCCCTGAGCCTCCCCCACCCTCACAGCAGCCAGCACTGCTCCTTCCTCCCCTGGGCTGGAGAGAACATCCTAAATCCTGGCCACAGCACTGTGCTGTCCTCCTGCACTTCTGCAGAAGTCAAAGCAGGGCTTCAAAACCACAGCTGAGGGCTGCTGCCAGAGGGGCTGCTCCCAGAGCTAAACACAAGTGGCTGCAACCCTATCCAAGGCCTCTCTTCAG
Organism: Dryobates pubescens; assembly: GCF_014839835.1. Classification (NCBI taxonomy): domain Eukaryota; kingdom Metazoa; phylum Chordata; class Aves; order Piciformes; family Picidae; genus Dryobates; species Dryobates pubescens. Next base: position 7,399,006 of record NC_071642.1, read on the forward strand.
CTGTGAGGCAGCCCTCCTGCAGTGCTCCTCTGCCACACACAGCAGCCCTGAGCACTGCACTGCTCTCCTCACCACCTCCACCCTCAGCTGCTGCTGCCTGTGGCCTCAGGACCACCTTCTGCTTGCACCCCGGCGAGGGACAGCTTCCAAGAGCTGCTCACTGGGCTCCCAGCACCCAGTGCTGGGCCAGGAGAAGCACAGGGGGGATGCAGAGGCCTGGCAGCAGAGGGACATGATGCCCAGTGGGTGCTACCTTGAGGACAGGTTGGAGAGAGCTCTGTTGAGGACCTCTGGAGTGTCATCCGATGTTGGCACTGGGGCTGAGCCTCCAAACTCAGACTTGCTTTCACTGTCTGAGGCTGTCTCTCCATCCAGCTTGTTCTCAGACTCTGACTCCTGCAAGTTGAGGACAAAGATCTTTAGAAGGCACAGCACTGGCACCCTGAAGGAGCTCAGACCAGTCCCCTCCTGCCACCAGCCTGCTTCTGCAGGAGAGAAAGAGGAAAAGAAAGCATTCACAAGGGAATCATCAAATGGGTTGGGGTGGAAGGGACCTTAGAGATCATCCAGTTCCAACCCCCTGCCATGGGCAGGGACACCTCCCACCAGCCCAGGCTGCTCCAGGCCCCATCCAACCTGGCCTCCAACCCCTCCAGGCTTGGAGCCTCCACAACTTCTCTGAGCAGCCTGCCCCAGTGCCTCACTGCCCTCATGGGGAAGAGTTTCTTCTTCATGTCCAAGCTCAGTGCAACTTCTTCCAGTCTGAAGCCATCACCCCTGCTCCTGTCACTCCATGTCTTGGTAACAAGTCCTTCCCCAGCTCTCCTGGAGCCCCCTTCAGGTACTGGAAGGCTGCTCTAAGGTCTCCCTGAAGCCTTCTCTTCTCCAGGCTGAACAACCCCAACTCCCTCAGCCTGTCCCCACAGGGGAGGTTCTGCAGCCCTCTGATCATCTTCAGGGCCTCCTCTGAATCCATTCCAACAGGTCCATTCCTGTCCATTCTGGGAGGTACAGAGGCTTATTCCCATGACAAACAACCTGAAGTGGTTGAGGTGACCCACAGGAAGGGTTTTACTCTGGAGCCACAGCGAAGGGTCTGCTAGGGAGGCCTCACAGTTGATTACTGAGTGTCTCCAAGTGCACCAAGTGAGTGCTGCAGGGCCACAGGCTTGTTAGCAGGAATTTTCACAAGCTCTCCAGTCCCCAGGCAGGGCTCCAAGTATGCAGCACTGCCCAAATTAGACAGGAAGAAAGTGGACGAGCTCAAGGCTTCCAGACAGGCTTCTCAAGTGCTGACCTCACTGTTGGGCACCACAACCATCTCCTCAGACAAGCTGGAGAGGAAGAGCAGAGCTTATCACTCAGGCCCAGCCATCCTCCTTGGCCACAGGACAAGGCTGATGTTCTGGGAAGAAATACCCTCCCCACCCCTGGGACTGCTCCAGCACTGGGCTCAGAGCAGAGTCCACCCCTTGGGCTGCTCCAGCACTGAGCAGAGTCCTGTGCTCAGGGGTAAACAAATACAGGCAAGGCAGGGGGGGGCTGAAGGCCAGAAAAAGGACTACAGATGAGCTCCTGGCACCCCCACACCTTCTCCCCAGTTCAGTGTTCCTCTGGGCCAGCTCCTGAACAGAGGAAAAATTCACACTTCACAGAATCCCAGAATCCCAGCATGGTTGGAAGGGAGCTCTGGAGCTCACCCAGTCCACCCCCCTGCTCCAGCAGGGCACCCCCAGCAGCTTGCCCAGCAGCACAGTGCCCAGGGGGGGTTGGAAGCTCTCCACACCAGGAGACTCCACAACCTCTCTGGGCAGCCTGCTCCAGGCCTCCAGCACCCTCACAACAAACTACTTTCTCCTTCTCTTCAGGTGGAACCTCCTGGGTGCCACTTTGTGCCCCTTGCCCCTTGTGCTGTCCCTGGGCACCACTCAGCAGAGTCTGGCCCCAGCCTCTTGCCCCCTACAGCTCCTTCAGCTCTTGCTGAGCATTGCTCAGCTGCCCTCTGGGGCTGCTCTTCTGCAGGCTCTCAGCCCCAGGGCTCTCAGCCTTTGCTGCTCCCAGAGCTGCTCCAGGCCCCTCAGCAGCTTCCCAGCCTGCCCTGGACTCTCTCCAGCACTTCCCTGTCCCTCTGCAGCTGGAGCCCAGAACTGGGTCCTGTATTTCAGCTGCAGCCTCACCAGGGCAGAGCAGAGGAGGTGTTACCACCTCCAGGGATGAGGAGTTTCTCCTCACCTTCAGGAGGAACCTCCTGGGTTGCAGTTTGTATCCCCTTGCCCCTCCCTCAGCTCAGCAGCAGAACTGCATCCTGCTCCTCAGTCCTTGCAGCAAGGCAGCAGAAGGCTGCTCCCTGGGGAGCACTCCTGCAGCAGGCATGGCAGAGCCCCTGCCCTCACTTTCTGCCCCTGGGCTTCTTTCAAACTCCTGGGAAAGAGATTGTGTGTGCAGGAGAAGCAAGGAGGGAGCCAAGAGGGCTGGGAGCTTTGCAAACAAAGTGGCTTCATCCCTTTGGCCTCCCAGGAAGTGCTCAGAGAGGGGGACCCCCACCAAGACAAGCATCTGCTGGGGCTGGTTTGCTGCAAGCAGATGGAGAGGGGTTTGGAGTCCACTGTAAGACCTGAGCAGCTCTTAGGTTAAGGCAGGAAGAGATAATTACTGCCCTGGCTGTGATCTGTCAGTGGCTGCAGGCCAGGTTCTTAAAACAAACCAGGACAGCCAGGCACCATCAGGTGGAGGCAGCTCAAAATAGCCTGGAGCTGGCAGAGAGGACTTCCTGGGACAAGGGAAGCAGCAGCCTCACACCCTGCAGCACCTCCTCCTCCTCCTCACTTGCTCCCTTCTTTCCATCCCCAGCAGCTGGGAAGGAAGAGGAAAGGAAAACTCAACACCCACAGAGGGTTGGGGAACTGACAGTGAAACACAACTTCCAGTACCTGAAGGGCTCCAGGAGAGCTGGGGAGGGACTTTGGATAAGGGCTTGGAGTGGCAGGATGAGGAACACTGGCTTTGAGCTGGGAGAGGGGAGACAGAGTGGAGATGAGGAAGAAATTGTTGAGAGTGAGGGTGAGGAGAGACTGGCACAGGTTGCCCAGGGAGGCTGTGGCTGTCCTCTCCCTGGAGGTGTTCAGGGCCAGGCTGGATGAGGCCTTGAGCAAGCTGTGCTGGTGGGAGGTGTCCCTGCCCATGGCAGGGGGGTTGGCACTGGATGATGTTTGAGGTCTCTTCCAACCCAACCCATTCTATGATCCACTGAATCCAGTGCAACCCCAAACCTCAGCTCATGCTACAAAGGTCTCCAAGAGCAGGAGCAAAGCCTCACTGGATCAGGCCCACAGTGCATCCAGCCCACTGCTGCTCACTTCCCCCTCAGCACTGGGAGCAGCAGAGGCTGTGCAGCAGGCAAGCAATGCCCACAGCTCCTGCAGACACTGCCATGGTGCTTCCAGAGAGCACCACAAAGGCAAGCAAGGTCTGTCAGGATAAAGGCACACTGTCAGGGGAAGGGACCTCCAAAGCTCATCCAGACCAACTCCCTGCAGTCAGCAGGGACATCCTCCACTGGATCAGGCTGCCCAGAGCCTTGTTGAGCCTTGCCTTGAATATCTCCAGGGCTGGGGCCTCAACCACCTCCCTGGGCAACCTGTTCCTCCTGGTGCAGAACCTGTCTGCAGTTTGAAGCCATTGCCCCTGGTCCTGTCCCTGCAGGCCCTTGTGTGGTGGGTTGAAGTTTCTCTCCCAGCACTAACTTTGCCAGACCAACTCAGTTAGAAGTTAAAGGCACAGCCTAAAACCACCACACCTTGTAAACAGTCTCCCTCCACCCTGACAGGGTCCCACATCAACCCCAGGGCTGGTTCCTGCCACCTTTCCTGCTTGCTCAGTGGAAGCCTGATGGGAGGCAGAAGAAAACATTTTCCCTGTTGGAAGAAATTCCTACTTGCAAGCCAGGGATGGGGAACATCTTAACCTCCTGCCTCTGGATACAGCTGAGCAGCACCAGGGGCCAGCTCTTGGAGAGCAGTGGCAGTGGTGTCCCTCTGGGGTCTGCCCTGGGACCTGTGCTGTGTAACACCTTTATCAATGCTACAGGCAGAGGGACCCAGGCACCAGCAGCAGTGTGCAGATGGCACCAAGCTGAGTGGTGCTGTCCATACACCAGGGGGACAGGAGGGCATCCAGAGGCACCTGGACAGGCAGGAGAGGTGACCCAAGGTGAACCTCATGAGGCTCAACACGAGCAAGAGCAGGTCCTGCACCTGGGCTGAACAATCCTCACTCTCAATGCAGGCTGGGGGAGGAGGGGAGAGAAAACAGCCCTGGGGTAAAGGACTTGGGGGTTCTGGGAGGGGAGAAGCTGGCCAGGAGCAGGCAGTGTGAGACGGCAGCACAGAAGGCAAACCACAGCCTGGGCTGCATCCAAAGCAGCACTGCCAGCAGAGCCAGAGAGGGGATTCTGCCACTCTGCTCTGCTGAGACCTCACCTGGAGTAACTGAGGCAGCTCTGGAGCTCTCAATAGAGGAAGGACATGGAGCTGATGGAGAGGGCCCAGAGGAGGGCCACAAAAATGATCATGGGGCTGGAGCAGCTCTGCTACAGGACAGGCTGAGGGAGCTGGAGGTGTTCAGCCTGGAGAAGAGAAGGCTCTGGGGAGACCTTAGAGCAGCCTGCCAGTACCTGAAGTGGGCAACAAGAAGGGTGGAGAGAGACTGTTTGCAGGGGCCTGCAGGGACAGGACCAGGGGCAATGGCTTCAAACTACAGACAGGTTCTGCACCAGGAGGCTGCTGGAACACTGCCACAGGCTGCCCAGGGAGGTGGTTGAGGCCCCAGCCCTGGAGATACTCAAGGTGAGGCTGAACAGGGCTCTGAGCAGCCTGATCTAGTGATGTCCCTGCTGACTGCAGGGGGTTGGACTGGATGAGCTTTGGAGGTCCCTTCCAATCCAAACCCTTCTGAGATTCTATGATCCTCTTCTCCCTGATGTTTGCAACAGTGTGGGGATGACACAGGACATTATGCCAGATATAGGCTGTGGAGAGGACTCAGTAGCTGACACTATTTTTATACCTTGCATGCAAACTGCACCAGCAGCCTACAAATCACCAGTTTAAGCAGCTGAGTGGGGTGCTAAAGAACTTGGGTAAGCCTGAGCGTGATGCACCCTGAGCCGGGCTACTTAATCCAGCTGTGGCATTGCCTTGGGAACAGCCTCCTGGCGCCTCCCCACTGCAGAGCAGAGCCAGACAGGTCCCGGCCCCGCAGGGCCTGCCGACAGCGGGTCCGGGTCCCGGCCCCGCAGGGCCTGCCGACAGCGGGTCCCGGCCCCGCAGGGCCTGCCGACAGCGGGTCCGGGTCCCGGCGCCGCAGGGCCTGCCGACAGCGGGTCCGGGTCCCGGCCCCGCAGGGCCTGCCGACAGCGGGTCCAGGTCCCGGCCCCGCAGGGCCTGCCGACAGCGGGTCCGGGTCCCGCAGGGCCTGCCGACAGCGGGTCCGGGTCCCGGCCCCGCAGGGCCTGCCGACAGCGGGTCCCGGTCCCGCAGGGCCTGCCGACAGCGGGTCCCGGCCCCGCAGGGCCTGCCGACAGCGGGTCCCGGCCCCGCAGGGCCTGCCGACAGCGGGTCCCGGTCCCGCAGGGCCTGCCGACAGCGGGTCCCGGTCCCGCAGGGCCTGCCGACAGCGGGTCCGGGTCCCGGCCCCGCAGGATGAACACCAGAGAGCAACATTTCCACTGCAGCAGCGGAGTGGGGAGCAGAGCGGCACTGGGGGCAGGGTGGCACTGGGGGCACAGGCGGGCAGGGCGGCACTGGGAGCAGGGCGGCACGGGGGGCACTGGGGGTAGGGCGGCACTGGCGGCACTGGGGGCACAGGCGGCACAGGGGGCACTGGGGGCAGGGCGGCACTGGCGGCACTGGGGGCACAGGGGGCACTGGGGGCAGGGCGGCACTGGGGGCACAGGCGGCACGGGGGGCACTGGGGGCAGGGCGGCACTGGCGGCACTGGGGGCAGGGCGGCACGGGGGGCACAGGCGGCACGGGGGGCACAGGCGGCACGGGGGGCACAGGCGGCACGGGGGGCAGGGCGGCACTGGGGGGCACAGGCGGCACGGGGGGCACTGGGGGCAAGGCGGCACGGGGGGCAGGGCGGCACTGGCGGCACTGGGGGCATAGGTGGCACTGGGGGCAGGGCGGCACTGGCGGCACAGGGGGCAGGGCGGCACTGGCGGCACTGGGGGCACAGGCGGCAGGGAGCCCAGGGAGTGATGCTCACTGAGGGCTATCAGTGGTGCAAACTGAAGCTCATTACTGAGTCGCTGCCGCTGCAGAGAGCTCCTGGCTGCCACGGGCTGGGCTCTGCTGAGCCTGCCAGGACTGCAGGCCTGGGCTGTGCTAAGCCACAGGCTGCAAGCAGCACCCCCAGTGCCAGCACAAACAGTGCTGCAGGGGCTCTGGGGCTCATGGATGGCCTCTGTCGCCAGCTCTGCACTCCCCCAGGAAGCAGCAGTTGCCCATGAGGACAGATGGACACTGGAATCACCTCCAAGGGAGGCAGCGCAGACCCCTCCATGGGGCAGTTTCAGAGTCAGCCTGGCAGGCTGCTGGGTCAGCTCCTTTCAACTCCACCAGCACCTGGAGTGGTTGGAGCAGCTGGTCCCTGGGGTCCCTGGCAGGGGGTTGGAGCCAGCCGAGCTTTAAGGTCCCTTCCAGCCCAACCCATCTGATGGATCTGTCAACACTGACCTCACCACAACCTCCTCTGATGTTCCCAGACCATCAAGTCCCCCCAGGGTCCCCCTGAACAAGATGCTCCCCAAATGAAACCAGAGCCCCATGCTGTGGAGTAGAATGGAATAGGAAAAGAATTAACCAGGCTGGAAAAGACCTTTAAAATCATCGAGTCCAACCTAGCACCCAACACCATCTGATCAACTAAACCATGGCACCAAGGGCCTCATCCAGGCTCTTCTTAAACACTTCCACTGATGGTGACTCCACCACCCCCCTGGGCAGCACATCCCAAAGGCCAATCACTCTCTCTGTGAAGAATTTCTTCCTAACATCCAGCCAAACCTCCCTTGGCACAGCTTGAGACTGTGTCCTCTTGTTCTGGTGCTGATTCTGGTGCCCTTCATCCCCCCACTCCCCCTAGGTGCTGCTGAGCAGAGCTGTCTCCAGCTGCACTGCTTCCATGTCCTCTCCGCACACCTCTCCCTCACCAATTGTTTGTTTCCCCCCTCTGCCTCTCTCTCCTCCCAGGCAGAGCAAAGCTGTGCCAGGATGTTAGAAATCTGTGTGGATGATGCAGAGCTGGGAAACAATTAAAAGCCTTAATTAGAGCACAGCAAACTGCCCCTCCACTTCCCTTGGAATCTGCCTTTGTTTTCCTGCTGCTTTCCCAGGGACAGCATTAAGGCTACCAAAGCACCAGCAGGGGCTGGAGTTTTTCCAGCCTGGCTACCAACACTGAAATACCAAACTGAAGGACTCAGATCTGCCTGGGCAGCACCATGGCAAGGCCAGCTTCACACCATCCTCTCCACACTGAAGGCTTCTAAAAGGATCAAGGGGATGAGGAGAGCAGGAATGAAATCAAGACAGCAACGAACATTTTAGCCCCAACTGTTCACTTCTACACAACTCTGCTACAGAGACAGCCTGGGAGAGTTGGGGCTGCTCAGCCTGGAGAAGGGAAGGCCCCAGGGAGACCTTAGAGCTGCTTGGAAGGCACCTCAAAGCTCATCCAGTTTCAAACACCCTGCCATGGGCAGGGACACCTCCCTCCAGCCCAGGCTGCTCAAGGCCTCACCCAGCCTGGCCTTCAACACCTCCAGGGAGGAGGCAGCCACAGCCTCCCTGGGCAACCTGTGCCAGGCTCTCCCCACCCTCACTGTCAAGAATTTCTTCCTCATCTCCAGTCTCAGTCTCCCTTCTCCCATCTCAAAGCCATTGTCCCTCTGCCCTGGCACTCCCAGCCCTTGTCAAAATCCCTCCCCAGCTCTTCTGCATCCTCCTTCAGGCACTGGAAGGTTGCCCCTAAGGTCTCCCCGGAGCCTTCTCCAGGCTGAACAGCCCCAACTCTCCCAGCCTGTCCCCACAGCCCTCTGATCATCCTGGTGGCCTCCTCTGGACCTGCTCCAGCAGTTCCAGGTCCTTGTGCTGGGGGCAAGACACCTCCTTGCTGTAGCTGTGAAATCAGTAGATCCAAAGATCATTTGTGACCAAGTCTGTTGCCACTTCAAAGCAAGGCAGAGGGAGAAAGGATGTGCCTCAGCTTCCTTCAGCCCCCTTCACCCCTGCAGCCATGTGGTGAGAGGTGGCTGCTCACAGCTCTGTCTCACAGAGGAAGCTGTGAGCTCTCAGGCTTGGGGTGTCATTTTTTTTGCCCCAGTATCAGTGACATGATCTCAGTTGTCATGGAAACAAGGCAGCTCCCTCCCTGTCAGAAATGTTCTGCCCAATGGAGAGCCAGGGGGAAAGAACTCGAGGCTGGGAGATTCAATTAGTGGAAGGCATTGCCACGATCTGTGCACCTCTCCTGAAGCAAGGGGCTGGTTTGTTCAGCCTTGCTGCTGGATCTCAGCAAAAAGCTCTGCCAGGTAAAGCCAACACAGTGCTGGAGAGAAAACCAGAGCTGCTGCTTCAGGCAACAAACCTGAGAGCCCCTGGAGGGAAGGGACCCATCCAGGGGGACTCGGGCTGGCTGCAGAGCTATGCCCAAGCCAGCTCCAGGAAGATCAACAAGGCCAAGGCCAAGGTTCCTGCAGCTGGGTCAGGACAATTCCAAGCACAAATCCAGGCTGGGTGAGGAGTGGCTCCAGAGCAGCCTTGAGGAGAAGGCCTTGGGGGTGTCAGGTGGTGACAAAGTCCCCAGGAGCCAGCACTGGTCCCTGGCAGCCCAGAGCCAGCTGAGTGCTGAGCTGCAGCCAGAGCAGGGAGAGCAGCAGCACAGGGAGGGGATTCTGCCCCTCTGCTCTGCTCTGCTCAGCCCCCACCTGCAGCTCTGCCTCCAGCTCTGGGCCCCCAGCACAGGAAGGACCTGGAGCTGCTGGGGAGGTCCAGAGGAGGTCATGAAGATGATCAGAGGCCACAGAACCTCCCCTGTGGGGAGCAGCTGAGAGAGTTGGGGCTGTTCAACGTGGAGAAGAGGAAGGCTCCAGGGAGAGCCTAGAGCAGCCTTTCAGTACCTGGAGTACAGGAATGCTGGGGAGGGACTTTGGACAAGGGCTGGGAGTGATAGGACAAGAGGTAATGGATTGAAGCTTGAGGAAGGCAGACAGAGTGGAGATGAGGAAGAAATTGTTGGCAGTGAGGGTGGGGAGAGGCTGGGAGAGGCTGCCCAGGGAGGTGGTTGAGGCTCCATCCCTGGAGACATTCAAAGCCAAACCTGATATGGCCCTGAGCAACCTGCTCTAGTTGGAGGAGTCCCTGCTGACCACAGTGGGGCTGGACAAGGTGACCTTTGAGGGCCCCCTCCAACCTGATGCTGTCTGTGATTCTTCACTGCTTTACCTGCACAGCTCCACCAGCTGCTGTGCCATGGCCAAAGCCACCTTGGCAGACTCCACAAGGTGACATCAAGGCAAGAAACCCTCTTGTTACCCCTTAGTTATAGGATCTTATGACAGAGGTTTACAAGCTCTGAAGGGTGGAAGAAGAGAGAGAAGTTTGGAGACCATGAACACTAGAAAGAAGAAGCAAACAAGTGTCCAGGCTTGAGCTCACAGAATCATTTGGCTGGAAAAGGCCTCTGAGATCATCCACTCCAACCTCTCCCTACCTCTGCCAAGGCTGGGGCCAAACCACAGCCCTCAGCACCACATCTCTCTAATCTTTTAAACCCCCTCCAGGGATGGGGATTCAACCACCTGCCTGGGCAGACAGTTCCAGCCCTTGAGAACCATTTCAGCGGAGAACTTTCTCCTAATGTCCAACCTAAACCTTCCCCTGGTGCAACCCAAGGCCAGCTCCTCTTCTCCTGTCACTTGTTACCAGGGAGAACAGACCAACCCCCACCTGGCTCCAACCTCCTTGCAAGGAGTTGTGGAAAGCCAGAAGGTCTCTCCTCAGCCTCCTCTTCTCCAGGCTGAAGGACCCCAACTCCTTCAGCTGCTCCTCATTTGTCCCAAGGTGCCAAAGAAGCACAGAGTAGCTCATGGCCCATGCTGCTGGACTCAAGGGGAATGCTTCAGCTTCTTGGGCTGTGAAGTTACCTGCAGGATAATTGAGTTCAAGCTTCTCATGCCCCACTGTCACACTATCCCATCAAGCTGGTGCCTAGTGGAGACTCCCCAGCTAAGCTCAGGTTTCACTGAGGATGACATGGGACTCTCTTCCCTCTCCCCAAAACACCCATATTTCAGTTGCAGGCAGGCACAGAAATGAGGACATGCCTAAAAATGGAGACCATTAGCAGAGGAGCTCACAGAAAGCAGCAATGCCTGCAGAGTGCCTGAAAGCAAAGACTGCCAGCATGGCTCAGGCTGGAAGGGACCTCAGAGATCATCCACTCCAACCCCCCTGCCATTCCCAGGGACAGCTCTCAGCCAGACTCAGCTGCTCAAGGCCTCATCCAGCCTGGCCTTCAACACCCCCAGGCAGGAGGCAGCCACAGCCTCCCTGGGCAGCCTGGGCCAGGCTCTCACCACCCTCACACTGAAGAGCTTCTTCCTCAGCTCCACTCTAACCCTGCTCTGCCTCACCTTCAAACCATTCCCCCTTGGCCTGGCTCTAGACCCCCTCAGCAAAAGTCTCTCTGCAGCCTTCCTGCAGGATCCCTTCAGCTCCTGGCAGGCAGCTCTGAGGTCCCCCTGGAGCCTTCTCCTCTGCAGGCTGCACAGCCCCAGCTCCCTCAGCCTGTGCTCCCAGCAGAGCTGCTCCAGCCCTTGGAGCATCTTTGTGGCCTTCTTTGGCCTCCCTCCAGCAGCTCTGTGTCCTTCTCCTGCTGGGGACCCCAGAGCTGGAGGCAGGATTGGAGGTGAGGTGTGAGCAGAGCAGAGCCTAGGGGCAGAATCCCCTCTGCTGCCCTGCTGCCCACCCTGCTCTGGCTGCAGCCCAGCACCCAGCTGCCTTTGGGCTGCAGGAGGGCACTGCTGGCTCCTGGGGAGCTGCTCAGCACCCTGCACCCCCAAGGCTCTTTCTGCAGGGCTGCTCTCAACACACTCTGTATCCAGCCTGGAGCTGTGCCTGGGGTTAGCCTGAGGCAGCTGCAGGACCTTGCACTGTGCCTTGTTGAACCTCATGCAGCTGGCTCTGGCTCACTTCTCAAACCTGCCAAGGCCCTTCTGGGTGGATCCCAGCCCTCAAGTGAGTCCTGAGCACCACACAGCTTGGTGTCAGCAGCAGACCTGCTGAGGGTGCCTCAATGCCACTGCCCACAGCACTGACAAAGATGTCAACCAGCAGGCAATGCCAGCAGCCAGCTGGGCTCAGCAGAGCTGAGCAGTTAGCAGCACAACAGTTTGAGATCAGAGCCTGATCTCAGTGTCAGCAAATCTGATTCAGGCCAAGTCCAGCACCCCTGTGACTCACCCAGCACCCACCTAATCCTCTGGCCCCCAGCACAGCTCTCACTCTGGGCTCTGTTTATTCCAGCAAAGCAAGAAGGGAAAGGCATCAGGCTCCAAGCCCTTCCCAGAAGCTATTGTATACAAAAGAGCACAAAAATAGGCTGCTGGCTCTGGCATTCCCCCAGAGCTTCCTACTGCTAATAAAAGGACCTTACCTCCCACTCTGAGCCATGGGATGGAGATGCTTTGGAGACAGGCCTCAGTGCTGGGTCTGACTGGCACCCTGCTATGGTGGCATTTACCAAGCTGGCAGATTTTGATGTAGAGTTACAGAATCAGAGACTTGTTCTGTTGGGAAAAGCCTTCTGAGATCTCCCAGCCCAGCATCAAGCCAGCACCACCATGGCCACAGGGTTCTGGAACACCTCCAGGCATGGGGACTCCACCACCTCCCTGGGCAGCCTGGGACAATCCCTGACCTCTCTTGCAGCAAAGACATTTTTCCTCATCTCCAACATCAGCCTCCCCTGGCACAATTCCAGGCCATTTCCTCTCCTTCTATCACCTGAGACTAGGGAGCAGAGCCCAACCCCCACCTGCCTCCAACCTCCTTTCAGGCAGCTGTAGAGAGCCAGAAGGTCTCTCCTCAGCCTCCTCTTCTCCACAATGAACAAACTCACTTCCCTCAGCCCTGTTTCTCCAGACCCTTCCCCAGCTTTGGTGCCCTTCTCTGGCCCTGCTCCAGCCCTCCACGTCCTGCTTGGGGTGAGGAGCACAGCTGCAGTGCACTCAGCTAGCAGACCTCAGGCTGCTGCCATCTCTTCAGCAGGAAGGAGGCTCTGCTGCAGCAGAAGCCAAGCAAAGTGCTGCTTGGTGTCAAGCCCAAGACAACATTAAGAGCTATTACAAAAATAAGCCTTTGGGGTGGGTCTGGAAGAGGCTTTGTACCTTCTGCCTCCCTTCACTGTAGCTGGGGAGAGGATCAGTGCAGAGGTTTGTTGGGGGTTGGGCTGACAAGAACCTCATTATTCACTGACTCACAGAATGGTTTGGGTTGGAAGTGATCTCAAAGATCATCCAGTTCCAAACCCCTGCCAGGGGCAGGGACACCTCCACCAGCCCAGGCTGCTCAAGGCCTCATCCAGCCTGGCCTTCAACACCTCCAGGGAGGAGGCAGCCACAGCCTCCCTGGGCAAACTGTTCAGTGTCTCCCCACCCTCACTCTCAATAATTCCTTCCTCACCTCCAGTCTCAGTCTCCCCTCTCCCAGCTCAAAGCCATTGTCCCTTGCCCTGGCACTCCCAGCCCTTGTCCAGAGTCCCTCCCCAGCTCTCCTGGAGCCCCTGCAGGTACTGGAAGGCTGCTCTGAGGTCTCCCTGGAGCCTTCTCCAGGCTGAACAGCCCCAACTCTCCCAGCCTGTCCCCACATAGGAGCTTCTCCAGCCTCTAATCAACTTCATGGCTTCTTCTGGACCCTCCCCAGCAGCTCCAGGTCCTTCTTGTGCTGGGGGCCCAGAGCTGGAGGCAGTGCTGCAGGTGGGGGCTGAGCAGAGCAGAGCAGAGGGGCAGAATCCCCTCCCTGTGCTGCTGCTCTCCCTGCTCTGGCTGCAGCTCAGCACTCAGCTGGCTCTGGGCTGCCAGGGACCAGTGCTGGCTCCTGGGGACTTTGTCACCACTTGACATCCCGAAGGCCTTCTCCTCAAGGCTGCTCTGGAGCCACTCCTCACCCAGCCTGGATTTGTGCTTGGAATTGTCCTGATCCAGCTGCAGGAACTTTACACATGGCCTTGTTGAACTTCCTGAGGTTGGCCTGGGCCCAGCTCTCAGTGCTCCACTGACCAGCACCTAAGCCCTTTGGGCTACCAAAATGGACACCAAGCAGCACCAGGGCAAGTTTCCCTGTCTCCTCCCTGGGCAAATCAGAGGGAGTTCACTGCTCATGGTCACCAGATGTTGCCTTGTCCCCTCTGAGACCTGGCTGTGTTGCACAACAGTTTAAACACAAATCAGTTTCCAAACATCCTGGCACTCCAGGCTCAGCTGGGGCAGCCCAGTTGCAGCTCTGAGCTCTGTCCTGTGCCAGCAGGGAGAAGAAGATCAAAGCTGTGATGTTGTGCAAGGGTTGGAGGACCACAAAGTGTAAGCAGCCTCTTGCTGTCCATTATCCAAACAGCCAAGTGGGGACAAAACCTTCCCAGGTCTAATCTCCAAACCAGCCTTGATGTTTACATCTCACTTCAGCTCTTCCCTTGCAACATGCTGAGAGCTCTCTGCAGAAGACTGGCAGCTGGGGTTGTGAGGCTCTAGAAGAGGAGGCTGAGAGGAGACCTTCTGGCCTGAAAGGAGACTGGAGGAAGGTGGGGGTTGGGCTCTGCTCTCTAGTCTTGGGTGATGGAAGGAGAAGAAATATCCTGAAGTTGTGCCAGGGGAGGGTTAGGTTGGGGATGAGGAAAGAATGGTCAGGCACTGGAAGAGGCTGCCCAGGATGGTGGTGGAGTCCCCAGCCCTGCAGGTGTTCCAGAACCCTGTGGCCATGGCACTTGGGGCCATGGTGGGGTTGGGTTGCTGGCTGGACTGGATGATCTCAGAGGGTTTTTCCAACCCTCACAATTCTATGGTTCCATGACACCAGGGGTTCTGGAGCCCACAGAAAGCATTGCCAGGTCCCTTTTTTGGCCAAGCTGCCTGAATGACGAAGCAGAAATGGGACTCTCCCATCTTGACCCTGATGCCTGCAGCCAACACCCCCAGCAGGCTACCACCACCGCTAACCAGGCCCTGCAGAAGTCCTGCTGCCTTGGCTTCATCCTGCTGTCATTTCCCAGCCTCTGCCAGGCATTTCCCAAGCACTGAAAACACAATGTCTGGCTCTCAAGGGAGGAAAGAATCATCTGCTGCTGAGAAGTGCTGCCAGGGCAGGCAGGACGCTGCTGGGATTTGCTAATGGCAGATTCCTGTTACCAGGTAACCTCCTCCCAGGCTTGATTGGAGCACTTTGGGGAAACTCTCTGCCTCCCATCACTGCTTTCTGTTTCTCAGAGCCATACAGCACCTCAGAGGAGCTGTTCTCCACTGCTTGGAAACATCTTTTGGGTTGTTTGGTGGGGGCTCTTGCAATTCATTTGAGCAGCTTTAGGCTCTTCCAGCACACCACAAACCTTCCATAACCCTTCCCTCTCCCTAGTAAAGCCACTTCAAGTCATTGACTCAAAGGTAGTATTAGAGGAGGCCTTCAGCAGGCTCAATCTGTGCAAAAAAGCACCTGGAGGTAACAGGATTGCACTCAAAATAGAGGCCCTCTGACCTTCTTTAGGAATGCATCACAAGCAGCTAAAGCAAGATCACAGCTTGGCCCAGGGAGTGTGTTTGCTCCCTGGTGAAGCAGCACTGGGTCCTTCTAGGCTGCTGAGGGACATCTTCCAACTCCCACAGAAGTTCTGGAATAGCAAAGTCCCTGAAGGTTTTTCTGCTGCAAAGTAAATTCCAACTGAGACAAAGGTTATGCAGAGGATAAGAGCTTTGCCCTTTGCACCCCCACGAGAGAACGGGAGCCCTCTTATCACGGGATGGGAAACAGCTCCATGGGCACAAACTTCACACCTGCATCAAGGCAAGCCTTGGCAGCTGTGGGGAATTCAACTGGGCTGGAAAGGACCCTCCAAGGGCACCTTGTCCAACCCCCCTGCACTCAGCAGGGACACCTCCAACTGGAGCAGGCTGCCTAGGGACACAGCAAGGCTGAGCTTGAATGCCTGCAGGGATGGAGCCTCCACCCCCTCCCTGGGCAGCCTGTCCCAGTGTCTCCCCAGCCTCCCTGTGCAGAACTTCCTCCTGATGTGCAACCTAACTCTGCCCTGCTGCAGTTTCAAACCATTGCCTCTCATCCCACCCCCACAGGCCCTTCTGAACAGTCTCTCCCCAGCCTGTCTGTAGGTTCTCTGCAGATATTGAAATGCAGCTCTAAGGTCTCCCTGGAGCCTTCTCTTCTCCAGGCTCAACAGCCACAACTCGCCCAGCCTGTCCCTGTAGGGAAGGTGCTCCAGTCCTTGGTGGCCTCCTGGATCCTCTCCAGCAGGTCAATTGCTCTTCTTGTGTTGGGGGCCCCATAACTTGACACAGCCCTAATATCCCTCCCCAGCTCTTCTGCATTCTCCTTTAGGCCTTTGATCAAAGTCCCTCCCCAGCTCTCCTGGAGCTCCTTCAGGTACTGGAAGGCCGCTCTAAGGTCTCCCTGGAGCCTTCTCTTCTCCAGGCTCAACAGCCACAACTCTCCCAGCCTGTTTCACAGCAGAGGCTCTCCAGCACCTGATCATCTTTGTGGCCTCCTCTGGACCCTTTCCAGCAGTTCCAGGTTCTTTTTTTGCTGGGGGCCCCATAGCTGGACACCACACTGCAGGTGAGGTCTCCCCAGAGCAGAGCAGAGGGTAGGATCCCCTCCCTTGTCCTGCTGCCTGCACTGCTTTTGATGCAGCCCAGGCTGGGATTTGTATTCTCATGGTAATGATCAGAGTGGATGATCTCAGAGGTGTTTTCCAGCCTGAAAGACTCTGTCATTCCCAGCACTGTCAGCACTTTCTGTCCCAGATCCCTCTCTAATCACAGCAGCACAATAAGGCTTCCTCCAACCTGGCTGCACAGCTCTGAGCAGGTGTTACACTGCCATCCAAAGCAGCAGGGGTTGTGCCATTTAAATGGCAAAGGACACTCTGCCTGATGACTTCACCCTTCTCCAAACCCTTCCTCATGCACTAACAGAGGAAACGTCACAGTGGTCATGCAATTGAAGCCTCAGAATCATTAAGGCTGGAAAACACCTCTAAGATTAAGTCCCACTCTCAGACCATCACCATGGCCACAGGCTTCTGGAACACCTCCAGGGATGGGGACTCCACCATCTCCCTGGGCAGCCTCTTCCAATCCCTGACCACTCCTGCAGCAAAGAAACTTTTCCTCATCTCCAACCCAAACCTCCCCCGGCACAATTTCAGGCCACTTCCTCTCCTTCTATCACTTGTTACTTGAGAGATGCCCACAACGATGCTACCAAGGGCAGTGACTTGGGGGTCAGTCCCCAGATATGAGCATTAAACACCAACTCGGGGAGGCACCACTTCTCCCTCCAGGTTTTTTCCCCCCATCTGCAGCCCTGCAAATATTATGCATAAAGTTTTCCTTGGTGTGCTCCTTCCCTTCGGTCCTTCCCTCTTTGGGAAGTGCAGGAATGAAGATGACAAGAGTGACAACACAACTGCCCAGCTCGGAGCATGCAGTCGGGACACGGTTTGGACATAAGGAGATGTCACAGGAGAGCAGAGGCAAGTGTTATCCTCACGGCTCTTTAACGGAACCGTTCAACCTCATTTAACTCCCAGTGACCGCCCCGGGCCCCGCCGCAGGGAGGGGCAGCAACTAAAGGATGGCTTCAGCGACCCCAAACTCTTCTCTACAGGTTCTGCAACCCCACCTGGGGTACCCCCCAGAAGCGCTTTGCTCCCGCATCTCCGCGCTCCCGCAAGCCGGCATCCGGGACCGGCCGTGCAGCCACCGACAGGAACTGCCCCCGGCGCCGCGACCTGCTCCTTCACGGCCGGTTGGGGGCTGTCGGGAGGCTGTGGATAGAAACCAAGCGACAACCCCCGCAGGCGCTGCGAGAGCACGGGCAGACGCGCACGGTACGGGGCAGCCCGGGGGTCGCAGCCCCGGGGGGAGGATGAGGCGGCGGTCCCCCCGCGGTCAGCAGGCCGCGCAGCCAGCCCCCGCCGCAGGCCCGGCACGCCGCCGCCGATCCCCGCCGCCCCGCTCGGCGGCCGGCCCTCTCCGCCCCCCGGCCCGCTCCTCACCTTCTCCTCGGGCTCCCGCGCCCCGCCGGGCTCCCGGCCGAGCCGCTGCCGCAGCTCGCTCATGCCGGCCCCGTGCCCGCCGCCGTTCCGGCCGCGCCGCCGCTTCTGCGCTACACCCCAACGCCGCCACTAGGGGGCGGCAGAGGGCAAAGGGAGGCCGCTGTCCAATCGGCGGCGCGGAACGGGCGCGGGGGCGGGGTTAGCGCGCCGCTGGTCCCGCCCAGGTGTACCCGGATGTGCGCCCGGCCGCGCCATGAGGGGTGGGCGCCGGTGCGCAGCTGGGTGCGGGGGGCGCAAAGGCCCGAGCGCGGGGGAAGGTCTGGGGGCGCTGGGAGAACCGTGACGAGTTGGTTGCAGAGAGGAGGTTGTCGGTGGTTTTCGCTCAGGCCTGGAGTTCCTCTCGGGAGCTGGTGTCAGAGACGTCATGAGCTGAGATGTTGTCACCCGTGACGTGCTCACAGGGAACTCGCTCAGCAAGGGGGCGTGGGATGAGTGAGCGGGATGGAGAACTGGCCAGAGGGCACAGCTCAGGCGCTTGTGATCAGGCAAATAAAGTCTGTCTGGGGGCTTGTAACTCGTGCTGTTCCACAGAGGTTAAGACTGAGTTCCCTGTTGTTCAAAACCTTCGTTAATGACCTGAGTGAAGGGTTGCAGGGAACCCTCAGGCACTATGCTGATGGGACCAAACTGGGAGGAGTGGCTGGCACACACACCCCCCTCAGGCTGTGATGCCATTAAGTGAGACCCTGGCCAGGATGAAGAGCTGGGAGAGAGGAACCTCGTGAAGTACAACCAAGGCAAGGGCAGGGTCCTGGCCCTGGAGAGGAACAACCTCCTGCAGCAGGACAAAGGAGGGGTTACTTGCTGGGAAGCAGCACCGAGGAGCTGGGAGTGTTGGGGGACAAGTTACCCAGGAGCCAGCAATGTGCCCTGGTGGCCAAGAGGTCCTGGTGGTGTCCCTGGGGGGGCATGAACCAGAGTGGTCAGCAGGTCAAGGGAGGTTTTCCTCCCCCTCAACTCTGCCCTAGTGAGGCCTCAGCGGAAGTCCTGGGTCCAGTTCTGGGCTCCTCAGTTCAAGAGGGACAGGGAACTGCTGGAGAGAGTCCAGGGCAGGCTGGGAAGATGCTCTGTGAAGAGCAAAGGCTGAGAGCCCTGGGGCTGAGAGCCTGCAGAAGAGCAGCCCCAGAGGGGAGCTGAGCAATGCTCAGCAAGAGCTAAAGGAGCTGTGGGGAGCAAGAGGCTGGGGCCAGACTCTGCTGAGTGATGCCCAGGGACAGGACAAGGGGCAAGGGACACAAACTGGCACCCAGGAGGTTTTATTTGACCATGAGAAGAAAGTTGTTTGTTGTGAGGATGCTGGAGGCCTGGAGCAGGCTGCCCAGAGAGGTTGTGGAGTCTCCTTGTGTGGAGAGCTTCCAGCCCCTTCTGGCCATTGTGATCCTGAGCAAGCTGCTGTGGGTGCCCTGCTGGAGCAGGGGGGTTGGACTGGATGATCCCCGGAGGGCATTTCCAACCCCCGTCATGCTGGAATCCTGTGACAGACGCGCCGAGCTGAACCTACGAAGGGGCCGTGCGGTGCCGATGGGGGTAGGATAGCAGAGACCTGCCATGCCCGGGCCCATCGCAGTACCCACTGCCCCTCATCCGGTCTGGGCCCCGCCGGCCATCGCCGTGACACGGAACCGCGCCACAGCGGGGGTGTAACCTGCATGGTGATTTGCTCCCGCCGAGCGAAGAGGCGGGACTAAGCGCAAGAGCTCCGCTGTGATTGGCAGGAGCATGGGGTGCGTCTGTCATGGATATGTTTCGCGGAGAGAGAGGAGGGCCGCTGGCGATTGGCTGTGGCGCGGCGGTGGGCGGGGCAGAGGAGGCTATAAGTAGGGTGGTTTGGCGGGCCCCGGCTGTTGGTGGCTGGTTCTCTTCCTCGCGTTGCTGTGTGTGGGTCGCTGCTGCTGCCAGGATGTTCGAGGCGCGGCTGGTGCAGGGCTCGGTGCTCAAGCGGGTGTTGGAGGCCCTTAAGGACCTCATCACCGAGGCCTGCTGGGACCTGGGCTCGGGTGGCATCAGCCTGCAGAGCATGGACTCCTCGCACGTCTCTCTTGTGCAGCTCACTCTGCGCTCCGAGGGCTTCGACACATACCGCTGCGACCGCAACATCGCCATGGGCGTCAACCTCTCCAGGTGAGGCCGGCAGCGGCGCGACCCCTCCGAGCGCTGGGACGGGGCTGGATTAGCGGGCCCGGGCCTGAAGTGCTGAGGCGAGCGGGCCCCTCCGGGCCCTGGGGATGCGGTTTTCGTGAGGGGAAGATGTGGGGCGAGCGTCCGCCTTTGCCCTCCCCGTGCTCGGGAAGCATCGGGGGCCGTTCGCAGCCTTTCTGGGCCCTCCCCCCATTTTCCTTAGCGCTCTCGCGCCGTTTTTCGCGGCGCGCGCGGGGTACGGCGGCGGCGTGACGTCACTGCCGGCGCCGCGCGCGCGACTGGCCGTGGCGGGAAAGGGAGCGCGGGGGGCGCCGAGCGCCGCGCGCCATGGCGGGGCCTGGCCCCAGCCCTCGTCCTGCCGCCTCGGGGCGGCGATGTGACGGCGAAACGAGTCCGGGAGCTGCGGCTGAGGACGCTGCTGCCGCCCGCCAGCCCTCTTGGCACGCTGTCGCAGGCATGGGCGCCTGCTCCGGCGCTTGTCGCCCTGAGGCTAACCTGCCCTTTTCCCGCCAGCATGTCCAAAATCCTGAAGTGTGCTGGAAACGAGGACATCATCACTCTGCGAGCCGAAGACAATGCAGATACGTTGGCTCTAGTGTTTGAAGCACCAAGTGAGTGTCAGCTTTGGGAACCAGTTTCCAGCCCTGATGGTTTTAGGTAGATCTCACAAACCACTTCTCCCGTTGCTGTGGGAGAAGGAAATGACTCCAAAGGCTTCAGGAAAGGGAGGGGGTGCCTGAACTCCTGAAACAGTCTGGAGCACAAGAGGACATGGACCTGTTGGAGTGAGTCCACAGCAGGCCACAAAAATGATCCAAGGGCTGTAACCCCTCTGCTGTGAGGCCAGGCTGAGGGACTTGGGGTTGTTCAGCCCAGAGAAGGCTCTGGGGAGACCTTCTGGTGGCCTTTCACTACTTAAAGGGGATCATCAGAAAGCTAGGGATGGACTTTTGAGCAGGGCCTGTTGTGACAGGACAAGGGATGATGGTTTGAAACTGGAAAGAGGGAGGTTCAGACTGGAGAGCAGGGAGAAATGTTCCACACTAAGGGTGGGGAGAGCCTGGCCCAGGCTGCCCAGAGAGGTGAGAGCTGCCTCATCCCTGGCACCATTGCAGGTCAGGTTGGCTGGGGCTGTGAGTAACCTGCTCTGCTTGGGGATGTCCCTGCTGACTGCAGGGGGGGTGGACTGGATGAGCTTTGAAGGTCTCTTGAACCCAAACCAGTCTGGGATTCTGTATCACCTTAGCCAACTCCACCAATACTTTCTTTAGACCACGGCTGGATGCTCTTGAGGGGGGTTGATGTGCTCTTACAGCCTACAAAAGCCTACAGAGGCTTATGACTCTCAACATGGATTTTACTGTCATAGGATCATAGAGTGGTTTGGGTTAGAAGGGAGCTCCAAAGGCTTGTGTTAACTGGGGGAGAAGAAACCCTTCAATTCAGAGTAATGACATCTTTGAAACCCTTGGTTTATTTCTTCAGATCAGGAAAAGGTTTCTGATTATGAAATGAAGCTGATGGATCTTGATGTGGAGCAGCTTGGAATTCCAGTAAGTAGTGGCTCAGAGGACTGATGATGCTCTCTCTAAGTGGCTGTTTCCTCTTGTTCACAACAGACTTACAGTTTGCACATGTAGCAGAGCTTTCCTTGGTGAGACCTTCCCTGCAGTGCTGTGATCAGCTCTGGAGCCCTCAATACAGGAAGGGCAGGGCCCTGCTGGAGTGGGTCCAGATGAGTGCCACAGAAATGACCAGGGGGTTGGGACACCTCTGCTACAGAACAGGCTGAAGGAGCTGGGGGGTCTTCAGCCTGGAGAAGAGAAGGCTCCAGGGAAACCTTCCAGTACCTGGGGGAGGCTACAAGAAGGATGGAGAGAGACTGTTTGCAAAGGCCTGCAGGGATAGGGTGAGAGGCAATGGCTTCAAGCTAGAGCAGAGCAGATTTAGGTTGGATGTTAGGACCATGTTCTGCACCACTGGAGTACTGGAACAGGTTGCCCAGATCTGTACTGGAACTGGTTGAGGCCCCATCCCTGGAGACATTCAAGGTGAGGCTCCACAGGGCCCTGAGCAACCTGATCTAGTGGCGGATGTCCCTGCTGAGTGCAGGGGGTTGGACTGGAGGAGCTTTGGACCATTCTGTGGTTGTAAGGGCCAGAGCAAGAGAGGTGTAGTGAGTGCAGGAGGCCTGTTGGCAGAGGCTCAGTGGTGTCCCCTCCCTGGCAGGAGCAGGAGTACAGCTGTGTGGTGAAGATGCCCTCGGCGGAGTTCGCTCGCATCTGCCGCGACCTCAGCCACATCGGGGACGCCGTCGTCATCTCCTGTGCCAAGGATGGGGTCAAGTTCTCGGCCAATGGGGAGCTGGGCAATGGCAACATCAAGCTCTCACAGACCAGCAATGTGGACAAAGAGGAGGAAGCTGTAAGTGAAATGCCCACAGGCTCTGGGGTGTTTGCAGGGGTTTGTTTCTCCGACCTGCTGGAGGCTAGAACTGGGAGATGTGGACGAGGGGAGGGAGGCAGCCTCAGTCAGCTGGCAGATGGCACTGAATTGGGTGGCAGTGTTGGACTGCTGGAGGGTCAGAGACTCTGCAGAGGGACCTGGGCAGGCTGCATGGAGGGGCCAAGGCCAGTGGGATGAGGTTCAAAAAGGCCAAGTCCTGGGTTCTGCCCTTGGCTCACAACCACCCCAGGAAGGCTTCAGCCTGGGGGCAGAGTGGCTGGAAACTGCCTGGGGGAAAAGAACCTGGAGGTTGGTTGACACCAGCAGTGTGCCCAGGTGGCCAAGAAGGCCTCCAGCATCCTGGCTTGTATCAGCAATGGTGTGGCCAGCAGGACCAGGGCAGGGACTGTCTTCCTGTCCTGGGCACTGGTGAGGCCACACCTCAAATCCTGGGCTGAGTTTTGGGCTCCTCAGTCCAAGGAGGACATTGAGGGCTGAGGCAGGTCTAGAGAAGGTCAGAAAAGATGGGGAAGGGCCTGGGGAACAGTGCTGGGGAGGAGCAGCTGGGGGTGTTGAGCCTGGAGAAGAGGCTGCCTGGAGAGGTGGTTGAATGCCCACTCCTGGAGGTGTTTCAAAGCCAGAGATGTGGTGCTGAGGGCCATGGGTTACCCCCAGGCTTGGAAGAGTTAGGGAATGGTTGGACTGCATCTGAAAGGGCCTTTCCAGCCAAAACAGTTGTAGGATTGAACTGTGGGTTTCTCTGGTGTGTGGACCAGGATCAACAAATCACTGCCAGCTTTAGGCCCTTGCCCCTGGGGCCTGCAGGCAGTGCTCAGCAGAACAGTGAGGAGTGTCCCTGGCTGCCTGTGCTGGGGATGACTCAGCTGTTGGAAGGAGCTTTCAGCCTTGGCTGCTCTTTGACCTGGCTGCTGGTTTTCAGGTCACAATAGAGATGAATGAGCCAGTCCAGCTGACCTTTGCTCTGAGGTACCTGAACTTCTTCACCAAAGCCACCCCCCTGTCACCCACAGTAACACTCAGCATGTCTGCAGATGTCCCTCTGGGTGAGTAGAAGCAGCTCTGGAAGAACCTGGCACCTTGGAGCTGCCTTACAAACACTCTTGGCTGAGCACCTCCTCTGCAGACCCCTCCCAATGCTCTGTTTCCTCTCTTTCCAGTGGTGGAGTACAAGATTGCTGACATGGGACACTTGAAGTACTACCTGGCTCCAAAGATTGAAGACCAACAAGAAGGCTCTTAATGAACTGGAGGAGGACTGAGGGGGAGGTCTGGTCAGCTCCTGTTGGAGAAGGAAGTGATGGTGGCAGCAAGTCCAGTGCCTTGCAGCAGCATCCTCCCAGCACTGCTAGGCCTGCTCTGTAGATAGCTTTGTAAATACTTTGCCCCTCACTCTTTCCCTGTACTGCTGCCACTGGAAACAGGAAATTCTCTTGTGGCTTGGGGTTGTTTTGTTTGGGTTGGGGTTTTTTTGGTAGTTATCCTCTCTTAGATGCTGTCTGGAGGTGGAATATCTTAACTCCTTTCAACCTGCCTTAGAGAAGGGAATGCAACATTAACCTCGAGGTGAGGTTCACCTGTAGCTGTCTAGGGGCTGCTGTTCAGTTCTGCTGCCAGTCTGTATCACCTGACTCCATCTCTCTGTTCCTGAGGCTGAGAATTCTGACTGAGACTTGGAAAGTGGAAATAAAAAAACAATGCAGTTTGGGTTTTATTCTGGTGCAGTGTGGCTGGATGTGTCCTGCTCTGGGGCCCCCAACACAGGAGGGGCCTGGAGCTGGTCCAGAGGAGGCCAAGAAGATCATCAGAGGGCTGGAGAAGCTTCCCTGTGGGGACAGGCTGGGAGAGGTGGGGCTGTTCAGCCTGGAGAAGGCTCCAGGGAGACCTCCAAGCAGCCTGCCAAGGGGCTTCAGGGGAGCTGGGGACAGACTTTTGACAAGGGCTGGGAGTGCCAGGATGAGGGACAATGGCTTTGAGCTGGCAGAGGGGAGACTGAGGCTGGAGATGAGGAAATTCTTTGCAGTGAGGGTGGGGAGAGACTGGAACAGGGAAGCTGTGGAAGCCTCCTGCTTGGAGGTGTTCAAGGCCAGGCTGGATGAGGCCTTGAGCAACCTGGGCTGGTGGGAGGTGTCCCTGCCCATGGCAGGGGGTTAGAACTGGATGAGCTTTGAGGTCCCTTCCAACCCATCCTATGGGTCTCTGATTTCCTGGTCTGTCATTCCAGGAGTCTGAACAAACCCCAACCAGTTCAGTTTGGTTGCTCAGGGCTCTCAGGTAAGCAGAACTTGCAGGCTCTCAAGAGCTGTGGCCTTTGCTGATCTGTTTTAGCAGGCTGTGAGCTGCCCAGGGATGCACCAACTGCCCTGAAACGCCTGGGGAGCCCAAGTGGTGCAGCAGAAGAGGTTCAGAAGGTGGCAGTGCTGGTTAGGAAACCAGTTCTGCAGTGTCACAATGAGCTGGCTGCCATGGGACAGACACTGGTCTCTGCTCAGAGCTGTGCAGAGGCTTCCTTTGCGCCCCTGCCCCGGTTCCTTCGATGCTAGCAGTGCTGCTTCATTAGAGATCATCTGGACAGCTGCTGTGCAGGAGGATCCCTGCATGGTCTTCAGCTCCTGTATTGGGCTTGTCTCCAAAGAAGGTTAACAGATGTGGTGAAGGGTCTGGAGAACAGGGCTGGGGAGCAGCTGAAGGACCCTGGGGGTGTTTGGCCTGGAGAAAAGAAGGCTAAGAGGAGACCACCTGGCTCTGCAACTCCCTGAAAGGAGGCTGGAGTCAGGTGGGGGTTGGTGTCCTCTCCCAAGGAACCAGTGTGGGAGTAGATGAGCTCTGAGGTCCCTTCCAACCTAGGCCATTCTGTGTTCCTGTGATAAGAGGAAACAGCCTCAAGGTGTCCCAGAGGAGGTTTAGGTTGGATGTGAGGAACAATTTCTTCCCCAAAAGGGTTCTCAAGGCCTGGTCCAGGCTGCCCAAGGCAGTAGTGGAGTCCCCATTCCTGGAGGGGTTGCAGAGAAACAAAACCAAAACAAAGCCAACCCCCCCCCCCAACCAACCAAATAACCAAACAAAAGCCCACACACAAAGAGGGAAAACCCCAAACTCCAACCAAGCAAAGCCCCCAAACAAGAAAAACCTTGAAAAAGGCAGAAGGAGCAGCTGGGGAGGCTCAGCAAATGCTCTCTGTCTCCTTCTGGGAGAGAAGCAGCTTTTGGAGTACATCTATTTTAATTTCCCTCCCAAGGAGGAAAGAAAGGAGCAAGGGGGCAGGAAGAAGGGAGACTTCTTTGCAGCTCAAGGAGTTTGGGGGCTGTCCAGGCTCTAGACCCAGAGTGCCGTTATTAAGGTGCAGGACAAGCAGCCATGGAAAGTCCCTTGTTGGGAGCAGATAGGGCTGCAGCTGCCCAGCTGTTTCACCTCAAGGGTTAACACCGTGCTAGGAGTAAGGTCCTGGCTGTCCTTGTCACATCCTTGGGTCCCCAGGGAGGGCTGTGCCGTGGCTGGCAGTTCCTGTCCTCATCTTCCCCAACCTCACAGAACCAATCAGGCTGGAAAATACCTCAGAGATCATCAGGTCCAACCTAACACCTCCTGACAACTAAACCATGGCTCCAAGTGCCACATCTAATCCTTTTTTGAACACCTCCAGGGCTGGGGACTCCACCACCTCCCTGGGCAGCACATCCCAGTGGCCAGCAACTCTCTCTGGGAAGAACTCTCTCCTCCAGCCTAAACCTCCCCTGGCACAGCTTGAGACTGTGTCCTCTTGTTCTGGTGCTGGCTGCCTGGGAGAAGAGATCAACCCCCACCTGGCTACAGCCTCCCTTCAGGTACTTGTAGAGAGCAATGAGGTCTCCCCTGAGCCTCCCTCCAGGCTAAGCAACCCCAGCTCCCTCAGCCTCTCCTCACAGGGCTGTGCTCCAGACCCCTCCCCAGCTTTGTTGCCCTTCTCTGGACACCTTCAAGTCTGTCAATGTCCTTCTTAAACCGGAGAGCCCAGAACTGGAAGGTGAGGTCCGCAGGGCAGCGATGTGCTGCTCCATCAAGGGCTAGACCACCTCCGGTGGGTCTGGCTGAGCGGGACATGGTCTGTGCCAGCCTGCCCAAGGCCACCAACTCCAGCTGTGAGGCTGGGGGCTGGCAGGAGCCCCGCAAGGGCCAAGCCGAGCCGAGCAGGGCCGAGCCGAGCCGAGCAGGGCCGAGCAGGGCCGAGCCGAGCCGAGCCGAGCAGGGCGAGCCGAGCCGAGCCGAGCAGGGCGAGCCGGGCCGAGCCGAGCCGAGCAGGGCGAGCAGGGCCGAGCAGGGCGAGCCGGGGCGAGCAGGGCCGAGCCGAGCCGAGCCGAGCAGGGCGAGCCGGGCCGAGCCGAGCCGAGCAGGGCGAGCCGGGGCGAGCAGGGCCGAGCCGAGCCGAGCCGGGCCGAGCCGAGCCGAGCAGGGCGAGCAGGGCCCAGCCGAGCCGAGCAGGGCGAGCCGAGCCGAGCAGGGCGAGCCGGGGCGAGCAGGGCCGAGCCGAGCCGAGCCGGGCCGAGCCGAGCCGAGCAGGGCGAGCAGGGCCCAGCCGAGCCGAGCAGGGCGAGCCGAGCCGAGCAGGGCCGAGCCGAGCCGAGCCGAGCCGAGCCGGGCCGAGCCGAGCCCCGCCGAGCCGAGCAGGGCCGAGCCGAGCCGAGCCGAGCCGAGCCCCGCCGAGCCGAGCCGAGCAGGGCCGAGCCGAGCAGGGCCGAGCCGAGCAGGGCGAGCAGGGCCGAGCCGAGCCGAGCCCCGCCGAGCCGAGCAGGGCCGAGCCGAGCAGGGCGAGCAGGGCCGAGCCGAGCCCCGCCGAGCCGAGCAGGGCCGAGCCGAGCCCCGCCGAGCCGAGCAGGGCCGAGCCGAGCAGGGCCGAGCCGAGCCGAGCCCCGCCGAGCCGAGCAGGGCCGAGCCGAGCCGAGCAGGGCCGAGCCGGCGCCGCGCCAGCGCCGCTGCCGTAACCTGGAAGGGAAGCGCTGGGAGCCATCAACTTCCTGCGGCCGCAGCGCGGAAGGGAAGCGGCGGCCGAGGGATGGCTCTGTCCGGCAGCACCTAGCGGGAGGTAACCCTGCGGGGGGGGCTGTGGCTGGCTGGAAGCCGTGTCAGGGGGGTCTGCAGCCAGCAGGCCGCGGGGGGAGCTTTCCCAGGCGCGTCGGCAGAGGAAGCGCTGGGGCGGGAGCGGGGCGGCTGGTGCCGGAGGGTTGAGCTCCCCAGCGCGGGGGAAGGGACGGCTGCCTTCCTCCCCTGGTTCTGGCTGGGGGGGTAGACAAGGATACCGCTGTGGTTTCGGGGGTGAGAGCCACGCTGGCGTTTGCTGAGCGCTCCCGCGGTGCCCCTGCCCCGGGCAGGGCAGGGCAGGTCCTGGCTGCGCTCAGAGCCTCCCCTGAGTGCCTCCCTTTGGAAACTATCAGAGAGATTCAGCTCGTGTTTGCCTCTTGGAGCTCAGCACGGAGCTCCTGAGCTGCTGCAGAGCAGAGGGAGTGAAGCCTGGTGGGCGCCGAGCCTTGAAGCCGAGCCCCGAGTGGTTTGGTTTAGCTTTGTCCTTCCCAGCTGCTCCCTGGTTGCTCACGGGAAGGGCAGAGCGGTTGGAGTGGGGACTGGAAGGGATTCCCAGGGAGGCAGCAGGGACGGCCTGGGACAGTCGGTGTGAGCCTGGGGTAGGTGAGAGGGGAATGAGGCAGTCATAAACCAGGCAGCTCCCAGATCTGCTTTTTGGCGTCTTCCCCTCCTGCACATCCACCCCCGGGTGTGCTGGAGGCTTGGAGAGGGCTCTTGGTGGATTTTGAGCCAAGAAGGGTGAGGATCATAGAATGGCTCAGGCTGGAAGGGACCTCAGACATCAACTCCAACCTCCCTGCCGTTCCCAGGGACACCTCTCAACCAGACTCAGCTGCTCAAGGACTCATCCAACCTGACCTTGAACACCCCCAGGCAGGAGGCAGCCACAGCCTCCC
Source organism: Dryobates pubescens (assembly GCF_014839835.1). Lineage (NCBI taxonomy): Eukaryota > Metazoa > Chordata > Aves > Piciformes > Picidae > Dryobates > Dryobates pubescens. The sequence continues at coordinate 7,426,959 of NC_071642.1, forward strand.
TGGGCAGCCTGGGCCAGGCTCTCACCACCCTCACATTAAAGAGCTTCTTCCTCATCTCCACTCTGACCCTGCTCTGCCTCAGCTTCAAACCATTCCCCCTTGGCCTGGCTCTAGACCCCCTCAGCAAAAGTCTCTCTGCAGCCTTCCTGCAGGATCCCTTCAGCTCCTGGCAGGCAGCTCTGAGGTCCCCCTGGAGCCTTCTCCTCTGCAGGCTGCACAGCCCCAGCTCCCTCAGCCTGTGCTCACAGCAGAGCTGCTCCAGCCCTTGGAGCATCTTTGTGGCCTCCTCTGGCCTCACTCCAGCAGCTCTGTGTCCTCCTAGGGACCCCAGAGCTGGAGGCAGGATTGGAGGTGAGGTCTGAGCAGAGCAGAGGCAGGGGGAGGTGTGACCCCCTGTAGCTAGGTGGCATTTCAAGCCACAGAAGTGTTTTGTCTGTACTTGTTTTTTGCTACAGAAACAGAATGTTCAGGGCATAAAATCAGAGGGACTTTGGAGCTTTTATTAAAGAAGTTAAATTTCCTGTGGGAGGAACAACTCTGATGGCAGGAGAGTATGCCAGCAACTGGCAGGAGACAGCAAAGGAGTTCAGTTCTGCTGGAGACTGAGTGTTGAGGAGCTGTCACCTTAGCTGCCAGGTGGCTCCATCACCTCCCTGGGCAGCTTGGGACGGTGTCTGAGAACCCCTTCAGGGAAGAAATTGTTCCTCATGTCCAATCTGAACCTCCCCTGGGGCAACTTGAGGCTATTCCCTCTTGTCCTGTCCCTTGTAAGAGACCAACCCCCACCTGGCTCCAACCTCCTGTTGGAGAAGGTGATGAGATCTTCCCTTAGCAGCCTCCTCTGAAGACTAAACCACTCCACTTCCCTAAGGAGCTGAGCTCCAAGGTGCAGCTCCGAGCTGGCTCTGCCCCTGTGCCCAGGACTGTCACTGCTGGCAGCCAAACCTCTGGGTTGGGCTTCCTGTCTTGGGGGCAGCTGCAGGGCAAGGTTCTGCTGTAACTAAATAAAGCTGTGGCCTGGAGCTGCCTCCCTCACAACCAGACAGCAGTGCCCCATGTGCTGCTCTTCGGCTTACCTCATCCCTAATCCCTCCAGCCCCTGCTGAGTCATAGCTGGAGCTGGCTGGCTCTGAGGGCTCCCTCCCAGCCTACTGCCCCAGGAGGGATTTTTGTCAGATGGATCTCTTGCAAAACCCCCTGAGGGCTGAACAGCCTCTTTGTTCCTTTCCTGCTCTGGGGTTGTTTGTCAGAGGCCACCTTCAGACATAGCTGCAGCTCAGGCATCTCCCAGAGGAGCTGTGGAGGCTCCAAGCCTGGAAGTGTTGAAATCCAGGTTAGAGGAGGCCTGGAGCAGCCTGGGCTAGTGGGAGGTGTCCCTGCCCGTGGCAGGGGGGTGGAACTGGATGATCTTTAGTGTCCCTTCCAACCCAAACCCTTCTTAGATTCATAAAATGGTTTAGGTTGGAAGGGACCTCAAAGATTATCTCATTCCACAACCCCTGCCATGGGCAGGGACACCTCCCACCAGCCCAGGTTGGTGAAATACTGGAGGGGTGGTGAGACACTGGGACAGGCTGCCCAGGGAGGTGGTTGAGGCTCCATCCCTGCAGACACTCAAGATCAGTCTGGATGTGTCCCTGGGCAGCTGAGCCAGCTGGAGGTGTCCCTGCTGAGTGCAGGGAGGTGGACAAGATGCCCTTGGAGGGTCCCTTCCAACCTGCTGCAGTCTGTGACTCTGTGATCCCCAGCAGACTCTCTGGCAGCCATGTCCACACTGCAGTTGTTTCTGGGCTCAAACTCCTCACCCCTGCAGTGCCTGAGGCTAAAATACAGAGCTTTGGGTGAAAAGATCTCACTGATGAAGAAACAAAGCTGTACAGGTGGTGGTGGGAAAGCTTTGGTTTCTTTCCAGCTTGCTCCATGTCCCTCTGACCCAGTTTGCTGTGGGGTTCTTGCTGCTCTCTCTGCCTGCCAGGTCCGAGCTGCTGCCCAGGCTTCCCTGGCATGATGCCGTCCCGTACCAACCTCTCTGCTGGGATTCCCAGCAGCAAAGTCAAGTACTCCAAGCTCTCCAGCACTGATGATGGCTACATTGACCTGCAGGTAAAGCACAGAATGGGCTGCTCTAAAGCTCACCCAGTCCAGCCCCCCTGCAGTCAGCAGGGACATCCTCCACTACATCAGGTTGCCCAGAGCCCTGTTGAGCCTCACCTTGTATCTCTTCAGGGACAGAGCCTCAACCACCTCCCTGGGCAGCCTGTTCCAGTAGCTTCATGGTGCAGAACTTGTTCCTAACAATAGAAGTCGTGGGCAGGGAAACCTTTGTGCTGCTGCTCTGACTGGGCACTGCCAGGAAAGGCTGCTACAGCTTCCCTGCTTTGTTGTTCCTCTCCAGCAGGGCAGCCCCAGCTCAGAGGTGCAGACCTAGCTGCCAGCCACCACTTCAGCCTCTCTCCTCCAGAGAGCCCCAGAGAGCTGAACTGGAAGCAGGTTGCTCCTTTCCTGTGGTCAGGTGCATGCCTTTGGAGGGAGGTGAAACTCAGAGCAGACCTGGAGGTGCTGGGTGTGAGCCTTGGCTCAGTGAGGCCTCCATGGGCAGCATCCCTCACAGAATAGGTTGGGAGGGACCTTAAAGCTCATCCAGTTCCAACCCCTTGCCATGGGCAGGGACACTTCCCACCAGCCCAGGCTGCACAAGGCCTCACCCAGCCTGGCCTTGAACACCTCCAGGGAGGAGGCAGCCCCAGCCTCCCTTGGCAACCTGTTCCAGTCTCTCCCCACTCTCAGTGTAAAGAACTTCTTCCTCATCTCCACTCTCAGTCTGCCCTCTCCCAGCTCAAAGCATTGCCCCTTGTCCTGACACTCTCAGCCCTTGTCAAAAGTCCTTCTCCAGCTCTCCCTGGAGCCCCTTCAGGTAGTGGAAGGCTGCTCTGAGCTCTCCCTGGAGCCTCCCCTTCAGAAGAGCCCTTGCAGAGCCCTGTAGGGCTGCCTGACTTTGTGCCTTTTCCTCTCTGCTAGCCGTGGGATTGTGCCTGTGCCATGGTGGGAAGAGAAGTGCCCAGAGTTTAGCTGTCTAACATTTGGGGTTGTTTTTCCCATGCAGTTCAAGAAGAGCCCTCCAAAGATCCCCTACAAGGCCATTGCCCTGGCTATTGTGCTCTTCATGATCGGGACCTTCCTCATCATCATCGGCGCCCTGCTCCTGGCAGGATACATTAGCAAAGGTGTAAGTGCTCTGACTCCACTTCTGCTAAGGGCTCTGCATTCCTCACCCATTCCTCAAAGCCTGCTGACAGCTGCCAGGTTCAGGGGACAAACTGAGAGCCAAGGGCCTGTGGGAAAATTGTGACCCCCTCCTGCTCACTGCTGCTGCTGGCAGCTCTTCCTCTGCCAGCAGAGCTCTCTGATGTCTGCAATTAGAGAGTCTGGGGCAGGTTCGTGGCAGGCTTGGAGACCTGCCAGGGAGGGCTGAGTGTCTCTGTCCTCCCTGGGGTATGGTTTCATTTGATGCAGTGTCCCTGCAGAGGTCAGCTTGCTGTCCTGGAAAAAGTTCATGCTGGGATCATCACTCTTCTGGTGGTGATCAGAGTGTGGCTCAGGTTGGAAGTGACCTCAGAGATCATCTCCAACCTCCAACCCCTGCCGTGGGCAGGAACATCTCTCAACTCAGTTTGGCTGCTCAAGGCCTCATCCAGCCTGGCCTTGAACACCCCCAGGCAAGAGACAGCCACAGCCTCCCTGGGTAGCATGTGCCAGAGTCTCACAACCCTCACATGGAAGAACTTCTTCCTCAGCTCCAGTCTGATCCTGCTCTGCCTCAGCTTCAAACCATTCCCCCTTGGCCTGGCTCTTGACCCCCTCAGGAACAGTCTCTCTGCAGACTTCCTGGAGGATCCCTTCAGCTGCTGGCAAGCAGCTCTGAGGTCCCCCTGGAGCCCTCTCTGCTGCAGGTATCACCTGCAGGAGATGCCAGAGTGCTACCTAGGACACAGCAGCACTTATCTCTGTTTCTGCTCCACTGGCAGCAGCTCTGATGTTTGTGGTTCACTTGGTGCTCCTCCATGGCACACTTCCCCTTTTCCCTTGTGCCATATGGAGCTGGTTTCTGGTTGGCAGCTGCTACTCACCATGGTGGAAGCAGCAGCAGGTTGGCTCTGTGGGAGCAGCCTGGGCACAGGCAGAGGAGCTCCCCCAGCCAAGCAGGCAGTGCCCAGCCTGGGGCTGCCAGTGTTATTCTGTGCTGAGTGTAAGGAGCAGCCTCTCCTGTCCAAAGGAGAAGTTCTGTTGAGGGTTTCCTGTAGCCACGAGGAGGTGCTGGGGAGAGGACTTAAAGCTCAGCCTGGAGACATTTCTGATCCCAGATGAATTCCTGTGTGTTGTCAGCTGGCTCTTAGGGATTCATGGATTCACAGAATGGGTTGGGAGGAGGCATCCCTGGGCAATCTATTCACAGAGTCACAGAATGCTGAAGGTTGGAAAGCAGCTTTTAAGACATTGACTCCATCTGTAACCCACATCCCATGACCACTGAACCATACCCTGAAGCACCACAGTGCAGCTTGTCAAACACCTCCAGGGATGGGGACTCCACCACCTCCCTGGGCAGCCTGTTTCAACTCCTCACCACTTGCTCAGTAAAGAAATTTTTCCTCATGCCCAACCTAAACCTCCCCTGGCACAGCTCAGCTCATTTCCTCTTGTCCTGTCACTGACCCCACCTCACTCCAGCCTTCTTCCATGTAGCTGTAGAGAGCAGTGAGGTCTTCCTTCAGCCTCCTCTTCTCTAGACAGCCCCAGCACCCTCAGCTGTTCCTTGTTTGACACCCTCCAAACCTCTCCCTAGCCTCTTTGCTCTTCTTTGGACACCCTCCAGCCCCTCCATGTCTTTCCTATCCTGTGGTGCCCAGAACTGGCTCCAGCACTCAAACTGTGGCCTCACCAGTGCTGAGTCCAGGGGTGCCATCACTGCCCTGCTCCTGCTGCTCACAGTGTTCTTGATCCAGGCCAGGCTGCTATTGGCCTTCATGGCCACCTGAGCACACTGCAGGCTCATCACAGCATCACAGAACATTAGAGGTTGGAAGGGACCTCCAGACATCATCCAGTCCAACCCCCCTGCCAGAGCAGCAGCACCCAGGGGAGTCTGCACAGGAATGCGTCCAGGTGAAAGTCTCTCTAGAGAAGGGGACTCCACAACCTCTCTGGGCAGCCTGCTCCAGGGCTCTGTCACCCTCACACCAAAGAAGTTTCTCCTCAGGCTGAACTGCAACCTTCTCTGTTCAAGTTTGTATCCATTGGTCCTTGTCCTATTATTCCTGTGCACCATCCGAAAGAGATTGCCCCCCTCCACTTGATATTGGTAGATACCCCTTAGATATTGGTAGACATTGATCAGATCCCTCTCAGCCTTCTCTTCTGCAGACCAAACAGCCCCAGGGCTCTCAGTCTCTCTCCACAGGGGAGATGCTCAAGCCCCCTAAGCACCCTCGTGGCTCTCTGTTGGACTCTCTCCAGCAGGTCTCTGTCTCTCTTGACCTGGGGAGCCCAGAACTGGAGCCCAAAGCTGCTGTCAACCAGCACTCCCAGATGCTTTCCCCTAGTGTCAGTGTCTCACCATAGAATCACAGAGTGGGTTGGAAGGGACCTCCAAAGCTCTTCCAGACATCTCCACCAGATCAGGCTGCCCAGAGCCTGCTGAGCCTCACCTTGAATCTCTCCAGGGACAGAGCCTCGGCCACCTCCCTGGGCAACCTGTTCCAACCGATGCTGAAGAGCTGAGGCAGGGCTTCAAGGAGAGAGCTCCCCAGAGCCATGTCTCTCACTGCAGCCTCCTGTCTCTCCTCCACAGGGCTCAGACCGTGCCATCCCCGTGCTCATCATTGGCATCCTGGTGTTCCTGCCAGGCTTCTACCACCTGCGCATTGCCTACTACGCCTCCAAGGGCTACCGCGGCTACTCCTACGACGACATCCCCGACTTTGATGACTGAACCCTGGCATTAGTGGTGTAATTGGCTGGGTGGTAAGAGCTGTTAGTCACCCTGCCTAGGCCAGAGGGGACCTGTACCATTGTAGGTGAAGTTTCTCAGTCACAGGACCAGGTTTGAGGTGTTGCAGGCTTTTCGCTTGGGGGCTTGAATCTGGCACCGGGCAAAGGGCAGCGTGGACGGGGAAGGAGTTGGGGGTTGGTTGTGGTTTTCCTCTTGTGGTTCCATAATGCTTGTATGAAGTTCTTCTTGGGCAAGACAATTGTAAGCAGTTATCCCCCAATAAGCTGAAGCAAAGCAGCACAGAGACCTCTTCCCTACCTGTTTGTGGAGCTGAGGTTCGGTCTCGGTGAGGTGGTTGTTATTGTTGGCTTCACCTTTGCAGACCGATGCCACAGCTCAGCTCTCCTTCTGCTCCATGTCACAAATGCTTCTGAGCTCCTTGTCCTCTGCTTCTCTGGACCAACACAAGTCAGATGCCTGCAAGAGGAAGGGGAAAACTGCACTTGCATGAGATTTCCACCTCGTGCATTGGCACAGCTCCTCAGGCCAGGCTGACCAAGACATTCCCTCAGCAAACAGCCCCTGGAGGCCTCCTCCCATGCCACTAACTCTGGGCAACATCTACTGATGCTTCTAAAGGGCTGGTGTTGGATTTTGGCTTCTTGATGTAAAGGAACCAAGTGGAAATAGGGAGAAAAATTGGAATCTGGACCAGGACTTGAGTGTCCAAATCCCAAATCTCTTGGCTTTGGCCAGTGTGGAGGCCCTTGAATTCCAGCTGTCCTTTTGTCCCTGCCTGTGCAGAACTCCCCAGCCCAGCAGAGAGGAGCTCTCTGTGTGGCTGGTCCTGAACAAATCCCGTTGTTGCTGTTGTTGTCTAGCTGACTTCAGCCAGGAAAGACAGATTGGTGCCTCTGCCTCATGTGAAGTAAGGTCTGTCCCTCTCCTGAAGCAGGAATGAACTCAGTGTCCTGGAGAACAAGGATGTGATAAGCAGTGATGCAAGCAGCTGTATTTAATACAAATAAACTTCACTCTATTCTATGTACAGAGCTGAGCTTTGTCCTTCACACACTCCCAGATCTTGGTGTGCACTGAAAAAGTCCTCAGGGCACACAGATGAAGGCTTTAGCTGAACCTGCTGCTTCCAGTCACTGATGTAGACCCCAATCAGCATCAAGCTTTGCCGAGCCAGCAGCTTTGCACAGCTCCATCTGCTCTTCAGGACCCCTGGCTGGCTTTGGGGCAGGGCTGGGGAGCTGGGATTACTCTCCCCAGTGCCCTGGGTGCCCCTGAGGCAGGTCAGGATTTGCTTTTAGAACCTCAGACAAGGTCTTTATTAAATGTACAGAGACCTCAGCCTGCTGATGGCTCTGGTTCAGGCTCCAAAAGTCCTTCTGTTGTGTGATGCTGACAGGAGCAGTGTCTGTCTGATTATGGCTCTCAGGCTGGTGCTGTGCTACTGATCCTTCAGACTCATGGAATGGTTTGGTTTGGAAGGGATCTTAAAGCTCATCCAGTTCCAACCCCCTGCCATGGGCAGGGACACCTCCCACCAGCCCAGGCTGTTCAAGGCCTCATCCAGCCTGGCCTTGAACACCTCCAGGGAGGAGGCAGCCACAGCCTCCCTGGGCAACATGCTCCAGTGTTTCCCCACCCTCACTGCAAAGAATTTCTTGCTCATATCCGTTCTCAGTCTCCCCTCTCTCAGCTCAAAGCCATTGCCCCTCTTCCTGGCACTCCTAGGTCTCCTGGAGCCCCTTTAGGCTGCTCTAAGGTGTCTCTGGAGTCTTCTCCAGGCTGCACAGCCCCAACTCTCTCAGCCTGGCCCCACAGGGGAGGTTCTGCAGCCCTCTGATCATCTTGGTGGCCTCCTCTGGAGCCTCTCCAGCAGCTCCAGGTCCTTCTTGTGCTGGGAGCCCCAGAACTGGAGGCAGTGCTGCAGGTGGGGTCCTGGGCTGCTCTTGCTGCTTGGATGCAGCCCTGCAGCTGTTGCAGCCACTGCTGTGAGTGCAGAGCAGGTCCATGGAGCTGCTGAGGTGAGCACAGTGCTGGATGCAGGCCTTGCTCTGCCAGTACTCCTAAAATTGCCTTTTTTCCTCCTCCAATGTTCTTGCTCAAACCCAAAGCCTGAGCCAAGATCTGTTTTTAACCTCCTTCTCTTCCCTCATTTGACTTAATTGGTTTGTGAGTGCCCTGGTGCTGCACTCTGAGCAGCAGCTGAGTGAATTCAGGATCTCCCTTCCCATCTCTGAAGGTGACAGTGATGCACATTGTCTCCTGCTCTGCTGTGTCACCCCAGCCCTCACGTCCCTGCTGGCCCCACAGCAGCTCTGCTCCCCAGATGCTGTCAGGTTCTGCCCTTGGCAGCGGCTGGGATGTGTCAATTAGAGCTGGGCCTGGCCAGGAGCGAGGCTGCTGACGCAGAACCATGAATCAGCCTCTATCAGGGGATAAGAACAGGGATTTGTTTGGTTTGAGGGAAAGGGGAGGGAAGTTTAGATGGAGAAGGAAAAGAGGGAGGCAGAAGATGCTTTCAAGTGGGGCTGGTGAGATGCAGAAGGCTGGGGAGCCTGAGCTGACTGGGAAGGGTAAATAAAGGGGGCAGGAGAAGGCCATGGAGCAAAGGGGAGAAAGTGCTTGCTCTTGGCTAGAGAGAAGCAGAGTCCTCAGGCAGCAGAGGGCACAAGTGACAGTCCCTGCCCCAGGGCTCGCAGGGCTGTGTCAGGGATGGCCACAGGGAAACCTCTCTGCAGGGATTGGCTCACATTTAATGTGGAAAAATTGGACACTTCTGGGCTCCCACAGCCTCCCTGGGCAGCCTGTGCCAGTGTCTCCTCACCCTCACTGGGAAGAATTTCTTCCTCATCTCCAGTCTAAATCTGCCCTTCTCAAGCTTCAATCCATTCCCTCTCGCCCTGTCACTCCCAGCCCTTGTCTAAAGTCCCTTCCTGGCTTTCTTGTAGGCCCTTTTCAGGTATTGGAAGGCTGCTCTAAGGTCTCCCTGGAGGCTTCTTTTCTCCAGGCTGCATCTCAGAGAGCTTTGGTTTGCCTCTGCCAGCTCAGGGAGGTCAGCACTCCTGCCTGCATTTGCTGCCTTCTCTACCTGGTGGAATGCTCTTTGCCTTTTCCTGGAGCCCTGCATCCAGCCCAGCCAGGACGTGGTGCTCGGGGCAGCTGCCAGGCTGTGTGCTGCGCTCCCTGGGCACATCCACAGGGTTTCCTCTCTCCTTCCTCCTCTCACCAGCAGCTGAAGGCTTTCAGGAATGTTGGATTTAACTTAAAATAGACCAGACAGTTCAGTAGGGCCACGACAGATTCCTCCCTCCTAGGAGAATTGGCTTTGTTCTGAAGTGGAGCCAAGGGTCAAGGAGGACACAAAACTTCCTGGGAAAACACAAAACTCCTTGGGAAAAAACAGCTCCATTGTGGATTAGAAATGATTGTCTCCAAATGAGTTTGCTGACTCTCTGCTCCTCCAGGCTCAGGCAGACAGAGCTTTGTGCTGGGTAGGTACTTCTCACAGATTCACAGAAGGCATCAGGTTGAAAGGGACCCTCCAAGGGCACCTTGTCCAACCCCCCTGCACTCAGCAGGGACACCTTCAACTGGAGCAGGCTGCCCAGGGACACATCAGATCTGATCTTGAATGTCTGCAGAGATGGAGCCTCCACCACCTCCCTGGGCAGCCTGTCCCAGTGTCTCCCCAGCCTCACTGTGCAGAACTTCCTCCTGATGGCCAAGCTAAACCTCCCCTGCTCCAGTTCCAAACCCTTGCCTCTCATCCTATCCCTACAGGCCCTTCTGAACAGTCCCTCCCCAGCCTGCCTCTAGGACACCTTCAACTATTAAAATGCAGCTCTGAGGTCTCCCTGGAGCCTTCTCCAGGCTGAACAGCCACAACTCTCCCAGCTTGTCCCCACAGCAGAGGTTCTCCAGCCTCTGATCATCTTGGTGGTCTCTGGACCCTCTCTAGCAGCTCCAGGTCTCTCTTGTGTTTGGGGTCCCACAGCTGGACAACCTGCAGGTGAGGTCTCCCCAGAGCAGAGCAGAGGGGCAGGATCCTCTCTGTCCAGCTCTGGCCACGCTGCTTTGGATGCAGCCCAGGCTGATCCTTGGCCTCCTGTGCTGCCAGTGCCCATTGCTGGCTCCTATCAGCTTCTCCCCCACCAGCACCTCCAAGTCCTCCTCTGCAGGGCTGCTCTCAATCTCATCACCCCCAGCCTGGATTGCTACCAAGGCCCTTACTGACCCCTCAAGGCCTTTCCTCCTGTCCTCTCACCCATGTCTAGGAAGGTGTTAAGAAACTTCTGTGAGTCAGCCCTAAGGCAGTGTTTAGGAGGTCTCTTTCCTGGCCTGCACAGACAGAGCTCAGGAAGCAAACATTTCCTTCCTCTGCACTGCCCTGATGCTGGATGCTGAGCCATCCTGCTGACCTCCATCCCTGGAGCAGCCAAAGGGCTGCCCCTTGCAGGTTGTGTCTCTGCCAGGAAGCCAACCCAATGAGATCCATCCAGAGCTTTTCCACTTCTACTGCAGCTACAGAAAGGAACAGAACTGTCCTGAATCTTCTTGGAGAGGACTCTTCCTGCTCCTGTGAGACAGCAGTTTGGGTGCTGGAAGTGTAGGTTCTGTGGAGGAATCACTGATTCAGCCTGGGCTGTTAAAGGAGCAAAAAACATCCTCTAATTCATTTGATTTTGAAATGCTTCCTTGGGCTGAAGTGGGAGCTGCTCTTAAGTCTGTAGAGGATTATCTGCCTGCTGCTCTCCCCTGCCTGCAACCATTCCTTTAAGCTGTGGCTGGCAAATCCTGCTGCTAACCTGTCAGGAGAGGCTTTCACCCTCCCTTGGCCTGGTGCACATGGCCCTGCCGATGGGAATCCCTCCCCAGGCAGCTCTGCTGGGGTCTTTGCTCAGCTTCTTGAAGGGGAGGAAAGACAGAAAATGAATGGGGTCATAACTGGCAGCGCCAGGAGGCTGCAAGCCTTAAGGAGGGGCTGTGAGAAGTTGATGGAACATGAGAGGTTTGCAAATACAGCCCAGCCCCTGCCTCTGAGCTGCTCCCTGTGCTGTTACCAGGGCAAATAATTCCTCTGCCTCCTGCTGAGCTGTCAGGATGCAGCATTTTCCCCCCACACCCCATCCCCAAGCTGGCTGGCATTGGTCAAGCTGTGTTGCCACTGGGTTTAACTGTGGTGGCCCAGCTGCCAGGGCAGGGTTTGCTCATGCAAGAGCATCAGCTCCTGAACAAAGGACACAGTTCAGCAAAGGAAAGGTCAGGTGGATCCAGAGAGAATCCTGAAAGGAAGCTGAGAACTCATGCCAGCAGGGATTGTTGCTTATTCTTAAACCATTAGTTCTTAGTTCTTATTCTTACACAATCTTACTGATTGTCACCCCATCATCAGGGGGATATGGAACTGCTGGAGCAAGTCCAGAGGAAGCCACAAAGATGCTCCAAGGGCTGGAGCAGCTCTGCTCTGAGCACAGGCTGAGGGAGCTGGGGGTGTTCAGCCTGGAGAGGAGAAGGCTCCAGGGGGCCCTCAGAGCTGCCTGCCAGGAGCTGAAGGGATCCTGCAGGAAGGCTGCAGAGAGACTTTTGCTGAGGGTGTCTAGAACCAGGCCAAGGGGGAATGGTTTGAAGGTGAGGCAGAGCAGGGTTAGAGTGGAGCTGAGGAAGAAGCTCCTCAGTGTGAGGGTGGTGAGAGCCTGGCCCAGGCTGCCCAGGGAGGCTGTAGCTGCCTCCTGCCTGGAGGTGTTCAAGGCCAGGTTGGATGAGGCCTTGAGGAACCAAATCTAGCTGTGAGGTGTCCCTGCCCATGGCAGGGAGGTTGGAGGATATGATCTCTGAGGTCCCTTCCCACCTGAGCCATTCTAGGATTCTATGATTACTCTAAAAGGGAAGGATCTCAGATCCTTAAAGCTAGAAATGTTCACTGTCATCACCAGACAATTTTCTAGCAGTTGTTTTTATCCTGTGCTCTCAGAAAAGCTCTGCCTGCTCCTCCCATGCTCATTTGTCTTGTCCCTCAACAGAGTTCATGGAATTGGTTACCCAGGGAGGTGGTGGAGTCACCTGGAGGTGTTCCATAAACCTGTGGACATGGCACTTGGGGACATGGCTTAATGGCCATGGTGGTGCTGGGTTGCTGCTTGGACTGGAGGATCTCAGAGAGCTTTTCCAACTGAAACAAACCTCTGCCTCTATGCCAGAGCATGACTGCTTCTCTCCATGAGTCTGGGTGGCTCTTACAAGCCCTGGGAGGAGAGGCTGAGGGGGCTGGGGGTGTTCACCCTAGAGAAGAGAAGGCTCAGGGGAGACCTTATTGCTCTCTACAACTACAAAAGAGGTTGTAGCCAGGTGGGGGTTGGTCTTTTCTCCCAGGCAGCCAGCACCAGAACAAGAGGACACAGTCTCAAGCTGTGCCAGGGGAAGTTTAGGTTGGAGGTGAGGAGAAATTTCTTCCCAGCAAGAGGAATTGGCCACTGGGATGTGCTGCCCAGGGAGGTGGTGGAGTCCCTGTCCCTGGAGGTGTTCAAACAAGGCTTGGATGTGGCCCTTGGAGCCATGGTTTAGCTGTCAGGAGGTGTTAGGGAATAGGTAATGGGTTGGACTTGATGATCTCTCAGGTCTTTTCCAACCTGGGTGATTCTGTGACTCTCTGATTGTTACTTTGCCTGTATTCCATACTGCAGGTCAGGTGAATCCTCTCTGCCTTTCATTGCCTGAGGCAGGATGGTGAGGCCAGCTCAAATGTATGGCTAAAATTAGGCCAGCAGTGGATGGTCTCCAACTTCAAATACAACAAAAGCACTTCTGAAGGTTTCTCTTTGCTGTGATGTGGCAGAGTTCAGCTCCCCAGCAGCCTGTGTTTCCCTCCTGCCCCTGGAACAAAGGAACCTATCTGTGCCTTGCATCCGTGCCGGGCTGGGCCCTGGGTGCTGCAGGCTGGCACTCAGCTGCACCCTAGCACTTTATCAGCCCTTCAGCAGGGTCCTGCCCTGCTCCTCCCACCCTGGCAGTGGGGCACAGGCCCAGGTCTCAGCAGGGAGCTGAGGGCACACACTCAGCCCTTCTCCCACCTCTGCTGTGGGCAGAGGAAATGATTGAACAGGGGCAAGACAGTGCAAGAGCACTGCAGCGTCCCTGGCACTGATTAGGAGTGGCAGAGAGGCAGGGAAGGAGTTAAGGAAATAAAGGGCAATTTGTGGAGGAGAAGTTGGAGCTCATTGTTCCAGGAGCTGCTGTGGATTTCCTTTTTATCCTTTCACCTGTGAGTCTTGGCTCTCATCATAAAAAGGGTTGCTAGGCCTTTCTCTTTCCATTTGTCTTTGGACTCTGAGCCCTCCAAGGCATGGCCCTGCCTTAACCTGTGTGCAGCAGCATGGTGGGAGTGAGCTGTTGGTAGGGATCTATAAATAGTGACCCTGGCCAGCCCTCTGGCATCTGCACTTGCTATAATTGCCTGGTTTGTGCTCCTGTGACAAGTGTTAGCTCAGCTGTCAGGGAAAGAGGGAACTGAAAACCATTGCCACGGACAGTTTCCAGCTCTGGAGTTGGCCACTTAGCTCTGGTTTGGGCTCAGTTCTCTCTCCTGCCTCAAGGAGTTCTTCTTTTTGTCTAGCTGCATGCTGATGACTCCCAGCAGCTGCCCAGAGTGATCTGCACTCTTCAGTTGCAGAATCATGGAATCCCAGAATGGCTCAGGTTGGAAGGGACCTCAGAAATCATCTACTCCACCCCCTTACAATAGGCAGGGACATCTCTCAACTAGACTCAGCTGCTCAAGGACTCATCCAGCCTGGCCTTGAACACCCCTAGGAAGGAGGCAGCCACAGCCTCCCTGGGCAGCCTGTGCCAGGCTCTCACCACCCTCACACTGAAGAACTTCTTCCTCAGCTCCGCTCTAACCCTGCTCTGCCTCACCTTCAAACCATTCCCCCTTGGCCTGGCTCTAGACCCCCTCAGCAAAAGTCTCTCTGCAGCCTTCCTGCAGGATCCCTTCAGCTCCTGGCAGGCAGCTCTGAGGTCCCCCTGGAGCCTGCTCCTCTCCAGGCTGAACACCCCCAGCTCCCTCAGCCGGTCCTGACACCCTGATGAGAAGCAGCAGCTCTGCAGAGAGCTCCTGGTGCTGCCTGTTGTGATCTCTATCTCATGGCTCATGGTCATCTCTTTTGCCTTCTGCCTCCTGCCAGAGGAGGTTGCTTCCGCAGCAGTCACCCTCTCACCATGCCACACGTCACTGCTTCTGTCACTGGCTCTGCTGCTGCGTGCTCACATGAGGGATGAAATGAGTCATGGGGATCAAAGTGATGACAAAGCCCCAGGCCCTCCTCTCTGAGCAGACTGTGGATGTTCTTTCAGATGGGCTTGCAAGAGGGTCCAAGCAAAAGGAAACTGGAGGGATTCTCTCTCTGCTCTCACTTCTCTGCTGAGATGTGAGTAAGCAGCCCCAAGGCCGCTGCTGCCTGTGCTCTGCGAGGGAAGGACCTGCACTTGGACTCCCAGTAGAAGTGGCTTAGGAGCACCTGGTTTGGTCTGTGCTACAGAATTCCTCTCTAGTTCCAGTTCTCATGTCTCCATCCACTTCTGGTGTCCCCAGCAGAGGAAGGAGCTGCTGGAGTGAGGCCAGAGGAGGCCATGAAGATGCTCCAAGGGCTGGAACAGCTCTGCTGTGAGCACAGGCTGAGGGAGCTGGGGATGTTCAGCCTGGAGAGGAGAAGGCTCCAGGGGGACCTCAGAGCTGCCTGCCAGGACCTGAAGGGATCCTGCAGGAAGGCTGCAGAGAGAATTTTGCTGAGGGGGTCTAGAGCCAGGCCAAGGGGGAATGGTTTGAAGCTGAGGCAGAGCAGGGTTAGAGTGGAGCTGAGGAAGAAGCTCTTCAGTGTGAGGGTGGTGAGAGCCTGGCCCAGGCTGCCCAGGGAGGCTGTGGCTGCCTTCTGCCTGGGGGTGTTCAAGACCTTGAGCAGCCTGATCTAGTGGGAGGTGTCCCTGCCCATGGCAGGGGTGGTTGGAGGAGGAGATGATCTCCGAGGTTCCTTCCAACCTGAGCCATTGTAGGACTCTGTGACTTTAAAATGATTTTGCTCTTTTGGAAGCAGATTAAGTGGAAACAAGTCACTCTGGTCCAGCCTGGACACATCTGTCAGCAGAAGCTGACATTCATTGCCACAGCCTTGAACAATGGCCAGGCAGGAACTTGATGCAAGGTGGCAAATCCATTCTTGGGCACCACCTCTCCAAGTGCCACAGGCTTCATCTGATGGCTGGCTGCAAGCAGAGCTCCACTGTGATGTGCTCTGGCAAAGCAAAACTGTCAGGAGCTGTCAGCCACAGGCTCCTGCAGTACCTCTGCTGCTGCCACATCTCAGGTGCAGGATCACAGATCACAGGATGTTAGGGGTTGGAAGGGACCTCCAGAGATCATTGAGTCCAACCCCAGATATGACTCCAGCAACAGTGGCAAGCAGAAGCTGGCAGACAGAAGGAGGAGGATGACAAAGTTGCCACCTTCCTGCTCCCACTCTTCCCACGGTGCAAGGACTCTCTCCTGGCTATGCTCAGGGGCTGTGCTTTTGAAGAGAGGCTGGGGAATGAGCTGGGAGAGGTGATGAAGCTCATCTCCTGCCTCCTCTGCTCAATCCAGGCCTTCCTCCTCACTCAGCAAGTTAAATCCCGTGTATTTGGGACGGCCCCCGAGGTACCAGACAGAATAGCATCAAGAAAATGAGCTGCCCCTGCCCGGCCCGGGCTGTCCAGCCGAGTTAATGTTCCTCTGAGTGTTCTTCAGTGCTCCTCCTTCCCTCTCTCCGCTGACAACGTCTGGCTGAACACCCTGTGGCCGCGGTGGGTTGAGCAGCCCTACTACAGCAAGGGCTGCTCTGGGTCGTCTGTGCTGTGCTGACTGCCAGAATCTGGGCTCTAGTTACAAACTGGTTTGCATATGCAAATGTGAAGGAAGGTGTCCTCTCTCCAAAGGGCTCCCAGAGCTGAAAGCACCTTGATCCCAGCAGCAGGGATCCAACAGTTCTGCAGCTATGCAGATTTTCTTCCCCCTGCTCCCCTATTGATTTATGATGTGAACTGAGGCAGCTGTAACTTTGCAGCCTCTGCTATTTGTCTGCATACAGCAAGCACAGCACTGCCCCTGCCTCTTGGATCGCTGGCTGAAGCCTCAGTAATTTGAGTACTTGGACCAAAGGAGTCTGACATCCTTGGACCAAAAGCTCTTCTTGCTATTAGGAGCACTTTGCATTGATTAAACATCATCAAATTCTTCCTGGGTCTCCCTACCTACATTTTGCAAGTGACAAACCAGGACTGAGCTCAGATGACAGACCAGGAAGTCACAGAACCATGGGATGGGTTGGGTTGGAAGGGACCTCAAAGCTCATCCAGTTCCACCCTCATGCCATGGGCAGGGTCACCTCCCACCAGCCCAGGCTGCTCAAGGCCTCATCCAGCCTGGCCTTCAACACCTCCAGGGAGGAGGCAGCCACAGCCTCCCTGGGCAAACTGTTCAGTGTCTCCCCACCCTCATTCTCAACAATTTCTTCCTCATCTCCAGTCTCTGTCTCCCCTCTCCCAGCTCAAAGCCATTGTTCCTCATCCTGGCACTCCCAGCCCTTGTCCAAAGTCCCTCCCCAGCTCTCCTGGAGCCCCTTCAAGTACTAGAGGGTTGCTCTAAGGTCTCCCTGGAGCCTTCTCTTCTCCAGGCTGAAGAGCCCCAACTCTCTCAGCCTGTCCCCACCCAGGAGGTTCTCCAGCCCTCTGATCATCTTGGTGATCTCCTCTGGACCCTCCCCAGCAGCTCCAGGTCCTTCTTGTGCTGGGGGCCCCAGAGCTGGGGGCCCCAGAGCTGGAGGCAGTGCTGCAGGTGGGCTCTGAGCAGAGCAGAGCAGAGGGGCAGAATCCCCTCCCTGTGCTGCTGCTCTCCCTGCTCTGGCTGCAGCTCAGCACTCAGCTGGCTCTGGGCTGCCAGGGACCAGTGCTGGCTCCTGGGGACTTTGTCACCACCTGACACCCCCAAGGCCTTCTCCTGAAGGCTGCTCTGGAGACACTCCTCACCCAGCCTGGATTTATGTTTGGCATTGCCCTGACCCAGCTGCAAGAGCCTTACCCTTGGCCTTGCCATTCAGGTTTACAAATAGTTCTTAGAAATAATATTACTTTTTTTTTTTTTTTTTGCTAATTCCATTCCCACATAAGGTTGGGAGGGGGGAAAGAGCCATCCAGTCACAACTGTCCCCAAGATCAACTCTCCATGTGTGTAGGTGAAGGCCCCTGAGGTGGTGGTTTCCACTAGGTGGTGGTAGACAGTGTCTCTTACCGAGGGTGACCTCACTCTCGTTTTCTTTACTCCATGGAGCAGAAGTAGAACCCAGGGGCTGCCCAGCTCTGTATTCTCTTCCCCTTTCAGTTGCTACTCCATGTTCAAGAAGAGGAAGCAGCAAAAAAACCTCACTGCTGGTGAGCTGTTAACTATTTTTGCCCCTTCTTGTGGTGCTTCCCTTCCCCTCCCCTCCCAGGCAGTACCTGGGGGGGTTCATTTTTATCTGGGGGTAATCCGGTGAAAGATATCACTGCTGGCCATGCATTGGGTTCTTCTGAACTCCTGGACTCCAGCTGTGGGCTCCAAACAAACTGCTGTTGATCTCATGTCAGGCAGGCTGTTCTTTCCTTGGCTTTTTATGTGGTTAAAGAAAGAAAAGGCAACCCAAACCCCAAAAATACCACAGCAAGAAGAGGAGATGGGGAACTGGAAATGAGCTGTGGATCCCAGACCCAAACCAACCATCCCTTCTCCTAATTGGATGTGAAGGTTTGCTTGGCTCTTTTTGGAGAGCCTGTCCTCAGACCAATGATTCACATCCCAGTTGAGGCAACACTTTGGTTTAAACTGGAAATTTTGAGTCAACAGAAGAGGTACCAGCCAAAAACATCTCGACCTTTAAACTGATGCCAATTATGTCCAAGCCCTGACCTTCTGCAGCCCTGCCCTTACCATTTGATTTGCACAGAGCCACGAAGAACCAAGCCAAACAAAGCCTACGTGGCTGGGGAGCAGCCTTAAGGAAGGTTACCTCAGATTATCACAACAGCTTTGCCTTCTCTGGCTGCAGAAGATGCAGCCCAGGCTACAGCTTGACTGTCCCACAAGAGTATCTCCTTACAGAGACTTCTGCTCCACATGGGCACAACCTCACCACAAAATGGATGAGGAGTGGCTCCAGAGCAGTCTCAAGGAGAAGGCCTTGGGGGTGTTGGTTGGTGACAAACTCCCCAGGAGCCAGCACTGGTCCCTGGCAGCCCAGCAGGCAGCTGTGTGCGGAGCTGAATCCAGAGCAAGGAGAGCAGCAGCACAGGGAGGGGATTCTGCCCCTCTGCTCTGCTCTGCTCAGACCCCACCTGCAACACTGCCTCCAGTTCTGGGGCTCCCAGCACAAGAAGGACCTGGAGCTGCTGGAGAGGCTCCAGAGGAGGCCACCAAGATGATCAGAGGGCTGCAGAAGCTCCTGTGTGGGGACAGGCTGAGAGAGTTGGGGCTGTTGAGCCTGGAGAAGAGAAGGCTCCAGCAGGACTTTAGAGCAGCCTTCCGGTACCTGAAGGGGCTGCAGGAGAGCTGGGGAGGGACTTTGACAAGGGCTGGGAGTGCCAGGATGAGGAACAATTGCTTACAGCTGGGAGAGGGGAGACTGAGACTGGAGATGAGGAAGAAATTCTTTGCAGTGAGTGTGGGGAGACACTGTAGGAAGGCTGTGGATGTCCCCTCCCTGGAGGTGTTCAAGGCCAGGTTGGATGAGGCCTTGAGCAAGCTGGGCTGGAGGGAGGTGTCCCTGCCCATGGCAGGGGGTTGGAACTGGATGAGCTTTAAGGTCCCTTCCAACCCAACCCATTTCACGAATTATAGGAACTCTGACTTCTTCTAGCTAAGGCTACAGTCCTGGAATCCCACTCTGTTCTTGGTACTGATCACTCTCTGTGCTTGCTTTCAGCGTGCAGGGTAAGTACCATAGCATGAATCTAATCGGAGCAGTAAGGGTTAGAGAGTGCCTGAGCAAACAGAGCTTGTGATACCTGCCAGCCTCAACCACTGCAGCATCTCCACACCAGTGTGCAGGCAGGGGGCTGATTGTCAGAGATTCATGGACTGGTTTGGGTTGGAAGAGACCTTCAAGATCATCCTCTTCCAACCCCCTGCCATGGACAGGGACACCTCCCACCAGCCCAGGCTGCTCAAGGCCTCATCCAGCCTAGCCTTGATCACCTGCAGGGAGGGGACATCTGCAACCATCTGCAGAGTTCCAGTGCCTCCCCACCCTCACTGTCAGCAATTTCCTCCTAATCTCCTGTCTCAATCTCCCCTCAGCTATTGCTGGCTCCTTGGGCATTTGTCACCAATTGACACCCTCAAGTCCTTGTCAAGACTGTTCTGGAACCACTCCTCACCCAGCCTGGATTTGCACTCAGGATTGACCCGACCCAGCTGCAGGAGTCTTGCACTTGGCCTTGTTTCAGTCCATGAGGTTACCTGAAGTTACACTGCACTTACAGGAGCAATCCAGGCTAACTATTTCTGATGGACAACTATTATCCACTGGCCAAGCTGGCACAAACTGGCACAAACTGTGACTGCCTAGAGGCAGCAACACCTTACCTGGTCTGCTAAGTCCCTGAGTGAGCTTTGAGGAGCTCAAATCTTCCAGGTTAGATGCAGCAGAGTAAAAGAAGACAACAAAGGGAATGTGTCTGCTTTAGAATCACAAAGACCTGCACCCTAAATGATTAGTGGCTGCTAATTTGCTGACATCATTCTGAAGGACATGTAGATGCACATCCTGTGCCTCTTGACTCTTCCAACTCTTTTTCCCCTCTCCCCCCTTTTTTTAATGGTTCTGTGAATCATTCAGGATGAAAGCAACTGATTATTTTTCTTTTTAGAGGTACCTCATGGTTCTTCACTACCTTTTAATAACAGGAATTCTGCCTGCCAATAATGCCAGGAAAATGAGTTTTACAGCTACAGCAAGGGCACTGTGACAGCAGCAAAATGGGCTCTGGCTCCCCAAGTGAGTCAAGCACTGGGGTATTTGCTGGCAGTTTACATCACAGAAGGCTAACTGGAAGGTGATTTATCTACTTAAAAGCAACAAAGGCCTGAAAAATGCCTTTCTGGGTTTGGGTTTGTGGTTCCAGGAGGTTTAGCTGTACCTTGAGTCCTGTGTCCAGTTCTGGGCTTCTCAGTTTAGGAAGGAGGTTGACTTGCTGGAGCGTGTCCAGAGAAGGGCAACGAAGTTGGTGAGGGGCTTGGAACACAGCCCTGTGAGGAGAGGCTGAGGGAGCTGGGGTTGCTTAGCCTGCAGAAGAGGAGGCTCAGGGGAGACCTTCTTGCTCTCTCCAACTCCCTGAAGGGAGGTTGTAGCCAGCTGGGGGTTGGTGTCTTCTTCCAGGCAGCCAGCACCAGAACAAGAGGACACAGTCTCAGGCTGTGCCAGGGGAGGTTTAGGCTGGAGGTTAGGAAGAAGTTCTACACAGAGAGAGTGATTGGCCATTGGATTGGGCTGCCTGGGGAGGTGGTGGAGTCACCATCACTGGAGGTGTTCAGGAGGAGACTTGATGGGGTGCTTGGTGCCATGGGTTAGTTGTTTAGGTGGGTTGGATTGGTTGATAGGTTGGATGTGATGATCTTGAAGGTCTCTTCCAACCTGGTCTATTCTATTCTATTCTATTCTATTCTATTCTATTCTATTCTATTCTATTCTAAATTTAGGTACATGGTGCCATGGTTTAGTTGATCAGATGGTGTTGGGTGATGGGTTGGACTTGATGATCTTGAAGGTCTTTTCCAACCTGGTTAATTCTGTCTTCTTCAACTAAATTCAATTCTTGGAGCACTAAATCCACCTTCATCATTGTTCCTCTACTTGTCTTTTGGATTGTGAAGACAGATTGAGAGAGTTGGGGTTGTTTAGTCTGGAGAAGAGAGACCTAATAGAGACCTAATTGTGGCCTTCCAGTATCTGAAGGGGGCTACAAGAAAGCCAGGGAGGGACTTTTAGGATGTCAGGGAGTCATAGGACTGGGGGGTGTGGGGTGTGGAAAAAAACTAGAAGTGGGGAGATTCAGATTGGATGTGAGGAAGAAGTTGTTCCCCATGAGGGTGGTGAGAGACTGGCACAGGTTGCCCAGGGAGGTGGTGGAAGCCTCACCCCTGGAGGTTCTTAAGGCCAGGCTGGAGGTGGCTGTGAGCAACCTGCTGTAGTGTGAGGTGTCCCTGGCCATGGCAGGGGAGTTGGAACTGGCTGAGCCTTGAGGTCCCTTCCAACCCTGACAACTCTATGATGCTATGATTACCATGACCCTGAGATCTCTTCATCTGTTCCATTCCAATCTGTTGCACACATCTGACCTTCGCTCTGGCTGTACTGCCTGCATTTCACTCTGCCATCTTCCACCCAGGGAGGGCAGGTTAGAAAACTCTTAAAAAAAAAATGCATAATCTAGATCTGTGTCTCTGCCAATGCTTCCTGAACACAGGAAGTCCTCTGTAGGGAGGCTGCATCACTGAGCACATCCAATCCATCCTCCTGCAGAGCTCCTGCCAACAGCCAAACGCTGCAGTCCCAATCAATCTTGCATTACTGAAGTGCCCCTTGCATCACAGCTCTATGCTCCCCTACCCTAACAACCAAAGGCTATTAACATTTAAAAGCTCCACTAACTCTGCCTATATGTTTGGGATAAGGCCAGCTATTGAATAATGCTGAGGAATCAATATTCATCATCTAGAGCAGCAGCAGAGGTGTGTTGTGACTTCTCCATCTCCTGTATAGTTCCTCCATATGGCTGATTTGAAAGCCTTTTAGGAGCTTAACAAGGAGGGTATGGCAGTGAATGTGTGGAAAAAATGATGCAGGAGGATAAGAAGCACAAATGCTCCAGAGGCCTCCTAGGGTCTGCAGTCTTAAAATAAGCCCCTGGGTTTTAATGGGATCTGATGAAACCCTCTTTGCAGCAGGGACAGTGGGATGGAAGGGGCAGACAGCTGGTGAACAGATACTCAGCAAACATGCCTGGCAGCAAACTCTGTGCACACAGCAACTATTGAGGCAAAGACCTGAAAGATCAACAAAGAATTGCAGGCCTGGGTGAAATGATGCAATGGATAACAATTAGTGTCAGGGGGCTGGGAAGCGAAGGCTTTCCTATCGACTTACACCTATGAGGCACCTTAATCAAATAAGGAAGGGGGCTGCTGGAGGGGGAGAAAGCTCAGCATCAGTCAATATTATGTCAAGGACACCTACTGTAAATTAGCAGCCTGATGTTTGTGGCATGGTTTTGCTGCAAGGAGAAAAGGCAAAAATGACCAGAGGTGGCTGCAGCAGCTTGGCCCTGGCTGCCCGGCACTGAGTGGCAAAAGGTTTTGTGAGGCATTGGCAGGATCCAGGTTTCTGAGGAGGAATGGCAGAAAAGTATGTTTTGAGATGAACATCCCTGGTTTCTGAAGCTGTTTTGAATTTGCCCAGGGTACTCTCTAACCTCTGAGTTGCTGTGAGGATGGTTAAGGGGCTGGAGCATCTCTCTTATGAGTAGCTGCAATACTGTGTGCGGTTTGGGGCTCCCCAGTTCAAGAGACGCAGGGATCTGCTGGAGAGAGTCCAGAGGAGGCACTGAGGATGGTGAAGGGACTGGAATATCTCTGCTGTGGAGAAAGACTGAGAGACCTGGGGCTGTTTAGTCTGGAGAAGAGAAGGCTGAGAGTGAATTTGATCGATGTGTCTCAATATCTGAGGGGTGGGGGTCAGGAGGATAGAGGCAGTGATAGGACGAGGAGCAATGGACATAAACTCAACCACAGGAAATTCCATCTCAACATGAGACAAAACTTCTTTGATGTGAGGGTGCTGGAGGCCTGGAGCAGGCTGCCCAGAGAGGTTGGGGAGTCTCCTTCTCTAGTGATCTTCAAAACCTGCCTGGATGTGTTCCTGTGTGACCTGCCCTAAGTGGTCCTGCTTTGCAGGGGGCTTGGACTTGATGATGGACTTTTTAGGGTGTCAGGTAGTGATAGGACTGGGGGGGATGGAGCAAAACTAGAAGCGGGGAGATTCAGATTGGATGTGAGGAAGAAGTTGTTCCCCAGGAGGGTGGTGAGAGACTGGCACAGGTTGCCCAGGGAGGTGGTGGAAGCCTCATCCCTGGAGGTTTTGAAGGCCAGGCTGGAGGTGGCTGTGAGCAACCTGCTGTAGTGTGAGGTGTCCCTGCCCATGGCAGGGGGGTTGGAACTGGCTGAGCCCTGAGGCCCCTTCCAGCCCTAACAATTCTACGATTCTATGATCTCTGGAGGTCACTTCCAACCTCTAGCATTCTGTGATTAACAGATTTCTTCTTGACCTGTGTCAGAAAGTTGTTTAAGCATGATTTAAACATGTAATCAGGTGAGTGGGTCAATGCCCACTCTTTCCTGCTCTTGTAGGTAAGGTACAGGAGTATCTTGACCTCTAACACGAGCTGAGCTTCAAAATGGCCAAATGGAACCCGAGTGAATGCAGAGTTGTGCTGGAAATAATGGCAATAAATGAAATAAAGGATCTGGGCATGTCTGAGAGCTGCACGTACTGGGAAGAGCAGAAGCCAAATTAAAGTGAATTAATGTTATCAAAACCAATTAGGAATCTCAGGTTTTGCTGAGAGGGACGTGAGCAAAGCAGTGTCCACCTTTGCTACAGGGTATTGAAGGGGCTGATGTCTGTGGTATGTCTCAAAACACCCAACCCCATGCACTGGGAGGGCTTTGTGTCAGATTTGCACCATCCTCAGCCAGTAAACTGTGCAAAATCTCCAGAAAAGGGAGATTTTAGGAAAAGGGAGGCATGTGTGGTGGAGGTGGCAAAGAAATTCTTTGTAGTGAGACTGGGCAGACACTGGAACAGGTTGCCCAGGGAGGTTGGGGATGTCCCATGAAGATGATCAGAAGGCTGGAGAACCTCCTGTGTGGGGACAGGGTGGGAGAGTTGGGGCTGTTCAGCCTGGAAAGGCTCCAAGAAAAACTTAGAGCAACCCTCCAGTAACTGAAGGGGCTCCAGGAGAGCTGGGGAGGGACTTCTGTTCAAGATCTGGGAGAGACAGGTTGAGGGGTGATGGCTTTGAGCTGAGAGAGGGGAGACTGAGACTGGAGATGAGGAGGAAACTCTTTACACTGAGGGTGGGGAGAGCCTGGCACAGGCTGCCCAGGGAGGCTGTGCCTGCCTCCTCCCCAGAGGTGTTGAAGGCCAGGCTGGATGAGGTCTGGAGCCACCTGGGCTGGTGGGAGGTGTCCCTGGCCATGGCAAGGGGTTGGAACTGGATCATCTTTAAGATCCCTTCCAATCCAAACTACTCTATGAACCTATGAGTCTGTGAATGCTTTGGTTTGGAGGGGACCTTGAAAGCCCATCTGGTCCAACCCCCATCATCTTTTGGGAGAGCTCAACTTAGAGAGCTATGGAGCTTTCCTCTTTATCTTGCTTTATCATTCTCCTATTAAAAAAGCTGGATTGTGCCCTAAAAGACCACCAACCAAAAACCAACCACACAAATCAAGCAACCCCCCAAAAAACCCAAACCAAAAACGCAAATCCAACTCCCTGGAAGAGCCAGGGCTGAGCGCTGCCTGCGCCGGCACCAGCCGAGCACCATTCTCCCGGGGGCTGGGGAGATGAACCCCCTCAGGCGAACGGCGCCGGGGGGAGCCCAGCCCCTCTCCGATGGGACTAAGCCTCGCCGCAGGGCTGCAGCCCGCCTCGGCCCCCGCCCGCCGCCGCGGGGCCGCCATAGCAGCCCAGCCCTCAGGCGGACGGGCGGGCGCCATCTTGGCGGGGGCGGAGCGGGGCCCGGCCCGCCCCGTGCTCTGCCTGCCGGGGCGGCCCCGGCCCCGCCGCACTCGCCGCTGCCGACCGAGCGGAGCGGAGCCGCAGCCCCCAGCGCCATTGCCGCCCTCAGCCCGCTATGGCAGGTGAGCCTCTCCTCTCCTCTCCCTCCTCCCGCGGGCGAGGCGCGGCTGCTCGCCCGCCCTCTGGAAGAAGCCTCGCCGGTGCCTCCCCCGCGGCGCCGTGCCCCTCAGCCCGCCGCGGTCGCCGCTCTCGCCTGCCGCCCGCTGTCACCTCCATCCCGGCCCCACGCTGCCGCCCGAGAGCCACCCTCCATCCCCGGGCGCCGGGGGCTCGCCCCTTTCTCCTGCCGGGGCGGTGTGTCGGGGCTCGCGGGCAGCCTCCACCATGTTTCCCGGCCGCGGCTCACCTTGGCCGCGCGGCTCCCGCCCCTCCCGCGCCCTCCGCACCTCTCCTCCTCTCCCTTTCATTTCGTATTCCTCTTTTCCACCCTCCCATGCCCTCCGTGCCGCCGTCGGCAGGCTGGGCATCGCCTCCAGCCGCTGATGGCCCGAGGGGAAGGGGCACTTCGCGGGGGCACGGCCTGGGCGGCCGCGGGGATAGGGGATGCCGGAGGTGGGCACCTGCGGCGGGCATCACCTGCGCTGCGAGGCAGAGACGCCCCTGGGTGGGGAGGGATCCTGTTTCCTCTGTTCCACTGAGATCATCTGGGTTCTCTAAGGATTTTTTATTTATTTTATTATTAGTTTCTTTTTTTTTTTTTTAACCTTCATCTGAAACAAAATGGGTGGCAGAGTCGTAAGCTCGCAGATGGGGATGGGGAAAATGCAGGTTAATTCTTCCCCTGGCCCCGAAGGGGTGGCCTCTCTTTTCTTGTCTGATCCCCTCCTCGTGATAACGCTTTGAGGTTTGGGGTTTTGGTGGTTGTTTTTTTTTCCTTCCTTTTAAAATTTATTTGTTTCCCTCTTTCTTTCTTTTTTAATACCTTTATTTCTAGTGCAGCTCGAGGCCGTAAATATTGCTGTTTCCTGCTTTTGCCGTCGGTATCGCGGTGGGAGGGAGGGTTGGTTCTTTTGTTTTAAGGTATATTTTGGGTAGGGAGAAGTGATGGAGAGGTAGCACAGAAAGATGCCTGAACAAAGCTTGGTGAAAACCTTCCATTAGGCTTCCTTACTTCAGAGGATAACGACCTACATCCTGCATTTTTGTTAATGGCTTTTGCCTTTTTTTTTTTTTCTCCTCCGTTGCTTTTTTTTTCCCCCATCAAAGATGGGAATGCAGGCGGAGGCTTGGACAGTTTCATCCCTGACCTTGCGTTTTGGAACCGTCCCTGGTATTTTGTAGGCTGGGGAGACAAAAATCCTCGCAGTTTGCGGTCCCATGCAGCATGGCCCTTAACCCTGCCAGGTAAATGCGGGCAGGGGCTGACCCCAAAAGGGAGCTGCAGGCAGAGGCAGGAGAAGATTGTGGCAGGAAAGGGAAATCCCCAGGTGTGTTTAAGACAAGGTAAAGAGCTTGCCTGTTAGTTTCTTCCATCTTACCATTTGCCCCATGTAGCTGTTTCTCCTAGTGTGACTTCACTTGCAGGCAAAGGCTGGGCTCTTGAACCTGACCAGCTGAAATAAAAGCACCAAATGTTCTGTTTTCACGGGGAGCTTCATATCTCCCTGTATCCTCACTGCAGCACAGCGTTGCTATGCTGGATGAAGCCTGAAATTAACCAGTTTAAGCTTAAGTGGGGGGGGAAAAAAAAGCCCAAACTGCTTTTGGGTAGTGGTTTTACTGGGAGCTGGAGTTGGATGCTGTAAAACGTGGTGGAGAAGCAGCACAAATGCGGCACACTGCCGGAGCTGGACTTGATCTGCACACCTTGATCTGCCGAGTGGTTTCACTGCAGATAAGGGATTATTGCAACAAGTAGCTCAGGTTAGTAAACTAGAAAAGAATCCTTGAGATATGTAGAGCAATTGGATTAGTAGCTGATGAGCTCTTGCAACCTTCCTTCTGGCTTTGAGTCATGATCCAGATAGCTTCAAATTAGAGCAGCATTAGCATGGAGAGGCACTGGGAGAAATTCAGCCTTGGTCTAGCAATGAGGTTAAACCAGCCTGGAGATTTTTATCGGGGATTTAAACGAGCTTTTGGCTTTGGTAAAGATGCAAATAGGAGCTGAAAACTTGTCAGAGCCCCGGGGATAAGGGAAAGGAGTTAAGACTGCGATTCTCAAGAGTGGATTGTGCTCCTGCTGCTCCTTAACAGGCCACATTCATCTGGTTGAAAATCCACCTCAATCTGCCTCTTGTCTTCAAGCCCTGCTCTTAGCCAGGCTGAGGTTTGGGGACTGCTTTCTTCAGGCACCTGCCTCTTGTGTTGAGTAGATATAAGGAGCTGGATGGGAATAAGGTTCTCTGTGTCTGAGCCTCTTGCTCGTTGTGCATCTTCGGTACTGAATCGGATCTGAAGGGAAGGCAGCTTGTCAACCAGCAGGAAGATTTGGGCTGCAGGCTGGTTGAGTGTCTCCTCTGCTGACAGCACCAGTTTGAGCAGCCTCCATCCATCATGGGCTGCACTCAACCAGCCTTGCGGTGACCCCTGGCTGGTGCTGGTACCTCTCCGTGGATGCTTGGCTGCTCAGTCAGTGAGGTTGGAAAGCTTTTTGGGATTAGCCCACAAAAGCTTTGATTTTTCTATTGGAGCCAGATCCGTTTGGAGAATTTGTAGCTGCTCCTCACACTCCTGGAGCTACTGGGCAGAGTTGGGTGTCCATCCCTGAAGCTGCCTTAAGTGTTGTATGTGTGGGGTTGTTCTTAAGGGCTGCTAATATGAGAGGTTTTGTGTTCTGTAGTCGAAGCTAACAGGGAGTTTAATTCCAGTGGAGAAAGAAGACTTGGATCTTTGGTATTACTACGTTGGAGACAATTGTCTCAGGGGCAGCTAAAGATAATGGCAGTGTTGGAGGATTTATTGTTTGGGTTTTTTTACCCAGCAGAAAACAGGATTTCCCCCACGTTTGTTTAGAATCATAGAATGGCTGAGGTTGGAAGGGACCTTCGAGATACCTACTCCAACCTCTCCTCCACGGGCAGGGAGAGAGACTATAGAACGCGCTGCATTTATGTGCACTTAGCATTTCAAAGGGCTTTACATTAAAAGCACGTTGAGTTTTTCTTTCTTTGATTCTGTTCCTGTGCTGCTTTATTATTTTTGGTCTTCCTGCTCTAGCCAGATCTGTCAACTTCCTCAATAAATGCACTTCTTTTTGCCCTGTGAAGCGGCTTTGTTGTGCTCTTTAGGTTGATTGGAGAGGATTGAAAACTAAATGAGTGAAACCTCCCCCATCTTCAGTATAGATTCCTCCAGAAGTGGCTGTTAAGCTGCTCTAATGACCCAACCTGAACTGTGGCAATTAACCTCTTGTGATCCTTGTGTGTGCAGGGGGAAGTTAGCTGGCAGGGCCCTGAGCCGTTCCACTTCACAGCAGGTTACAAACCAGTGGCCCATGCAAGGTGATGTTTGAAAGATCTCCTTTTCCTGTAGCTCTTCCTGGCACTGTACTTCATTGAGCCACATATGGAAGCTCAAGCCTGAAAAGATTCTGTGGGGCCATTTCTTCTGCATTTGCTTGTCAAGCTCTCCTCTGCATTTGTCCTTACAAGGGAAGATGCAGATGGCTGCACAGAATGGTTCTTCTTCCATGGAAGGTGATGGTTCATGGAGGGGTTTAAAAGTCCAGAAGATGTGGTGCTGAGGGATGTGGCTTACTGGTGACCTAGCAGTGCTGGGTTAATGGTTGGACTTGATCTGAGAATCACAGAATGGGAGAGGTTGGAAGGGTTCTCTGGAGGCCATCAAGGCCAACCTCCCTGCCAAAGCAGGATCACCCAGGGCAGGTCACACAGGAACACATCCAGGTGGGTTTTGAATATCTCCAGAGGAGGAGACTCCACAACCTCTCTGGGCAGCTTGCTCCAGACCTCCAGCACCTTCCCACCAAAGAAGTTTCTCATCTTTAGACAGAACCTCCTGGGTTCCAGTTTGTATCCATCTCCAAGGTCTTTTCCAACCTAAGCAATTCCTTGTATTGCTGGAAAAAAAATTTGCTTGTATCAAATGTTCTTATTTGTTAAGTACAGGGGTCATGAAACCATCTGCCAGAAGTTGCAGTGTGGTTTATTCTACTTAAAAGCTGCAGGAAGAAAACTTTGACATCAGGATGAGTAAAGAGAGATGCATCAGGATGTAGTATAAGGCAGGGTTGAAACAATAGGATGAGGAGATGAGGTTCAATAAAGCAAAGTGCAAGGTCCTGCATCCAGGTCAGACCAATCCTCAGTATCAATCTCTGCTGGGGGGTGGTGAGATTGAGAGCAGCCCTGCAGAGAGAAGGACTTAGGGGTGCTGGTGGGGGAGAAGCTGGACAGGAGCCAGCAATGGGCACTGGCAGCACAGAAGGCTAAGGGCAGCTTGGGCTGCATCCAAAGCAGCATGGCCAGAGCTGGAGAGAGAGGATCCTGCCCCTCTGCTCTGTTCTGGGGAGACCTCACTTGCAGGGCTGTGTCCAGATAGGGGGCTGCCAACACAAGAACATGGATCTGTTGGAGAGGGTGTAGAGGAGGCCACTAAGATGATCAGAGGGCTGGAGAACCTCTGCTGTGGGGACAGGCTGGGAGAGTTGTGGCTGCTCAGCCTGGAGAAGAGAAGGCTCTAGGGAGACCTTAGAGCTGCATTTTAATAGTTGCAGGGGTCTTAGAGGCAGGCTGGGGAGGGACTGTTCAGAAGGGCCTGTGGGGACAGGATGAAAGGCAAGGGTTTGGAACTGGAGCAGGGCAGTTAGGTTGGATATTGGAAGAAGTGAGGGTGTTGAGACACTGGAACAGGTTCCTCAGGGATGTGATTGAGTCCCCATCCCTGGAGGCATCCAAGATCAGCCTTGTTGTGTCCCTGGGCAGCCTGATCTAGCTGGAGGTGTCCCTGCTGAGTGCAGGGACAAGATGCCCTTGGAGGATCCCTTCCAGCCTGCTGCACTCTGAAATGGAAAGCTTTTTGCCACATTCTCTAGCTGTTCCCAGGGGTGAAGAGCAGGAAGACAATGTGGGAACTTCATGGTCCTGCCTGTGGTACTCCTGTTAGCACTGGGGAGCACATTTTCTGTAAGGCTAAATATTTGTAGCTGTTCTGAGCTGCCTTCTGCCAGTGTTTATTTGAAGGCAGGAAAGGAAGCTGCGGTTGTTTGGCTGATGGTGTTTCAGGTTCTGGGAAGGACAGGTCTGCTATTTGAGTGCTCCTCTATTAGAGATGCAGCTAAATGTGGAGCTCTTGCCATGGTAATTTGGCCACAAAAGGAGCAGAACTACCTCCTCAGGAAAGGGAATTGGTGTGGTGAAACTCCTCTGGCACTTGGTGGGGAAAGGAAGGAGGCGGCCCAGCTGCTCTGCTAGTTAAGAAGTCTCCAGCTCTGCTTTTATTCCTTGCACTCAGCTTTAGTCTTGGCCATTTCTGTTGCCAAACAGAGCAAGAAAAATGTGCCTGGCATGGAAAATGCTGTTTGCCTACTAAGGTGGTCAGTGGGTTGTGGAGTCTCCTTCTGTGGAGACGTTCAAAACCCACCTGGATGTGTTCCTGTGTGACCTGCCCTGGGTGGTCCTGCTTTGGCAGAGGGGTTGGACTGGATGATCTCTAAAGGTCTCATCCAATCCCTACCATTCTGTGGTCTCCCAGGATTTTCTAATCCAACACACTCCCAGAGTTTTGGGGAACCTCAAGGGAGGGAATTCTGCCCCTCTTCTCCCCACGCTCTACTCCAGCTCTGGAGCCCACAACATAAAAGAGACATTGAACTGCTGGAGCAGGTCCAGAGGAGCTCATGAAGATGATCAGAGGGCTGGAGGCCAGGCTGAGAGAGTTGGGGCTGTTCAGTCTCTAGGGAGACTTTAGAGCAACCTTCCAGTACATGAAGGGGACTGCAGGAGAGCTGGGGAGGAACTTTGTACAAAGGCTTGGAGTGCCAGAAGGAGGGTTTATGGCTTCAGAATGCAAGAAGCTGGATTGAGATTGGACATTGAGAAGGAATTCTTCCTCTGGAGGTTGATGAGGCACTGGAACAGGTTGCCCAGAGAAGCTGTGGGGCTCCAAGCCTGGAAGCGTTCAGGACAAGGTTGGATGAGGTTTTAAGCAACTGGGGCTGGTGGGATGTGTCCCTGCCCATGGCAGGGGGGTTGGAACTGGATGTGCTTTAAGGTCCCTTCCAACCCAAACCATCCTGTGGCTCTGTGATGTTTTGGTGCTGAATGTCATCATCCAGTAAACAGTGAATCACTGTTTGCCTCAGGTCTGCAGAGACCTGGGACTCATTTTTTTTGGCTGTTCTCTGGCTCCAGACTAGAGTTGGGCTGATTGAGGTTTGCATACCAGGTGGCTTTTAGGAAGGATGAATTGACCTCCAAGGTCCCAGCCAGGCTTTGGCAAGGGACTCCCAGAGCACCCATTTTGGTTGTCCCCATCCCATGAGGTGGGGCTGTGTTGAAATCCTCTTTGTTCTTGTCTGACAGCTCCTACTTTTTTACTTGCAGGGGAAGGGCTGGGCTTGAGGTAATTATAAAAGCAGTCTTTAATGGGTTTATAATTAGAAATTCAGTGATCTAAATCTCCTTGGGTCTCAGCTCTCTGGCCAGAGGATGAAAGTGCTGGGTATGGAGGTGTGTGTGTGTGGGGGGGTGACACAGTTGCCATCCAAGTGTCTGCTCTTGCTGGGCTTTATTCTTCTTAAAGAAAAACCTGCTTCAGGAGAGGATAAACTTGGTCCTGTTCTGGTGAAAAGGAGTTTCCAGATTTTCTTCCTCTTCTCCTCACATGCAGGCTATTTTATTCTTCCCCCCCCCAACCCCCTCCCTTAATAAGCATCTCATGAAATATGAAGACAGGCTGAGTAAGTTGGGGTTCAGTCTGGAGAAGGCTCCAAGGAGACCTTCTTGTGGCCTTCCAGTGTCTGAAGTGAGCTACAAGAAAGCTGGGGAGGGACTTTTTAGGGTGTCAGGGAGTGATTGGAGGAGGAGGAATGGATCCAAGCTGGAGGAGGGGAGATTTATATTAGACCTTAGGAAGAAGTTCTTCCCCATGAGGGTGGTGAGAGACTGGAACAGGTTGCCCAAAGAGAATCCCCAGCCCTGGAAGGTTTTAAGGCCAGGCTGGATGAGGCTCTGGGCAACCTAATTTAGTGGAAAATGTCCCTGCCTATGGCAGGGGGGTTGGAACTGGCTGATCCTTGAGGTCCCTTCAAACCCTAACTGCTCTAAAATCACTGTGTGGAGGTCCAAGCGGCTCACGTGCACCTTCGCGTGATGGTCAAGCTGGGTTGGAGCTGGTGGGCTGAGGAGATGGATTCACCTCCTCTGAATGAGGGATGTTTTATGTTTGACTTGGTCAGCAAAGTGCCTGAGGACACAGCTCTGGCTGCTGGTTGTCATTTTAGGAGCACGTTTGTCCAGATGTAGTGGTGGTGGTGCTGGAGGAGCTGGAAGTAGAAGCAGGGTTGTGGTGAGCATTGTTGAACTGTGGGGGCTCTGTGTGATGTGAAAGCAAGAACTGAACTGCTCTGTGTGTGTTTGGATTTCACCTGCATTTGCCTTTTATCTCCTTTCTGATGAAAGGAGCTGTTGCCATCCAGCAGCTGTTTCCTTTGCACTTCCTTGAGATTAAAAATGCTGGAGGTGCAGACTGAGATGAGAAGAAATGGAGAAGAAGACATTGGCTCAGTGTTTATGGATTCATGGAATGGTTCAGGTTGGAAGGGACCTTAAAGCTCATCCACTTCCAACCCCCTGCCATGGGCAGGGACCCTTCCTACCAGCACAGGTTGCTCAAGACCTCATCCAGCCTGGCCTTGAACATCTCCAGGCAGGAGGCAGCCACAGCCTCCCTGGGCAACCTGTGCCAGTGTCTCCCCACCCTCACTCTCCAGATTTTCTTCCTCATCTCCAGTCTCTTCCATCTTTAATCCATTCCTTCTTGTCCTATCACTCCAAGCCACTGTCAGAAGTCCCTCCTCAGCTCTCCTGGAGCCCCTTCAGGTGCTGGAAGGCTGCTCTAAGGTCTCCCTGGAGCCTTTCCTTCTCCAGGTTGAAGAGCCCCAACTCTCTCAGCCTGGTTTTTGATTTGGACTGTTTTGAAGTGTAGTGACTCACCAAACAGCCTTGCACTGGCTCCATGTCCCCCAAAGCTGTTGTCTGAATTTACTTTTTCAATCAAATTCCTGCTGAGCTTCTGTCACTGCTGCCACTGGAAAATGGGAGAGAGGAAAGGGAGTGAAAGGTCAGCTTTGGAGGGGGGGTTTGGTGGTGGTAGGCAGTTACATTCCTGGGCATTAACCTTGTGTGTGGATGCTTTGGGCTCTAAATGGAGCAACCCATTTTAATTGGACTTCCTTCTATTTTGCATGGCCATGAAATGGCAGCCTGGGGCAGCAGGGCCTGGTTTTAGTGGGCTGCTGGCTGTTAGGACCCTTGTGAGGTTGTAAAAGTTAAGAGAATAAAGTGCACTTGGGAAGCTTTAATGGGAAGGTGTCTTAAACACTTGATCTGCTGCGTGTGCTCTGAGCTGAGTTTATAGCAGGAGGTGCTTAATGTGCTGGGAGGGAATTTATCCCAGACTTCAGTGATCAGAGGGCTGGAGGACCTCCCCTCTGGGGACAGGCTGGGAGAGTTGGGGCTTTTCAGCTGGAGAAGAGAAGGCTCCAGGGAGAGCTCAGAGCAGCCTTCCAGTACTTGAAAGGGGCTCCAGGAGAGCTGGGGAGGGATGTTGGACAAGGGCTGGGGATGCCAGGACAGAGGGATAATGGCTTTGTGCTGGCAGAGAGGGGACTGAGACTGGAGGTGAGGAAGAAAATCTTTAGAGAGAGGGTGAGGAGATACTGGAGCAGGTTGCCCAGGGAGGCTGTGGCTGCCTCCTCCCTGCAGGTGTTCAAGGCCAGGCTGGATGAGGCCTTGAGCAACCTGGGCTGGTGGGAGGTGTCCCTGCCCATGGCTAGGGGTTGGAACTGGCTGATCTTGGAGGTCCCTTCCAACCCAACCCGGTGCTCTGGATGCTGTTGGTGACTGTCAGCAATGGGAATGCCCTGCTGGGAATCTTTGCCTGCTGCAGCCTGCCCTGTCACATCTTCCCTGAGCACTCTCTCTCCTCCAGCACAGGAGGAGACCTCTGAAGGGTTCTTTCTTTTTTTTCTTTTCCTGCCCTTGTTCCTTTTCCCCCTTTCCTGTAGTGTGTCATCTTGAAGCACACAGCTCAGTGCTGCTGCTTTGTTGTGCTTTTCAAGGCAGAAGTGTCTCTATCTTCTTAGCTGTGTTCAAGGTCATCCAGAGCAGCTGATTAAAGCAGGCATGTGACTCCATGGCACCACTTTCAATTTTATTTAGAAGCTTGGAGTGGAAAGAAAGTGCTCACTGTAGTGTCAGAAACCTCTGCTTTTGTGTGTTGAATGAAAGGAGAGTGTCCCACAGCTCCTGATGGTTAGTGCTGGGATGAGGGTTGGATTTCAGTGGAGCCTTTGAATCCCCATGGCAGGAAAAAGATGTCAGAAATTCTCCCACTTTTGCCCTTTGCATGGAGCATCCCAGCGTGGTGGGGATGGGAAAGGACCAAACCTTCCTGCTCCAGCAGGGCCAGCCACAGCAGGTCACCCAGGATCACCCAGGCCAGGAAGATTTGGAATCATAGAATCATGGAATGGGTTGGGGTGGAAGGGATCTCAAAGCTCATCCAGTGCCAACCCCCTGCCGTGGGCAGGGACACCTCCCACCAGCCCAGCTTGCTCAAGGCCTCATCCAGCCTGGCCTTGAACACCTCCAGGGAGGGGACATCCACAGCTTCCCTGGGCAGCCTGTGCCAGTGCCTACCCACCCTCAGTGTGAAGAATTTCTTCCTCATCTCCAGTCTCAGTCTCCCCTCTCCCAGCTCTAAGCCTTTGTCCCTCATCCTGGCACTCCCAGCCCTTGTCCAAAGTCCCTCCCCAGCTCTCCTGGAGCCCCTTCAGGTACTGGAAGGCTGCTCTAAACTTTTCCAGCCCTCTGATCATCTTGGTGGCCTCCTCTGGAGCCTCTCCAGCAGCTCCAAGTCCTCCTTGTGCTGGGGGCCCCAGAACTGGAGGCAGTGCTGC
Source organism: Dryobates pubescens (assembly GCF_014839835.1). Taxonomy (NCBI): domain Eukaryota; kingdom Metazoa; phylum Chordata; class Aves; order Piciformes; family Picidae; genus Dryobates; species Dryobates pubescens. Next base: position 7,461,967 of record NC_071642.1, read on the forward strand.
AGGGGAGTCTCAGCAGAGCAGATGGGGAGAATCCCCTCCCTGTGCTGCTGCTCTCCCTGCTCTGGATGCAGCCCTAATGATTCTTCCCCTTCTTGGAGAGGCATCAAACACATTTGATGCTTTTTGTGAGGATGCCTAATGAGGCACAACTGACTCAGGCAAAGCTGTCAGGTCAGGTTGTGTTCAGTGCCTTGGTATCAATGAGCCTGAGCCCAAAGTATTATCATAGAATCCCAGAATGCCAGGAAGGGACCCCAGAGGTCAGCTGCTCCAACCTCTCTAGGTGCTGGTGGAGTTGAAAGGAGCTGACCCAGCAGCCTGCCAAGCTGAGTCTGAAAACTGACAAGTGGAGGGGACTGCACTGCCTCCCTTGGGAGGTGATTCCGATGTCCAGCTGTCCTCAGGGACAAACATTTCCTTCTGGACTCCAGTGGGAATGTCTCCAGCAGTAACCTCACCACTTCTTGTCTTTTCCATGGGACTCTTTGTTGAAAGGAAGTCTCCATCCTCCTGGTAGCCACCCTTGGTGTCCTGATCCGCGGCAATAAGGTCTTCCCTGAGCCTTCTCTTCTCCAGCTCTCAGCCTCTCCTCACATGGCAGAGCTTCAGGCCTCTGATGATTATCTGAGCCCCACTCCTTGGCTGTTTGGCTCCAGTAAAGATTTTATGATGGGTGTCAGCCCCATTTTTCATCTCTCCTCTGTGTGCTGTTCCTTGTTCTCTGAACCCCCTGCTCCTTGGCACAGAGCAGTGTGAGGAGGCCCTGAAGAGCCCAGCCCCATGCCTGGTTTTGTCCTGGGGGCTGTTGTGACAGAGAAGGGTTTGTTGAATGGCAGGTAATGGATGTATTATGTAGCCTGCACAGCGTGTGGGCACCTTCAAAAGGAGGCTTGGTCTGCCTTGGTCTTTTCTCCTCTTAATTATTCAAATGGGAAATGTAGTTTGAGGGCAAAATGATAGCAGCACAAACAGCAGCAGAGAAGAATTCCTCCCTTGTAAGCCATGCCAATTAAGGAGGAACAATCGTGGTGATGGTTTTTCCTTTAAAGCAGTGCTGCACAGACACCTGCCAAAGGATCACAGGATGGGAGGGAGGGGTTGGAAGGGACCTCTGGAGAGCCAACCCCCCCTGCCAGAGCAGGGTCACCCAGGAACACACCTGGATGGGTTTGGAAGCTCTCCAGAGCAGGAGACTCCACAACCTCTCTGGGCAGCCTGCTCCAGGCCCCCAGCACCCTCACAATGACAAAGCTTTCCCTTCTCTTCCCCTGGTACCTCCTCTGCTCCAGCTTGCCCCCAGTGCCCCTTGGACATCCCTGAGCAGAGCCTGGCTCCAGCCCTGCACATCTTTATCCCCAGCAATGAGGGCAGCCCTCAGGCTCCTCTGCTCCAAGCCCCAGCTCCCTCAGCCTGGCCTCACAGGGAGATGTTCCACTGCCTGCAGCAGCTCTGTGGCTCTGGGATGGACTCTTCAAGAAGTTCCCTGAGGTCCTTCTTGACCTGAGGGGCCCAGAACTGGACACAATATTCCAGATGTGGCTTCAGCAGGGTAGAGTAGAGGGGGAGGAGAACCTCTCTGACCTACAGAGCCTCAAAGAAGAAGGAATCAGTGAGGTACAATATTGAAACCACAGCACATTGACTGAAGTAGAGTTGTTTTACTGGCTAAAATCACAAAAAAGGTTCATAGATCATAGAATGGTTTAGGTTGGAAGGGACCTTAAAGCTCATCCAGTTCCAACCCCCTGCCATGGGCAGGGACACCTCCCACCAGCCCAGGCTGCTCAAGGCCTCATTCACCCTGGCCTTGAACTCCAGGGAGGAGGCAGCCACAGCCTCCCTGGGCAACCTGTTCCAGTGTCTCCCCACCCTCACTCTCAAGAATTTCTTCCTCCTCTCCAGTCTCTGTCTCCCCTCTATCATCTCAAAGACATTGTCCCTTGGTCTGTCACCTCAAGCCTTTGTCAGTAGTCCCTCCCCAGCTTTCCTGGAGCCCCTTCAGGTACTGGAAGGCTGCTGTAGGGTCTCCCTGGAGCCTATCCCTTTTGAAGAGGCCCCACATCTCCCTTAGCTTTCTTTTGGCCAGGGATGCACCTGAAGGATTTCTTGTTAGGTGCCTTCAGCAGTGCTGCTTGCAGGGCTGTTTGCTGCAGCCCATGGTGAAGGCATTCCTGCCCATTTAATGTGTTCCTAATTGACTTGCTCATGTGTGAAGAATCTTCAGAGCTGTTCAGCTAAGTGACATCTTGAAGCTCTGCCTGGTGACACCTGATGTGATGTATGGGTTAGGTGTCTGCTGGCTTGCAAGAGGTCCCAGTCCTCTCCTGCCTCTACTAATGGTCCCTGTGGGGTCAGAGGCATGGAGCAGTGATGTCATGTTTGATGCTGGAACCATGAGCAAGGTCACAGAAGTGTTTCAGCTGGACAAGGCCTCTGAGATCATTAAATCCAACATCAACCCAGCACCGCCATGGCCACCAAGCCATGGCCACAGGGTTCTTGAACACCTCCAGGGATGGTGATTCCACCTCCTCCCAGGGCAGCCTGTTCCAATGCCTGACCACTCTTGCAGCAAAGACATTTTTCCTCTTCTCCAACCTAACCCTCCCCTGGCACAATTCCAGGCCATGTCCTCTCCTTCCATCACCTGACACTGGGGAGAAGAGCCCAACCCCCACCTGCTTCCAACCTCCCTTCTGGGAGCTATAGAGAGCCAGAAGGCCTCCCCTCAGCCTTCCCTTTTCCAGACTAAACCACCCCAGCTTCCTCACCTGCTCCTCCCCAGCCCTGTTCTCCAGACCTTTCACCAGCTTCCTTCCCCTTCTCTGGACCTGCTCCAGCCCCTTCTCGGAGCGAGGAACCCACGACTGAGCCCAGGATTCGAGAGGTGTCCTCACCAGTGCGCACTTCAGGGGGGGACAATCACTTCCCTGCTGCTCCAGGCTCCTGGTGGCCTCCTTGGCCCACCTGAGCACACTGCTGGCCAAACACACATCACTGAGGAAGCAGATGGTGGCTGCTGGCTGTGGCAGCACTTTCACCCAAGCCTTCCTAAACACCCAAGTGTGGGAGGTGAAGCTGCCAGGCTGGTTAAACACAAGCCTGCCTCTATAAACACTTCCAGGCTAGTTGTGAAATTAATAAATTAGTAATTGGTTGGCTTGAGGCATGGGAATCCAGAGCAGGGTTGCCTGCAGTTGTTTGGTGTGTGGGCAGAGAGGGAGCAGTGCTGCTTTAGCTTAAAAATCATTACTGGCAATAATGACTTAATTTTCCCCCCGAGCCTGCAGGGAAACCACGCAGTGCTTGGTGACCAAAGCTCATGGGACAAACAGTTGGTCAACAGCTCTCAGTAATAAAGCATCACTTATTGCTTAGAGAATTAATAACAGCAGCTATTGTTGGGCTGTGGTACCAAGAGGCATGGAAATCCTTCTGGGTGGAAAAGACCTTTTCTGACTGAGTCCAACCATTCTCTGCCTCTGCCGAGGCTGGGGCTGAAGCGTGGCCCTCAGCACTACATCTCTGCAGCTTTGAGACACTTCCAGGGCTGGGGTTTCAGCCACCTCCCTGGGCAGCCTGGGCCAGTGTTTGAGAGCACTTTCAATGGAGAAGTTTCTTCTAATGTCCAACTTCAACTTCCCTTGCTGCCACCTGAGGCCATTGGATTCATACATTTATAGGATGGTTTGGGTTGGAAGGGACCTTCAAGATCATCCAGTCCCAACCCCCTGCCATGGGCAGGGACACCTCCCACCAGCCCATCTTGCTCAAGGCCTCATCCAGCCTGGCCTTGGAACACCTCCAGGCAGCAGGCAGCCACAGCCTCTCTGGGCAACTTATTCCAGGGTCTCCCCACCCTCAGTGTAAAGAATTTCTTCCTAATCTCCAGTCTCAGTCTCCCCTCTCCCAGCTCAAAGCCATTCTGTCTTGGACAGAAGTCCCTCCACAGGTCTCCTGGAGCCCCTTCAGGTACTGGAAGGTTGCTCTAGGGTCTCCTTGGAGCCTTCTCTTCTCCAGGCTGAACAGCCCCAACTCTCCCAGCCTGTCCCCACTGGGGAGCCTCTCCAGCCTTCTGATCGTCTTGGTGGCCTCCTCTGGACCCTCTCCAGCAGCTCCAAGTCTTTCCTGTGCTGGATATTAGAAGCTTAGAGATCAGAAGACAGTTCCTGTGCTCTGCCTGTTGTCTGTTCCAGCAGAAAGAATTTGGTTTGCCCTTTTTGGGGGCTGGCTCCCTCTTAGGATTTGGGTGCTTTAAACCTCACTGTGGTGCCACCTTACTGCTGGGAAGGTACTTGAGCAGACAGGTCCAGGTTGTGCTCCCAGCAGTCTGAAGCCAGAAGATAGCTGACCTGCAGAAGTTTGATGGCTGGCCCCAGTGATCTTAGTGATCTTTCCCAACAAAATCAATTCTGTGATTGCAAGTGAGGCTCTGTGGAGCAGAGCAAAGGCTTGCCTGCACACCAGCAATCATTCCATCTCCTCTCCCCCGTGCCTGCAAGCCTGGAAACGTTCCCTCTGCAAGTGCTATAAATTTGCTGATTATTCCCAGGAGAGATTGCTTGAAATAATCTTGAAGGAGTGAAAGGTCAGGGAGCAAGCAGGGCAGAGCTCTCCCAGCTGCATAATTAAAAAGAAAATTAAAAAGTGTGCTAAGTTGGGGATTGACTCCTGGCCATGCTTTGAAGATTAAAAAGGCTTTTTCATTTCCAAGGAAGGAGGCTGGGACTGGTGGGAGGGTGAGGAGGAGGAATGTGCCTGCTGGAGCAGTTGGGCAGTGCTGTGAAGCTGCATTTGCTGCTTGCTGAGATGTGAACCTCTGGCTCTGCTCTGTTGAATGTTGAAAACATTTACAGTTTGCAGCCTGGCTGCTGAGTGCAGGTGGAGCCTGAGGCAGCTGAGCAAATCACAGAATCACAGAATGGTCTGGGCCAGAAGGCTCCTCCAAAGCTCATCCAGTCCAACCCCCTGCAGTCAGCAGGGACATCCCCAACTAGATCAGGCTGCCCAGGGCTTTGTCCAGCCTCACCTTGAATATCTTCAGGGATGAGGCTTCAACCACCTCCCTGGGCAACCTGTTCCAGTGTTTCACCACCCTCATAGTAAAGAACTTGTTCCCAACATCCAATCTCAATCTGCTCTTCTCCAGCTCAAAGCCATTGTCCCTGGTCCTGTCACTGCAGGCCTCTGCAGACAGTCTCTCTCCATCCTTCCTGTAGCCCCCTTCAGGTACTGGCAGGCTGCTATTAGGTCTCCCTGTATCATTCTCTTCTCCAGGCTGAACACCCCCAGCTCCCTCAGCCTGTCCTCAGAGCAGAGCTGCTCCAACCCCCTGATCACTTTTGTGGCCCTCCATCAGGTCCATGTCCTTCCTATACCGAGGGCTCCAGACCTGTAATGGTGTGTTGAGTTCAGCAGTGGATCAGTAGGAGCTTTGACATCAACTGGTTTTGCCTTTAGGAAATGAAAACAACAACTTCAGCTAAAAACCTTCCCTGTTCCTTGCACAGCCTGGAGCAAGAGCACTCTGATGACTTTTTATTTCTTAACAGAAACTCTTTGCAGCCTCAAAAATAGAATCACAGAATTGTTTGGGTTGGAGAAGCCCTCTGAGATCATCTAGTCCATTACCAACCCAACACCATCATGGCCACTAAACCATGGCCCCAAGTGCCATGGCTACAGGTTTCTTTAACATCTCCAGGCATGGGGACTCCACCACCTCCTTGTGCAGCCTGTGTCAATCCCTGAGCACTCTTGCAGCAAGGGAGCTTTTCCTAACATTCAACCTAAACCTCCCCTGCTGTGACTTTAGGCCATCTCCTCTTGTCCCACCACTGGACACTAGGGAGAAAGAGACCTCTCATCTCTGGAAGCTCTCTGCTGTGAAGCCAGGCTGAGAGAGTTGGGGTTGTTTAGCCTGGAGAAGAGAAGGCTGTGGGGAGACCTTAGAGCTGCCTTCCAGGACTTGAAGGTGCTACAGGAGGGCTGGAGAGGAGCTTTGTACAAAGGCCTGGAGTGACAGGACCAGAGGTGATGGAAAGAAGCTGGATTGAGATTGGACCTTAGGAAGAAACTCTTCTCCCTGAGGGTGGTGAGGCACTGGAACAGGTTTCCCAGAGCAGTCATGGAGGCTCCAAGCCTGGAAGTGTTGAAAGCCAGGTTGGGTGAGGCCTTGAGCAAGCTGGGCTGGTGGGAGGTGTTCCTGCCCATGGCAGGGGGTTGGAACTAAATGATCTTCAAGGTCCTTTCCAACCCAACCCATTCTGTGATTCTGTAATATCTGAAGGTTCAAGGGCAGGATTCTGTTGCCAGGTGGCACTGGGTCATGTTGCTGTTGGTTATAATCAGAGCTGTGGTGCTGAGGTCCATGGTTTAGCACCAGGCTTAGCAGAGCTAGAGACTGGTTAGAGCCAATGATCTTGATGTTCTTTTCCAACCAAAGCCACTGTAGGCTGTGCCATCCCCCTGCACTCAGTGCATTTGTGACTTCAGAGAAGAATTCTGTCCTGAGTGCTGCAGAGCTGGGCAGCAGGGCCTCAGGATGAGCAGACCCTGAGGGCTGCCTGGGAACTGTCAGGTTAGCAAAGTCTCTCTGGCAGCAAACATTTGTAACCTGTCTGGGACACTCAGAGGTGTTTGTTTCATCCCCAAACTGAGCACTGCATGGCAGAGAAGGCAACACATTGGATTTTCCCCCTGCTAATCAAAAGGCAGCTCCTCTAGGGGGATGCTCTCCAGCAAGAGGAATGCTCCTGTCGCTTTCCATGCCAGGTATCAAGCAGGTAATAAAAGGGGCCTGGCTGTGAAGGCTGAGCATGGCAGTGCTTCCTGTGCTCTAGGAGAGCAAGAGTCATTTGTCTGCTCTGCTTCCACTGCCATCACTGAAGTGCAGCAGGGCACAGAGCTGCTCATTCCACCTATCCTTCCCAGTAGTCTGTAAAATCACAGTCATCCAGTGCTTTGGTTTGGGATGGACCTCAAAGCTCATCCAGTTCCTACCAAGATCTGTTCCCTAAGACAAGGTTTAGCATTACACAACCTCCTCAGGAACTGAAATGATAGAATCATGGAATGGGTTGGGATGGACCTTAAAGCTTATCCAGTTCCAACTTCCCCTGCCATGGGCAGGAACACCTCCCACCAGCCCAGGCTGCTCAAGGCCTCATCCAGCCTGGCCTTGAACACCTCCAGGGAGGGGACAAAACCTCCCTGGGCAACTTGTTCCAGTGTCTCCCTAGCCTCACTTTCAAGCATTTCTTCCTCATCTCCAGTCTCAATCTTTCCTCCTCAAGCTTCAATCCATTGTTGATTGATGCTTTTTGCTATTCAAAGTCTCACTTCTATCCCTGTTTCCCATCTCACAGCCCTCAGGGGGAAGAATATCTTCCTAATGTTTGATCTCAATGCAGCTTCTTCTAGTTTGAAGCTATCACCCCTCATCCTCTTCCTCTATGCCTTTGTCAACAGTGCCTCTCCAGCTCTCCTCTAGCCCCTTCAAATCCTGGAAGGTTGCTTCTGTGGAGTCTTCTTCACTAGACATCCCCAAAACCCCCACCTGGGTGCATTCCTGTGTCACCTTCCCTAGGTGGTCCTGCATTGTAAAGGGGTTGGACTTGCTCTCTGGAGGTCCCTTCCAGCCCCTAACATTCTATGGTTCTAAGGTCCCTCCAGAGCCTTCTCTTCTCCAGGCTGAGCAGCCCCAACTCTCTCAGCCTGTAAAACACTGCCCTGTCTCCAGCTACAGTCACAGGAGATTCATCTCAGGTGTGTCCCTGAGGAGCTGCCCAGTCACTGGGGGGGTTGTAAGCAACCAACCTGTGCTCAGATTTGCCCAGTCCATAGATCATGGCAGCTGGATTTGGAGTGGAGGCATCCAGATAAATGTGGGTGATAAATCTGAGCTGAATTACTGAGTGTAAATACAAAGTAATCAGAAAGGAATCCTTTGAATGGTGAAATTCTGAGTGCTGAAGCCATTAGTTTGAATTGGAAGGTGAATAGGCCTGGGTTAATTGGGCACTTGAATCATGCTGCTCACCTTCAACCAGCTGATTGATACTTTGAACTCTGATAGTCAGGGCAGGCTGTGAGGGAGTCCTGGCCTTGTGTAAAGCAGCTGTTTAAAGAAATGCATCCTGCAGAGCGGTGTGAGAGAGCAAACAGCTCATGGCTTTGAAATCACACAGGCAAGGAATGGTTTGGGGTGGAAAAGCTCTCTGAGATCATCCACTCCAGCCAGAACCCAGCACCACCATGGCCACTAAACCATGGCCCCCAGTGCCACAGCCACAGGTTTCTTGAACACCTCCAGAGATGGGGACTCCAGCACCTCCCTGGGCAGTCTGGGACAATCCTTGACCACTCTTGAGAAAAAGGAACTTTCCCTCATCTCCAACCTAACCCTCCCCTGGCATGATTTCAGGCCATTTCCTCTCCTGCCATCAGTGATACTAAAGAGAAGAACCCAACCCCTGCCTGGCTCCAGCCCTCTTTCAGGGAGCTCTAGAGAGCATTGAACCTCTCCTCTCCTCATCCTCCCCTTCTCTGGACTAAACAACCCCAGGTCCCTCACGTGCTCCTCACTCCTTCCTGACATTGCTGCCTTGGTCCTGTAGCTCCCTGTGAGCACAGCAGATGCCTTCAATCCAAAGTAATTTCCAGCATGTTCCTCCAAAGGGTGGCAGCTGAGTCAGCTGGCAGGCAGCCTCTGGACCTCTCTACAGCAGCTTGGGTTTGATGGTCTCAGAACTTAAATTGTGGTGATGTTTGGGGTGCCATTAAGAAGAGTGTGGTCAGCAGGTCATGGGAGGTTCTTCTCCCCCTCTACTCTGCCCTGGTTGAGACCATATCTGGAGTATTCTGTTCAGTTCTGGACTCCCCAGTTCAAGAGGGACAGGGAACTGCTGGAGAGAGTCAAGTAGAGGCTATGAGGATGCTGAAGGGACATTTGAATATCAGTGTGATGTGGAAAGGCTGAGAGACCTGGGACTGTTTAGCCTAGAGAAGAGCAACCTGAGAGGGGATCTGATTGATGGTTACAAGTCTCTGAGGGGTGGGGGATAAGAAGAAGGGCCCAGGCTCTTTTCAACGGTGTCCTGTGACAGGACAAGGAGCAACAGACACAAACTGCAACCCAGGAGGTTCCACTTGAAGATGAGAAACTTGTTTGGTGCTGGAGGTCTGGTGCAGGCTGCCCAGAGAGGTTGTGGAGTCTCCTTCTGTGGAGACTTTCAAGACCCATCTGAATGGTTTCCTGTGTGACCTGCCCTGGGTGATTCTGCTTTGGCTGTGGGGTTGGACTGGATGAGCTGCAGAGGTCCCTTCCAACCCCTACCCCTCTGTGCTTCTGTCCTTTGCATTCGGTGCTGTCAGCGTTCTCCATACTGACATCATGAAACATTTGGGGTTCAGAAGAGCAAAGAGCAAAGGAGAGAATCTTGGAACTGGACAAGATGCCAGTGGAGGAGGAAACATCTCAGCATCTCTTTGCAGTGGAGATGAAAGGCTGGAACCTGGGCTGGGTTTGTGCCCACAACAGCAGCATAGGTCATTGCCTCTCTGCCCTGTGTTCTTGGTGGGCGATGACTGAGTGTTGCACGTCACCAGTGGCAGCTCCCAGCCCAACCTGCCCCATGCCCTGCTCGGTTCTTTGATGCAAGAACAAGCAGATGCCCGTGGCTGAGCTGCTGCTGCTCGCAGCTTTCAGCTCCTGACAGCTGGGCAAGCTTGGGGCGATGACAAACCCCTGGGCTTGCGTCACGCTGGCCCTGCTGACGGAGTGAGGGGAGCTAGATGGCGCCAGCAGCCTGCTCCTGCCTCCACTTTGGGTTCAAAAGGTGCCTTTTAGGTAACGTGAGCTCATCCCTCTGCCCTGCAGCCCTGTGCTCTTGGCCAGCTCTTTGCTTGCACGCAGGTGGCAGAGGCTCAGGGTACAGATGTGGGCAGCGCTGGGCCGCTGGGTGCTGCTTTCTGGTGGCCTGGTTTTATGAGCACCTCTGGGGTGGGTCAGAGGAGTGACGGTGTGTCAGCAAGCACACGGTGTACCTGGGCAGGGAATTGCTTCCCCTGTGGGGTGGGGATGAGGTACCAGCTTGATGGCAAGTGGTGACTTGAGGCAGGGCTATGAAGTGGTGTTGAGAGGTGTGAGGGAAGCCTTCAGACTGCCACCGTCCTGCAGAGGCAGAGTAGGGGAAGAAAAGATTAATGCAGAAGGACTGCGTCTTCATAGATTCATGGAATGGTTTGAGGTGGAAGGGATCTTAAAGCTCATCCTGTTCCAACTCCCTGCCATGGGCAGGAATACCTCCCACCGGTTCCCAAAGCCTCATCCGGCCTGGCCTTGGAACACCTCCAGGGAGGGAATATCCACAGCCTCCCTGGGCAACCTGTGCCAGTGTCTTCCCACCCTCACTCTCAAGAATTTCTTCCTAATCCCTAGTCTCAATCTGCCCTCCTCAAGCTTCAATCCATTGCTGATTAATGCTTTTTGTTATTCTAAGTCTCCTTTCTGTTCCCATCTGCAGCCCTGAGCATCACTTTTATGAAGCCTTTCCCATGAGCAAAGTGAATGAGTGCAGCTCAGGTTACATTGGACTGTGTGATGGTCAGAGGGCTGGGGAACCTTCCCTGTAGGGACAGGCTGGGAGCATTGAGGCTCTTCAGCCTGGAGAGGAGAACACCCCAGGGAGACCTTAGAGCAGCCTTCCAGTACCTGAAGGGGCTCCAGGAGGGCTGGGGAAGGACTTTTCACAAGGGCTTGGGGGGACTAGACCAGGGGCAATGGCTTTGAGCTGGGAGAGTGAGACTGGAGATGAGGAAGAAATTGTTGAGAGTGGGGGTGGGGAGACATTGGCACAGGTTGCCCAGGGAGGCTGTGGATGTTCCCTCCCTGGAGGTGGTCAAGGCCAGGTTGGATGAGGCCTTGAGCAAGCTGGGCTGGTGGGAGGTGTCCCTGCCCTGGCAGGGGGCTGGAGCTGGATGAGCTTTAAGGTCTTTTCCATCCCAGCCCCTTCCGTGATTCTATAATTTCAGTGCCTGGGGAGGTTGTGTAATGCTAAACATTGTCTTATGGAACAGAGCTTGGAGATCTGGGACCTCCTGAGAGGCAGCTCCGTTGCTCATAAAAACATTCCCGTGCAAGTTGCACAACCAGGACTTAGGGAAGTACAAAAGTCGGTGGAGAAAATCCTGATGCCGATGACATCTGCTGGAGCCAGGCATGTAAATATTTATGCAACTTGAATTTGGGGGGCGGGGGGAGCGGGCTGGCCGGCTTCTCTCCGCGGAGGAGGTTACGTAAAGCTCTTGAACCTGGCCGTTGCAGCCGTGTGTGCTCACGCCGCCGTTACTCACAGGCTGCCTTGGCTGGCTCGGGGCAGCTCCGGCAGAGCGCCGCAGCGGCGGTTCGCGGCCGTGCGGCGTCCTCCCCCCCGCGGCCGGCGTTGTGTAAGGCGCGGGGCCGGTGATTGGACACCCGGCGGTTATACAATGCCGGCGGCCCCGGCGGCTTATAAAAATCCTCCTTCACCATGTCTGCATCCTTTCAGGCCGCGGCTTGCAACGCCAACTGCTGCTCTGAGCTGAGGCTGGAAGGGGGAGGGAAGGCAAGGCGGTGGAGGAGTTGGCTGAGAGCATCTCTGGAAGCTGGAGCAGGTAAGAGCTGCTTGGAAGTCAGAGGTTAATGAGGAGCACAAAAAGTCAGCTGCTTGACTGCTGGCGTTAGTGAGTGAGAAAACTTAAACCTGCCAAGCTCAGGTTCTTAATAACTTGAGTTTCAGCATCTTAAAGGTCTGATGTCATTAGTAAGAACACTCAAACCTGGCAAGCTCAGGTGTTCAGTAACTAACTTTCAGTATTTTAGAGGTCTGATGACATGGGTAAGAAAACTGAAACCTGGCAAACTCAGGGTTTTAGTAACTAACTTTCAGTATTTTAAAGGTCTGATGTCATTAGTGAGAAAACTCAAACTCGGCAAGCTCAGGGTTTTAGTAACTAAGGTTTTCAGTAAGGTTTTGGTAACTCAGGTTTTCAGTACCTTAAAGGTTTGATGTCATTAGTAAGGAAACTCAAACCTGGCAAGCTCAGGGGTTTAGCAACTAAGGCTTTCAGTAAGGTTTTGGTAACTCAGGTTTTCAGTACCTTAAAGGTTTGATGTCATTAGTAAGAAAACTTAAACCTGGCAAGCTCAGGGTTTTAGTAACTAACTTTCAGTATCTTCAAGGTCTGATGACATTAGTAAGAAGACTCAAACCTGGCAAGCTCAGGTTCTTAATAACTAAGTTCCAATATCTTAAAGGTTTGATGACTTAATTTTGCCTTCAAAACAATGATGTCCCTGTGAAGAGACACTCCAAAGTATTTCCTCTCCTCACCCCTAAACTTTGGCTTCCTTGGAAGTGTTCAACGGGGGAGAAATCTCCATGAGGTTTATGTTGCAAAAAGGAGATATTTTTTTCAACAGTGCTTGGCCCCTCTCACCCCCAAGACCAGCATCTTGGTGAGGTTTGGAAAGCAGCTTAAATTCCAAATCAAGTGGAAATACTTATTTCAAAATGAGCCTCATGGATCAGCTCAGTGTAAACTGTGCCAAGTGTGCCATCAGTTATTGGGTTCCTGATGGGCTTTGTGCTGGGTTCCTGATGGGCTTTGTGCTGGGTTCCTGATGGGCTTTGTGCTGGGTTCCTGATGGGCTTTGTGCTGGGTTCCTGATGGGCTTTGTGTGTTTTTGTACTGGTTTTGTGGGGGTTTGTATTGGGTTTACACTGGGTTTCTACTGGCTTTGTAGGGGGTTGTGCTGGTTTTGGATGATGTTGTGTTGGGTTTCAGCTGGGTTTGTGCTGAGTTTGCATTGGTTTGTAGTGTTTGGTATTGGTTTTGTAGGGTTTGTGCTGGTCCTGTGATGGTTTGCACTGGGTTTGTCTTGGTTTTCTAGGGCTTTGTGCTGGTCTTCTTGAGTTTTGTGCTGGTTTTGTATTGCTAACTGGACTAAATTGTTCCCTTTCAGCAAGGAGTATCAGTTTCAGGAGTAGGTGTAGGAATGCCTGAGCCTGTGGAAAGGAGCTTCATATTCAGAGCTGAAGCAGTTGGCACATTCCCCTGATTTGCTTAATAAATGGAATTTTTCCTAGCTGAGGCTCTTAACTTCACCTTCATTTTAATGTGATTAAGGTCTGGGGGTAGTGGAGGGAAGTAGCTTTTATCAAAGTGCCAAAGAGAAGTACAAAGCAAGCTGGGGAAAGCAGCACTGTGTGCTCAGGTTGCTCCTGGAGTGCTGGGAGGCAGCTTAATGAAGAGTCTGTTAACATCCAGAACAACAGGGAGGGAGCTCAGTGCTTGGGGTGTTCATGGAGACTGCAAGGGCTGGCTGCTGGTAGAAACCAAGATAAGAGCCCTTGTGGCCAAGAGGGCCAATAGGATCCTGGGGTGCATCAAGGAAAGTGTGGCCAGCAGGGCTGGGGAGGTTCTCCTCCCCCTCGACTCTGCCCTGCTGAGATCACGCCTGGGATGTTGTGTCCACTTTGAGGCTCCCCAGTTCAAGACAGACAGGGATCTGCTGGAGAGAGTCCAGGGGAGGCTCAGAGGATGCTGAAGGGACTGGAACAGCTCTGCTGTGAAGAAAGGCTAAGAGCCCTGGGTCTGTTTGGTCTGGAGAAGAGAAGGCTGAGGGGGGGATCTGATCAGTGTTTATCAATAGCTGAGGGGTGGGGATCAGTGGTCCCAGTGACAGGACAAGGAACAATGGTAACAAGCTGGAGCCCAGGAGGTTCCACCTCAACATGAGGAGAAAGTTGTTTGGTGTGAGGGTGCTGGAGGCCTGGAGCAGGCTGCCCAGAGAGGTTGTGGAGTCTCCTTGTGTGGAGACTTCCAAGCCCCATCTGGATGTGTTCCTGTGTGACCTGCCCTGGGTGCCCCTGCTCTGGCAGGGGAGTTGGACTGGATGGTGTCCAGAGATGTCTTCCAACCCCTGCCATCTCTGCTATAAACACTGAGTGTGCTGAGCTGCAAGGAGGGCCAGGAAGTGGTGATGTGTCTGTAAGGACCCAGGATGCTCTGTTCCAGCTTGATTTGCCACGAGCGTCGCTGCTATCTCGAGAGCACTGCAGGTGTCACTTGATAACTGCTGTTTGATCTGGAGCTGTAAAACTCTTATCTCCTGGCTTTTGCTTGCACTTCTCAAGTGTAATCTTGGGGCTTTCTCTGTGTACCTCTTTCTTGGTCTTTCATTCTGACTCTCAACTGAGGCCATTGCATACATGCTCATAGATTTGTGGAATGGGTTGGAAGGGACCTTAAAGATATTCAGTTCCAACCCCCAGCCATGGGCAGGGACAGCTCCCACCAGCCCAGCTTGCTCAAGGCCTCATCCAGCCTGGCCTTGACCACCTCCAAGCAGAGGACATCCACAACCTCCCTGGGCAACCTGTGCCAGTGTTTCCCCACCCTCACTGCAAAGAATGTCTTCCTCATCTCCAGTCTCAGTCTCCCCTCCCCCAGTTCAAAGCCATTATCCCTCATACTGTCACTGCAAGCCCTTACCCAAAGTCCCTCTCCAGCTCTCCTGGAGCCCCTTCAGGAGCTGGAAGGCAGGTCTAAGGTCTCCATGGAACCTTCTCTTGTCTAGACTAAACAGCCTCAGCTCTCCCAGCCTGTCCCCACAGGAAAGGTTCTCCAGCACTGATCATCTCCCTGGCTCCCTCTGGACCCTCTCCAGCAATTCCATGTCCCTCTTTATACCTTATGTCCTTCCTGTTGATGGGATCTGCTGTGTGTGCTATACACCCTGCACAGGAATTGGGCAAAGCTGTTGCCTATGGGAACAACTAAATGAAAGTGGGATGGAGTGAGAGATGAGCTTGACCAAGAATAGGTTTGACACAAGCCCCTTCAGTGTGACCTGTACTGGTGAGGTTTAATGTCTTTGGTGGTGTGGGCATGGGGGTTGAGGCACTCTCACCTGCATGCTTGGCACCACTCCAGTGTGTGTTGTGTGGCTGAGGTGCTGGAGAGGAAGGATGTCATCCAGAGAGACCTGGGCAGGCTGGAAAGGTGAGCTGGTGTTAGCCTGTGAGTTCAACACAGCTAAGTACAAGCTCCTGCACCTGGGTTGAGACCATCCCAAGCACTAATCCAGGCTGGGTGGAGAATGGCTGCAGAGCAGCCCTGAGAAGGACTTGGGGGTGCTGGGGGTGCAAAGCTGGACAGGAGCTGGCACCAAGCGCTGCCAGCCCAGCCCCAGCCTGGCCTGGGCTGATCCCTAGCAGTGTGGGCAGAAAGGGCAGGGAGGGGATTCTGCCCCTCTGTGCTCTGCTGAGACCTTCCCTTCCCTGGGGCAGCTCTGGAGCCCACAGCACAGGCGGGGACCTGTTGGAGAGGGGCCAGAGGAGGCCACATCAGTGCTGGGAGGGCTCTGCTGTGAGGCCAGGCTGTGAGAGTTGGGGTTGTGCAGCCTGGAGAAGGCTCCAGGTAGACCTTAGAGCAGCCTTCCAGTACCTGAAGGGGCTCCAGGAG
Organism: Dryobates pubescens; assembly: GCF_014839835.1. Taxonomy (NCBI): domain Eukaryota; kingdom Metazoa; phylum Chordata; class Aves; order Piciformes; family Picidae; genus Dryobates; species Dryobates pubescens. The sequence continues at coordinate 7,477,477 of NC_071642.1, forward strand.
AGCTGGGGAGGGACTTTGAACAAAGGTCTGGAGTGACAGGATGAGGGGAGATGGCTTCAAGGTGGAAGAAGCTGAATTGAGCTTGGACATTGGGAAGAAATTCGTTGCAGTGAGGGTGGTGAGACATTGGAGCAGGTTGCCCAGGGAAGCTCTGGAGACTCCAAGACTGGCAGTGTTCAAGGCCAGGTTGGATGAGGCCTTGAGCAACCTGGGCTGGTGGGAGGTGTCCCTGCCCATGGCAAGGAGTTGGAACTGGCTGAGCTTTAAGGTCCCTCCACCCCAAACCATTCAGTGTTTCTTTACTCCCTGGCAGTATTCCCAGCTCAGGTATTTTTGTTCAGAGCTGAAGCCCAAAGAAGCTTTTTTTTTCCCCCTTTTAATAACTGCAGTAAGCAAATGTAGTTGTGGAATGCTGTGAGACCCTTTGTTCTCCATCTCATTCAGCTGGCTTTAGGTCCTCTCCTCGACAAGCTCATTCAGCCAGGAGGTTAATGAGCTTTAGCTAATGTGCTTTCCATCAGGGCAGGGCTTGAGCTGGGCAGAACTTCCCAGCCTGTGTCTGTGCAGACATGCCCCAACCTTGGCCACTTGTTAAGGAGCTGTTCTGGATGGCAGTCAAAATACCAACTACTTAAAAATTCATTAGAGCCTCCAAAGCAAGGAGTCTGGCTGTGCTTTGAAGACCTGCTTTGAAGTGAGGGGAGAAGCCAGCTCAGGACTGAACCTTCTTTAAGTGCCCTTCAACTCTTGGGCTTTAAAACCTGCATGTTACAAGTTTGGGCATAGATTGAGACTGGAGATGAAGAAGACATTCTTGACAGTGAGGGTGAGGAGACACTGGAACAGGATGCCCCCTCCCTGGAGGTGTTCAAGGCCAGGTTGGATGAGGCCTTGATGCAGTGGGAGGTGTCCCTGCCCGTGGCAGGGGGTTGGAACTGGATGATCTTTGAGCTGCCTTCCAACCCAAACCATTTGGTGATTCTGTGAGTGTTTAGCAGTTGTTTCTTGCTGCAGTTAAAGGGAAATGATGTCACCAGATCTGAAGGGTGGGTGTCAGGAAGAAGGGGGCAGTCTCATTTCAGTGGTGTCCTGTGATGGGATGAAGGGCAATGGACACAAACTGGAACCCAGGAGGTTCCACCTCAACCTGAGGCAAAACCTCTTGGCTGGGCCAGTTGCCTGGGGACATTCAAGGGCAGACTTGCTGTGTCCCTGGGCAGCCTCCTCTGGTTGGAGGTGTCCCTGCTGACTGCAGGGAGGTTGGACAAGATGCCCTTGGAGGGTGCCTTCCAACCCAATGCCATCTGTGATTATGTGAGGGTGCTGGAGCCCTGGAGCAGGCTGCCCAGAGAGACTGTGGAGTCTCCTTCTGTGGAGAGCTTCCAAACCCTCCTGGATGTGTTGTGTGTGGCCTGCCCTGGGTGACCCTGCTCTGGCAGGGGGCTTGGACTGGATGATCTCCAGAGGTCCCTTCCAACCCCTCCATTCTGTGCCTCTGTCTCCATGGAGCAATGTGGTAGCAACCTTCAGCTGTAGCTCAGAGCAGGACAAGTGTGGATGCAGTTTGCTGTGGAGGGCAGAGGGGAAATCTTGGTGTCCTTTCAGGACATGACAACATTTCAGTGCCATTTCACTTCTTAGGAAGGCACTGGGTGCCAGAGGTACCTTACAAGACAACTCAGGAGTGGTGGGGTGTTTTTTTTCTGGCTCAGAGAGCCTCAGTTTCCAAGTAGCCTGAGGAAAAACTCCACCTAAGACTAAAGCAGAAAGCTGATTTCTGCATGTAGCAACAGAAGATTAAGCACAGGCACTGTGCAGCTCTCTTCATGTCTGGAAGATGGACAAAATGCTCTGGAAGGTTATAAAAAACCCACCCTTGGGGCACACCTACATGTGTGGAGCAGCTCCTGGGCTAGAGAAGCTCCTGGGATAGTAGGCTGAACACAAGCCAGCAATGTGCCCAGGTGGCCAAGAAGGCCAGTGGCATCCTGGCTTGCATTAGGAACAGTGTGGCCAGCAGGAGCAGGGAGCTCATCCTGCCCTGTGCTCAGCACTGGTTAGGCCACACCTGGAGTCTTGTGTCCAGCTCTGGGCTCCTCAGGTTAGGAAAGATGTTGAGATGCTGGAAGGTGTCCAGAGAAGGGCAACAAAGCTGGGGAGGGGTCTGGAGCACAGCCCTGTGAGGAGAGGCTGAGGGAGCTGGGGTTGCTTAGCCTGCAGAAGAGGAGGCTCAGGGGAGACCTTGCTCTCTCCAACTCCCTGAAGGGAGGTTGTAGCCAGGTGGGGGTTGGTGTCTTCTTCCAGGCAGCCAGCACCAGAACAAGAGGACACAGTCTCAAGCTGTGCCAGGGGAGGTTTAGGCTGGAGGTGAAGAAGAAATTCTTCACAGAAGGAGAGATTTGCCCTTGGAATGTGCTGCCCAGGGAGGTGGTGGAGTCCCCATCCCTGGAGATCTTTAGGAAAAGACTGGATGGGGTGCTTGGTGCCATGGTTTACTTGATTAGATGGTGTTGGGTGATAGGTTAGACTGGATGATCTCAAAAGCCTCTTCCAACCTGGTTCAGTTCGGTTCTATTCTAATTCTAGTTCTGTTCTATTCTATTCTATATTCTATTCCATTCTATTCTGTATTCTATTCCATTCTATTCTATTCCATTCCATCCCAGTAGCCATCTGGAGGTGCCATGCTCCTGGCCAGCACTGTGCAGGGCTTGTCCTCGTGGTTGTGGGGCTGCAGGCAGCACTTGGGTCACATCAGGGTTGGGCTTTCTGAGCCTGGCTGGGGAGACACTGACAAATTCTTTTTTGAGATGGGGAGGGTGCTTTTGCTTTGTGGGAAAACATGAAGCAGCTCCTTGGCCAGCTTGGAGAGGAGCAAAGTTGCTGCTCTTCTGATTGCTTGGGATTTGGTCATGAATATTTTAAGCCCCTCCATAACCTCTGGCTGCGTTCTTGCCACCTCTCGGACCCAGAGCTCTCAGCCTTGCTGCGCTTCTGCCTCTTGACTCAGGTAGGAGATGAGGTTTTAAAATGACTCTTTGTGTCAGCCAGGTTTGCATGGTTTGGCATCTTGAGGAGCACCAGCTTTTTGTGCAGCCTCTCTGGGCAAAAGGGCAGATCTCTCTGTGGGAGCCAAGCTGCTGTAGACCCCGCTGAGTGGTTTAATTTGTGGTGGAGGCTTCACAGTAAGGAGAGCTTACTCCACAGGCAGAAACTGAAGGAAGCAAATACAAAGTGCCTTTAATTGTAGGCTTGCACTGGGCATCTCCATCTCTGATGGGATTTGTCCTTTTTCTTGTTCCAGTGAAAATTGTTTCAACAACATGGGAGCTGCTTTGGGGGGAGAGAACATTTGGGATTAGTGCTGATGGAAGTGCAGAGTGTGAGAGCTGCCAGCTTGTGGCACACCAAACCCTCCTGCAGCTTTGTGGCCTGTCCCAGTGGCACCAGCTCTGTACCAAATCCCATTTGTCTGTTGGGAAACAGGCATGGGGAGAGTTCTGTGTTGGGGAATGGCTGGAGAGCAGCCCTGAGGAGAAGGTCTTGGGGGTGCTGGGGGTACAAAGCTCGACAGGAGCTGGCACCGAGCGCTGCCAGCCCAGCCCCAGCCTGGCCTGGGCTGATCCCCAGCAGTGTGGGCAGCAGGGGCAGGGAGGGGATTCTGCCCCTCTGCTGTGCTCTGCTGAGACCCCCCTGCAGTGTTGGGGCAGCTCTGGAGGCCTCAGCAGACAGAGACCTGTTGGAGAGGGGCCAGAGGAGGCCACAGCAATGCTGGGAGGGCTGGGAGGGCTCTGCTGTGAGGCCAGGCTGAGAGAGTTGAGGTTATGCAGCCTGGAGAGGAGAAGGCTCCAGGGAGACCTTAGAGCATCCTTCCAGTACCTGAAGGGGCTCCAGAAGAGCTGGAGAGGGACTTTGGACACAGGCCTGGAGTGACAGGATGAGAGGTGATGGCTTCAAAGTGGAAGAACCTCAATTTGGATTAGACATTGGGAAGAAATTCTTCCCCAGGAGGGTGGTGAGGCTCTGGAACAGGTTGCCCAGGGAGGGTCTGGAGACTCCAAGCCTGGCAAGTGTTGAAAGCCAGGTTGGATGAGGCCTGGAGCAACCTGTGCTCTGGTGGGAGGTGTCCCTGCTCAGGGCAGGGGCTTGGAACTGGATGATCTTTAAGGTCCCTTCCAACCTAAACCACTCAGTGATTCTAGGTGTGCTGTAGATGCAGAGTGGCCTTTCCCCTTTGAGGAAGGTTTTCTCCTGTGAACTTGCACCTGGGCTCTCCCCTGCAGTTGGCTGCTTGTCTAGATCCTAATCTTATCTCAAGCACTCTAAACCCCTGCCAGCTCTTGGTGCTCCAGGGTCAATCATCTGTGAGCCGTGGAGGGAATTGGGTGTACAAAGTGGTGAATGTTCATCAGTGTCCTGAAGGAAATTTCACTCCTGGCCTTTCCATTTGATCCAAGGCAGCAGCTAACCCATTGTAATGTGTCCCCAGCTGCTGGGGAATGATTTTTATCTCTTCTTTTTCATCTTCTGAGCAGTCAGATTCGTTACAGAGGGCTATAAAATGCCTGAGTCATCTCCTTTAGCTCTGCTCACTTGCTGGGGTCAGGTCTGATAAAGAATCCTATCCTTCAGATAACCTCAGCTGCTGCTCCCTGAAGGTCTCTGGTTCAGTTTGACACTTCTGATGGCAGAAGAAAAGACTCTCCTGAAAATCTCTGGTTGTCCCCAGTGCCACTGAGTGCAGGTTTCATTGCTCAGTAGAATCATAGAATCAACCAGGTTGGGAAAGACTTCAGAGATCATCAAGTCCAACCTATCACCTCCTGACAGCTAAACCCTGGCTCCAAGGGCCACATCCAAGCCTTTTTTGAACACTTTCAGGTAGAAGCCAGTTTGGAGACTTCCTCTCCTCGGTGTGGGTTCCCTGCCCTCCCCTGCTGTGTGTGTGAGGGGTTGGACTGTGTGCCCCTGGGTGCTCAGACACTGCCCCTCGCCAGAAGTGCCACAGTGCTTCTTGATGTGGAGTTGCTTCTTTGTCATCAGTGGCAGGTTCAGAAAATTGTTTGGGTAGGGAAAGGCCTTTAAGGTCATCCAGTCCAACCATTTTCTAACTCTGCCAAGGCTGGGGCTGAATCATGGCCCTCAGCACCACAGCTCTGCCTCCCTGGAACACCTCTGGGAATGGGGATTCAACCACCTGCCTGGGCCAGTCTCTGACAACCCTGTCAATGAAGAAGTTTCTTCTAATGTCAAGCCTAAACCTCCCCTTGGGCAACCTGAGGCCATTTCCTCTTGTCCTGTCACTTGTTCCTTGGCAGAAGAGCCCAACCCCCACCTCACTCCAGCCTCCTTTCAGGGAGCCTTAGGGAGCAATGAGGTCTCCCCTCAGCCTCCTTTTCTCCAGGCTCAACACCCCCAGCTCCCTCAGCTGTTCCTCCCCAGCCCTGTTCTCCAGACCCTTCCCCAGCTTGGTTGCTCTTCTCTGGGCAAGCTCCACCTCAGGGTCTTTCTTGGAGTGAGTCTCTCCCCAGCTCTCCTTCAAGTACTGGAAAGCTGCTCTAAGGTCTCCCTGGATCCTCCTCTTCTCCAGGCTGAACAGCCCCAACTCTCCCAGCCTGTCCCCACAGGAGACATTCTGCAGCCCTCTGATCATCTTGGTGGCCTCCTCTGGGCCTGCTCCAGCAGCTGGCTGCATGCTCCTCTGATGGAGCTCTCCAGACCAACTCCCCAGCAGCAGCCACATCTCCTGGGAGCAGCCAGCAGCAGCCTGCTCTGCGGTCCCAAGCACGGCAGGATTTGTGTGGCCTTTCCTTTGCAGCAGTGCTGATGCTGCTTAATGCTAACTAAGAAGCTTAGCAATGCCAGGGATACCTTCAAGCAGCTGCCTGCATGGCAGGGATCCTGCTGCTCTGACTCTCACCCTGGGCTTGTGTTGGCTGCATTGGGTAGGGAGGTGTCCTCCTGCCCTTTCCCTTTCCAGTGTGAGGTGATGAAGCTGCCAGCCTGAGCTCTGCCTGGCTCCAGCACTGATGTTCTTGGAGGACAAAGTCTGTCAGCATGGACACAAAAGGGCAGATGCTTTGCTCTTTTTTTGTGTGCTTTTTTTTCCTCTTTTCTTCCTTCTTGTGTGCTTGGGAAAAAAAAAAATCCTTTGTGCCTCTCCAGTAAAAGCAAAGAGAACCACTCAAAAACTCCCACCGCAGGCACTAGCCCCAAACCTTCAGCTGCTCTCTCTCTCTCTGACCTGTCCATGTCACCTCTCAGGCCTGCACAGGCAGCCTGGAGAGGATCACAGTCAAAGCAGCAGCAAATGGTTTGGATTGGAAGGGACCTCCAAGATCATCCAGTTCCAACCCCCCTGCCATGGACAGGGACACCTCCCACCAGCCCAGGCTGCTCAAAGCCTCATCCAGCCTGGCCCTGAACACCTCCAGGGAGGGGACATCCACAGCCTCCCTGGGCAACCTGTGCCAGTGTCTCCTCACCCTCACTCCAAAGAATTTCTTCCTAATCTCCAGTCTAAATTTCCTGTCCCCAGGCTTCAATCCATTCCTTCTCCTATCTGTGGCTGGAAAATTCTTCTAAGATTGTCAGGTCCAGCCACTGAGGATCATTCCTGCAGGTGTTTGAGGCATCACCAGAGACCTCTGTGCAGGCTCCAAAGCAGAGAGGCTAACCTGAAGTTGGTGGTGGTGGTGTCTGGAGATTTGCTGTTGTGGGGGGAGGAAATCTTTGCTTCCTGGAGCAGGGCAGTGCCTGATTTTCCACATTCACACATTGCTGGCAGTTGGAAGGGACCCTCAAAGCTCATCTTGTCCAAGTCCCCCCCTGCAGTGGGGGCACACTGGAACAGGGCTGGGGAGGGTGTGGATGCCCCCATCCCTGGAGGTGTTTCAGAGCCACAGAGATGTGGTGCTGAGGGACGTGGTTTGGCACCAGGCTTGGTGGAGTTAGAGAATGGTTGAACTTAACAACCTTAAAGGTGTTTCCTAACCAGAGGATGTGGTGATTCTGTGGCAGTGGAAGTGTCAAACAGCATTAAGCAGTTAATCATTACCTCAGGTACTCTCTTCACCTCCTCAATCGTAGCATATGAGGACTTGACCTACATTTGTTGGCCCTGCACTGCTGTGCAAGGGAACACTCCTGAAGGCAGCAAACAGGTGTGGCTGGGCAAGGAGCTGGCCAGGAAGCAGGAGCACAGGATGGCAGAGCTCCCAGGAGCAAGCTGAGCACCTCCACAGCACTCCAGGGCAGGACCCTCTACCTGAAGGGAGGTTGGAGCCAGGTGGGGGTTGGGCTCTTCTCCCAGGCAGCCAGCACCAGAACAAGAGGACACAGTCTCAAGCTGTGCCAGGGGAAGTTTAGGCTGGAGGTGAGGAGAAAGTTCTTCCCAGGAAGAGGAATTGGCCACTGGAATGTGCTGCCCAGGGAGGTGGTGGAGTCCCCAGCCCTGGAGGTGTTCAAACAAGGCTTGGATGTGGCCCTTGGAGCCATGGTTTAGCTGTCAGGAGGTGTTAGGTTGGACTTGATGATCTCTGAGGTCTTATCCAATCTGGTTGATTCTATGATTCTGTGACCCCTGTCAGAGCCAGCCCAGGACCTTTGGGGCTTTCCCAGATGGCTGCAGAACCATGAGAGCTCAGCCTGTTGCATACACTGAGGAGATCAGAGTCCAATTAAGGTAGCAGTTTAATGATGATGATCACAGAATGTGAATATCAACTTCCCTGCCAGAGAAGGACTGCTCAGGGCAGGTCACACAGGAACACATCCAGGTGGGTCTGGAATCTCTCCAGAGAAGGAGACTCCACAGCCTCTCTGGGCAGCCTGCTCCAGGCCTCCAGCACTCTCACACCAAGGAAGTTTCTCCTCATGTTGAGGTGAAACCTCCTGGCTTGTAGCTTGTATCTGTTGTTCTTTGTCCTACCACTGGGCACCACCAAAAAGAAGCTCCTGGCCCCTTCATCTTGACACCCACCCCTCAGAGGCACTGCTGAGGTCCCCTCTCAGCCTTTTCTTCTCCAGACTAAACAGCCATGAGTGTGAAAGGGAGCCCAGGCAGCAGGGGCTGTGGTTGTACAAACACCCTGGGGATGATCAAGCCAGCACTGATTTCTCTCCTCCATTCCAGGTGCCCTTGATGCTACTTAAAGAAGCAACCCTCATGTCCCAGCTGGATTGCTGAGCCCTTCCCTGATTCCTGGAGCTGCTGCCCTTAAAATCAGGAATTGTCCTTAGTGCTTGGCCTGGCATCCCAGAAGCATCCTCCTGGGTGCTGCATGCAAGTCCTTGAGGTCCTGGAAACGATGGGGATTGGGAAGAACACCACTTCCAAGTCGGTGGAGGCAGGAGGCTCAGCTGAAGGCAAATATGAGGAGGAGTCCAAGCATCCAACCTTCTTCACCCTGCCTGTAAGTAACAGCTTCAGGTGCTGCCTGGGGGAAGCACCCCATGATTGCATTGTACAAACCACAAGCAGGCAGGGAAACCTCTTCTGCCACTTCCTTACCTAGAAAGAAGAGCAGTGGGGTGGGGATGGAATCCTGTCTCCAGCCCTTAGGTGTCCTTGTGCTCCCAGCTGGAGCCTAAGCTGTTGAGCTTCACCTGCAGCAAGAGGAATGCTGGAGCAGGGCCAAAGTAGAGTGATGAAGCTGGGGAAGGGTCTGGAGGACAGGGCTGGGGAGTAGCAGCTGAGGGATCTGGGGGTGTTGAGCCTGGAGAAAAAGAGGCTGAGGGGAGACCTTCTGGCTCTCTACCACTCCCTAAAGGGAGTCTGGAGCCAGGTGGGGGTTGGTCTCCCAAGAAACAAGCCATAGGACAGGAGGGAATGGCCTCAAGTTGCCCCAGGGGAGGTTTAGGTTGGCTATGAGGAACAATTTCTTCACCTTGAGGGCTGTCAAGGCATGTCCCAGGCAACTCATGGTGGTGGTGGAGTCCCTGTCCTTGGAGGGCTTTCAAAGCCCTGGAGATGTGGTGCTGAGGGCCATGGTTTGGTGGTGACCTGGCAGTGCTGAGTAAAGGGCTGATGATCTTCAAGGTCTTTCCCAACCAAAACTCTTCTGTGTTGTCTGTGGTTGGTCCACATGTCTGCTCTAAAGCTGTTCCCAGGACATGTGACACCCCAGGCACCATGGCTGAGCAGTGGCTGTCCCAGTGCAGAGCCACCAGCCCCTGCCATGCCCTGAGAGCAGCAGCTGACAGCCAGGAAGGGTTGGAAGGGATCCTCAAAGGTCAACTTGTCAAACCCTCTGCAGGCAGCAAGGACATCTCCAACTGGAGCAGGGACACATCCAGTCTGATCTTGAATGTCTTCAGGGCCCCAGTCACAGCCCTGGGCAGCCTGTCCTAGTGTCTCACCACCCTCACTGTGCAGAACTTCCTCCTGATGTCCAACCCAAACTTCCTCTGATCCAGTTTCAAACCATTGTCCCTAGTCCTATCCCCACAGGCCCTTCTGAACAGTCCCTCCCCAGCCTGCCTGTAGGTCCCCTGCAGATACTGAAATGCAGCTCAAAAGTCTGCCTGGAGCCTTCTCTTCTCCAGGCTGAGCAGCCCCAGCTCTCCCAGCCTGTCCCATAGCAGAGGTTCTCCAGCTCTCTGATCGTTTTTGTTGCCTTCTCTGGATCTGCTGCAGCAGGTCCATGTTCCTCCTGTCTTGGGAGTTCTGCTAGGCACAGCACTGCAGGGGAGGCCTCCCCAGAGCAGAGCAGAGGGGCAGAATCTCCTCTCTCCATCTCTGGCTACACTGTCTTCTCCTCACTCAGCTTTCAGGTGCATCATTGTTGTACCTGCATCCTAAGAGCCCTGCCAGTTGGGCTGCTGCTGGTTTCCTCTCATCCCCAGCTGGCACTGGCCAGGCTTTGAGCAGCTGTGTGATGTCTTTCATACATTCATAGAATGGTTTGGGTTAGAAGGGATCTCAAAGATCATCCAGTTCCAACCCCCTGCCATGGGCCCCTGGGACACCTCCCACTAGTCCAGGTTTGCTCAAGGATTCATCCAGCCTGGCCTTGAACACCTCCAGGCAGGAGGCTTCCACAACCTCCCTGGGCGACCTGTTCCAGCCTCTCACCACCCTCACACTGAAGAGCTTCTTCCTCAGCTCCACTCTAACCCTGCTCTGCCTCAGCTTCAAACCATTCCCCCTTGGCCTGGCTCCAGACCCCCTCAGCAAAAGTCTCTCTGCAGCCTTCCTGCAGGATCCCTTCAGCTATTGGAAGGCAGCTCTGAGGTCCCCCTGGAGCCTTCCCTTCCCCAGGCTGTGATGCCTTCCCTGGCCATGCTGTTACAACAGGGGTTCCTCACCCTGCTTGGGGTGCTTCTGACACAAAGCCAAGTTCCAAGGGATAGAACTGAGTGCCCTGGGGTGTGAGCCCAGAGCCCATGGTTACTTTAAGACCCTGTGGGAGTTCTTTCTTGTTTCCTTGTTTTAAGGTGGTGATAAACGGTGGAGCAACCTCCAGTGGTGATCAGGATACAGAAGACACAGAGCTGATGGCCATCTACACTACAGAGAATGGCATAGCAGAGAAGGTAGGTGGTCAGCACCCATCCTGCCTCTCCCACTTCTGCCATTTGCCCACTTGCCTGAGAGGTTTTGTGTCTCTGATCAAAGCTGCTGACTTGCAGATGGGCCCTGGGGCATTTCTGGCCTCGTGACCGGTCACACAGTTCGGCTGCAGGACGTGGGGAGGGAGTGACTCAGCAAACCTTAGGAGCTGCTGGTGCACTCTGACTTGGCACCAACATTCAGAAGAGGCCATTCCTGGGTTTCTTCATTTCTAGTGACCTTCTGCATGCTTTCCCCACCAAGGTCTTTCTGTCTGGACTTCAGTTCTTGGGTGAGGGAACAGAGAGAGCACTCTCAGCAGGTTTGCTGACGACACCAAACTGGGAGCAGTGGCTGACACAGGAGGGCTGTGCTGCCATTCAGCAGCTCTTGGACAGGCTAAGAGCTGGGCAGGGAGAAATGTAATGGAGTTCAACAAGGGCAAGTGTAGAGTCTTGCACCTGGGAAAGAACAACCCCAGGGAGCAGGATAGGTTGGGGACTGTGGCTCTGTGCTGGACTCTTTCAGGCAGTTCCCTGAGGCCCTTCTTGACCTGAGGGGCCCAGAACTGGACACAATATTCCAGATGTGGCCTCAGCAGGGCAGAGTAGAGGAGGAGAAGAACCTCTCTGGACCTACCAACCATACTCCTAGTCCACCCCAGGATGCCCTTGACCTTCTTGGGCAGCAGGGCACATTGCTGGCTCATGGACATCCTTCTGCCCCTCAGGACCCCCAGGTCCCTTTCCCCTACACTGCTCTCCAGCAGGTCAGTCCTCAACCTCTGCTGGTCCATGGGGTTGTACTTGCCAGGCTCTGCACTTAGCCTGGTTGGATTTCACTCGCTTTCTCCCCACCCAGCTCTCCAGCCTCACTGAACAGTTTCCTTAGAGTCATGATGATTGTATCATAGCTGATCAGGAGAAGCCAGGGGAGGCCTCAAAGGAGACCAATTTGGTTGTGATTTCCATCCCCCCCCCCCCCAGCTTTTTGGTCAATTTTATCATTCCCCTAAGCTGTTCAATGAAATCCTGCAGGCAGAGGATGCTTTTGTTTACAGTGAGGAAGAGGATTGGAGCAGCAGCTTCTCAGCACTGTTTGGATCTACTTGGCTTTGAGGTTAAGCCTTAAAGAATCATGGAATCAGCAAGGTTGGAAAAGACCTCTAAGATCTAAGATGTAGTTGAGAGCTGTCCCTGCCCATGGCAGGGGGGAGTGGAGCAGATGATCTTTGAGGTCCATCCCAACCTGAGCCATTTTCTGTGCATGAGTGGTGTGGTTAATAAGACTGAAGGGTGGGATCCATCCATAGGGACCTGGGCAGGCTGGAGAGCTGAGCTGAGGAGAAGCTCATGAAGTTTGGTCAGGCCAAGTGCAAGATACCACACTGAGGTCAGGATGGGGCCTCAGCTACCTCCATGGGACAGCTGCTGCAGTGTTCCAGCAGCCTCATGGTGCAGCACTTGTTCCTCAAATCCAATCTAAATCTGCTCTTCTCTGATCTCAAACCACTGCCCCTGGTCCTGTCCCTGCAGGCCTTTGAGAGCAGTCCCTCTGCAGCCTTCTTGTAGCCTCTTCAGGTACTGGAAGGCTGCTCTAAGGTCCTCCTGGAGCCTTCTCTTCTCCAGGCTGAACAGCCCCAGCTCCCCTAGCCTGTCCCCATAGCAGAGGTTCTGCAGCTCTTGGATCATCTCTGTGGCCTCCTCTGGACCCTCTCCAGCAGGTCCATGTTCTTCTTGTGTTGGGGGCCCCATAGCTGGACACAGCCCTGCAGGTGAGGTCTCCCCAGAGCAGAAAGGCAGGATCCTCTCTCTCCATCTCTGGCCACACTGCTTTGGATGCAGCCCAGGCTGCCCTTGGCCTTCTCTGCTGCCAGTGCCCATTGCTGGCTCTTTCCAGCTTTTCATTCCCAAGTCCTTTTTTAAAGGGCTGCTCTCAATTTCATCATCCCCCAGCCTCATTCTAAGGAATTTCTTCCTCATCTCCACTCTCAGTCTCCCCTCTCCATTGTCCCTCGTCCTGGCACTCCCAGCCCTTGTCCAAAGTCCCTCCCCAGCTCTCCTGGAGCCCCTTCAGCTACTGGAAGGTTGCTCTGAAGTCTCCCTGGAGCCTTCTTTAAGATTACCTAAGTATAACTCGTGGACTTGTTGTGATTTTTGAAGAAGTGAAAGCCATGAGAGGCAAAGTCATGAGTCTGGCAGAGTGCCTGGGCTTTGTGTAAGCCTTCTCCAGATGAGTTTGTGATGTTCTGCTGGGGCTTAGGGCAGAGCCCTCCTTGCATAAGGGTAGTTTTTGGTTAGTTGAGCTGAAAGTATAAAATCTGATACTTCCTCCTTGCTTTTGTTGCTGGGCTTTGGGGCTTGGAGCATTGGCTTTGTGTTCTCACAGGCATTTGGAAACCAGAGAGCTTGAACAAAGTGATTGCACTTAGTGGTGAAGAGGAGATGGCTGAGCTGAGTCTTGTTTTGAGTGGGAATTCTTTAGACTGGAGATGAGGAAGAAATTCTTGCCAGTGAGGGTGAGGAAACACTGGCACAGGTTGCCCAGGGAGGCTGTGGCTGCCTCCTCCCTGGAGGTGTTGAAGGCCAGGCTGGATGAGGCCTTGGGCAGCCTGGGCTGGTGGGAGGTGTCCCTGCCCATGGCAGGGGGTTGGAACTGGCTGAATTTGGAGGTCCCTTCCAGCCCAACCCATTCTGTGAATCTCTGAATTCTGCAGGGATTTGGAGCTGTGGCTGTTTGTGGTCAGCTCTCTGTCAGCTGCCTGCAAATCAGAGCAGATGGGAAGCCAGGATGTGGCCTTGCTTCAATTGCTGCCGGGCTGGAGGAAGCCCTCTTGGCTGGGGATGTGCTCAGTTGTCATGATTAGCATTTGTCTTGACTGCTGCAGAGTGGAGTGGAAGCAAACCACTAACTGTTGTGGTTGGAGAAGGTTAACCAAGACTGCAAATGAGTGAGGATGGAGCAGTGAGTGTGAGGAGGAGCTTCCTTGCCTGCCACTTGGGTCTCTCTTGCAAGGGCAACCATTCTGCTTGGGCAGCAGCCAGTGCCAACTCTTCCCCTTAGTTCCCAATCTTCCCCTTTGCTTCCCCACCCTCTTTCTTTAGTTTTTCTTAATAGTTCTGTCCTAATAACCCCATTTTTTGGGGGGACACTTTATGGCTGCCAGATTGTTTAGGTCATAAGGAAGCAGTTGCTGGAGGAAGGAAGCAGGGAATGGCTTCCAGAGGTAAATGTTTGGTGCAGGTTGAGTGGTGGCAGCTCATCAGCAGAGGTAAAAGGCTTTAAAATAGAACAAATGAGCATTGATGTTCTCTTTATCAGTGATTTGGGTGAGGGAATTGAGGGCCCCCTCAGTCAGGTGGCAGGTGGCACCAAGCTGGGTGGCAGTGTTGAAATGCTGGAGGGTAGGAAGGCTCTGCAAAGGGACCTGGCCAGCCTGGGTCCATGGCTTGAAAACAGAGGGATGAGATTCAACAAGGCCAAGGGCTGTGTCCTGCTTTTGGGTTACAACAACCCTAGGAAGGCTCCAGGCTTGGGGCAGAGTGGCTGGAAACTGCCCAGTGGAGAAAGCCCTCGGGGAGCTGGGTGCCAGCAGCTGGAGATGAGCCAGGGGCTGCCCAGGTGGCCAAGAAGGTCACCAGCAGCCTGGCCTGGAGCAGCAATGGTGTGGGCAGCAGAACAGGGCAGGGACTGTGCCTCTCTACTTAGCGCTGCTGAGGCTGCACCTTGAGTGCTGGGCTCAGTTTTGGGCTCCTCACTGCAAGGAGGACACTGAGGGCTGGAGCAGGGCCAGAGAAGGGCAACAAAGCTGGGGAAGGGTCTGGAGAACAGAGCTGGGGAGGAGCAGCTGAGGGAGCTGGGAGTGATTAGTGAGGATGAGGGGAGATTTTCTGGCTCTCTCCTACTCCCTGACAGGAGGCTGGAGCCGGGTGGGGGTTGGTGTCTTCTCCCTAGTATCAGGTGACAGAACAAGAGGAAATGGCCTGGAATTGTGCCAGGGGAGGTTTAGGTTGAAGAAGAGGAAAAATTTCTCTGCTGTAGGAGTGCTTAGGGATTGAAACAGACAGCCCAGGGAGGTGCTGGAGTCACTGTGCCTGAGGGTGTTCAAGAGATGTGTGGCTATGGTGGTGTTGGGTTGCTGGTTGGACTCCATGGTCTCAGAGGCTTTTCCAACCCCACCAGTTCTGTGACTCTGTTCTGCCAGCCTTAGTGTACCTGGGAGTTGGCTGACAGCTCAGGTTCAGTGTGTTCCCATCTAACAGTAACTTGCTGTTGCTGGCTGTGTCCTCTCCCACTTATTTTACCCTCCCAACCTTTCTGCTCTCCCTCTCCCAACAGAGCTCCTTGGCAGAGACGCTGGACAGCAGTGGCAGTTTGGATGCCCAGAGAACTGACATGATTTACACCATTGAAGATGTCCCTCCTTGGTATCTCTGCATCTTTTTGGGCCTGCAGGTAGGTTTGCAAACAGAGGCCATGTTGCCCTTTCTAACCTTCAAGCCTTGTTTAGATTTTCCCATGCAGTTCCTCATAGATCATAGAATGGTTTCAAGCTCCTCCAGTTCCAGCCCCTCTGCCATGGGCAGGGACCCCTCCCACCAGCCCAGCTTGCTCAAGGCCTCATCCAACCTGGCCTTGAACACCCCCAGGCAGCCACAGCCTCCCTGGGCAACCTGTGCCAGTCTCTCCCCACACCTCTCTGTGACCATTTTATTGTCCATGTGCCCTCAAATGGTTGAAGCATTGAGTGAGTTTCTTGTGAAGTTCATCACAAAGATTGCTGTGTTGGTAATGATGCACACAGATGACACTGGGATGAAAGGGAAGGGCATCCTGTCCAACCCCCCTGCGCTCAGCAGGAGCACCTCCAACTAGAGCAGGCTGTCCAGGGACACTTCAAGTCTGGTCTTGAATGTCTCCAGGAATGGGGCCTCGACCACCTCCCTGGGCAGCCTGTCCCAGTGTCTCAGCAGCCTCTCTGTGCAGAACTTCGTGGACTGATAGATTCACAGAATGGGTTGGGTTGGAAGGGACCCTGAAGCTCACCCAGTTCCAATGCCTCTACCATGGGCAGGGACACCTCCCACTAGATCAGGTTTCTTGAGGCCTCATCCATCCTGGCTGATCTCCAAAGGTCCCTTCCAACCTCAGCTTGCTGGGATCCTGTGAGGAGCTGGACCCTACTTTCAGCTCAGCCACTCACTCACGTGAAGCAGAACAGCTCCTTCCAGCTGCTTTCCCTCTCTCATGGCAGTAACCTGTCCCACAGGAATGCTGAGCATGCCAGTCACATCTGTGAAGTATGTGGAGATCTCCAAACAAACACATTCCAAACACCTGCAGCCTAATTTCCACCCTGCCTCTCCTCCAGGACAGGCAGTTCAGTAGGGATGATGATTTTACTTGCATTGTTGAGCATGGAGAAGGCTCCAGGGAGACCTTAGAGCAGCCTTCTGGGACCTCAAGGGGCTCCAGGAGAGCTAGGGAGAGACTTTTGATAAGGGCTGGGAGTGCCAGGATGAGGGACAATGGCTTTGAGCTGGGAGAGGGGAGACTGAGGCTGGAGATGAGGAAGAAATTCTTTGCAGTGAGGGTGGAGAGACACTGGCACAGGTTGCCCAGGGAGGCTGTGGCTGCCTCCTCCCTGGAGGTGTTCAAGGCCAGGCTGGATGAGGCCTTGAGCAAGCTGTGCTGGTGGGAGGTGTCCCTGCCCATGGCATGAGGGTGGAACTGGATGATTTTTGAGGTCCCTTCCATCTGAATGCATTCCATGAAGCCATGACCATGGAGACTGTTTGTTTGCTCCTGGGATCTGGGCTGAAGGGCAGTGAAGGCTGCCTGGTTTCTGGCACTTGGGAGCTTTGTTTACATCCCAGCTCTGTGTGCTCTGGGTGCATTTGTTAGGGGATGGTTTTTCACATGGCTGGACATGAATGGAGTTATTTTCTGTCTGAGTTCAAAGCTGTTTTCAGCTCAGTCACCTGGACACCTCCTCAAGAGCAGTGGCCTTGCAGTTGTGTAAATCCCTGGGTTGATCCCACAGAGGCAGTGCTCAGCTAGCAACAGCCTGGTGGTAGCTCAGGGTGGAAGAAGCAGGAAGGGAGAGCTCTGGGGGGCAATTCAACAGCAGAAATGCCAACTGCAAAAGCACAGGTGGTCAGGAAGTGATTTCCTTGCCAACACTGGCTGCAGTACTCACCAGGCTTTCTTCTCTCCACAGCATTACCTGACCTGCTTCAGTGGAACCATAGCAGTGCCCTTTCTGCTAGCTGATGCCATGTGTGTGGGGTTTGACCAGTGGGCCACCAGCCAGCTGATTGGGACCATTTTCTTCTGTGTGGGCATCACTACATTGTTACAAACAACTTTTGGCTGCAGGTGAGGCTTGGGATTTGTTTCCAGTTGTGGGGATGCTGATAGGAGCAGGTAGCTGTTGGGTGGCCTTCCAGTACCTGGAGGGCTGGTTCTGCCCCTCTGCTCTGCTGAGACCCCACCTGCAGCACTGCATCCATGTCTGGGGCCCCCAGCACAAGAAGGGCATGGACCTGATGGAGAGGATCCAGAGGAGGCCACAAAGAGGATCAGAATGCTGGAGAACCTCCCCTGTGGGGACAGGCTGAGAGTGCTTGGGCTGTTCAGCCTGGAGAAGACTCCAGGGAGACCTTAGAGTAACCTTTCAGTACCTGAAGGGAGCTACAAGAAGGCTGCAGAGGGACTGTTTCCAAGGGCCTGCAGTAACAGGACCAGGGGAAGTGGTTTGAAATGAGGGAAGAAGCAGATTGAGATTGGGTGTGAGGAACAAGTTCTGTACCATGAGGGTGGTGAAACACTGCAACAGGTTGCCTGGGGAGGTGGCTGGGGCCCCATCCCTGGAGATATTCACAGTACCACCAAGGTTGGAAGAGACCTCAAAGATCATCAAGTCCAACCTGTCACCACAGACCTCATGACTAGACCATGGCTCCAAGTGCCACATCCAATCCCCTCTTGAACACCTCCAGGGATGGTGACTCCACCACCTCCCTGGGCAGCACATCCCAATGACGAACGACTCGCTCGGTGAAGAACTTTCTCCTCACCTCCAGCCTAAACCTCCCCTGGCACAGCTTGAGACTGTGTCCTCTTGTTCTGGTGCTGGCTGCCTGGAAGAAGACACCAACCCCCACCTGGCTACAACCTCCCTTCAGGTAGTTGTAGAGAGCAATGAGGTCACCCCTGAGCCTCCTCCTCTCCAGGCTAAGCAACCCCAGCTCCCTCAGCCTCTCCTCACAGGGCTGTGCTCCAGACCCCTCCCCATCTTTGTTGCCCTTCTCTGGACACCTTCAAGTCTCTCAATGTCCTTCTTGAACTGAGGGGCCCAGAACTGGACACAGGACTCAAGGTGTGGCCTAACCAGTGCTGAGCAGAGGGCACAATGACTTCCCTACTCCTGCTGGCCACACTGTTCCTGATGCAGGCCAGGATGCCACTGGCCTTCTTGGCCACCTGGGCACACTGTCAATCAGCACCCCCAGGTCCCTCTCTGTTTGGGAGCTCTCCAGCCACTCTGACCCCAGCCTGTAGCTCTGCCTGGGGTTGCTGTGGCCAAAGTGCAGCCCCTGGCACTTGGACTTGTTGAATGCCATCCTGTTGGCCTCTGCCCATCTGTCCAGTCGGTCGAGGTCCCTCTGCAGAGCCCTTCTGCCCTCTAACTGACCAATATCTGCTCCCAACTTGGTGTCATCTGCAAATTTGCTGATGACTGACTCACTCCCCTCATCCAGATCATCAGTGAAGATATTAAAGAGGATGAGGCCCAGCACTGATCCCTGGGGGACACCACTGGTGCAAGGCAAGGCTCTGAGCAACCTGCTCCAGTGGAGGATGTCCCTCTTGACTGTAGGGGGGTTGGACTCGGATGACTTTTGGAGGTCTCTTCCAACCTAAACCATTCTATGCTTTCAACAGAAAATGGACCCAACCCCCTCTCCACTGCTCAAGGTTTGTCTAAGGACTAGAATCTCTGGCTGGAAGAGCTCTGTCAGCAGGCA
Source organism: Dryobates pubescens (assembly GCF_014839835.1). NCBI lineage: Eukaryota > Metazoa > Chordata > Aves > Piciformes > Picidae > Dryobates > Dryobates pubescens. Next base: position 7,496,059 of record NC_071642.1, read on the forward strand.
GCAAAAGGCAGGCTGACAGTAGGTCTGTTGGTAGATCAGCTTCTCATCTACCAATCTGCTTTCCAATGTAATCTTAATTTGACTTAGCCTTGGTTACCTGTCTTACCTTTTGTCCTTGGAGGAGAAAGAAACCCTTTATTTTTGTTTGATGTCTTGCTCAACTTACAGAAGGGCTCTGCTGCTGGGTGGGAAGAGCTCGTTCTGCTGACTCAGCAGCACAAGGAAAACTGTGGAAAGAGAAAACTTTCTTTCCCCCAAGGTATTTCCTTTCAGCCAAGCCTCCCTGCAGTTCACAATCATCTCTTCTGCCTGACTAGTTCTTTGTGCTCCTCCAGCAGCTGGCCTCTAGCCCTGCTCAGGCCCTGAGAAGGAGCTCTGCTGAAGGAGCCCAGAGCAGAGTTGTGCCCTTTGGAGTTTTGAAGCTCTCTTTTCTGTCACAGGATGGTTTGGGATGGTAGGGACCCTGAAGATTATCCAGTTCCAACTCCCTGCCATGGACAGGGACACCTCCCACCAGCCCAGGGTGCTCAGGGCCTCATCCAGCCTGGCCTTGTATGCCTCCAGGGAGGGGACATCCACAGCCTCGCTGGGCAGCCTGTGCCAGCGTCTCCCCACACTCACTCTAGAGAATTTGTTCCTCATCTCCAGTCTCAGTCTCCCCTCTCCCAGCTCAAAGCCATTGTCCCTCATCCTGGCACTCCCAGCCCTTGTCCAAAGTCCCTCCCCAGCTCTCCTGGAGCCCCTTCAGGTACTGGAAGGCTGCTGTAAGAGTGATGCCTTTCCTCCCTCCACTCCTCTGCATTTGTGCTTTCTGTAGGGAGCTGAAGGATTGTTGGCCTAGGCAGGGCCTGGGAGATGAAGCACTTTACTGCTTGGCATGGAGTGTGTCCTCCCTGGGGTCACCACAGTGAGCATCTTCCCATTCTATAGCAGTGCAGAGCTGTGGGTGGAGATGAGCTGAAAGGGGAGCTGGGTTGTCCTGTGCTCCTGCCAGCTTTCTTCTGCCTCACATTTATCAGAGAAAGTGTTTTTGTTATGCTTCCTGAGACTTGGATGTCATAGAATCACAGAATGGTTTGGGTTGGAACAGCCCTTTAAGCTCATCCAGCCCAACCATCCTCTGTCTCTGCCAAGGCTGGGGCCAAACTGTGGCCCTCAGCACCACACCTCTGCAGCTTTGAAACTCCTCCAGGGATGGGGATTCAGCCACCTCCCTGGGCAGCCTGGGCCAGGCTCTGAGAATCCTTTCAGTGAAGAAGTTGCTTCTCATGTTGAACCTAAGCCTTCCCTGGGGCAGCTTGAGGCCACTTCCTGTCATCCTATCACCTGTTCAGTGGGAGAAGTGCCCAACCCCCACCTGGGTCCAGCCTCCTGTCAGGAAGTTCAGAGTACCAGAAGGTCTCCCCTCAGCCTCCTCTGCTCCAGGCTCAACACCCTCAGCTGCTCCTCCCCAGCCCTGTTCTCCAGACCCTTCCCCAGCTTTGTTGCCTTTCTCTGTACCCTCTCCAGCACTTCAATGTCCTTTGTGGGGTGAGATCCTGAGACCTAAAGTTTGTCAGATTTGGGGACTCTTTCCCTTGGGCCCTTTCCCTTTGACTGCAGAGTCACCTGGGACTCTTTCAGAAGCTGACGTGGTCCCCACCAGCCTGAAATGCTCTTTTCCTGCTGTATAATGCCACCTCTGCCCTCCCTGCTGCTTTGGCAGCCACTGAAAAGGGAAAATCCCACTTGCAGTGGGAAGTGGATTGTTGATAGACTGGAGAGTCAGCTGTGCTGGGGTCTGAAAAGAAGTGTGGAAGTTTGGATCTGGGAATAAAGGGCTTGGATCAGCAGTGGTGTGGTCAGCAGGAACAGGGCAGGGATTGTCCCCCTGGACTGGACACTGGGGAGGCCACACCTTGAGTGCTGGGATCAGTTTTGGGCTCCTCACTCCAAGAAGGACATTGAGGGCTGGAGCAGGGCCAGAGAAGAGCAACAAAGCTGGGGAAAGGTCTGGAGAACAGGGCTGGGGAGGAGCAGCTGAGGGACATGAGATTGACTAGTCTGGAGAAGAGGAGGCTGAGAGGAGACCTCCTGGCTCTCTGCAGCTCCCTGAGAGGAGGTTGGAGCCAGGTGGGGGTTGGTCTCTTCTCTCTAGTATCAAGTGATGGGAGGAGAGGAAATGGCCTGAAATTGTGCCAGGGGAGGGTTAAGTTAGAGAGGAGGAAAAATGTCTTTGCTGCAAGAGTGGTCAGGGATTGTCCCAGGCTGCCCAGGGAGGTGGTGGAGTCCTCATCCCTGGAGCTGTTCCAGAAACCTGTGGCCATGGCACTTGTGGCCATGGTGGTGTTGGGTTGCTGGCTGGGCTCCATCTTAAGAGGTCTTTTCCAAGCCAAACAATTCTGTGATTCTGTAATTAAGGAGAATATGTCCATGGCTGAACATTTAGAGCTTGGGGTTCTGGCTTTGGGCAAGGTTGGGAAGGGGCTGGAGCAGCCATGGCTTGGAAACAAGATTTTCAAGTGCTTATTGGCAAGTCTGTCCAGGGCAAAGCATTTGAGCAAAGAAATCCTCTGTGGTTCCCAAAGGTCAAATTCCAGGGTTTCAAGGTCCTTAAGGATGGATTTAGCTCAGTTATGAGATGGAGTTGTGGTCAGTTTGGTCCCCATACTCATTTGAGGAATTCAAGCTATTTATCAGCTTATGTAATAAGCCAAAAGCTTTGGCCAGGCTTCAGGGTAATTAGTGACTGAGACAATCACCCACAGCTTTCACACCTCCACAGCTCAGCTGTGTTACTGTGCCCATCTGTGCTGAGCATTCTGACATCTGTGTGGGATGGGAAGGTAATGAAGACATTTCCTGAGGAGTTTGCACTGCATCAAAAGTTTCACAGAATCCCAGCATGGTTGGGTTGAGAATGGACCTCTGGAGCTCACCCAGTCCAAACCCCCTGCCCCACCAGGGGCACCCCCAGCAGCTTGCCCAGCAGCACAATGCCCAGGGGGGGTTGGAAGCTCTCCACACTAGGAGACTCCACAACCTCTCTGGGCAGCCTGCTCCAGGCTCCAGCACCCTCACACCAAGCAACTTTCTCCTCCTCTCCAGATGGAACCTCCTAGATTCCAGTTTGTGCTCATTGTCCCTTGGCCTGTCCCTGGGCACCACTGAGCAGAGTCTGGCCCCAGCCTCTTGCCCCCCACAGCTCTTGCTGAGCATTGCTCAGGTTCCCTCTGGTGCTACTCTTCTCCAGGGCTCTCAGCCTTTGCTCCTCACAGAGATCCTCCAGGGCCATCATCATCTTCCCAGCTTGCCCTGGACTCTCTCCAGCAGGTCCCTGTCTCTCTTGAACTGGGGAGCCCGGAACTGGCCCCAGTGTTCCTGGTGTGGTGTCACCAGGGCAGAGGAGAAGGGGAGAGCTCAGCAGGGCTGGTGCCAAAGTTGAGCAGTGTCACCTTTTATACAGGAGATTGTAATGATGCCCAGTGGTAGGCTGGTGGTACCCAGCTAGAAACCAGTGCCTGGCACAGCAGTGGGCAGAGTGCTTTGTAAGTTGTGCTCCAAACTGCAGGAAGGGACTGAGCTTGGATGGCTGATTCACAGAATAATGCAATCATGGAGGCTGAAGAGGACATCCAAGATCCTTGAGTCCTAACCAGCACTGCCAGACCACCACTGAACTGTGGCCCTCAGCACAACTCCATGGTGTGGATGGAGATTCCACCACTTCCTTGGGCAGCCTATTCCAGGCTTTAACCACTCCTTCAGTGAAGAAATTGTTCCTTGTGCCAAACCTAAACCTTCCCTGGCACAACTTGAGGCTGTTTATTCTCAGCCTTTTAATGGTTACTAGGGAGAAGAGCCCAACCCCCACCTGGCTCCAGCCTCCTCTCAGGGAGCTGTAGAGAGCCAGGATGTCTCCCCTCAGCCTCCTTTTCTCCAGGGTCAACACCTCCAGGGCCCTCAGCTGCTCCTCCCCAGCCCTCTTCTCCAGAGCCTCACCAGCTGCTTTGCCCTTCTCTGGCCCTGCTCCAGCCCTCAAAGTCCTCCTGGCAGTCAGGAGCCCAACCCTGAGCCCAGCCCTCAAGCTGTGGCCTCCTCAGTGCCCAGCCCAGGGGCACCATCCCTGCCCTGCTCCTGCTGCCCACACCATTGCTGCTCCAGGCCAGGCTGCTGGTGACCTCCTTGGCCACCTGGGCACCCCCTGGCTCCTCTCCAGCTGCTGTCACCCAGCAGCCCCAAGGCCTTTTCCTTTGGGCACTTTCCAGCCTGGAGCCTTCCTGGGGTGGTTGTGGCCCAAGGGCAGGACCCAGCCCTTGGCCCTGCTGAACCTCATCCATTTGCCTTGGCCTGGTTCTGAGTTTTTGAAAACCAAACCAAAAAAAGGCTTTTTTCTTCCTGCTTAGGCAGAACAGAGGCACAATTCTGACCCTCCTGCCCCTTTTGCTCCCCATCCCTTTGCTTCCTCAGTAAGATTGAGCAGGCAGCTGAGCCAGACCTTCTGAGACCTTCTGTTGCAAGCTGTGTGCAGGGGATTTTAGGTGGTACACTGCTCCCAGTCTGCATCCAGGTCTGGCTCTGACTGATTTCATCACTGGAGAATGTGTTTGCAGGGTGTATTTACAACACCTCTGGGGGGGGGACACAGTCTTGTGTGGGTGGTACAGAGGAGTAACAGCTTGTTGGAGGTTTTACACATTCTGCCTTGGGCACCACCTTGCCCAGTTTGCTTAATGCACCTTGAAAAATAAGGTGAATCATGCCCTGGTTGCTACCAACCCTTTCTTAGCAGAGATAAAGCTTTGAGCTGAGCTTGAAGAAGCTTGGCAGGGACTTGCATGCCAGTCAGGTGTGCTCAGCAGGCTCCTGTCTTGTGTGAAGCCTGCAGAAGGTGTGTCACAATCCTGCATTGCTCAGGACCCCAAAGCCTTCTCCAGTGGGGTAACCTCATGCAGCAGCAGTACAGGTTAGGAGTTAAGCTGCCCAGGAGCCAGCAGTGTGCCCTCATGGCCAAGGAGGTCAGTGGTCTGCTGGGGGGCATGGAGAGAAGAGTGTGGCTAGCAGGGTGAGGGAAGTTCTCATCCTCCTCTACTCTGCCCTACTCCCAGCACATCTGCAATCCTGGGTCCAGTTCAGGGCTCCCCAGTTCAAGAAAGGGAACTGCTGGAGAGAGCCCAGCCAAAGGCCACGAGGATGCTGAGGGGCCTGGAGCAGCTCTGGCAGGAGCAAAGGCTGAGAGCCTGGAGAGTAGCAGCCCCAGAGGGGAGCTGAGCAATGCTCAGAGGGGAGCAAGAGGATGGGGCCAGACTCTGCTGAGTGGTGCCAAGGGGCAGGGGGCACAAAGTGGCAGCCAGGAGGTTCTGTTTGCCCCTGAGGAGAAAGTTGTTTGTTGTGAGGGTGCTGGAGGCCTGGAGCAGGCTGCCCAGAGAGACTGTGGAGTCTCCTTGTGTGGAGAGCTTCCAACCCCCCCTGGGCATTGTGCTGCTGGGCAAGCTGCTGTGGGAGCCCTGCTGGAGCAGGGGGCTTGGACTGGGTGATCCCCAGAGTTCTCACCCTGCCACGCTGGGCCTGTGTGATTCTGTGGGAGCTCAACTCTTCTATCTCCATGCTGGTAAACTTTACTACTGTTAGTAACATGCTTCTAGTTTGATCTCTTCTATCCTTTTCCCCCAGGTTGCCCAGTGTGTGCAGGACTTTTCTCCACAGTTTCAGGTTTTTTTTCCCCCCCTCTCCTTTGTTCCTTTCCTGATCTTTACCTGAACCTGCTGCAGTTCTTTCTCCTTGCGTGGTGCTTGCCTGGCATGGAGCCCCTGCACCACAGCTGGAACCCAGCCCTGACCACAGGGCAGTAGCTAAGAGCTGCAGGAGCAATTGTTCCCTGGGTTGCAGTTTGGGAGCTGCTGTGGAAGAGAATCTGATTTCAGTCTGGTATTTATAGAAGGGTTCAAGGTGCACCACCCCTGCAGCTGGCTGACCTGGAGGTTTGTGATGTTTTGTGCCAGCCAGGGGTGGTGCAAGAAATCCCTGCTGGGTGCTCTGCAGATCTTAAAGCTGTTGGGAAGTGTAACCACCAATGCTAAGAATGTCCTCTTGAGATTCTTGCAGCCTTTGTGGTTGTTGGGAGGCAGCTGGAACATCTAATCTGCTGCCTTCAGCCTCCTGGTTCTTTACACCTACACTCCAGGCTGAAGGTGTGGATGACTGCAGCTGGAGTCATGCAGAGCTACAGAGCCTGCAGACCGCACACTGCGCTCCCAAAGAGCTGCTTACATCTGCTGGAGTGGTAAAAGCTGCACCTTCAGCAGTCTGCCTGCTGCTTACATCAGAAGGGACATCTGTGTCCTTGTGCTGCTGAGTCAAAGCCCTACATCAGTGTCTGGGTTGTCTGTTCTAGCTGTTGTGGTAATAACTTTGGGCTGCCCGGCTCAAGAGAGACAGAGAGCTGGTGGAGAGAGTCCAACGGAGGCTAGGAGGATGCTGAAGGGAGTGAACAGAATAGAATAGACCAGACCAGGTTGGAAGAGGCCTTCAAGATCATCGTGTCCAACCTATCATCCAACCTAATCAACTAACCCATGGCACCAAGCACCCCATCAAGTCTCCTCCTGAACACCTCCAATGATGGTGACTTCACCACGTCCCTGGGCAGCACATTCCAATGGGCAATCACTCTCTCTGTGTAAAACTCCCTCCTAACCTCCAGCCTAAACCTCCCCTGGTGCAGCCTGAGACTGTCCCCTCTTGTTCTGGTGCTGGCTGCCTGGGAGAAGAGACCAACCTCTGCCTGTCTACAACCTCCCTTCAGGTAGTTGCAGAGAGCAATAAGGTCACCCCTGAGTCTCCTCTTCTCCAGGCTAAGCAACCCCAGCTCCCTCAGCCTCTCCTCACAGGGCTGTGTTCTAAGCCCCTCACCAACCTTGTTGCTCTTCTCTGGACTTGTTCCAGCAAGTCAACCTCCTTCCTAAACTGAGGGGCCCAGAACTGGACACAGGACTCAAGGTGTGGCCTAACCAGTGCAGTGTCCAGGGGCAGAATGACCTCCCTGCTCCTGCTGACCATACTGTTCCTGATGCAGGCCAGGCTGCCACTGGCCCTCCTGGCTGCCTGGGCACACTGCAGGCTCATGTTCAGCCTACCATCAACCAGCACCTCCAGGTCCCTCTCTACCTGGCTGCTCTCAGCCACTCTGACCCCAGCCTGTAGCACTGCCTGGGGTTGCTGTGGCCAAAGTGCAGCACCTGGCACTTGGATGTGTTCAGTCTCATGCCCTTGGACTCTGCCCATCTGCCCAGCCTGTCAAGGTCCCTCTGCAAAGCCTCTCTACCCTCCAGCAGATCAACTCCTGCCCCCAGCTTGGTGTCGTCAGCAAATTTACTGCTGATGGACTCAATGCCCTCATCCAGATCATCAATTAAGATGACTTTCAAGCCCCATCTGGATGTGTTCCTGTGTGGCCTGCCCTAGGTACCCCTGCTCTGGCAGTGGGATTGGAATGGTCAATCTCCAGAGGTCCCTCCCAACTCCTACCATTCTGTGATTCTTCTGTTAGGCCTCTGGTTTGTCCAAGCTCAGTATTTCTGTGCCTGTTCTTTTCAATCAGCAATTCTCCCTCTTTCCCATTGTTCATACCCCCCAGTCAAGGGTAGTTTGGAGGATGATTAATCACCAAGCTGCAGTTGACAGCCTGACACTGCACATGGAGAAACATCAACATCTCTTCTTTGCCTTCCCACCAGGTTACCCTTGTTCCAAGCAAGTGCTTTTGCCTTCTTGGCACCTGCTAGAGCAATCCTCTCCCTGGAGAAATGGAAATGTAACAGTACAGGTAAGTGTCACCTGTGTTTGTTCAGCTGTGAGATCACCTATAGTGCAACTGCCAAACCTCTGGGGATAGAAACTGGAAGGACTGAGCAAGGAAACGTGGACAAGGTGTCCAAGGCCTCATTGGATGAGGCCCTCAGCAGCCAGGTCTAATAGAAGGTGTCCTTGGTGATGGCAGGGGCTTGGAACTGGATGATCTTTAAGGTCTCTTCCGTCCCAAACCATTCTGTGGTTCTATGAATCCTCATCCACCCCTTGCTGTCTGGTACCCTCTGATGGCACAGCAATTCCTTCCCACTACTTCAGCTTTTCAGAAAGAGCCTTTGCTGCATCTTGCTCTTGACCCTTTTAACCCTCAGAAGGTGTCAGATGAGGCTGTCACCATAGGTCACTTCATCATTCAGCAGGTAACCTAAACTGCTGGCCACCAAATGCTGGAGCACTCCATTCCTGGGGTGCAGCTGAGCAATTCCCTATTCATCCATTTACTGGAGTGGGAAGAGAATTGGGGTTCATGGAATCACAGAATGGCTTAGGTTGGAAGGGACCTTAGAGATCATCTGCTCCACCTTCCTCCTCCTCCTCACTGACCAACCTTTCCAAAAGGGAAGATTGTTTTCTCCCTTTGCTACAGTGGCTAAATTAGTGGATAGCTCCCAGGGGACCTCAGCAAGTTCTTGATTTGCAGCCCTGCAGAACTTCCATTCTGTGTAAATCAAGGCTCATCTGTCAGAAGCAGCTTAAGGAGAGATTTTATTGCAGCTGGGTTGGGCCAGCCCCGGGCACAACTCCAGGCCAGGTGCAGAATGGGTTGAAAGCAGTCCTGAAGAAAGAGCCTTGGGGGTGCTGGGTGCTGGGCTGCAGCCAGAGCAGTGTGGGCAGCAGGGCAGGAGAGGGCATTCTGCCTCTTGGCTCTGCTCTGCTCAGACCTCACCTCCAATCCTGCTTCCAGCTCTGGTATTCCCAGCAGGAGGACGACACAGAGCTGCTGAGTGAGGCCAGAGGAGGCCACAAAGATGCTCCAAGGGCTGGAGCAGCTCTGCTGGGAGCACAGGCTGAGGGAGCTGGGGCTGTGCAGCCTGCAGAGGAGAAGGCTCCAGGGGGACCTCAGAGCTGCCTGCCAGGAGCTGAAGGGATCCTGCAGAAAGGCTGCAGAGAGACTTTTGCTGAGGGTGCCTAGAGCTAGGCCAAGGGGGAATTGTTTGAAGGTGAGGGAGACCAGGGTTAGAGTGGAGCTGAGGAAGCAGCTCTTCAGTGTGAGGGTGGTGAGAGTCTGGCCCAGGCTGCCCAGGGAGGCTGTGGCTGCCTCCTGCCTGGGGATGTTCAAGGCCAGGCTGGATGAGGCAGCCGAGTCTGGTTGAGAGCTGTTCCCTGCCCATGGGGGGAAGCTTGGAGGAGACGACCTCTGAGGTCCCTTCCCGCCTGAGCCATTCTAGGATTCTCTGAGGCTGTGCTGTAGTGTTAAGTGCTGGCAGAGTGGCTGAGCACCCAACCAACCAGTAAATGCCTGTGTTTTGTTTTTTGTTTCTTCTCCTCTGCTCTTTGTAAGATCTAACAGTTACAAACGGAACAGCAGAGCTGCTGCACACTGAGCACATCTGGTATCCCAGAATCCGAGAGGTAATGTGGGAGCAGCCTTTAGCTCTTGCTCTGTCCCATTCCAGTTGAGTTTCTCACCTCCCCATCCGTGTGTTCTCTCGTCTTTTGAGTTGGTAATTCCTCCCTTTCCACTGCAATTTCCATGTGACTATTACACCTGTGCTCATTTCATGGAAGCCTTCACCTTCTCCACCTGCTCGTGGCCGGACAGGAAATTCCAGGAGTTAGTGACCGCGTTGCGAGCGCTGTGCAGTGCGATGCACGGAGCCGAGATGAACGCTTGGTGATTTGTGCTGGCTGGCAGCACTTCAGCTGCCCCCAGCCCCCTGCCTGCTGTCACTCTTCAGCAGGCTGCCCTGTGGAAGGTGAATGTGCGCTTAGCCCAGCTGGGGGAGCGTCCCCAGGCGCCTTGAAGTTGGAGCCTATTCTGCTAAGACGTTGACCCTCCCGAGAGGCTTTGCTGGAGTAGATCCAACTCCTTCTCCACTCGCAGCGCTGCGGTTCTGAACTCCTTCATGCTCTGCAGAGCCCAGGCTGAGGGTTGTGCCCAGGCATCACACCAAGAGTGGTAGATAGAGGAGTCCACCTCAGGGCGTGTGTCATGGAATTTATCTCCCATCCCGTTGCTTTGGGCTGCAAGCTTTTTCTTAATTAAAAACAAACCCCTCTCTCTTCCCCATGTTCAAACCATAGCTACATCCTGCCAAGAGCCCTGCAGCCAAGAGGGCTGACAGTCTCCTGAGACCACAACGCTGCTCTATACCAGCTTCTAAGGAGCACTTGTGAACAATGCAGCACACACTCTGCCCCTAGGAGCTAGGAGCATCACCTCCGTGGCGCCAGCAACCCTTGCCGGTTCGATCTGAGAGCTTAAAGGTTAGCCTGGAACCCAGGTCTCCTGTCTGACAGTGTGATGTGCTTTCCACACAACTACCAGACTGGCCCACTGGTCTGTTGTGGGAATAGTTTTGTGGAGAATTAAAAATTTAAAAAAAGAAAAAAAAAAAAAAGGCATAAAACCAAAGAGAAAGAAAGAAACCAATAACTAAACCAAACCATGAGCGTTATGCTTACAGCAATGGAGTCACTTAACTGCTGAGCTGGGTTTTTTTTTTTGTGTGTGTGACGACGAGCAGAAAGCTAAACCAAAACCAATTGGCTGAGTTCTTCTGTCTCACTGAATTCTTTTGACTGCAGTTTGTTTAATCCAGAGCAGAAAAAAAAAATAAATAAAAAAAAATTAAAATAAAACAATCAGAACAAAAATCAAATGGAAGCAAAAAAATCAAATGGAAGCAAAAAAATCAAATGGAAGCAAAAAAATCAAATGGAAGCAAAAAAAAGAAATCAAAGCAAAAAAAAGAAATCAAAGCAAAAAAAAGAAATCAAAGCAAAAAAAAGAAATCAAAGCAAAAAAAAGAAATCAAAGCAAAAAAAGAAATCAAAGCAAAAAAAGAAATCAAAGCAAAAAAAAGAAATCAAAGCAAAAAAAAGAAATCAAAGCAAAAAAAAGAAATCAAAGCAAAAAAAAAAAAGAAATCAAAGCAAAAAAAAAATTCAAACAGAGAACAAAAAAGAGAGAGAGAGAGAGAGAGAGAGAAAAAGAGGGAGAAAAAAAAATAAATAGAAAAGAAATGGTTTTGAGGTTTGCTTGGAAATGGGTTTGACTGAGCTGTCTCTTTTCCTCCCTCCCCTCCCCTTTCTTGTGTGTTCAGATCCAAGGTGCTATTATCATGTCCTCCTTGATCGAGGTGGTGATCGGCCTGCTCGGCCTGCCCGGGGCCCTGCTGCGCTACATCGGACCCCTGACCATCACCCCCACCGTCGCCCTCATCGGCCTCTCGGGCTTCCAGGCTGCTGGGGAGAGAGCAGGCAAACACTGGGGGATTGCCATGTTGTAAGTACTGCTGAGGGGGGGGAACTCCTGGCGCTGTAGGTCGGCGGGCAGCTAGGGAGCTTGGAGCGCCGGGGAAAAGGTGGAGGCTGCTCAGCCTTGCAGTGCAGCCACCTGCAGGGCGGGGAGTGGGGGTGGCTGGGGTCAGGGGGCTGAGAGGGAGTAGGGAGAGCAGCTTTATGCTTGAGGAGAGGAGGTTCAGAGTGGAGATCAGGAAGAGATTCTTGAGAGGGTAGGGGAGAGACCAGGACAGGTTGCCCAGGGAGGCTGTGGATGCGAGCGGGGCCAGGCTCCCTCTGCACTGTAGGGCCGAGTGGATGCAGGGAAGGGTCTCAGTTTCTGGAGGGTCTCCAGTACCTGAAGGGGGCTACAGGAGAGCTGGAGAGGGACTTTTTATAAGGGCCTGTGGTGATAGGATGAGAGGCAATGGCTTGAAACTAGAGTAGGGGAGACTGAGGCTGGAGAAGAGGAAGAAATTCTCAGGAGTGAGGGTGGGAAGACACTGGAACAGGTTGCCCAGGGAGGCTGTGGATGTGTCCTCTCCCTGGAGCTGTTCAAAGCTAGGTTGGATGAGCAGCCTGGGCTGGTGGGAGGTGTCCCTGCCCATGGCAGGGGGTTTGGAACTGGATGATCTTCAAGATCCCTTCCAACCTAAACCATTCCATGAATCTATGATTTCAAGGAGGCAGGAAGGGACTCAGCTGGAAGTCAGGTTTAGAGAGCAGAGGCTTGTACTAAAAAGTCATTGCCAGGGAGTCATAGAATCAGAATGGTTGGGAGTTGGGAGGGACCTCTGGAGATCATCCAGTCCAAACCCACAGGCTCACCTAAAGAAGGCCACACAGGAACACATCCAGGTGGGTTTGGAATGTCTCCAGAGGTGGAGACTCCACCACCTTCCTGGGCAGCCTGCTCTGGCACTCTTCAATTAGTGAAGTTCCTCCTCATGTTCAGATGGAACTTACTATGTTCCAGTTTGTGCCAGTTCCCCCTTGTGCTGTCCCTGGGCACCACTGAACAAAGCCTGGAGCCATCCTGACACCCACTCTTGAAGTATTGATCAGCATTGAAAAGATCCCTCCTCAGGCTGCTCTTTTCCAGACTAAACAGCCCCAATCCTTTCAGCCTTTCCCCATCACAGAGAGGTTCCAGGCCCCTCAGCATCTCCACAGCCCTTTGCTGTCCCCTCTCCAGCACGTCCCTGCCCTTCTCTAACTGGGGAGCCCACACTGGACACAGTGCTCCAGCTGAGGCCTCACTGGGGCAAAGTCATTGGCTGGGGCTAGCTCAGTACTGTAGGAAAGAGAGAACAGTGAACACTTTAGTTCTGCTTTTATGATGCTGCTGTCTGTGCTGCTTACTCTGCACCAGTAAATACCACTGGTGGCAGTGGCCCATTTGTCATTGTTACTGCTTTGCTTACCAGCAAGCAAGAGAGCATGGAAAAGTCCATGAGTGGCATCAGTCATGAGGCAGAAGCAGATGGATTCCTGTTTAGGAGACAAAAAGTCTTTGAGAGTGAATTTCCCAGGATCAGAGGATGTTAGGGGTTGGAGGGGACCTCCTCAGATCATACCTGTGCTGCTGTAGGTGCCAGGCAAAACAAAGAACTGCCTTTAGGGGTGTGAAGGGGAAGAATGAGATGAAGAGGAGACAAAAGCTTCCTGGGAGGTGCTGTGTCTCAGCAGCCAGAGAGGGATAGAAAGCAGAGTGTAGAGAGCAGGGAGTTGGCTGAAGGGAACTGCAGAGAATTGCTCTATTCAGTGTATGGGAACCAACTCTCTGCTGGCTCTGGAAGCAGTAAGAGTGGATTTAACATCATCTGCCCTACATGTCAGGGCTTCTGCAGGCCTGCACAAAGGTAAAACTTCAACCAAAGCCAACAAGGATGGATTGGGAGAGTAGTTCAGGGTTGCAGCCAATTCTCAGTTCACCTGAATTCCACTATTCATGCAGCTGGTGCACAGCCAGCTTGGATGAGACTTTGAGCAACCTGGGCTGGTGAGAGGTGACCCTGCCCATGGCAGGGGAGTGAAGCTGGATGATGAAAGCAGCCCTGAAGAAAAGGACCTGGGGGTGCTGGTGGATGAGAAGCTCAACAGGAGCCAGCAGTCAGCACTTGCAGCCCAGAGAGCCAAGCAGAGCCTGGGCTGCAGCAAGAGAAGTGTGGCCAGCAGGGCCAGGGAGGGGATTCTGCCCCTCTGCTCCACCCTGCTGAGACCACAGCTGGAGCTCTGGGGCCAGTTCTGGAGCCTCTGTGCCAGGAAGGATCTGGAGGTGCTGGTAGGTGTCCAGAGAAGGGCCAGGAGGAGGAGCAGAGGGCTGGAGCTGCTCTGCTGTGAGGACAGACTGAGGGAGCTGGGGTTGTGCAGGCTGGAGAGGAGAAGGCTCTGAGGAGACACAATTGTGGCCTTCCAGTATCTGCAGGGGGCTCCAAGAAAGCTGGGGAAGGACTTTTGAGGGTGTCAGGGAGGGATAGGACTGGGGGGGTGGAGCAAAACTAGAAGTGGGGAGATTCAGACTGGCTGTGAGGAAGAAGTTCTTCCCCATGAGGGTGGTGAGAGCCTGGGACAGGTTGCCCAGGGAGTTGGTGGAAGCCTCCTCCTCAGCCCTGGAGGTGTTTGCAGCCAGGCTGGAGATGGCTGTGAGCAACCTGCTGTGGTGTGAGGTGTCCCTGGCCATGGCAGGGGGGTTGGAACTGGCTGAGCCTTGAGGTCCCTTCCAGCCCTGACAGTTCTATGATTCTATGATCTCTAAGGTCCATTCCAACCCAAACTATTCAGTGATTCTCTGAATGGTTTGATTCTGCTCCGACTAATCTGTTTGCACAGCACTTTGAACACACAAAGCATTCTGTGAGTGCAGCTTATGATGAAGAGGGCTCTTTCATGTCTTTTTTTTCTTCTGGATGTCAGCATCAGTTCTACTTTTGTAACTCCATTACATCAAGCAGCTGACCCAAAGCAAGGATTTTCTTTCCCTGTTAAACAAATTCTCTGCAAGTTAGGACTGATGTTAAATCAATCCAGCAGACCTTTGTTGAGTTGGACGTGGAAACCTGCAATTAAAGTTGACATTTTGCAGATGGAAAAAGCAGAAATAAAGGAAATCAATCCATTTGGGATGAGGATTTAAATGTGACCCAGTCAGTACTGCTGGCTTCTGCCAGGCAAAAATGTGCCCTGGAGAGTTGCAGAGAGCTCCACAGCCATCCAGAGCCACTCCAAAATAACTTGATGTGGCACCTGAAATTGGCTGGGCTGCTCTGATGAGGCAGAACTGCTGCACTGCTGTCTGGCACAGCAGAATGCTCCCTGTGCCAGAGCTGCTCTCCTGCCTGAGCTGCAGATGCTCTGTGACAGGATTCTCAGCTGGCCCAACAATTATATCCTGACCCTGCTTGTTCTGCAGGTGCCAGGCTGATAGATTCATAGGATCACAGAATAGGTTGGGTTGGACATTAAAGATCATCCAGCTCCAACCCCCTGCCATGGGCAGGGACACCTCCCTCCAGCCCATGTTGTTCAAGGCCTCATCCAGCCTGGCCTTGAACATCTCCAGGGAGGAGGCAGCCACAGCCTTCCTGGGCAACCTGTGCCAGTGTCTCTCCACCCTCACTACAAAGACTTTCTTCCTCATCTCCAGTCTCTGTCTCCCCTCTCCCAGCTCAAAGCCATTGTCCCTCATCCTGGCACTCCCAGCCCTTGTCACAAGTCCCTCCCCAACTCTCCTGGAGCCCCTTCAGGTACTGGAAGGCTGCTCTGAGGTCTCCTTGGAGCCTTCTCTTCTCCAGCCTGAACAACCCCAGCTTCCTCAGCCTGTCCCCACAGGGGAGGTTCTGCAGACCTCTGATCATCTTGCTGTCGTCTCTGGACCCTTTCCAGCAGCTCCAGGTCCTTCTAGTGCTGGGGGCCCGAGAACTAGAGGCAGTGCTGCAGGTAGGGTCTGAGGAGAGCAGAGGGGCAAATCCCCTCCCTGTGCTGCTGCTCTCCCTGCTTTGGATGCAGCCCAGGACAGGAGTGGCCTTCATGTCACAGTGTGATCTGTAAAAGGGGAAATGATTCCTGAGTTGGTCTTTGTCTGTATTCCCGTGGAACAAAACAGTTTCTTGAGGCATTTAGGCAGTAACCCCTTGCCCTGTAGCCAAGTGGACATTATTTACATGGTCACATCACTTTATGATGCTGTTTGCAAGTCAGATTGGGACTGGAGATGAGGAAGAAATTCTTGCCAGTGAGGGTAGGGAGACACTGGCACAGGTTGCCCAGGGAGGCTGTGGATGTCCCCACCCTGGAGGTGTTCGAGGCCAGGCTGGATGAGGCCCTGAGCAACCTGGACTGGTGGGAGGTGTCCCTGCCTGTGGCAGGGGGTTGGAACTGGCTGAGCTTTAAGGTCCAACCCAAACCATTCCATGAATCTATGAACTCTGTAGTAAAATTCAAATCCCAAAGCACCTGTCCTCAGGGCTGGCCTGGTGGGGTAGCTGCTGGGAGGGAGCAGAGCTCATCCTCCCATGATGGCCCTTGTGAGAGATGCCAAAGCCCTCCCTGAAGGCAAGGCAAAGTTCCTTTTATCCTGCTGCTCTGGTGGGAGGTACAGGCTCTAAATGACACCCTCCTTGTGCAGAGCTCTTTGTTCCTACAGCCCGGGGGAGAATAAAGCTCTGTTTTGTTTCTTACAGCCTGAAACTGATCTTGAAGGGGAAAGGGAGGGAGGGAGGGAAGCTTCAAATCCTGTCAGCTGATAAAAACATTATCTCAGATTGCAGCAGAGCTCTGCTGTTGCAGCCAGCTCGACTCTTTGTGCAGCTCTTTTCCAAGCAGAGCTGGGTTTGGCTATTTCAGAGCTGAGCAACCTGTCCTGGCTTCTTAGTTTTCACTGCTGTGGTTCCTTATTTTAGCTGGGGAGTTGCATTCATTTTGAATGTAGAGAGGAGCTGGGCAGTTTTGATTGGTTGGGGAAGGGAATAGATAATACTTGAGGCATCTAAAAAGTGGAATAAGCTAAGTTCCTGGTGACCTGCACTTGAACAGAGCCCTGGCTGGGAGGAGCTTTATTTTGCTCAGTTTAAAGCTGTTTAGTGCAAGAATGACAGGCAAAAAATAACTGAGATTCTTAAGAAGACTCTCAGCCCTTCTTAAGAAGAAAGAATTTCCCTTGACTGACATTTTTCAAGTGCTTTGCAGTTTTATGCAAATCTGGACATGCAAAATTGATTCTGTGCTGCCCTCCAGCTTCCCCATTTGCTGGCAGCAACCTTCGTGCTGAGCAGAGCTGGGCAGCCAGAGTGGAGAATCACAGAACTGTCAGGGCTGGAAGGGACCTCAAGGCTCAGCCAGTTCCAACCCCCTGCCATGGGCAGGGACACCTCACACTACAGCAGGTTGCTCACAGCCACATCCAGCCTGGCTGCAAACACCTCCAGGCATGAGGCTTCCACCACCTCCCTGGGCAACCTGTGGCAGTGTCTGACCACCCTCATAGGGAACAACTTCTTCCTAGAGAATGGAATAGAATAGAATAGAACAAACCAGGTTGGAAGAGACCTTCAAGATCATCGTGTCCAACCTATCATCCAACCTAATCAACTAACCCATGGCACCAAGCACCCCATCAAGTCTCCTCCTGAACACCTCCAATGATGGTGACTTCACCATGTCCCTGGGCAGCACATTCCAATGGGCAATCACTCTCTTTGTGTAAAACTCCCTCCTAACCTCCAGCCTAAACCTCCCCTGGTGCAGCCTGAGACTGTGTCCTCTTGTTCTGGTGCTGGCTGCCTGGGAGAAGAGACCAACCTCTGCCTATCTACAACCTCCCTTCAGGTAGTTGTAGAGAGCAATAAGGTCACCCCTGAGTCTCCTCCAGGCTAAGCAACCCCAGCTCCCTCAGCCTCTCCTCACAGGGCTGTGTTCCAAGCCCCTCACCAACTTTGTTGCCCTTCTCTGCACATGCTCCAGCAAGTCAACCTCCTTCCTAAACTGAGGAGCCCAGAAGGAGCAGGCAGAGCAGTGCAGCTCTTTGCTAATGGCTGCTGAGCTCTGAAGAGCTTTCTGGAGTCTGATCCATTTTCCTGCTTTCATTTCCCTGTTTGCTGCTGGGCTGCTTTTGCAGCACTTCAGAATACAAATTACCCTGCTTTGGCTTTCGTGGAATAATGATGTCAAGACAGTTGTCTGCTGCTGCCTTGTCTCATGCTGCATGGAAAATGTACAGGGAGAAGAGCCTGAACATGTTTATGCTGAGAATGATTTCACAGAATGGCTCAGGTGGGAAGGGACCTCAGAAATCATCTACTCCAACCCCCCTGCCATGAGCAGGGACAGTTCTTAACTAGACTCAACTGCTCAAGGCCTCATCCAGCCTGGCCTTGAACACCCCCAGGCAGGAGGCAACCACAGCCTCCCTGGGCAGCCTGTGCCAGACTCTCACCACCCTCACACTGAAGAACTTCTTCCTCAGCTCCACTCTAACCCTTCTCTGCCTCACCTTCAAACCATTCCCCCTTGGCCTGGCTCTAGACCCCCTCAGCAAAAGTTTCTCTGCAGCCTTCCTGCAGGATCCCTTCAGCTCCTGGCAGGCAGCTCTGAGGTCCCCCTGAACACCCCCAGCTCCCTCAGCCTGTGCTCCCAGCAGAGCTGCCCCAGCCCTTGGATCATCTTTGTGGCCTCCTCTGGCCTCCCTCCAGCAGCTCTGTGTCCTTGTGCTGGGGACACCAGAGCTGGAGGTAGAATTGGAGGTGAGGTCTGAGCAGAGCAGAGCCAAGGGGCAGAATCTCCTCTCTTGCCCTGCAGTGATGTTTAACACAGTGGTGCTAACGACCTCCTTCTCTTGTCCCACCTCTCTCTTTCTATTTTCTCAGGACTATTTTCCTGGTCTTGCTGTTCTCTCAGTATGCCAGGAATGTCAAATTTCCCTTACCCATTTACAAATCCAAGAAAGGATGGACAGCATACAGGCTGCAGCTCTTCAAGATGTTCCCTGTAAGTACTTGAACTTATTCTTCAGTTGGCCAAAAAAACCCTCAGAATATGTGGGTTTGGGGGTTGTTTTTTCTCTTGGTTTTGATTGTTCTTAATTCAACAAATGACAAAGGTGTGGGACAGTTGATCCAGCTGGTGGTGTCCCTGCTGACTGCAGGGGGGTTGGACAAGATGGCCTTTGAGGATCCCTTCTGACCCAATGCAATCTGTGACTCTGGATAAGCTTAAATAGTTTTTTTGGCAGGTCATTTGCCACAGGAAGTGGTCTCATGGTAGCCTTGCCAGTTCCCATTCTGCTCTCCATCTCTGATGGAGGCTCATTCACACCTGGCATTGGCTTGGAAGGGGTCATCAAAGGACATCTTGCCCACCTCACCCTGCACTCAGCAGGAACATCTCCAACTGGATCAAGCTGCCCAGGGGCACATCAAGTCTGAGCTTGAATGTCTGCAGGGATGGAGCCTCCACCACCTCCCTGGGCAGCCTGTCCCAGTGTCTCCCCAGCCTCCCTGTGCAGAACTTCCTCCTGATGTGCAACCTAACTCTGCTCCAGTTTCAAGCCGTTGCCCCTAGTCCTGTCCCCACAAGCCCTTCTGAACAGTCCCTCCCCAGCCTGCCTGCAGGTCTCCTGCAGATACTGAAATGCAATTCTTAAGGTGTCCCTGGAGCCTTCTCTTCTCCAGGCTGAACAGCCCCAACTCCCCCAGCCTGTCCCCACAGGAGAGCTGCTCTAGCTCTCTGACCATCTTCATGGCCTTCCTCTGGACTTGCTTCATCAGGTCCATGTCTTTCCTGTGTTGAGGGCTCCAGACCTGGATGCAGGCATCCCAAGGGACCTACTCCAGGATTTTCTGCTTGCTCAGACCTCACAGTGCCCTTGAGCTCCCATGCAGCTCTGCGCATAACAGACACTCCCTGCAGGACCTAGTTGCTGCAGGTGAGCATTGCTAGGGGGGAGTTGATTTCATTCAGCTTGCTCTCTCCTCCTTCACAGATCATTTTGGCTATCCTGGTGTCCTGGTTGCTCTGCTTCATCTTCACTGTGACAGACGTCTTTCCCCCTGACAGCTCCAAGTATGGCTTCTACGCCCGCACGGATGCGCGCCGAGGGGTGCTGCTGGTGGCTCCATGGTTCAAGGTTCCATATCCTTGTAAGTATGGAGGGCTCTAGAGCCTGCTTGGCCACTGACTTCCTTGGGGTAGCATGGCTGGAAAGCTGTCTGGCAGAAAGGGACCTGGGGGTGACAAGCAGCTGAATAGGAGCCAGCAGTGCCCAGGTGGCCAAGAAAGCCAAAGGCCTCCTGGCTGGGATCAGCAATGCTGTGTCCAGCAGGAGCAGGGAGGGGATTGCCCCCTGGTACTCAGCCCTGGTGAGGCTACACCTTGAGTGTTGTGTCCTATTTTGGGCACCTCAGTGCAAGAGAGATGTGGAGGTGCTGGAGCCAGGGCAGAGGAGGGCAAGGAAGCTGTGAAGGGCCTGGAGAATAAATCTGTGCCAGGGGAGGTTCAGGCTGGATAGAATAGAATAGAATAAACCAGGTTGGAAGAGACCTTCAAGATCATCATGTCCAACCTATCAACCAATCCAACCCACCTAAACAACTAAACCATGCAACCAAGCACCCCATCAAGTCTCCTCCTGAACACCTCCAATGATGGTGACTCCACCACGTCCCTGGGCATCCCATTCCAATGGGCAGTCACTCTCTCTGTGTAAAACTTCCTCCTAACCTCCAGCCTAAACCTCCCCTGTCGCAGCCTGAGACTGTGTCCTCTTGTTCTGGTGCTGGTTGCCTGGGAGAAGACACCAACCCCCACCTGGCTACAACCTCCCTTCAGGGAGTTGCAGAGAGCAAGAAGGTCTCCCCTGAGCCTCCTCCTCTCCAGGCTAAGCAACCCCAGCTCCCTCAGTCTCTCCTCACAGGGCTGTGTTCCAAGCCCCTCACCAAGTTCGTTGCCCTTCTCTGGACACGCTCCAGCAAGTCAACCTCCTTCCCAAACTGAGGGGCCCAGAACTGGACACAGGACTCGAGGTGTGGCCTAACCAGTGCAGTGTACAGGGGCAGAATGACCTCCCTGCTCCTGCTGGCCACACTGTGCCTGATGCAGGCCAGGCTGCCATTGGCCCTCCTGGCTGCCTGGGCACACTGCAGGCTCATGTTCAGCCTACCATCAACCAGCACCCCCAGGTCCCTCATTAGGAGGAAGTTCTTCCCAGCAAGAGAGATTGGCCACTGGGAGGTGGTGGAGTCACCATCCCTGGAGGTGTTTAGGAAGAAACTGGATGAGGCCCTGGGTGCCATGGTTGTGTTGATCAGATGGTGTTGGGTGCTAGGTTGGACTCGATGATCTCGAAGGTCTTTTCCAACCTGGTTAATTCTGTTCTAATCAATAAGGTTGGAAAGGACCTCAGAGATCATCGAGTCCAACCTAGCACCCAACACCTCATGACTAACTAAACCATATGGTTATTGCTATTATTGGTATTGTTATTGTTGCTGGTAGCATTATTATTGTGATGATGCTGATTAGCATTAACAACTGGAGTAGACCCACAGACAGTTCTGGCACTCCCACTGCCTTGTCCTGAGGCAGAGCTCATTGTGGTTTCCCTTACGCTTTAGTTCTTATTAGCTCTTAATAGAAACCACTTCTGAAGCAGCTCTGGCAGGGTGGACAATAGAAGCTTTGGGGAAAGAAGAGGAGGAGAACTTCCCCACCCTGCTTAGACCTTTCTCAGTGCCCAAGCTTTGTTCATTCACCTTTGTGGGACTTCAAAGTTGCTTTTGTTTGGGAGAGGCTCATCTGCTCCAAAGAGATAAAAGCAGCCAGGCAATCACTGGGCAGCAGCTGCCAAGGTTTTGCTTTTGGGTGGTTGTTTCTTTTTAGAGGCTTAAATTAATCTGATTTCCCTCTTCTGCAGAAGTTTGGAAGGTGTTTTGTGCAGGGTGTTTGGGCCCTTCCCTTTGGTGGACTCCACTTGTCACCAAAGGCTGAGGGTTTTTCAGAGCAGTGCTAATGAAGTGGCATTCACCTCCCTGGGCAGAGTTGGTTTCTTTCAGATTCCTTCCTTCTCTTATTTGTTTCTTTTTTCCTTTTGGTGAAGTTTAGAGGGTTTTTTGGGTTTTTTCCAAGCAAGATCAAAGCAGTTGGTTGGGCATTTTTTTTCCTCTGCTCCTTTCATCTACTTGAACTTGCCAGACTCTGTTACTGTGAAGGGAGTTTGCTGAGCCCATTAAACACTCACAGATTGCATCAGCTTGGAAGGGACCCTCCAAGGGCATCTTGGCCAACCCCCCTGCAGCCAGCAGGGACACCTCCAACCAGAGCAGGCTGCCCAGGGCCACAGCAAGTCTGAATAAATAGCATGGCCAGCAGCAGCAGGGCAGGGATTGTCTCCCTGGATAGGGCGCTGCTGTGGACACACTTTGAGTCCTGGGTTCAGTTTTGGGGCCCTCACTCCAAGAAGGACATTGAGGGCTGGAGCAGCACCAGAGAGAGGCAACAAAGCTGGGGAAGGGTCTGGAAAACAGGGCTGGGGAGTAGCAGCTGAGGGAGGTAAGATTGTTCAGTCTGGAGAAAAGGAGGCTGAGGGAGACCTCATTGCTCCCTACAACTCCCTGACGGGAGGCTGGAGCCAGCTGGGGGTTGGTCTCTTCTCCCTAGTCTCTGGTGATAGAACAAGAGGAAATGGTCTGAAATTGTGCCAGGGCAGGTTGAGGTTGGCCATAAGGAACAATTTCCTCCCCTTGAAGGTTGTCAAGGCCTGGCCCAGGCTGCCCAGGGCAGTGATGGAGTCCCCATCCCTGGAAGGCTTTCAAAGCCCTGGAGATGTGGTGCTGAGGGCCAAGAGTTGGTGGTGCCCTGGCAGCGCTGGGTTAGCACTTGGGCTCGATGCTCCTGGAGGCCTGCTCCAGCCTCACCCACCCTGTGATTCCATGCAGCTGCTGTGTGTTTTGCTAGCTGAGTGGTTTGCTGTGGCACAGAAGGTTTCAGTTCTCTGTTCTTCACAGTTCAGTGGGGACTGCCAACCATTTCAGCTGCAGGGGTGATCGGAATGCTCAGCGCCGTCGTCGCCAGCATCATCGAGTCCATAGGAGATTACTATGCCTGTGCCAGGCTGTCCTGTGCTCCTCCTCCACCCATCCATGCAATAAACAGGTATGTGAGGGGGGAAAAAAACCCAAGTTTTTTCTTTTTCTCTCTTTTGTTTGTTTTTGACTTTGCCTTGGGGTAGGGCAGGAAAGTGCTGGGAGCTGAAACGGTCCAGGTTAGTGAGGCCAAGAGTCAGAAATGAAAGCTGCAGTTGTCATGGGGAGTCACTTTCTTGCAAATGGACCATTGGAGGCTCAGTCCTGTTTCATGGAAGTTCATGGTGCAGTTCTGGAGTCAGAATTTGCATGAGGTTCAACAAGTCACAGTGCAGGGTCCTGCAGCTGGCTCAGGCTAACCCCAGGCACAACTCCAGGCCGGGTGCAGAGTGGGTTGAGAGCAGCCCTGAAGAAAGGGCCTTGGGGGTGCTGGGTGCTGAGCAGCTCCCCAGGAGCCAGCAGTGCCCTCCTGCAGCCCAAAGGCAGCTGGGTGCTGGGCTGCAGCCAGAGCAGTGTGGGCAGCAAGGCAAGAGAGAGGATTCTGCCCCTTGGCTCTGCTCTGCTCAGACCTCACCTCCAGCTCTGGTGTCCCCAGCAGGAGAAGGACACAGAGCTGCTGGAGTGAGGCCAGAGAAGGCCACAGAGATGATCCAAGGGCTGGAGCAGCTCTACTATGAGGACAGGCTGAGGCAGCTGGGGATGTTCAGGGGATGTTCAGGGGATGTTTCAGTGTGAGGGTGGTGAGACTCTGGCACAGGCTGCCCAGGGAGGCTGTGGATGACTTCTCCCTGGGGGTGTTCAAGGCCAGGCTGGGTGAGGCCTTGGGTAACCAAGTGTAGTGTTGCTGCAGGGAGGTTGGAGTAGATGATCTCTCAGGTCCTTTCCAACCTGAGCCATTCCATGATACCTTGGCAAGCTCACCTGCAGTCCAGTTCTTAGGACTACAAAGTAGCTTTGTGTTTAACTTGAAGTACTTTGTGATTTCCTCACCTTAAACACTTGGGTACCTAAGACACAGAAAACAGAACTTCTAAAGCAGGGTCTGAAGTGAGTTGTCCACTCAGCCAAGCTTGACTCTTTTTCTGTTTATGATTTCCAGAGGGATTTTCATTGAGGGTCTCTCCTGTGTTCTGGATGGAGTGTTTGGGACAGGGAATGGATCCACTTCTTCCAGCCCTAACATTGGTGTCTTGGGCATCACCAAGGTAGGTGCTTTCCCATGACTGCACACTGGCCTGAGTGGTTGATCTTCTCTGGTGGGTGGTTAGATCTTAATTTAACCATGAAGAGAAGTGTGGCCAGCAGGTCAAGGTTCTCCTCCCACCTCTACACTGGCCTGGTGAGACCACAGCTGTAATACTGTGTTCAGTTTTGGGCTCCCCAGATCAAGAGAGGCAGAGACCTGCTGGAGAGAGTCCTGTGGAGGCTCTGAGGGTGCTGAAGGTCCTGGAACAGCTCTGCTGTGAAGAAAGACTGAGAGCCCTGGGGCTGCTTAGTCTGGAGAGGAGAAGGCTGAGAGGGATCTGATCAATGTCTGTCAATACCTGAGGGGTGAGGATCAGGATGAAGGTGCCAGGCTCTGTTTGGTGGTGCCCAGGGATAGGACAAGAAGCAACAGGTACAAGCTGGAAGACAGCTTAAAACAGGAGGTTCCACCTCAACATGAGGAGAAACTTCTGTATGCTGAGGGTGCTGACAAGGGGCACTGGGGGCAAGCTGGAGCAGAGGAGGTTCCATGGCAACAGAAGGGAAAATGTTGTCTCTGTTGTAGAGAGTTCTAGAGGCCTGAACAGGCTGCCTAGAGAGGTTGTGGAGTCTCCTTCTCTGGAGACTTTGACAACTCATCTGGATGTGTTCCTGTGTGACCCTGGGTGCCCCTGCTCTGGCAGGAGGGTTGGGCTGGATGCTCTCCAGAGGACCCTTCCAAGCCCCTCCATTCTGTGAGGCAGAGAATTTCTGCTCTTCACTTCCAACAACCTTTCCCTCTGACTCAAGTCCAGAGGCAGACATTCTTCTCTTCAGCCATTTCTATTCTCTGCCCTCAGGAGGGTTCTGTTGGGGTTTAGGGTGCCATACAAATACTGAGAGCACCATCTGGTGTCTGTGCACCTCTGCTGCCAGGGCCTGCTGGAAATTCCCTGGAAGAAAATTCTGGCTTAGGGAAAGAAATCCTTAGAAGAAAGATTTCTTCTCTTCTGATTCCTTTCTAGTGGTGCTTCCTAGGAGTCCATGTGAGCAAAGAGCACTTTTTTTAGTACACAGCCCACAGAAATCAGGGCACCTTTTGCCTTGGACCAGTGAAAGTGAAGGCTGAAGTGGCAGCTGGTGCAGGGAACAGAGTTAACTACAATGAGGAGTGTTCAGAGCACAGGCTGGAAGAACCCAGGCACAGCTGGGTGGTTGGGCTCCAGGGTTTTGTTGTGTGTTGCTGTCTGCAGAAGCAATCCTAAGCAGCCAATCCTTTTGTCACCTCAATTTAAAGCAGATTGGGGTTTTGGCATCTAGACACTTGGCTGCTTGTTTGGGAGAGGAAATCTTCAGTGTTCACAGGACTGCTCTCTGAGAGTTGGGGCTGTTCTGCTTGGAAGAAGA
The DNA here is from genome assembly GCF_014839835.1 of Dryobates pubescens. Taxonomy (NCBI): domain Eukaryota; kingdom Metazoa; phylum Chordata; class Aves; order Piciformes; family Picidae; genus Dryobates; species Dryobates pubescens. The sequence continues at coordinate 7,521,018 of NC_071642.1, forward strand.
GAAGGCTTCAGGGAGACCTCAGAGCAGCTTTCCAGTACCTGAAGGGGCTCCAGGAGAGCTGGGGAGGGACATTGGACAAGGGCTGGGAGTGCCAGGATGAGGGATGATGGCTTCAGACTGGAAGAAGCTGAATTGAGATTGGGCATTAGGAAGAAATTCTTTGCAATGAGGGCAGTGAGGCACTGGAACAGGTTGCCCAGGGAGGTTGTGGAGGCTCCAAGCCCTGCAGTGTTCATGGGCAGGTTGCATGAGGCCTTGAGCAAGGTTGTCTAGTAGGAGGTGTCCCTGCCCATGGCAGGGGGGGTGGAACTGGATGATCTTTAAGGTCCCTTCCAGCCCAAGCCATTCTGTGACTCTGTGGCTCGGTTCTGAGGCATTGTAGATGACTGTGGCTGGAAAGCCTGCAGTGAGCTGCGTGGTGCTGAACTCCTACAGATGTTCTTGTGCAGCAAGGCAGCAACACATGGATTTTATTTTTCCCCCCATCTGCATCCTAATTGAGCTATTATGGTCTGTTTGTTTTCCCTATTGTAGATGAGAGTGCTCCACGTTTCATGGTTATTGTGGCTTTAGCAGTTACAGATGGTTTCAGAGATGACTTCATGTCACTGAAAACATAATCAGAGCAAGTTATGTTAGAGCTGGAGCAGAGCCACCTTACAGCTGAGCCCTCCCAGGCATTTGGAAAGGCTCAGCAGCCAGGGTTGGACACCACCACAACATGCATGGAAGCTTGCAAAGAAGCTTTGAAATGTGCAGGAAGAGAATAACAAAAGAGAATCACAGAATGGCAGGGGATGGAAGGGACCTCTGGAGAGCATCCAGTCCCAGCCCCACTGCCAGAGTAGGGTCACTTAGAGCAAGTCACAAAGGACCATATCCAGATGGGTTTGGAAAGTCTCCAGGGAAGGAGACTCCACAACCTCTCTGGGCAGCCTGCTCCAGGCCTCTAGCACCCTCACACCAAACAGGTTTCTCCTCAGGTAGAGGAGAACCCTCCTTAGTTCCAGCTTGTACCTCTTGTTCCTTGTCCTATCACTGGGCATGACCCAAGAGAGCCTGGCACCTTCATCCTGCCCCCCACCCCTCAGATACTGAGACATTGATCAGATCCCCTCTCAGCCTTCTCTTCCCCAGACCAAACAGCCCCAGGGCTCTCAGCCTTTCTGTGTCACTTGTGATGTCTCTTCATCCTCATGGCCTCCCCTGGACTCTCTCCAGCAGGCCTCTGTCTCTCTTGAACTGGGGAGCCCAAAACTGGGCAGAGTGCCCCGGCTGTGTTCTCAGCAGGGCAGAGCAGAGGGGCAGAACCTCCCTAGCCCTGCTGGCCACAGCGTTCTGGATGCCTCCCGGGAGAGGGCCACAAGGCCACTTCGCTGTCCCGTGGAGAACTTCCATGGAAGGCATGAAGCTACCCCAGGTGTGAACTTCCTCCAAGCTGCTTCCCTTGTTGCTCTCCTGCAGGTGGGGAGCCGCAGGGTCATCCAGTATGGAGCAGCCTTCATGCTGCTGCTGGGGATGGTCGGCAAGTTCAGTGCCCTCTTCGCCTCGCTGCCTGACCCCGTGCTCGGTGCCCTCTTCTGCACCCTCTTTGGTAAGGTACCTTGGGTTGCTGCTGCTCCTCTGCTCTGCAGCAGCTTCTCTTCACTGCTGTGCTGCTGGCTGGTTTATAGAGACTTAGAGACAAGCTGAGCCTTGGAAGCTCTGCCATGGGAGGAAAGAGCTGAGATTGTTCAGCCTGGAGAAGAGGAGGCTAAGGGGAGACATTCTGGCTCTCTACAACTCCCTGAAAGGAGGCTGGAGCCAGGTGGGGGCTGGGCTCTTCTCTCTAGGATCAGGTGATAGGAGAAGATGGAATAGAATAGAATAGAATAGAATAGAATAGAATAGAATAGAATAGAATAGAATAGAATAGAATAGAATAGAATAGGCTAGGCCAGGCCTGAAATTGTGCCAAGGGGGAGGGTTAGGTTGGAGGTTGGGAACAATTTCTTTGCTGCAAGAGTGGTCATGGATTGGAAGAGGCTGCCCAGGGAGGTGGTGGAGTCCCCATCCCTGGAGGCAGGAGTTCAAGAAACCCATGGCCATGGCACTTGGGGTTTAGTGGCCATGGTGGTGCTGGGTTGCTGGTTGGACTTGATGATCTCAGAGGCCTTATCCAACCCAAACAATTCTATGATTCTGCAAGGCTCAGGGGAGACCTTATTGCCACGGACCAATACATCAGGGATAGCTACCAGGAGGATGAGAACTCCCTTTTTCCAAGGAGTCCAAAGACAAGGGTTGCTGGGGACAAGTTACTACTGGGGAGACTCTCCTTGGACTCCAGAAGGAAATGTTTGCCCATGAGGGCAGTTGGACTTTGAAATCATCTCCCAGGGGAAGCAGTGCAGTCCCCTCCATGGGGCAGTTTTAGACTCAGCTTGGCAGGCTGCTGGGCCAGTTCCTTTCAAGTCCACCAGCACCAGCTGATCCTTGGGGTCCCTTCCTGCCTGGCATTCTGGGATCCTGTGATGAAATTGGTTGTGTTTTCATCCAGGGATGATCACAGCTGTGGGCCTGTCCAACCTCCAGTTCATAGATCTGAATTCTTCTCGTAACCTCTTCGTGCTTGGATTCTCCATCTTCTTTGGACTTGTCCTTCCAAGCTATCTCAAACAAAATCCACTGGTCACAGGTAAGTGTTTCTGCTCAGTGCCATCAAGCATTCTGTTGCCTTCTACTCCTCTGCATGTGCAAAGTGATGGGAAGGGTAAATTGGGTTAAACCCAAAGTATTATTAAGTCTCCCTGGAGCCTCCTCTGAACAAGCTGAACAATCCCAGCCTGAAGAAGAGGAGGCTCCAGAGAGACCTAATAGCAGCCTACCAGTACCTGAAAGGGGCTTCAGGAAGGATGGAGAGAGGCTGTTTGCAAAGGCCTGCAGTGACAGGACCAGGGGCAATGGCTTTGAGCTGGAGAAGAGCAGATTTGGATTGGATGTTAGGAACAAGTTCTCCCCCATGAGGGTGGTGGAACACTGGAACAGGTTGCCCAGGGAGGTGGCTGAGGCCTCATCCCTGAAGAGATTCAAGGTCAGGCTCAAGGAGGCCCTGGGCAGCCTGATCTAGTTGGGGAAGTCCCTGCTGACTGCAGGGAGGTTAGACTGGAGGAGCTTTGGAGGTCCCTTCTGGCCTGGACCATTCTGGATTCTGGAGGTGATAAAAGAGCCCTGGGGCTGTTGAGCCTGGAGAAGAGCAGCCTGAGGGGAAACCTGATCAATGGCTACTAATATCTGAAGGGTGGGGGAGCAAGGAGAAGGGGGCAGGCTCTTCTCCATGGGGTCCTGTGGCAGGTTTGTTGTGTGGACAATACAAGTTTGAGTTCCAAACCCCTCTGTCCCTCTTCTCCTAGGAATCACAGGCATCGATCAGGTGCTGAATGTCCTGCTCACCACTGCCATGTTTGTTGGTGGCTGTGTGGCTTTCATTTTGGACAACACCATTCCAGGTCAGCAGCTGAGCTTCTCCTTGGGTCTGAAACAGTAACTGCTTTCTGGGTGAGGATAGCAAGGTGGCCATGGAGGCAGGAGATGGTCCTGGACCTGAGGAAGGATATAGACCTGATGGAGCAGGTCCAGAGGAGGGCCACAAAATCATCAGGGGGTTGGAGCAGCTCTGCTACAGGACAGACTGAAGGGAGCTGGAGGTGTTTAGCCTGGAGAAGAGGAGACTCTGGGGAGACCTAATAATGACCTTACAATAGCTGAAGTGGCTACAAGAAGGGTGCAGAGAGACTGTTTGCAAAGGCCTGCAGGGACAGGATCAGGGGCAATGGCTTCAAATTAGAGCAGAGCAGATTGAGATTGGATGTGAGGAACAAGTTCTGCACCAGGAGGGTGGTGGAGCACTGCAGCAGGTTGCCCAGGGAGGTAGTTGAGGCTCATCCCTGGAGATGTTCACAGTGACAGGATTCTGGGCAACCTGATCTAGTTGAGGATGCCCCTGCTGAGTGCAGAGGGGTTGGACTGGATGACCTTTGGAGGTTCATTCCAACCCAGACCATTCTGGGAGGCTGCTTTGGTTGGTGGCTCCTTGAACACCCAGAGCAGAGTGCTGGACACCTGTGTACCTTGCTTGCCTTGGACCCTTCTACAGGTTAAGGTCTCTTTCCATCCTCATCTAATAGATCACAGAATTGAACTGATGAATGTTTGCTCCTGTTAGAGAGGGTCCAGAGGACATCACAAAGATGATCAGAGGGCTGGAGAACCTCCCCTATAGGGTTTAAGCTGAGAGAGTTGGGGCTGTTGAGCCTGGAGAAGAGAAGGCTCCAGGGAGACCTTAGAGCAGCCTTCCAGTACCTGAAGGGGGCTACCTTCTCCCACAACAGGAGAGCTGGGGAGGGACTTCTCCTAAGGGTGTCTAGTGATAGGACAAGGTGGGGTTGTAGTGTCAGGATGAGGGGTGATGGCTTCAAACTGGAAGAAGCTGTATTGAAATTGGACATCAGGAAGAAATTCTTCCCCTGAAGGTTGGTGAGGACCTGAACAGCTCACCCAGAGCAGTTGTGGAGGCTCCAAGCCTGACAGTGTTCAAGGCCAGGCTGGATGAGGCCTTGAGCAAGCTGGGCTGGTGGGAGGTGTCCCTGCCCATGGCAGTGGGGTTGGAACTGGATGATCTTTAAGGTCCTTTCCAACCCAAATCGTTCCATGGTCTAGAGGCTGCCTGGGGAGGTGACTGAGTCACCAAACCTGGATGTGCTAAAGGTCATGCTTGGGGATATGGTCTAGGGGTGAACCTGCTTGAGCAGGGTCAGTGGTTGGAGTTCATGATCTCAAGGCTCTTTTCCAACCTGAATGACTCTGTGATCTATGATTCTGTCTGAGCTTTCCTCTCCTCTCTTCCTCTCTGCTCCCAATGTCTGTGGTTACCTATGTTATTTCCCCTTTTCCTTTTGCCTTCCAGGAAGCCCTGAAGAAAGGGGCATCCGGAAATGGAAGAAGGGGGTTGGCAAAGGCAGCAAGTCCCTGGATGGGATGGAAACCTATGACCTGCCTTTTGGCATGAACCTCATTAAAAAATACAGATGTTTCAGCTTCCTGCCCATCAGCCCAACCTTCCTGGGCTACACGTGGAAAGGCTTCAGGAAAAGCAGCAGCTGCAGGAGTTCAGACGAAGATTCAGAAGCTACAGTATAGCCTTAGCTGAAAATTCTATTATCTAGTGGTAGTCAGAGATGTATTTGCAGTTTCTTGCTGATTAAGAAGCATTAAAAAAAAAACAAAAGTTCTATGTTTTGTATATCTGCATTGAAATTCTGGAACCAGAGCTGAGACAGAGGTAAGAGGAGGAAAAAAAAAGGGAGGGGGGGGAAGGGGGAAAGAAGGGAGGGGATAAAAAAAAGCTCCAAAACTTTCCTGTTGTGGGTGGTGGAGGCAGATTTAGTGTCTCTGGGTCAAGCTGGCAAATTCCAGGCTTGGAGCCTCCCCAACTTCTTTGGACAGCTTTGGCCAGTGCCTCACCACTCTTCCTAGGGAAGATTTTCTTCCTAATGTTCCATCTCAATCCAGCTTCTGCCAGCAGGGATTGAGACTGGAGAGGAGGAAGAAAATCTTGAGAGTGAGGGTGGGGAGAGACTGGCACAGCTTGCCCAGGGAGGCTGTGGCTGCCTCCTCCCTGGAGGTGTTCAAGGCCAGGCTGGATGAGGCCTTGGGCAAGCTGGGCTGGTGGGAGGTGTCCCTGCCCACGGCAGGGGGTTGGAACTGGAGGATCTTGAAGGTCCCTTCCAACCATTCTATGGATCTGTGGAATTCCCTCCTCTCTTTGCTGTCTCAAAAGCTAGGGATGCCCAGGCAGCCCAGGCTGGTTCTGGCAGGGTGAGGTGCTGCTGGCAGCTGTTGATGTGAGGTTTTATTGAAGTCGTTGCTTTTGTTGTGCTGATTGCTGGCAGCGTTGGTTACAGCAGAAGAATTTGGATCCTGTGAGAGAGAGGCAGGGGAGGGAATTACAGAAACCTTGCTCCTAGTCAGGTCAAATCCCAGATACTTTGTTTTCTAGTCACATTCCAGACTTGCCCTGGAGACCAGGCTCAGCTGATGTGGGATGTGGCTGAGGCCCCGTCCCTGGGGCCTTCAGGATCAGCCTGGATGTGTCCCTGGGCAGCCTGCTCTAGCTGGAGTGTCCCTGCTGAGTGCAGGGGGGTTGGACAGGATGAGCTTTGGGGCTCCCTTCCAACCCAGTGCAATCTGTGAAGCTGTGACACTGGCAGGTCAGGAGCTGGTTATTGACTGTGCTGAGACAGAAAGGTTCTGTGAGAACTTTGCCCATGAACACTACGACTTCTGCCAGCTGAGTGCCGCAGAAGGAGCTGCTTCAGTCTGCTCAGGTCACAGTTTTCAACTGTTTGCTTCTCCTGCCTGCTCTTCAGCCCCCCAGTTCCAGGGCCCAGGTGCAGGTTTGCTTCAAAGGGACACAGGTAGCTCCAGTTTTACAGGGATGGGGAGCTCCTAACCTCCAGCTGAGGCCCAGCAGCAGCTTGTGCAGTGCCTGTATCCTGCACAAAGAGGCTGAACAGCTGAGCAGTTAATGTCTGCACACAGGCAGGGAAAGCCCTGGGGGCAGTGGGTGGGATCTGTGCAGAATTCTGTTGTTTGGGTATCAAGATGTTGCCTACAAGCAGTTTATGTTGAGTTGCCTCTTCTCTCTTGGAGGGACTTCTGCAAAGCCTCATTAGGGCTGCAGAGGCGAGCTTGGGCAGCAGAGGCAGGGAGGGAAGGGGTCAGGATGCCCAGCAGTTGCTGGCTTAGATCTGTGCAGAATTCTGCTGTTGGGATATCAAGATGCTGCCTACAAGCAGCTTATGTTGGGTTGCTTCTTGTCTCCTGGGGCTGCAGAAATGGCCTTGGGCAGTAGAGAGAGGCAGGGGAAGGCCCAGGGTCAGGACATGCAGCAGTCACTGGGTTGGATCTGTGCAGAATTCCCCTGTTGGGCTATCAAGGTGCTGCCTGCTCCTGTTGAGTTGCCTCTTGTCTCCTGATGGGGCTTCACAAAACCTCCTTATGGCTGCAGAGGGGAGCTTGGGCAGCAGAGACAGGCAGGGAAAGCCCAAGGATTAGAAGCTGCTGGCAGTTCTGTGCAGAATTCCCCTGTTGGGCTATCAAGGTGCTGCCTGCTGCTGTTGAGTTGCCTCTTGCCTCCTGGTTGGGCTTTGCAAAAACCTCACTGGGGCTGCAGAGATGCCTTTGGACAGCAGAGACACTACATTTGAAGTCCTCACCCCCTGGGTGCTTTCACAGGTGTTGGGCCCACTCAGGGCACCAATCAGACTCCTTTTCCCTCCCCCCCCCCCTTTTTTTTCCCCCCCTTTTCTCTCTCTCTCTCTTTTTTTACCCCCCCCTCCCCTTCTTCCTGGCACAGTCTCAGCTCTGCTGTTATGATGTGGGTGTTCATGCTCATCATGCATTCAATCATTAAAACTTTTCTTCATGTTTAATGTTCTTATTATTGCAAGTTAGTTTTTAGACCTTCCAGTGTGGACCTCCCCAGCCCCTCCTCACCTCCCCCCCCCCCCAAAAAAACCCCCATCAAACACCAAAAAACCCACAGGAAAAAAAAAGCATTTTTAAGCTGTGGGGATCATCAGGGAAATGTAGTGTGGTGTAAATTCCTCAAGGCCAGTAACTGCTCTCTGGTGCTTGCATTTTGTATTCCTGGAGCAATCCTCCTGGTGGATCCTGGAACTCATTCCTTTCTTCCTCCCTCTTTTGGCTACTGGAACTCTCTCTCTCTTGGTTTTTATTTCCCCTTGAGCCTGCTGTCCAGGTGAGCTTGTTTCTTTGGGTTGTTTAAAAAGCATGGAAGGGGTTTTGGGGGTGGGGAGGGCAAGGAAAGAGCTTCCTGGATCAGTCCTGGGTAGCGTAGAGTGGGAATGATTCCACGGCTGTCGTTCTCGGCGTGCCACGGCTGGGCCCAGCCACGTTCATCCTGCTTTTGCCATCACGCAGCATTGTGTTTGCTCCTGCTTCAGGGGACTTTCAGTAGTTTTTGCAGTCTTGCTGTCAGCTGGACTATCTCCAAAAGCTGGTTGGAAGAGTTTATTGTGCAGTACACAAGGTTGGTTTGCCTGGGACACAAAAGTCATTTGTATCCCCCTTCGGTTTCTCCTTAAGAGGAAGTATAGGTTGGAGGTGAGGAACAATTGCTTCCCCTTGAGGGTTGTCAAGCCCTGGAACAGGCTGCCCAGGGCAATGATGAAGTGCCCATCCATGGAGGCCTTGTTGAGGGGCATGGTGAGCTGGCAGTGCTGGGGGAATGGTTGGACTCTGTGATCTGAAAGGTTTCTCCTGAGCAAAACAAATCCACGACTCCCTGGTTCCCACCTCCACTCGCAGCTGGGTTGGGTCTGGAGACCTCTGAGCAGTGGCACAAAGCTTCCCAACTTCCCAACTTGATGTGCAACCAAAGAGGTGTGGGAGACATGAGGGGGTGTTAAAAATCTGTATCTATGGAGAAGGAAGCAAACAAAGCAGCTGCCCAAGGGGGCTGCGCTGCTGGAAAATGCCAAAGCTGTCTGGCTGGAAAGGTTGAGAAGGGGAGGCAGAAGCTCTTCTCTGAAGCAGCTCCCACCTCAGGACTGAGGGGGAGATGTCAGGTCCAGCATTGCAGAGTGTGGCAGTGGCACCTGTAGCCCAAGGCTTTCCTCACTTCTGCCCCCAAATACTCTTTGGATGAGTTCAGTGCTTCAGGAGCTGAGGTGATGAGGAGCAGCATTTGTCCCCTGCCCTTTGGCTGAGGTGAAGCTCTGCAGGCTCTGTGGTGCCTTCTTGCTGAGACCCTTCAGTCACACCCCAGGGCAATGTGTCCCAGGTGACTTTATCCCTCCCCAGAGCAGAACATTTCTCCTTTCTTGCAGCAGGGACTGTCCCAGGAGGTGAAGCCCAGTTGCTCTGCCCCACTCTTGTTGTGGCTTCCATGCTGATGCTGTTGGCTGGCTGAAGGCAGTGCCCAGCTGGCACCTTCACTTCTCCAGCCACTTACCTTGATGACACTAAACCAGCTCATGGACAGAGTCACTTCTGTAGCCCACTTTGTACATCTGCCAACTGTCTCCACCTCCTCATGAACATAATGGTTAAAGATGAGCCTTGGCTTGGAGAAGCATAGAATCACAGAATGACTTGGGTTGGAAGGGACCTTAAAGATCCTCCCTGCCATGGGCAGGGACACCTCCCACCAGCCCAACTTGCTCAAAGCCTCTTCCAGCCTGGTCTTAAACACTTCCAGGGGTGAGGTGGTCATAACCTCCCTGGGCCACCTGTTCCAGTGTCTCACCACCCTTATGGTGAAGACCACTCTGTGGACTTTGCAAGAAGCCCTCAAGAGAGAAGCCTTGCCAAGAAGGATTGGGCAAGGAGATCCTCTGAGGTCCCCTCCTACCTGGGATTCTATGATTCTATGAAGGAGACCCTGGAGGGTAGTGAAGGGGACCTGGCAGGGCTGGGCTGTGGCTGATGGCTGCCCAGCACTGCAGGGTGAGCTGGGGCTTGGGAAGAGCTCACCTAGGAGCTCCTTTCTCTTCCCAGTGCACCTGGAGCCACCCCAGAGCTGCTGGGAGGAGGTGCAGAGTTGTTCTTCGTGTGGGCACTGACTGCCTTGAGGACCTGAAATCCTTCTCCCCATCTCCATCCCCACACTGGCACTGTGCTGGCTGCTGTGAGGTGCTGGCAGAGCAGAGGGCACAGCCTGAGCTGCTGCCACCTGTGAGGGATTTGTCTGCAGCTCTGAAGAGCACTGAAATGCTTTGTGGTCACTGCTTACCCACAGGCTTTGATGGTGGCTGGAGAGAGAAAGAGAAGCCTGACTGCAGGTCTACTCTGGCATCTCCATGGCTGGCAAATGCAGTGGTTGGCATTGCTGCTGGAGTCCAGAAGGGCAGGAGGGAAGCTCTGAGCTGAGGGGAGAGCAGGAGCAGCTTGTAGAGGAGGGTCTTTCTCCTTGTCCCCATGTCCCCCTGCCTCTGTGAGTGCTATGGCTGTGTGCTGCCTCCCAACAGCACTGCCTGGATCTGCTCTGGCGGAGGAGAGCAGATGTGTGGGGCTGGGGGATGTGCCCTGGGCTGGAGGTTTCACTACCATCATGTCAGCAGCAGCAGCAGTCTCCCATGGCCTTGGGTGTTCCTGTCCCAGTCTTGGGCCCTCAGAAATCCATGGCAGAGACTTGGGAACAGGGTGGGATTGGAAAGGTTGCTCCTCGAGGTCCCTCCCAAGCTGCTGTTCTGCGATTCTGGGCTGGAGATGGCCAACCTGAGCTGTCCCTGCCCTTCAGACAGCTCCACTAAATCCAACCACACCTGAGAAGGTGGTTAAGAGTGGGGATGAGATGTTCCCACCAGGGGCGGAAGGGCAAAATACTTCAGTGGGGAGAGGATCCTTTTGTCATCTCGGAGGCGGCAGTGCCGTGCCCCAGCACCAAACCCACCTGGGGCTTTCGTACTGCAGATTCTGCTGTGGTTTTGTGGCCTTCAGGATTCTTGCTTAGACCTTTTCTAAAGCCAGTGATGCCTCTAGGAACTTAGGGTTGCTAGCTTAGAATAAAACCCCCAACAAACCCTCTGCTTAACCTCCTTGCAGCGGCAGAGGGAACTCGAGCAGAAGTGGAGCCTCGCTCAGCACCTTCAAACCTTCCCCCCAGGATTTGCTTTGCTTTGCCTTTGGGGTTTGAGTTTTTTTTTACTGCTGACTTTCAAACAGGGACAGGAAGGGTGGCAGGATTTTATTTCCATAGGTTAAAAAAGCAAAAGAAAAGAGAAAAAAAAATAAAATAAAAGAAAAAAAAAACACAAAAAAAAAGAAGAAAAAAAACCAAGGAAAAAACCCATAAAAATAACTAAAAAGAAGGAAAAATAAGGAGAAAAAAAAAAAGGAAGAAAATAAAAAGAGAAGGAGAGAGAAAAAAGGAAGGGGAAAAAATGAGAAGGAGAAAAAAAAGGAAGGGAAAAAAAAAGAAGAGAAAAAAGGAAGGGAAAAAAGAGGGGGGAAAAAGGAAGGAGAAAAAAAAAAGAGAAAAAAGGAAGAAAAGGGGGAAAAGGAAGGAGAGGAAAAAAAAGAAAAAAGGAAGAAAAAAGGAAGGAAAAGAGGAGAGAAAAAAAAAGGAAGGAAAAAAGACGAGACAAAAAGGAAAAAAAGAGAAAAAAAGGAAGGAAAAAAGAGGGGGAAAAAAGGAAGGAAAAGAGGAGAAAAAAAAAAGGAAGGGGTAAAAAAAGAAGAAAAAATGGAAGGAAAAAAAGAAGGGAAAAATGGAAGGGGAAAAAGGAGAAGGAGAAAAAAAAAGAGAAGGAGAAAAAGAGGAGGGGGAAAAAGGAAGGGGGAAAAAAGAGGAGGAGGGGGAAAAAAGGGAAAATAAAAACAACAACAAAAAAAGAAAATAGAGAAAAATTTAAAACAACCAAAAAAAGGTTAAAAGAAAGAAAAAAAAAAAAAAAGAAACATTTCCACTCAGGATCAGAGTTGTTTTTTTTCTCCTGGGAGGGAGTGGTGTGAATGTCATGACAATGTCATGGGATGGTAGAGTTTCTTCACTGCTGAGTCTGTAGGAGCTGTGGATACTTTAGTTCCCCATCTGTGAGGTCCTAACTGAGCAACCAAACCACCAAGAACCCCAGAGAGGTTTCTTTCACTTCTTCCATCTCTCCCTAACTCGAGGTCTCAGCACTCTTCCCCCACCCCCCCCACCCCTTGCTGCAGGTTGGACTCCTCAAGGCTCTTCCCACCCCCCAGCCCTGCTGGGTCAGAGCTCCTTCGTGGGGAGGGCTGTGGGGATTGTGTGCCCTGCTGCTGGCACGCTGGGCTGGGGGCAGTGTGGCTGGAGCAGGCTGCCCGGGGGGGGGTTGAGGAGTCTCCCTCTCTGGAGATACCCAAGACCCCCCCCTGGATGTGTTGCTGCTGTGTGATGTGCTCTAGGTGATGCTGCTCTGCAGGGGGGTTGGGACTGGATGAGCTTTTGAGGTCCCTTCCAGCCCCTAACGTTGTGTGGCTCTGTGCCTGCTGGTTGGAGGGAGCCATTGGGTGTTCCACACAGCCTAATGCAAGCTGTGCTTAACTCACTTTGCCCATCAGTGTAGAAGATGCAGGTGACAGCCCAGCACGACCTCCAGGCTTCCTTTGACCTGGCCTTCTGAAACCAAAAGCAGCTTCTTCTCTTTTGTTTTGTTTCCAGGGCAGGTGGGGACTGGGGGCTCCCTCATTGGTACCCAAAAGCATCCCCACTTTGGGGCATGTTTCTTAGGGCTGGGGCTGCCCCCTCCCTGGAGCTGTTGCAGGCCAGGTTGGATGAGGCCTCGGGCAACTGAGTCTAGTTGAGAGGCATCACCGCCCATGGCAGGGGGTTGGAGGAGATGCCCTCTGAGGTCCTTCCAACCTGAGCCTCTCCTTGCTGCTTGCTGGCCTCTGTGCCCCCAGGGGTGGGCAGGCACCCGGTGCTCTCACCCTGGACCTTTGCAGTGTTGGAGGAGGCCTGGAGTACAGGGGGAGAATGACCTCCCTGCTCCTGCTGGCCACACTCACTCTGATGCAGGCCAGGATGCCATTGGCCTTCTTGGCCTTTGGCTTCTGGCATGCAGGGAGCAGGGGTTCTGCCCTCAAGGCCACCCACACTCGTCCTGGCTGGTCCTCCTTTTGGCTGTGCCCTGTGCCTTGGCATCTGGAGGTGTTGCTAGCAGAGGTCTCTCAGCCTTGCCTTGTGTCCTCCACCACCTTGCTGCCAGCCCAAGCTCCCCTACTTTGCCTCTTGAGAGCTCCCTTTGGCATAACAAACTCTTGACTGTTCTTTGGCAGTGGGGATAAATAGGATTCCAGTTTGCCTTTCATTTTCCCAGGTGTTGGTGACTGACTTTGGCTCTTTGGCTATCAAACTCTCTCTTGCCTATTGTTTTTCCTTCAACAGCAGGAGGGGGTTTTTATTCTTGGGTTGTTTTCACCTTTGTTGTTGTTGTTCTTTGTGTAATTCTTTTCTGGATCTTCCCCCCCCCCCCCCCCCCCCCCCCCCCCTTTCTTATTATTTCTCTTTCTGTTTGTTGTTTGTTTTTTTTTTCCCCTTCATTTCTAACATTGCTTCATTCAACACTTAAATATTTAAAAGAAAGGAAGAAAAAAGAAAGTACTATTTGGACCAGATGTTGTGAATAATAGTAGATAAAGCTATTTTATTCTGTATTTTTAAAGCTGTTCAGTATAAATAAACTCGGCCATAGATGCAGCTCTGCGGTGTGGTGCTCCCCTTCCTTCTCCACATCTCCCCCTTGGATGGTTTGGCAGGCCAGGGGAGGTGACAGCCTCTCTCCCCAGCAAGTGCCACTTACAGCTCCCAGCCACCTTCCTGCCCCTGCTCTCAGCCCACAGCTCTTCCCCTAAGGGCATGTCAAATCCCAGCAGCAGCAGAACCCACTCAACCATAGAACCACAGAATCAATAAGGTTGGAAGAGACCTCAGAGACCATCAAGTCCAACCTCTCACCCAACACCTCAGGACTACTAAACTGTGGCTCCAAGTGCCATATCCAATCCCCTCTTGAACACCTCCAGGGATGGGGACTCCACCACCTCCCTGGGCAGCACATCCCAATGGCCAGTCTCTCTTTCTATGAAGAACTTCTTCGTAACATCCAGCCTGAACCTCCCCTGGCACAGCTTGAGACTGTGTCCTCTTGTTCTGGTGCTGGCTGCCTGGAAGAAGACACCAACCCCCACCTGGCTACAACCTCCCTTTTCAGGTAGGTGTAGACAGCAAGAAGGTCTCCCCTGAGCCTCCTCCAGGCTAAGCAACCCCAGCTCCCTCAGCCTCTCCTCCCAGGGCTGTGCTCCAGACCCCTCCCCAGCTTTGTTGCCCTTCTCTGGACACCTTCAAGTCTCTCAATGTCCTTCTTAAACTGAGGAGCCCAGAGCTGGACACAGGACTCCAGGTGTGGCCTAACCAGTGCTGAGCACAGGGCACAATGACCTCCCTGCTCCTGCTGGCCACACTGTTCCTGATGCAGGCCAGGATGCCCTTGGCCTTCTTGGCCACCTGGGCACATTGAGCCCTAGCATTGGTGCCTTGGACTTTGGTCACACCAACCCCAGGCAGTGCTACAGGCTGGAGTCAGAGTGGCTGGAGAGCGGGCAGGCAGAAAGGGGCCTGAGGGTACTGATTGATAGAAGGCTGAACATGAGCCAGCAGTGTGCCCAGGTGGCATAGAAGGCCAATGGCCTCTCTTCTAGGAGAGACAGAGACCCTGAGATCTATCCCCAAAGAGCTGCTGGCTGTAGTGGGCATCCACTTAAAGAAGTTCCTCCTCATGTTTAGGTGGAACTTCTGATGCTTAGGTTTGTGCCAGTTGCCTCTTGTGCTGTCCCTGGGCACCACTGAAAACAGCCTGGTGCCACCCTCCTGACACCCACCCTTGAAGTGTTGATCAGCACTGGTGAGATTCCCCCTCTCAGGCTGCTCTTCTCCAGACTAAACAGCCCCAATTCTCTCAGCCTTCTCCCCCCCCCCCACAGAGAATGTTCCAGACCACTCCAGCTCCCAATGATTTCCAGAGCTCTGACCCAGTACCACAAAGGATTAATCAGGATTAAGATCATAGGGATCATTTCAGCAGGGACCCAAACCCAGCCCAGCTCAGGAGACAGTAGAAATCCCTCACCCTGGCCAAGCAGCTGCTCCCCTGGCTTTGAGACAGGCTCTGTGCTTCCCCCTCACTGCACGTTTCTGTGGGCATTTTCCTTCCCATTCCAGGATCCCATTTCTGGACCAGTCATGGAGGCGATGCCCAAGCTGAAGAAGGTCCTTGGGTGTCTTAATTCTCCTTGAAATCATCAGCAGCTGAGATACCCTAAAGGCTGACAGGGGACTGGAGGTGCTGGTAGGGGTCCAGAGGAGGCCACGAAGATGGTCAAGAGGCTGGAGAACCTCTGCTGTGAGGACAGGCTGGGGGAGTTGGGGCTGTTCAGCCTGGAGAAGAGAGAAGGCTCCAGGGAGAGCTCAGAGCAGCCTTCCAGTACCTGAAGAGGCTCCAGGGGAGCTGGGGAGGGACTTTTGCTAAAGGCTGGAGGTGCCAGGATGAGGGATGGTGGCTTCAGACTGGAGGAAGCTGGATTGAGATTGGACATTGGGAGGCTGGGGAGGGACTGTCCAGAAGGGCCTGTGGGGATGAGATGAGAGGCAATGGTTTGAAACTGGAGCAGGGCAGAGTTAGGTTGGCCATCAGGAGGAAGTTCTGCACAGTGAGGCTGGGGAGACACTGGGACAGGCTGCCCAGGGAGGTGGTTGAGGCTCCATCCCTGCAGACATTCAAGGTCAGATTTGATGTGTCCCTGGGCAGCCTGATCCAGTTGAAGGTGTCCCTGCTGAGTGCAGGGCGATCAAGATGCCCTCTGAGGGTCCCTTCCAACCCACTGCAAGCTGTGCAGCTGTGCATCCCCAGCCAGACAGTGCCAGGCTGGAATCCATCGCAGGCAGTGGGGCTAAACCCTTGGGATTTGGGGCTAATTGGGTTGGAGGATGAAATCTTTGGGGCTTGGGGCAAAAGTCTTGGGTTTGGTAATTAAATCTTGGGGGGTTGGAGGCTAAATCCTTGGTATTTGGGGCTAAATTATTTGGGATTAAATGTTTGGGATTTGAGACCTAAATCCTTGGCCTTAGGATTGAATCTTTGGGGTTTGGAGGCTAAATCCTTGGGGCTAAATTCTTGGGGTTTGAGATTAAACCTTTGGGGGTTGGGAGCTAAATCCTTGGGGTTTGGGAGCTAAATCCTTGGGGTTTGGGGGTAAATTCTTTGGTGTTTGGGGCTAAATCCGTGGGGACTGGGACAAAATCCTTGGGTTTGGGGATTAAGTCTTTGGGGTTGGGGGCTAAATCCTTGGTTTGGGGCTAAATCTTTGGGGTTTGGGGCTAAATCTTTGGGGTTTGGGGCTAAATCTTTGGGGTTGGGGCTAAATTCCTTGGGTTTGGGGCTAAATCTTTGGGATTTGGGGCTAAATCCTTGGATTTGGGGATTAAGTCTTTGGGGTTTGGTGCTAAATTCCTTGGGTTTGGGGCTGAATCCTTGTGGTTTGGGGCTAAATCCTTGGATTTGGGGATTAAGTCTTTGGGGTTTGGTGCTAAATTCCTTGGGTTTGGGGGCAGGGCTTTACCCAGCACGGGCAGCCAGGGCCAGCTCTGCTCCATTGTGCAGCTCAGCTGGGTTCTCCCAGCCACAAAGGGCCTCTCATCACCGCCAGCCCCGGAAGATGCTGCTGGAATATCAATACTGACCCCATCCCAGCTCCCTCTCGCTGGGTCAGAGTTCCCCACGCCAGAGGCTCCTTCCTCCTGATCCTCTCCTATTTTATATACAAACAGGAGAAAACAGGGAAAGGCCAGCAGGGCTGATACAATGGGTGGCTGCAGAGGCTGCCTTGTTTTGCTCCAGCAGCTGCTTAGATGATTTCTTTGTTTTGGGGAAGGTTTTTTTTCCCTTTGTGTGGGCTGTTTCTAGGCAAATTCCTTAAAGAGGGAAAAAAGCCCAGAGAAGCCACAAAGCACTGGGAAAGGTCAGAAGCAGACAAAAGCAGAGGGATACAGCCTCACGCTGCTGCTCCTCTGGAACACTCAATACCTCTGTGCCCCCCTCCCCAAACCCTCCCTTGCAGCAGCGCGGGGGGCACGGGCAGGATGGGACCCGCAGCCCAGGAGCAGAGGCTGGAGCCTGAGCGCCGTGTTGGAGGTAACTATGACCCTGGACGGCAGCAGCAGCCTCCAGGCAGAAGGGTTTCATTGATTTCCTTTTCAATCCTCTTCTCGGGGGCGGGTTTGGATCCGGATGGGATCGCACAGCCGTGGCTGGGAACGGGCTGGAGCCAGCAGCTGGCCCTGTTGCAGCCTGCGTGGCTCTGGGATGAACCTTGCAGGGTTTGGGGCATTCTGAGGTAGAAATGACCACTTCAGCCTGGGAGCCCACGGCCCTCCCTCCGGGAATCCTGACACAGCTGGAGCTGATCAGAAGAGCAGTTCTGGGTGCATCAGAAGGGGCATCCTTTGGGATCCTGGTCCCGGCACCAGGGATAGGGCATCCTTTGAATCCTGATCCCGGCACCGGGATGAGACGTCCTTTGGCATCCTGGAGTGCAATTTGGTTGCCAGAAACAGCGTCACCTTGGGATGCCGGTTCCAGACCCGGAACCAGGGGGTTGAGATGGAGCATCCTTTGGGATACCAGTCCCTAGAGGTACAAATCAGGTGACCGAAGCAGGGCATCCTTGGTCCTGCCACCTGATCAGGGGTGTCCTTTGGGCTCCCGGTGCGGGAGGGTTGTCCCCCGGGATCCCAGCCCCGCTGCCCCGGCAGCCCCGCCCCGTTCCGCCCGGCCCCGCCCCAGGGAGGGGCGGTGCTTTCGCGGGGCTCCGGCCGCGGCGCGGAGCGGAGCGGGACCGGGTGAGTGCGGGCGGGACATGGCACCCCCATCCCGGTCCCTATCCTCAACATCCCCATCCCCATTCTCTCCATCCCCATCCTCATCCCTGGGCCCCATCCCGGGCCCCATCCCCGGCGTTCGGGGGAGCGGCCTCGGGGCCCATCTGGAGCTGTCCTGAAGTCCCTCGGTGCGCGGAGAAGGCTCCGACCCCCCCGCCTCAGGGATGTCATCTCCGCACCCCCGAGCATCCTCAGCATCTCCCTCTGCTCTGGGGCTGGCTGCTGCCGCAGGGAGCCAGCAGCACCTGCAGGTCCCCAGCCTGCTCACGGCACCGTCGCCGTGTCCCCATCGCCCCCGGGCTGGAGACTACCTCCTAGCTCCTCTCCTGTCGCCCGCACTAAGACGCTGATGGCCACCAGCTCTGCTCAGGGGTGGGGGGAGGTTCAGACCTGCAGAGCGTGGCCAGTGGGTCCCCCCACTTGCCCCCAGGGGAGCCAGCGCCCCGATGGCATCACCCATCCTCAGCTCTGCCACCGCTCCCCTGCTTTCCCCTCGGCAGGACGGGGCTGAGCACTTGGGCTGAACAATAGCGGCTGGAAAACAATGGAGCGGCTGCACCTTGGTGCTTAGGGACACCGGACGGACGGACGGACGGAATCCCAGCTCCAAAAATAACGCCTGGGCCGGAGCCACCACGACACCGGCTCACGGCAGCCGCCCACCCAGCACCGTGGGGCCAGGGAAGGATCTGCCGGCAGGAGGTGAGAGACTCGGTCGCGTCCCACCGCGCTCGGTCACATCCCAGCGCTGGGCACGGAGGCTCCGCAGCCTCCGGGCCACGGACCGTGGCCTGCGGCTGATGCTTTGCTCCGGTGGCGCCGCGGGGGACGCGCGGTGGGACGGCCGAAAGCCTCCTCGGGCTGCAGGGTCTGCGCAGGAGGCAGCACCGCGGCCTCCCCGGGGAGCAGGGATCAGGATATTCCCACAATGCCTCACACAGCCGGGGGGAAGCAGCAGCTGGGACGAGGCTGCGTCTCCTGGCTGGGCTGCTGGAGCGGCAGGAGCAGCAGCAGGGATGCTGCCAAAGCTTCTGCGTGCTGCAGGAACTGGGAAAGCAAACACCCCACCCCCAAAACGCTCCTTGCTGGCAGGAGCAGGGAGCACCATCCCTCTCCAGCTCAAAACACGATCTGGAGGGGAGCTCTACTTTTTTTTCCTCTCCTTTTCTTTTTCTCTTTTAACTCTTCTTTTTTGGTGTTGCTGTATGAAGCTCCCCAGGGGCTCAGCAGGAGTCTGTGTCCCAGCTCCACCTGAGGGGCTGCAAGTGGGGCCAGGCTCCCTCTGCGCTGTGGGGTGCTGGTGGTGCAGGGAAGGGTCTCAGGGAAGGGTCTGAGCTCCTGGAGCATCTCCAGCACCCGAAGGGAGCTACAGGAGACCTGGCTTGTGGTGATAGGATGAGAGGCAATGGCTTGAAACTAGAGCAGGGCATTGGAGCAGGCTGCCCAGGGAGGCAATGGCTTTGAGATGGGAGAGGGAAGACTGAAGCTGGAGATGAGGAAGAAATTCTTGAGAGTGAGCGTGGGGAGAAACTGGAACAGGTTGCCCAGGGAGGCTATGGGTGTCCCCTGCTTGGAGGTGCTCAGGACCAGGCTGGATGAGGCCTTGAGTAACCTAGGCTGGTGGGAGGTGTCCCTGCCTGTGGCAGGGGTTGGAACTGAATGAGCTTTGAGGTCCCTTCCAACCCAAACCATTCCATGATTTTATGACAATCATCTTTAAGGAGGGGAATAAGTCTGAGACCACTCGGGCCTGGAAGCAACCATGGGAGCAGCTGATAGCTGTGTCAGAGGGCAGGGAGGGCTGCAGTCCTCCTGCCACCCCTGCAGGGGCAGTGGCTTTGAGCTGATGTTTGCAAAGCACTTTGCAAGGCCCCAGCCAAACCTCAGCCCCCACAAGGTGTGAAGGGAGCACAATGGCTCCAAAAGGGGAAACTGAGGCACTGGAGGTGATGGGAAGGGAAGAGCTGCTGTGGCTGAGCAGCTGGTTGGGCATTCTGCACACTGCCAACCCTTTTATCTTGGCCATTTCCAGCCTCTCACCGAAGCCGTGGCAGAAAATCAGGGCAGGGGGGTGGCAGGTCTCCATTTGGGGAGCTCCAGGCTGCTGCTGCTCCCTTCCACCCACAGCCCAGCGCTCTTGAGACCCAAAAAAGGAAGAATTTGGCCCTTTCCTCACTCGGAAGGGGATGTGATGACAGAGGCGAAGGTGGCAGCGCCGGGCGGTAAACAGGAAGCTGAGCTCCTCGGCACAGGGGGATGAACCTGCGCTGCAGGGCTCCTCACCCATCCCCAAATGAGTCTTTTTTCAGCTGGAGTTCACCCAAACCTGCCCTTGGAGGAGACTGGAGAGTTGCCTTCACCCCTTCACGTGGCCAGGCTGTGCTGCTGCAGGCCAGGAGGCTCTCAGCCTCTTCAGTGGGTTTGTGGCAATGTTTTTGCACTGCCCAAGCAGCTGGGAGAGCTCAACCCCCACCCCACGCATCGCTGCCTTCCCCCTGGAGCCCTTTCAGGGGACACCCACAAGCCAGATGCTGCTTCTGTGCCCTTCCTCTGTCTCACAGCTGGTGACCCCCGAAGTCACCCTGCTGGGGCAGGTGCTGCGCAGCCACCGCTGCCAACGTTTCCCCCCCAGCCACAAAGCTGCCTGCAATATCTCCTCCTCTTATCGGTGTGGAGGGAGAGATGGGATCCTTATTGGGTTTGTTCCTGGGGGGGGATGTGGGAGAGGCAGCTGCCAGCCCCAGAGGAGGGTGCTGCAGGGCTGCAGCTCCCGGGCTGGTCAGGAAGCTCAGGGCTTTGTCAGCCTTTCCGTTGCCAGGAGCAGTTTTTCGGCGGCGGGTTTCTCTTCTGCTTTCTCCAGGCACAGCTGGAGCCCCAGGGCTGGGCTGGCTTCCTGCCCTCCCTCTGCTGCTTCTGACTGCTTCAGCACCCTCTGCACTTCTCACAGAATCCTAAAATCGTTCAGGTTGGAGAAGACCTTCAAGGTCACTGAGTCCAACCCTTAACCCTCTTCTGCTGAGTTTACCACCGAGTCCTACCCCCAAGCACCACGTATGTTCAGAGGTTCACAGAAAGGTTTAGGTTGGAAGGGACCTCAAAAATCATTCAGTGCCACCCCCCTGCCAGGGGCAGGGACACCTCCCACCAGCACAGCTTGCTCAAGGCCTCATCCAGCCTGGCTTCAAACACCTCCAGCCAAGAGGCAGCCACAGCCTCCCTGGGCAGCCTGTGCCAGTCTCTCCCCACCCTCACTCTCAACAATTTCTTCCTCATCTCCAGTCTCAGTCTCTCCTCTCCCAGCTCAAAGCCATTGTCCCTCATCCTGGCACTCCCAGCCCTTGTCCAAAGTCCTTCCCCAGCTCTCCTGGAGCCCCTTCAGGCACTGGAAGGCTGCTCTAAGGTCTGCCTGGAGCCAGCTACACAACCTTGAAACCCCTCCAGGGATGGTGACTCCACCACTTCCCTGGGCAGCCTGATCCAATGCCTGACAACCATTTCAGTGAAATGTTTTTTCCTGATGTCCAACCAAACCCTCTCTTGGTGCAGCTTGAGGCCATTCCTCCTTGTTCTATCCCTAATTACTTTTGCAACCTCTCCCACGCCGTGAAGTGCAGCCTGGAATGGTTTTGCTGTTCCTTGTAACTGATTTGCTAGGATCCACCAGGACTGGCAGGCTGTGAGGCAGAGATTGCTGCTGTGCTGAGGTTTTAGGGGCTCCTCCTTTGACCACAAGGCTTTGGTTGAGTCATTTAGCTGCTGGATTTTGTGGTGGGGTTTGGGTTGTTTTGGCAGGAAAATGAGGTCTGTGTCCCAGAGGATCAGCAGGCAGCTGTGCAGGAGGTGGATGGAAACAGCAGTTGGGGGGCAAATCCTCTTTTCTTGGCGTGTTTTCCATGTCTGGATGAGGGGAAGGAGGGAGCAGACCCTGGAGAAAAGAAAGAAAAAAGACAGGCTGCCCTTAGGAGGGCTTCACAAAGCCCTGAGCTAAAGGATGACCCCGGAAGCCCTTTTGTGTCACTTAGCACTGCTCCAGCTTTGAATTCAAGGTGCTGCCAGTGCCTGATTTCCAAGCTCTGAGCAGCCCTGAGGGCTTCACCCCAAATCTCATCTGAATTCCAGTTCATAGCATCCAAAGCAACATCCCAAACAGCCTCCTGCTTTTGGCTGGGGCTGCCCCAGAGGTGGAACTTGTGGAGAGGTTTCGGAGTGTTTGCAGGAGAGCTGTGGAGATGCTCTGGCGCTGGAGGGAATGCAGAAAATGCCACTTGGCGTTGTTCAGATTCACAGAGTGGCTTGGCTTGGAAGGAATCTTAAAGCTCATCCAGTTCCAACCCCCTGCCATGGACAGGGACACCTCTCACCAGCCCAGCTTGCTCAGTGCTTCACCCAGGCTGGCCTTCAACACCTCCAGGGAGGAGGCAGCCACAGCCTCCCTGGGCAACCTGTGCCAGAGTCTCCCCAGCATCACTCTCAACAATTTCTTCCTCATCTCCAGTCTGAGTCTCCCCTCTCCCAGCTCAAAGCCATTGCCTCTCATGCTGGCACTCCCAACCCTTGTCCAAAGTCCCTCCCCAGCTCCCCTTCAGGTACTGGAGGGCTGCTCTGAGGTCTCCCAGATCCTTCCCCAACTTCCACCCCACAGCCTGTGCTCTGGGATGAGATGAGGAAGCATCAAGCCAGATCCTGTATGTCTGCAGCTTTGCATTAAACCCCTGGTAAAATGAATGGAAAAGAGGAGTAAATGCTGCTCATCCCCTTCCTGCTGCAGGTCTGGCAGTGCCAGGGCACTGGGTGCCTGCTGGAAATGCAAATGCCAGAGTAAGCCAATCGCTGCTGGTATTAAATTTTCAGTGAGTTTACGACGCTTCACCCTTATCTGATCTCCCCTCATCTCACCCTCCCCTCCTTCCCCTTCCATCCTCCCAGAGCAGCTGCCACAGCCTGGAGAAGAGGAGCCTGAGGGGAAACCTCATTGCTCTCTGCAGCTCCCCGAGAGGAGGCTGAATCAGCAAGAGTGTGGCCAGCAGCAAGAGGGAAGTGATTGTGCTTCTGCACTGGGCACTGCTGAGGCCACAGCTTGAGGGCTGGGTTCAGTTTTGGGCCTCTCAACCCAAGGAGGACACTGAAGGCTGGAGCAGGGCCAGAGAAAGGCAACAAAGCTGGTGAGGGCTCTGGAGAAGAGGGCTGGGGAGGAGCAGCTGAGGGAGCTGGGGGTGTGGAGCCTGGAGGAGAGGAGGCTGAGGGGAGACCTCATTGCTCTCTACAGCTCCCTGAGAGAAGGTTGGAGCCAAGTGGGGGTTCGTCTCTTCTTCCCAGTCTCAGGTGATAGAAGGAGAGGAAATGGCCTGAAATTGTGCCAGGGCAGGCTGAGGTTGGAGATGAGGAAAAACGTCTTTGCTGCAAGAGTGGTCAGGGATTGGCCCAGGCTGCCCAGGGAGGTGGTGGAGTCCCCAGCCCTGGAGCTGTTCCAGAACCCTGCGGCCATGGCACTTGCGGCCACGGTTTGGTGGCCACGGTGGTGCTGGGTTGATGTTGGGCTGGGTGACCTCCGAGGGCTTCTCCCATTGAAGCGATTCTGTGACGATTCTGTGATTCCCAAGAGCTCATCCACATCCCAGCACATGAGTTTCCCTGCTCCCCAGGGGGCGGCGACGGGGCGGTTCACGCCGATGCTTTTCTCTCCTCCCTCTCTGCAGCTCAGCTCCCATGAAAGAGGAGCAGGAGGATGGATTACGGCGGCTGCGAGCTCCTGGTTCCCTGTGGCAAAGACAAATACATCTCCAAGTAAGCTGCTGGGCAGGGCTGCAGTGCAGAGCCACAGCCTGTGCTGCTGGCTGGGGAGCTGGCTGCAGTATTCCCGGGGGGGATTTTCGTTGGGAGGAGAGGAGGGAGCCTGGAGTTGAACTTCAATTGGTTGCCTTTAGAACCCCAAAGCAGTTCTAGGGCGAGAATCAGCGATTTCCTTTCAAAAAAATATCGGGGGGGGCTTTGATGTGAGTTGGAATTTGGTTTTCCCTTAGGAGCTCTGAAGGCCAAATTCTGCCAGGAAAGCTCCCGAGCTGGGATTGCTCCTTTGTGCTTTGGGAAGGAAGTAAAAGGATTCCTAAGCTTCCAGGAAGATTTTAAGGGAGATAAAGCATAAAGGGGATGTTGCATCCCCTCTTTTGTACTTTCTCCTGACCCCACAGCCCTGGGATTTGTGCTTCCTGATGTCAGCCTGAAGGTGCTGAGCATCCTTGAAACCCCAGCAGCCTGCTGAGCATCCTTGAAACCCCAGCAGCCTGCTGAGCTGGATTCATGGCATCACTTCCCCAGGAATCACAGAAGGGCTTGGACAGCCTGGCCTGGCTTACATCTGGCTTTAGTTTGAGTTTATCTATTTATTTATTTATTGATGTCTCCATTCATTCATTCATTCAATTATGATGTGGCCAAGGGGGTCCTGGGGGCATTCAGAGGAGTGTGGCCAGCAGAGCCAGGGAGCTTCTCCTCCCCTCTCTGCTCTGCCCTGCTGAGGCCACACCTGGAACATTGCATCCAGCTCTGGGCTCCCCAGCTGAGGAGGGACAGGGAGCTGCTGCAGAGAGGCCAAGGGAGGGCTGCAAGGCTGCTGAAGGGACTGCAGCACTGCCTGGGGAGGAGAGGCTGAGAGCCCTGGGGGTGCTGAGTGTGGAGAGGAGAAGGCTGAGAGGGATCTGCTCAATGGCTCTCAAGAGCTGAGGGCTGGGGGGCAGGAGGGAGGGGACAGGCTCTGCTCAGCTGCACCTTGGGACAGGCCAAGGGGCAAGGGATGGAAAGTGCAGCACAGGAGGTTGCAGCTCAGCAGGAGGAGGAACTTCTGCCCTGGGAGGCTCCCAGAGGCCTGGAGCAGGCTGCCCAGAGAGGTTGTGGAGTCTCCTTGTGTGGAGCCTTTGCAGCCCTGTCTGGATGTGTTCCTGTGTGCCCTGGGCTGGGTTCTCTGCTCCTGCTCTGGCAGGGGGCTGGAAGATCTCCAACCCCTAACTTCCTGTGAGCCTGTGATTATTATTAAAGTATTAATAATGATAACAACAATCATAACTACTATTGTTGTTGTTATTATGTCTATTTTCATTGTTATCATTCAACTGGAGCAGGGCTCAGGCTGAGCTTGAGGTCAGGGGCCTGAGCCAGGAGCTGATGGGGTGACCTCTCCTCTGAGAACTTGTGACTCCAGCATGACCTAAGGGCTTCAACTCCCAACACTTCCTTGGTTTTCAGCCTTGTGACCAGCTCCACCAAGGTCTGGTGGCTTTGCTTAGGGCTTTTTGCACAGCTGGTGGAGGACATGGGTGCAGAAAGCTTGTCCCCCAGAGGGGATCAAACTGTTGGAGCAGGTCCAGAGGAGGCCATCAAGAGGATGAGAGGGCTGGAGAACCTCCCCTCTGGGGACAGGCTGAGAGTTGGGGCTGTTCAGGCTGGGAAGAGAAGGATCCAGGGAGACCTCAGAGCAGCCTGCCAGTACCTGAGTGGGCTCCAGGAGAGCTGGGGAGGGACTTTGATAAGGGCTGGGAGTGCCAGGCTGAGAGACAATGGCTTTGAGCTGGGAGAGGGGAGACTGAGACTGGAGATGAGGAAGAAATTCTTTGCAGTGAGGGTGGGGAGACCCTGGAACAGGTTGCCCAGGGAGGCTGTGGCTGGCTCCTGCCTGGAGGTGCTCAAGGCCAGGCTGGATGAGGCCTTGAGCAAGCTGGGCTGGTGGGAGGTGTCCCTGCCCATGGCAGGGGGTTGGAACTGGCTGATCTTGGAGGTCCCTTCCAACCCAACCCATTCCATGGATCCATGACTCTCTGATACCCCCTGGTTGAACCTGCAGCAGATATCCTCTACAAGAGAGCTCTTGAGGCAGCCAAAGACCCATTTTTGCCCCAGCTGAAGCTGTTTTGGACACAGGAGCAGCCTAGTCCAGCCTGACCCTGGGAAACAATTCCAGCTTTCATAGAGTGATGGTTTGGGTTGGGAGGGCCCTTTAAAGGTCATCTAAGCCAACCCCTTTTCTCTTACACCCTCCAATTTCCTTCTGCCTGGCTCCAGGGGACCAAGCAGTGCCTGCAATGTCCTCCCCCATCCCCCCACCCCCCTTCCCCTATTTTTTCTCAACATCTTTCCCCTTTTCTCCTTCAGAAATGAGCTGCTCTTACACTTGAAGACCTACAACATCTACTACGAAGGGCAAAATCTGCAGCTGCGGCACCGGGAGGTGAGAAACCCCCCGGGGTAGGGACCTGCTGCTCCCTGTCGGGGTGGGGGGAGGGGAGGAAGGGTAAGGGGAAAGAATAAAAGAGGAAATTCGCGTTGATTCAGACTTGGGAGGTGCAAAAAAACCCCTCCGAGTCTGTGCGCGGGGTGCGGAGCTGCTGCTCTCTGCGCAGGAGGAAGGGGAACTGATCGTGGAAGGGCTGCTGAACATCTCCTGGGGCTTGCGGCGCCCGATCCGCCTCCAGATGCAGGACGACAATCAGCGCATCCGGCCCCCGCCCTCCTCCTCCTCCTGGCACTCGGGCTGCAACCTGGGAGCCCACGGGTGAGTGCAGGGCGGAGGAGCCCCCGCGGCTACCCTCCCCACCCCCCACCCCGAGCCCCTCCAGCTGGGGTTTGCTGCCTCACAGCCCCAGACGCCTGCTCTGGCTCCGGGGTTTTGGCCACCGGGCAACACCCTGAGGAAGCCAAGGCTGAAGTAAAGTCGTAGTAGCATCATAGAATCAGGCAGGGTTGGAAGGGACCACAAGGATCATTAGTTCCAAGCCCCCTGCCATGGGCAGGGACACCCCACACTAGATCAGGCTGGCCAGAGCCTCATCCAGCCTGGGCTTAAACACCTCCAGGGACAGGGCCCCAACCACCTCCCTGCACAACCCATTCCAGGGCTTCACCACTCTCATGGGCAAGAACTTCCTCCTCATGTCCAGTCTGAATCTCCCCACCTCCAGCTTCATGCCATTCCCCCTAGTCCTATCACTACCTGAGATCCTGAGCAGTCCCTCCCCAGCCTTCTTGTAGTTCCCTTCAGATCCTGGAAGGCCACAATGAGGTCACCTGGGAGCCTTCTCTTCTCCAGACTGAACAGCCCCAACTCCCTCAGTCCCCATCACACTCTACAAAACCCCTAGAACCCCTGGCCTTGGTCCTCCAGGGCCCAAGAGCAGCAAATCCATGGCTTGTCCTGGAAGTGGAGTGGATCTGGGGTGGTTTTCCAGGTTGGTTTGGGGTTTTTTGTCAGCAAAGAGGAAAAAACAGGGCAGGTCCAACTCTGCTCCTGCTCTGTTGGAGTTCAGGAGGTTATTCTGGGGTTCAGGGGTTTATTCTGGGGTGCAGGAGATTATTCTGGGGTTCAACAACCCTTCCTGGGAGGAAGGCAGCTGGGATAAGACCTTCCAAAGGGGTTTTTGGGGGAATAGAGTTTAGGATTCATGTTGTAACAGCACTGCAGCCCTGCAGGTGTGGTCACCTGCCAGATCCCGAGGGATAGCAGGCTGCTCCTCACCAGCCTGGGGCTGGGCTGGGTCACATTCCCCCAGCACATCACTTCTGCCTTGCTTCTCCCCAGCTCTGTGCTGAAGCCCAGCACCTTGCCAGACATCCAGGTCACGGACGCGGAGCCCACGCCGAGCACGGAGGCTCCAGGGAATGTCACAGGTGAGCAGGGCTCAGATCCAGGGGGATCTGGCTGGGTAGCTGGGAGCAGCTCCTCTTTGAGGTCAGAAGACATAAGGCAGACAGGTTTTGTTCCCTAGAAGTCAGTGTCCCAGTCTTGCTCCAGGTGACCTTAAGCCATATTTCATTTCATAGAATCCCAGAATGCCAGGAAGGGACCCCAGGGACCAGCTGCTCCAACCTCTCTAGGTGCTGGTGGAGTTGAAAGGAGCTGACCCAGCAGCCTGCCAGGCTGACTCTGAAACTGCCCCATGGAGGGGACTGCACTGCCTCCAGTGGGAGGTGATTCCAGTGTCCAACTGTCCTCAGGGGGAACAGGTTTCTTCTGCAGTCCAATTGGAATTTCCTCAGGAGTAACTTGTACTCATCACCCCTTGGGACTCCTTGGAGTCTTCATCCTCCTGATAGCCACCTTTTATGTCCTGGACCGTGTTGATAAGGTCTCCCCTTAGCCTTATAGAATCATAGAATCACAGAATTGTTTAGGTTGCAACAAGCCCTCTGAGCTCACCCAGCCCAACATCAACCCAGCACCACCATGGCCACCAAACCACAGCCCCAGGTGCCAGGGCCACAGGGTTCTGGAACACCTCCAGGCATGGGGACTCCACCACCTCCCTGGGCAGCCTGGGACAATCCCTGACCACTCTTGCAGCAAAGACATTTTTCCCCACCTCCAACCTCAGCCTTCCCTGGCACAATTCCAGGCCATTTCCTCTCCTATCACCTGAGACTAGGGAGCAGAGACCAGCCCCCACTTGGCTCCAGCCTCCTTTCAAGGTGCTGTAGAGAGCAATGAGGTTTCTCCCTCAGCCTCTTCTTCTCCAGGCTCCACACCCCCAGCTCCCTCAGCTGCTCCTCTCCAGCTCTGTTCTCCAGACCCTTCCCCAGGTCTGTTGCTCTTCTCTGGCCCTGCTCCAGTCCTCAGTGTCCTTGCAGTGAGGAGCCCAAAACTGAACCCTGCACTCCAGCTGCGGCCTCAGCAGTGCCCAGCACAGGGCTACCATCACTTCCCTACTCTTCTCCTCTCCAGGCTTGAACCACCTCAGCTCTCTCAGCCTCTCCTCACAGGCTAAGTCCTCCTCTGATCATTCTCCTGACCTGGGCACTTTCCAGCCCATCCACAATTTATTTCCCTGCAGCAAGAAAAACCTGAGCCCCGAAGCCTTCTGAAGGGCTTGGCTTGTGGGGTTGGGGTTTGTTTTTGCTCAGGGCAAGGGCCAGGGTGGGCTGTGGGGATGAGGAGGTTGGAAGGAACTGGGAGGATGGAGCAAGGAGCCTCATGGGATGGTAGGGGAAAGGATGTTGGAGCTTCCCCTTCCCGGCGTCTCCGCTTTTAGGGAAGAAGAAAAGAAGAATAGAGGCCGTGGGGAAGTTCGTTGCCATGGGGAAGTCAACATTCTGCAGAGTTATTTTTCCCCTCCCTGGATTTTTTTCCTCTCTGTCAAGGGGGAAGAGCTTGGTCCTGGTGCTTCCTTAACCCCTTGCTCTGAGCGGGAGGCAGCGCTGGAGCTGCCTGCGTCCTTCACCCGCAATTCCCATGGGAAAATCCTGCTCTGAGCACTGCCCTCACACAGCTGGAGCTCTCTGCAGAGGTTCCTGGGGGAGGGGTTGGGGGCTCAGGTGAGGTATTTTTGGATGCCTTTCTGGAAATATCATGAGCTGAGGGCTGGAGCACCTCCCCTATGAGGACAGACTGAAGGAGTTGGGGCTGTTCAGTCTGGAGAAGAGAAGGCTCCCAGGTGACCTCATTGTGGCCTTCCAGGGTCTGAAGGGAGCTACAAGAAGGCTGGGGAGGGACTGCTCAGGATCTCAGGTAGTGATAGGTCTAGGGGGAATGGAATGAAGCTGGAGGTGGGGACATTCAGGCTGGACATGAGGAGGAAATTCTTCCCCATGCGAGTGGTGAAGCCCTGGAATGGGTTGTCCAGGGAGGTGGTTGAGGCCCCAGCCCTGGAGGTGTTTAAGCCCAGGCTGGATGAGGCTCTGGCCAGCCTGATCTAGTGTGGGGTGTCCCTGCCCATGGCAGGGGGGTTGGAACTAATGATCCTTGTGGTCCCTTCCAACCCTGAGTGATTCTATGATTCTAAATAAAAGCAATGCAAGAAGGACATGGAACTGCTGGAGCAGGTCCAGGGGAGGCCGTGGAGACGATCAGAGGCTGGAGCCACCTCTGCTCTGGGGCCAGGCTGAGCGAGTTGGGGTTGTTCAGCCTGGGGAAGAGAAGGCTCCAGAGAGACCTTAGAGCAGCCTTCCAGGATTTGGAGGAGGCTACAGGAGAGCTGAGGGAGGGACTTTGGACAAGGAGTTGTAGTGGCAGGACGAGGGATGATGGCTGCAAGCTGGGTGGTCCAACAAAGCCAAGTGTCGAGTGCTGCCCTTGGGTCACAACAACCACGTGAAGGATACAGGCTTGAGGAGGAGTGGCTGGAAACTGCCCAGTGGGGCAAGCCCTGGGGGTGCTGGGTAACAGCAGCTGAAGATGAGCCAAGGGGTGCCCAAGTGGCCAAGAAAGCCACCAGCAGCCTGGCCTGGAGCAGCAATTATTCATTAATTAATTACTGTTCTGGCCAGCAGCTCTAGGGATGTGATTGTCGCAGTCTGATTGGCACTGGGGAGGCCACAGCTTGAGTGCTGGGGGCAGGGTTGGGCTCCTCACTCCAAGGAGGACATTGAGGGCTGGAGCAGGGCAACAAAGCTGGGGAAGGGTCTGGAGGACAGGGCTGGGGAGGAGCAGCTGAGGGAACTGGGGGTGTTCAGTCTGGAGAAAAGGAGGCTGAGAGGAGACCTTCTGGCCCTCTACAACTCCTTGGCAGGAGGTTGAAGCTAGATGGGGGTTGGGCTCTTCTGCCAAGGAACCAGGGATAGGACAAGAGGCAATGGCCTCAAGATGCACCAGGGGAGGTTCAGTTAGACACTAGGAAAACTTTCTTCCCAGAAGGGATTCTCAGGCACTGCCCCAGGCTGCCTGGGGAGGTGGTGGAGTCCCCCTCCCTGGAGGTGTTCAAAAGCCACCTGGATGTGGTGCTGAGGGAGGTGGCTCAGGGTCAGTAGCTCAGCAGCAGTGGTAGATTGTGAGCTCTGGGTGAGTGCTTGGACTGGCTGATCCCCAAGGTCTCTCCAGCCTCAGCAGTTCCATGACTGTGAAGGTAATTCCCAGCTTGGGGGGGTGGGTGCTCAGCTGCCATGGCCTGCAGCGTGCAGCTGGAGCAGCAAGCACCAGAGAGCTTCCTTGCTGCAGACCTGCTCAGAATGAAAACATCCCAGAGGGTCATTAGCAGAGGATGAAGAGCTAGGTTATAGTAATCTGGAGCTGGGCCAGTGGTCATGCTGTGATCTGAAGCCCTGGCCTCGTTTGCTGGCTCCCATTGAAGGAAAGGAACTAAGTGAAATGATGACAAAGTGAATAAAGATGCTTCAAGCCCTCCTGGAGAAGAGCCTAGAGCCAGGTGCAGCCTTCATGTCCATGGGGAATTCTGATCCATGGCCTCCTTCAGGAGCTGGGGGAGGATGAACCAGAGGCTGCTGTGGCTTAATCTGGTGGCTTAAACCTGACTGGGGAGGTTTGTAAGGTTGTGTTTCTGGGGTGGGACTTCTGCATCCATGGAGGTCTCCCGCGTGGTACCTGTGGGAGCCTACAGCAAAACCAAGGAGGGACTTCTGACAAGGGCTTGAGGAGACAGAAGGAGGGACAATGGCTTTGAGATGATAGAGGGGAGATTGAGAATGGAGATGAGGAAGAAATTCTTTGCAGTGAGGGTGGGGAAACACTGGAACAGGTTGCCCAGGGAGGTTGCGGATGTCCCCTCCCTGGAGGTGTTGAAGGCCAGGCTGGATGAGGCCTTGAGCCACCTGGGCTGGTGGGAGGTGTCCCTGCCCATGGCAGGGGGTTGGAACTGGATGAGCTTTAAGGTCCCTTCCAACCCAAATGCCCTTCCAAGTCCCTTCCAACCCAGATGCCCTTCAAGGTCCCTTCCAAGCCAGATGCCCTTCAAGGTCCCTTCCAACCCGGATGATCTTTAAGGTCCCTTCCAACCTGGATGATCTTTAAGGTCCCTTCCAACCCAAATGCCCTTCAAGGTCCCTTCCAACCCAGATGCCTTTCAAGGTCCCTTCCAACCCAGATGCCCTTCAAGGTCCCTTCCAACCCAGATGCCCTTCAAGGTCCCTTCCAACCCAGATGCCTTTCAAGGTCCCTTCCAACCCGGATGATCTTTAAGGTCCCTTCCAACCCGGATGATCTTTAAGGTCCCTTCCAACCCAGATGCCCTTCAAGGTCCCTTCCAACCCAGATGCCCTTCAAGGTCCCTTCCAACCCAGATGCCTTTCAAGGTCCCTTCCAACCCAGATGATCTTCCAAGTCCCTTCCAACCCAGATGCCCTTCAAGGTCCCTTCCAACCCAGATGCCCTTCAAGGTCCCTTCCAACCCAGATGATCTTCCAAGTCCCTTCCAACCCAGATGCCCTTCAAGGTCCCTTCCAACCCAGATGATCTTTAAGGTCCCTTCCAACCCAGATGCCCTTCAAGGTCCCTTCCAACCCGGATGATCTTTAAGGTCCCTTCCAACCCGGATGATCTTTAAGGTCCCTTCCAACCCAGATGCCCTTCAGGGTCCCTTCCAACCCAGATGCCCTTCAAGGTCCCTTCCAGCCCAGATGCCCTTCAAGGTCCCTTCCAACCCAGATGCCCTTCAAGGTCCCTTCCAGCCCAACCCATTCTGCGATTCTATGATTTCTGCAGCAGGGAGACGCTGCTAGGTAGGACCCTGAGGGGGGTCCTTCTTGTCCCCTTCTGCTCAGCCCCATCCTCCCCCACGGGGTCTCTGTGCAGGCAGCAAGGGGGGGCCGGAGGAGACGCCGCAGCTGATGCGGACGCGGAGCGACGTGGGCGTGCGGCGCAGGGGCAGCTCCCGCACGCCCAGCGAGCAGCGCCGCATCCGCCGCCACCGCTTCTCCATCAACGGACACTTCTACAACCATAAGGTCAGCTCCCACTTCCCTCCCCCCCCTTAAAATGAACCCCAACCCACCTGGGTGAGGAACCTCAAGCCTGGGAGGGGAGGTTTCAGATGGCCCTTTGCACCCCGCAGACCTCGGTGTTCACGCCGGCGTACGGCTCTGTCACCAACGTCCGGATAAACAGCACCATGACCACCCCCCAGGTCCTTAAGCTGCTGCTCAACAAATTCAAGGTACCTTTAGATGTCTTCCTCCCCCCCCAACCCCCTGCTCCTGGCTTGCTCCACCCAGGGAATTGCCATCCCGTGGGGGTGTGGAAGGGAAACGCAGGGAGAGAAATGCTGGGGGTTGGGTTGCCGGCCGGAGCTGAGGGATGGATCTCTGAGTGGTTTCTGTCTCTGTCCAGATCGAAAACTCAGCAGAGGAGTTTGCCCTTTACATCGTCCACACCAGTGGAGGTGAGTCTGCAGCAAGAGAAGAGCAACCAAGCTGGGGCAGGGCCTTGAGAGAGCACAAATCCTATGAGGGGCAGCTGAGAGAACAGGAGGTGTTGAGCCTGGAGAAGAGGAGGCTGAAGGGAGACCTTCTGGCTCTACAACTCCCTGAAAGGAGGCTGGAGCCAGGTGGGGGTTGGGCCCAAGGAACAAGTGATAGGACAAGAGGAAATGGCTTCAAGATGCACCAGGGGAGGTTCCTAGTTGGACACTGGGAAAACATTCTTCCCAGAAGGGATTCTCAGGCACTGCCCCAGGCTGCCCAGGGTGGTGGTGGAGCCCCCCACCCTGGAGGTGTTCAAAAGCCACCTGGATGTGGTGCTGAGGGAGGTGGCTCAGGGTCAGTGTCTCAGCAGCAGCTGCAGATTGTGAGCTCTGGGTGAGTGCTTGGACTGGCTGATCCCCAAGGTCTCTTCCAGCCTCAGCAGTTCCATGGTTCTGTGATTCTGTGAACCTCCCCAGCACAGGCAGCTGGTTGGTCATGGCAGAGCCCAGTCCTCCCCCAGGCCAAACGTTGGTGCTTTTGGTGTTGCAGAGAAGCAGAAGCTCCGAGCCAGCGACTACCCCCTGATCGCCCGCATCCTGCAGGGGCCCTGCGAGCAGGTCTCCAAGGTCTTCCTCATGGAGAAGGACCAGGTGGAAGAAATCACCTATGATGTGAGTTTGCCAGCAGGGGAGGCTTGTGGGCTTCGGATGGGGTTGGGATGCAAGCCAGGGCTGGAATACTGGGGGGATGTGGGGGGGATGTCAGGATGTCTCCATGCTGGGGATGCAGGAATTAGCTTCCACATCTGGAGCCCTCAACACAGGAAGGACATGGAGCTGATGGAGAGAGTCCAGAGAAGGGCCACCAAAATGATCAGGGGGTTGGAGCAGCTCTGCTACAGGACAGGCTGAAGGGGCTGGGGGGTGTTCAGCCTGGAGAAGAGAAGGCTCTGGGGAGACCTAATAGCAACCTTCCAGTACCTGAAGGGGCTCCAGGAAGGACAGAGAGAGACTGTTTGCAAAGGCCTGCAGGGACAGGCCCAGGGGCAATGGCTTCAAACTAGAGAAGGGCAGATTTGGGTTGGATATCAGGAAGAAGTTCTTCACCATGAGGGTGGTGGAACACTGCAAGAGGTTGCCCAGGGAGGTGGTTGAGGCTCCATCCCTGGAAATATTCAGGGTGAGGCTGGATGAGGCCCTGGGCAGCCTGATCTAGTTGGGGATGCCCCTGCTGACTGCAGAGGGGTTGGACTGCATGAGCTTTGGAGGTCCCTTCTGGCCTGGAACATTCTATGATTCTATGATGTCCTCACAAAAACTCCTCCTCTCATGGGGAAAACCTCAGGCTGTGCTTCAGGAGCAGCTTTAAAGCTTCCTCAGCCCTATTTTGCCATCCCAAATCTTTTTGGGTCACAACTCTGCTGGGGGCAGAGTGGCTGGAAACTACCTGGTGGAAAATGACCTGAGGGTGTAGCTCAACAGCAGCTGAAGATGAGCCTGGGTGTGCCCAGGTGGCCAAGAAGGACACCAGCAGCCTGGCCTGGAGCAGGGCAGGGATTGTCCACCCAAAGTGGCCACTCCTGAGGCCATACCCTCAGTGCTGAGTTCAGTTTTGGGCTCTTCACCCCAAGAAGGACATTAAGGGCTGGAGCAGGTCCAGAGAAGGGCAACAAAGCTTGGGAAGAGTCTGGAGAACAGGGCTGGGAAGGAGCAGCTGAGGGAGCTGGGGGTGTTGAGCCTGGAGAAAAGGAGGCTGAGAGGAGACCTCTCTACAGCTCCCTGAAAAGCAGGTTGGAGCAAGGTGGGGGTAGGAACAAGTGACAGGACGAGAGGAATTGGCCTCAAGTTGCCCCAGGGCAGGTTTAGGTTGGACAGGAGCTGAAATTTCTTCCCCAAAAGGTTGCCCAGGGCAGTGGTGGAGTCCCCACCCCGGAGGGGTTTGAAAGCCCTGGAGATGTGGCGCTGAGGGCCATGGGTTGGTGGTGCCTGGCAGTGCTGGGTTGAGGTTTGGACTGGATGAGCTTTAAGATCTCTTCAGCCAAAGCCACTCTGTGATCCATGGCTCTGCTCCCAGCAGAGCAATCTCCGTGCTCGGCTCTGCCATCTGCCGGCTCCCTCCCAGCCCTGCGCTGGGCTCGCAGCACAAACGAGCCTCAGGATCAGCTGCTTTTAAGAGCCCTCTGAGACCTTCCGAGTGCATCCATAACCTGACATCCCGGGGCACAGCAGAGAATCACAGAATCATAGCCCTGCTTCGGTTGGAAAAGCCCTTGGAGATCACCCAGTCCAACACCACCGTGGCCACCAAACCCTGTCCCCAAGTGCCATGGCCACAGGTTTCTTGAACACCTCCAGGGATGGGGACTCCACCTCCTTCCTGGGCAGCCTGGGCCCGTGCCTGAAGACCCTTTTGGCAAAGAATGTTTTCCTAATATCCAACCCAAACCTACCTTGGTTGTCTTGAGGCCATTTCCCATTCTCCTATCACTTGTTCTCTGGGAGAAAAGATCAAGCCCCCCTTGGCTCCAACCTCCTTTCAAGGAGTTGTAGAAAGTCAGAAGAAGTTCTCCCTTCAGCCTCCTCTTCTCCAGCCTCAATAACCCCAGGTCCCTCAGCTGCTCCTCTCAGGACTGTACTCAAGACCCCTCGCCACCCTTGTTGCCCTTTTTGGGACAGACTCCAGTTTTGGGCTCTGGGTGCCAGGCTTGGGGTGCACAGGTCTCACCACGTCAAGGAGCCAAGTCCTGCAGCCAGTGGGTGGAGTAAAACACAATGGATTAGCCCTCAGGTGGACTTCTCCCCCCCAATTAGCAAGTGTCATTTCCTGTAGGGTTTGCTGCAGAGATTGTTTTTATTTCCCTGCTTAAATCTGGGGGAAGAGGACCCTGTGAGGTCACCTTCAGCCTCATGGGGTTGGTGCATCATCCTCTTCCTCACCCCACTTTGGAGAGCAGGTCTCATGAGGACAGCCTGAAGAAGAGGAGGCTGAGGGGAGACCTCCTGGCTCTCTACAGCCACCTGAAAGGACGTTGGAGCCAGGTGGGGGGTTGGGCTCTTCCCCCAAGTAACTACTGAGGGGGGCATGAAAGGAAATGGCCTGAAATTGTGCCAGGAGATGTTTAGGTTGGATATTAGGGAAAAATTCTTTACTGGAAGAGTGGTCAGGGATTGGAGCAGGCTGCCCAGGGAGGTGGCGGAGTCCCCATCCCTGGAGGTGTTCCAGGAACAAGTCTGATGCTTTGAGACACGGTCCAGTGGTCATAGAGGTGTTGGGTAGAAGGTTGGACTTGATGATCTTAGAGGTGTTCTCCAATCTTAATGACTCTCTACTCCCCCCAGGTTGCCCAGTACATCAAATTCGAGATGCCTGTCCTCAGGAGCTTCATCCAGAAGCTGGAGGAAGAGGAGGATCGGGAAGTGAAGAAGCTAATGCGCAAGTACGCCGGGCTTGGTGGCACCGAGGGGAGATGCTGAGGGTTAAGGACACTGGCAGGCACTTGTGTCAGTGCTGAAAACTCCTCTGCACAGCCTGGTGTCCCTAATGCATGCCTGAGCCCCTGAGTTTTGTGTTAGTCCAGGGTTGTTTTGGCAGGTTGGGTTCAAAGCCCAGCTTGATGCTGCAACAAATCCTCAGGTCCCTGTGCTTGGCCTCCGCAGGTACTCCATCCTCCGGCTGATGATCGAGCAGAGGCTGGAGGAGATCTCTGAAGGTCCAACAGCCATGTGAAAGGCTTCACCAGCACCCTGGCTCGGGGTTGTACCACACCAAGGTCCGATGCACTGTACCAAATCCCACACCTCCACCGTTCCTGGAGCGCTCCCGATGTCCACCTGGATCGCTCCAGCTCTGAGCCAACCCATCCCCCACACCCTCAGCTGTGCAGCATCCTCGGGGGCCCCCCCTCTGCAGATGGGGATTTTCCCAGCAAGGCTCTGGCCAGTGGCAGCTTCAGCCAAAACCTCACATCCCTGGAAATCATCAGGGGAAAATCAGGAGGAGATCCACGAGCAGGGCAAAGCCACCACAGGCAGACGCCGGCTGCAAGCATTCGGGAGCAAGACTTTCACAGCTCCATGGAATGGGTTGAGTTGGAAGGGACCTTCAAGATCAGCCAGTTCCAACCCCCTGCCAGGGGCAGGGACACCTCCCACCAGCCCAGCTTGCTCAAGGCCTCATCCAGCCTGGCTTTGAGCACCTCCAGGGAGGAAACATCCATGACTTTGGGACTCAAGTTAACGAGGTTCCCCTCCAGTGATGCCCACCGTGGCTGCTGGGGGAGGACTCACAAGAGAGCACAACTAACTCCTCTTTAGACACACACACAAAAAGCACATTTCTATTGCAATAATTGGCAGGTGAAGGGAAGCTCCAAAAAATCCAAAGGGTGGGCTGAGAACTGGGGGGTGGGAATTAACTCTTGCAAAGCTGGAGACTGATGGATTTATGGCATAAATCCCAATTTTCCAGCACCTTCCTTTCCCCTGCATCTGGCCACATAACCCCCTCTGCCTCCCCACTTCTAATTTGCACTAATTTTAGGGATTTTTACCACCACCACCCCCCCCCCACTCACCCCCATACCAATGATGTCAAACCTATCTGGAAGCCATGAGATGCCAAAAGCCAGGACACGGCGCTGAGCATCTCCTGGGGAGATGCTGTGTGGGAGGAGGAAGGTGGCAGGAGGAGGGGGGAGGCAGGAATGGAGAGGGTTTTAATGAGCAGGTTGGTTTTGCAGCACTGCCAGCACATCATCCTGGTGCCACTTGGCACTGGGCTGGCTCTGTTAGCTGCATCAGAGCTGGCAAACCCTCTTCCCTGCCAGGCTAAACCAGCAATATCCATTTCATACCTCGACAGGAACTAAGCCTCTGACTTTCTCCCTCCCTTGAGTTTTTGCAACGTTGCTTTGTCATTTCCCCACCCTCCCTTCCCCATTTTAATGGTACCTTTGCCATGTGTTAGGGAAAGTATTGTCCAGGGAGAGAAGGGTTTGATGTGTGCTTGAAGGATGACTGTGGCATTGCTCTGTTGATTAACAAGGACACAAAATATGTAGCAACTCAATTTGTTCTCTTTCCTGAATGAATTTGTTAACTCAGCTCTCTTTGATCTCTTTGTCAGTGCTCTGGAGGAAGGGATCAAGGCTCCCTCGGTCACTTGGCAGTTGACACCAAGCTGGGCAGCAGTGTTGAGATGCTGGAGGGGTAGAGGGCTACAGAGGGACCTGGCCGAGCTGCATGCATGTGCCAAGGCCAAAGGGATGAGGTTCAACAAGGCCAAGTGTTGAGCACTGCTCTTGGCTCACAACAACCCCAGGAAGGCTGCAGGCTGGGGAAAAGTGGCTGGAAACTGCCTGGTGGCAAAGTCCCCGGGGGTGTTGGTCAGCAGTAGCTGAAGGTGAGCCAGGGGGTGCCCAGGTTGGCATCCTCCTGCACTGAGGAGATCAGGTTTCTGCTTGCTGCCTGGCACTGCCACTTTCACCTCTGTCATCACATGCCCTCAGGGCCAAATTCCTCCTTTTTTGGCTCTCAGGCACTGGGCTGTGGGTGGAAGGGAACAACAGCCACCGGGAGATCCCCAGATAAAGACCTGCCACCACCTCTGCCAAGTTCCTGCCACAGCTGTGGTGAAAGGCAGGAAATCACCAAAACAAAAGGGCTGGCAGCATGCAAAGTGCCCAATCGCTTGCTCAGTCCCAGCGGCTCTTCCTTTCCTGCACATCCCCCGGTGCCCAAAACTGACCCCCGGCTTAGGGGTGCAAACGTCCCCCAGGTTTTCCCCAGCCATGCTTAGCTTTGCTTGCTCCCTGAAGCCACCAGCCCCACCTTACCCAGCCCACTGATCCCTCCCCTCCAGCGCAGGAGGGGACACAGTGACGTTGGCTCTGCTCAGCAAAGCTTTATCTGATGGGAAAACTCCAACAGGAGCTGAGCCCAGCGGGCACGGCCCGGACGAGCCGTCACTGGTGGGGCACCGAGAGCACAGGTAAGGCTGGCACCCTTGGCATGGAGTCCAGGGAAGGACCCGGGGAGGTGGGAAAGGGAAAAGTGTGGGAGATTGGCACATACCTGAGCTGGAGGTTGGGATGGGGAGAGCAGCCCAGGGAGGCACCGCACCCTGCCCGGCAGCTTCAGCACCAGAGTTTTCCCTGGGTTGTGATCCAGAAGCTTGAAGGTTGTAGGGAAATAAAGGAGGGGAGGGGAGGAGAGGGAAGGGGAGGGGAGGGGGCGTGGAAGAATTAGGAAGGGAAAAAAAAAAACCACAACAAAATCCTCCTAGTTTAACTTCTCTGTGGTTTGCTGCCCGGGTTTGTGGTGTTTCCAGCTGCAAACAGCTGGGAGGGGATTTTCTTCAAGCATTCCTCCTCAAGAATGGATCAAAGTTGGAAGAGGGGAGACTGAGACTGGAGATGAGAAAGGAAGTCTTGAGAGTGAGGCTGGGGAGACACTGAAAGAGGTTGCCCAGGGAGGCTGTGGCTGCCTCCTCCCTGGAGGTGTTCAAGGCCAGGCTGGATGAGGCCTTGAGCAAGCTGGGCTGGTAGGAGGTGTCCCTGCCCATGGCAGGAGGTTGCAACTGGATGATCTTGAAGGCCTCTTCCAACTCTATGAATCTATTCCAGGCTAGCAGGAGGAGCTGGGCAGGGAACCCAGAAAGATGAAGTTAATCTAACTCCACTTTTTTTTTGTCCCAACGCGCTGGGGTTTGGAGCTGGGGGGGTGGGGAGAGGAGGGCATGGGGGGGGTGAGTGTCAAGTCTGGCACCTTCTAGCAGGGGCAGAGGGAGGGAAACGCTGACGCAGGGATGCGGCGGCCGGGGCGGGCAGCCAGGGATGCTCTGCTTTGTCAAAAGCCTTTTGTCAGCAGGGCTGCTGCCGCTGCTTTAGGGCTGGCCGGGGAGCGGCGATGGCTCAGCAGCTTCGCTACAATGAGGCTGTTTGCTCAGCCCTTGCCTGCGGGATGAGGCA
The DNA here is from genome assembly GCF_014839835.1 of Dryobates pubescens. Lineage (NCBI taxonomy): Eukaryota > Metazoa > Chordata > Aves > Piciformes > Picidae > Dryobates > Dryobates pubescens. The sequence continues at coordinate 7,560,563 of NC_071642.1, forward strand.
CAGGGCAGAAGGGGGGTGGGGGAAACGGCATGGTGGTGCTCCAGGGATTTGGTTTTTTGGGGTGGAAAAACGGAGATGCAACTTTGCAGGGGAGGGTGGGAGTGTTGGCACTGCAGCAGGGAAGAAAAATGGATCAAATTTTGTGCATCAGTTATTAGATTCATTAGGATAAGTTAGTTTTATTTCCCTTAATTTAGCTTAATTTAAGTTAATGTAACCATTTACCGTCTTTATAATTTGTATACTATTGCTTTCTTTATAGTTTAATATATTCTATCCTCTGTTCTATTTTTTATTCTATTTATTCTATTCTCTATTATTTTCTATTCTTTATTCTCTGTTCTATTCTATTCCTTTTTCTATTCTCCCTTCCCTTCCCTTCCCTTCCCTTCCCTTCCCTTCCCTTCCCTTCCCTTCCCTTCCCTTCCCTTCCCTTCCCTTCCCTTCCCTTCCCTTCCCTTCCCTTCCCTTCCCTTCCCTTCCCTTCCCTTCCCTTCCCTTCCCTTCCCTTCCCTTCCCTTCCCTTCCCTTCCCTTCCCTTCCCGTCCCTTCCCTTCCCTTCCCTTCCCTTCCCTTCCCTTCCCTTCCCTTCCCTTCCCTTCCCTTCCCTTCCCTCCCCCTCCCCTCCCCTCCCCTCCCCTCCCCTCCCCTCCCCTCCCCTCTCCTCTCCTCCACTCTCCTCTCCTCCAGTCTCCTCTCCTCCATTCTCCTCTCCTCCCTTCTCCTCTCCTCCCTTCTCCTCTCCTCCCTTCTCCTCTCCTCCCTTCTCCTCTCCTCCCTTCTCCTCTCCTCCCTTCTCCCTTCCCTTCCCTTCCCTTCCCCCCATCCTATTATCTATCATACCACAGAATCACAGAATGTTATATTCTGTATTCTATTACATGATCTATTTTACATCTATACTATAGATGTATTTAATAGTATAGAGTATTAAATATTGTATCATGCAATACATTATTCACATAACAGAAATCCAGTCAATTAGATACATTAGCCTTGAGCAACCTGGGCTAGGGGGAGGTGTCCCTGCCCATGGCAGGGGGGGTTGGAAGTGAATGATCTTGAAGGTCCCTTCCAACCCAACCCATCCTCTGAATCGATAATTCTATGATGTATTTATATAAAACATGTTCAGGAATACACTCACTATATTAAATATATGAAATTATTAAGTCTATGGAGTTGGCCCCAGCCTAAGGCAATCCAAGGTGTGCCTGAGGATCCCTGTGCTCACAGTATCACAGAAGGGTAGGGGTTGGAAGGGACCTCTGGAGACCACCCAGTCCAACCCCCTTGCCAGAGCAGGGTCACCCAGGAACACATCCAGATGGGTCTTGAAATTGTCCAGAGAAGAAGACTCCACAACCTCTCTGGGCAGCCTGCTCCAGTGCTCCATTACCCTTCAGTTTAAAAAGTTCCTCCTCATGCTCAGTTGGAACTTCTGATGTTCAGGTTTGTATCCATTGCCCCTTGTGCTGTCACTGGGCACCACTGAAAGCAGCCTGGTGCCACCCTCCTGACACCCACCCTGAGGTATTGATCAGCATTGATGAGATCCCCTCCAGGCTGCTCTTTTCCAGACTAAACAGCCCCAATCCTCTCAGCCTTTCCCCATCACAGAGAGGTTCCAGGCCCCTCAGCATCTCCACAGCCCTCTCCAGCACGTCCCTGCCCTTCTCGAACTGGGGAGCTCAGAAACGGACCCGGCATTCATCATCCCTCCTTGTGCCCCTGTTGCAGGTCGGGCAGGATGAGGCCCCGCGACGCCTGGTGCTGGGTGGCGATGCTGCTGCTCGCCCTCTTCAGCGACGTCACCGGCGGCCGCCGCGGAGCCGTTGGCAGAACCGGAGGGCGAGGAGGTGGCGCCGGCGGCGGGGGGCTGCGTGGGGGCTTTCGGGCCGTGTCCCGCGGCGGTGGCACCCCCGGGCGCGGCTCGAAGGTGGCAGGAGCCATCGCGGCTGGGGCTGCCGCGGGGTACGGCATGGGGCTGCTGGGGCGCCCGCGGCCGTCCCGCCTGGGGCACGGCATCCCCCCGGCCCGGCAGCCCCCGCCGGCGGGCGGCTTTCACGCCCCGAGCTGGCCGGACCTGGGTGCCAAGAGGGGGCACCCCAACCGAGCCTCCGGCAACCGGCAGGGTGGCATCGGCCCCCTGCTGCTGCTGGCACCGACCGCCTGCATCCTCAGCCACGGGCTGCAGCGCTGAGCCGCAGGGCACCCCGGGTGGCCCCGAGCCCGCCGGCAGCATTTGTTAGCAAGAGACTTCGGTGGGAGGTTGGATGTGGCTTGGGAAGGTGGAAGAGCTGCTCCGGTGCTGCCTCAGTTTCCCCCTTGCCAGCAGGATGGGATCCTGCGCCAGCAGCCGGAGCTGGGCAGCCAGCCCTGAGCTCCTGGGGTCACCCAGGAGCCAGCCAGATCCTGCAGCCCCCCACCTGCAAGAGCACCGTGAGCAGAGTCAGCCCTGCCAGGATGTGTGGATGTTGGCACCCAGATTGATGCTGGATCAGCCCCACTGGCACTCAGCCCAAAGATCCCTGCTGCAAGGCTTCACCAAAAACTGCTCCTTTCCCCCCAAAAGAGCACTGGGACTCAGGGGGCAGGTGGGAGGGATGTGGGGTGTGAAAATGGACCCCTCCACCTTGCAATAAAGTTTGGCCTTGAGACATCCCCTCTGATATTTACCAGAGCCAGTGTGCTAGCACCAGTCATAGAACCACAGAATGGTTTGGGCTGGAAGGGACCTCAAAGATCATCCAGTGCCAACCCCCTGCCAGGGGCAGGGACACCTCCCACCACCACAGCTTGCTCAAGGCCTCATCCAGCCTGGCCTTGAGCACCTCCAGGGAGGAGGCAGCCACAGCCTCCCTGGGCAACCTGTGCCAGTCTCTCCCCACCCTCACTCTCAACAATTTCTTCCTCATTTCCAGTCTCAGTCTCCCCTCTCCCAGCTCAAAGCCATTGTTCCTCATCCTGGCACTCCCAGCCCTTGTCAAAGTCCCTCCCCAGCTCTCCTGGAGCCCCTTCAGGTACTGGAAGGCTGCTCCAAGGTCTCCCTGGATCCTTCTCTTCTCCAGGCTGAACAGCCCCAACTCTCTCAGCCTGTCCCCACAGGAGAGGTTCTCCAGCCCTCTGATCATCTTCATGGCTTCTTTTGGACCCTCCCCAGCAGCTCCAGGTGCTTCTTGTGCTGGGGGCCCAGAGCTGGAGGCAGTGCTGCAGGTGGGCTCTGAGCAGAGCAGAGCAGAGGGGCAGAATCCCCTCCCTGTGCTGCTGCTCTCCCTGCTCTGGCTGCAGCTCAGCACTCAGCTGGCTCTGGGCTGCCAGGGACCAGTGCTGGCTCCTGGGGAGTTTGTCACCACCTGACACCCCCAAGGCCTTCTCTTTGGGACTGCTCTCAACTCACAACCTGAGAAGAGCCACATCTTCAAGGGATGCTGCAGACCCCTGCCACCACACACCATCTCCCTAGCTTCAATATCATCAGGCACATCACAACACAGCCAGCTGCAGGATTGAGCCTCCCTCAGGTGCTTTGCCTCTGAGAGGGGAATGTCCATACTCCTTGGGAAGAGCCTGAAGGAGCAGTGGTGGCTGTTTCCCCCTCCAGCATCTGTGTTTCCCTCTCTAGTCAATGACTTGGGTGCTTGATCTATCCCTAAATCACGCCTTCTGAGGAGTGACTGAGGGACCTGGGGTTGTTTAGTCTGGATAAGAGGAGGATGAGGGGAGACCTCATTGTCCTCTACAACTCTCTGAAAGGAGGCTAGAGCCAGGTGGGGGTTGGCCTCTCCACACAGACAACAAATTACAGGACAAGAGGAAATGGTCTCAGGTTGTGCCAGGGGAGGTTTGGGTTGGATATTAGGAAAAGCTTCTTCTCCAATATGGTTCTCCAGGCCTGGCTCAGGCTACCCAGGGCAGTGGTGGTATCCCCATCCCTGGAGGGGTTTCAGAGCCAGGTAGATGTGGTCCTGAGGGCCATGGTTTGGTGGTGCACAGGTTAACATTGCCTCGATGATCTTAGAGCTGTCTTCTGACCAAAATGATCCCAGGACTCCACAGCTGTCTGCTGAGATCCCATGCTGATTTGGTGGTCCAGGCAGGGGCTGCAGGCAGCATCAAGGTGTTTGCATAGCTCTGGAGTGGCAGCCAAACCAGCACTGCCCAGCTGGGAAGCCCAGCCTGATTCTGGAGAGTTCTTTGGGGAGCCCCAGCCCTGCAAAGCCCTCCCCAGCCCCGCAAACCCCTCCCCAGCCCCCAAAACACTCCCCAGCCCCGCAAACCCCTCCCCAGCCCCGCAAACCCCTCCCCAGCCCCGCAAACCCTTCCCCAGCCCCGCAAACCCTTCCCCAGCCCTGCAAACCCTTCCCCAGCCCTGCAAACAGCTCCGCAGAGCCGGTGGCAGGCTCCCGGGCAGATGTGCGACAGGAGATGGTGCTGTTGGCTCGCTGATTCATCTCCTCCACCCCACTGCCCCCGCCCCCAACCGCGGATCAATGCTGACACAAACCCAGCCCCGATGAGGTTTGGACGCTTTGCACATCGAGCCTCCAGGCGAGACCATTCCTGCTCCAGCTCCCTGCAGTCCCTCCAGCTGTGCACCAAAGCATCCAGACGTTGCCCGGAGAGAAGGCAGCCTTCGGGCCGGTGTTCGTTGGTAGGGATGAGGGCTGCAGAGCTCCTTGGGTTGGTGGATTTAGGGGAGAGGGTCAGAAACCAGCTCCCAGCGTTTCACCACAGATGGACTTTGCATTTGGCATCACCTGGATAACCAGAAGCCCTTCCCGACACGGCTTGGCAGCTCAGCTCCTGCCCTGCAGGCTTTGCCTTTCCTTTTGGGGCTCTTCCCCTTCATTTCTGCCAAACAGAACGGGACCTGGGGGTGCTGATTGACAGCTGCCTAAACATCAGCCAGCAGTGTGCCCAGGTGGCCAAGAAGACCAATGGCATCCTGGCCTGCATCAGGAACAATGTGGCCAGCAGGAGCAGGGAAGTCCTTGTGCCCTGTGCTCAGCACTGGTCAGGCCACACCTGGAGCCCTGTGTCCAGTTCTGGGCTCCTCAGTTTAGGAAGGACATTGAAAGACTTGAAAGTGTCCAGCAGAAGGCCAACGAGGCTGGGGAAGAGGCCTTGAGCACAGCCCTGTGAGGAGAGGCTGAGGGAGCTGGGGTTGCTTAGCCTGCAGAAGAGAAGGCTCAGGGGAGACCTCATTGCCCTTTACAACTCCCTGAAGGGAGGTTGGAGCCAGGTGGGGGTTGGTCTCTCTTGTTTCATTTAGTTTTGTTTTGTTTGCTTGGTTTAGTTTGTGTGTTTGGTTTTTTCCCCCTTCTTTTTGGAGTGTGGGGGTTTGGGTTCCCCCCCCTTCTCTTTTTTGGGGCTGTTATGGACTTCCCAGTTTTCAAGAGGGAGTTCAGGGGAGGCTGGGAAGATGCTGAGGGGCCTGGAGCAGCTCTGGGAGGAGCAAAGGCTGAGAGCCCTGGGGCTGAGAGCCTGCAGAAGAGCAGCCCCAGAGGGGAGCTGAGCAATGCTCAGCAAGAGCTAAAGGAGCTGTGAGGGGCAAGAGGCTGGGGCCAGACTCTGCTGAGTGGTGCCCAGGGACAGCACAAGGGTCAAGGGGCACAAAGTGGCAGCCAGGAGGTTCCATGTGAAGAGGAAGAGAAAGTTGTTGTGAGGGTGCTGGAGGCCTGGAGCAGGCTGCCCAGAGAGGTTGTGGTGTCTCCTTGTGTGGAGAGCTTCCAACCCCCCCCCCAGGCATTGTGCTGCTGGGCAAGCTGCTGGGGGTGCCCTGCTGGAGCAGGGGTCGTGGAGTGGATGATCCCCAGAAGTCCCTTCCAATCCCCAGCACGTTGGGATTCTGTGATGCTGGGCCAGGTACTGGGGAGATTTGGAATCCTGGCAACATGAGGCAGGACTTGAGGCTTCACATGAAGCTTGGTTGGGCTCAATGCCACAGAAACAGCAAATGTAAAAAGTCTTTTATTAGACAGAAAATAGTTGGAGTAAATACAAGGTATCTCTGAGCACTGCCTTCACTGTGGGGAGAAGAAATCCCTGCCCCCAGCCAGCACCTTGGCCCTCATCAGAAAATATTCGCTGGCTGGAGGCACTGCCATTAGTGGGAGCAGGGGAGGGGAAAAGGTTAACTGAAAATCCTGGGGTTGAGGCCAAATTTAGCAGTGGAAGGGAACAAAGCCACCCACGGTGGCAGGGACAGCCTGGGTGACAAACGCCCCTTCTGTCCTCGGCGTCGCGGGGCTGGGCGAGAGCTGAGCGCAGGAAGGAGGCTGAGGGCACCTTGGCTTCATCCCTTTTAATTGGTACCAGAGGTTGAACAATCAGAAAAAGGCTGAGGAGAGTCAGTTTCCTGCATGCACCATGGACAGAGTTACAAAACATCTGCGTGGCACAAAGCACGGGAGGGCTCACCCCAAAGCCCTCTCTCTCCCCCTGAAGAGCCTGGGAGATTTCTCTTCTCCTTCCCTTCTCTTCGCTTCTCTTCTCCTCTCTGTTTAAATATAGATATAGAGACACAGAGCTACAGCTACAGACCTCTTCAGTTAGCTTACGCCGATGCAAACAGTCAGGTAGGACAGTGTCAGTTCAGTGCCTTGCAGAAACGACATCAGCATCACCAAACACAGCAAGAGACAGCGAAATGGTGCTGGGGAGGGGGCCGGGGGGGGGGGGGTCGACAAGCTCAGCTTTGCAGGTGCTACCACCCAGCACCGACCCAAACACCAGAAGTCCACCCCCTTGCTTTCACAAATCCTCTGCAAAAGGTGGGTGTGTAGGGAGGGAGTAGGTTTTATGCCTCTTCCATCCCTCAGGCTTGCTTCTCTGGGTGCTGTTTGCCACAACCTTCCCTTTCGTTCAGCTGCTTTCAGTCTCTTGCTCCCTGTTGGCCTCCCCGAGCATCCTTTGTGCTGCGGTTTAACATCCTTTAGGCCAAGCTGCCACAGGGTGTGCAGGACTTGTCCCCCCAAACACAGCCAGAAGAGCTCTTCTCAGGGTGGAACACACCGACTGTTACCATTCTGGGGGGTTATTTTTCCCCCCACATTCAGCAGCCTTCAGACAGGCCAAGAAAGACAGCGAGGCTCAGCTGCAAGCAAAGCGGCACAGGGGGCAGCCGAGACCTGGCCTGGGCTGCAGCCTTGCTGCAGAAACAAAACCCTCACTTCAGTCCTGTGCCTTGCTGCAGGAGGTGCTTGCAGCGTGCGAGGTGCAGGGTGGGCAGGGCTGGATGTACAGGAGGAAGGGTGGGGGTTAGGCTGAAAGGGTTAAAGTTGTAACCTGGCAGCTTTTTGCTTGGAAAAACCTCATCTCCCACCCTCCTAAAATCCCTCCTGGGGAGGGAGGGGGGTATGGGGACTGGGGGGTAGGGGGATGGGGTGTGTGGGGGTTGGGATGTGTGGGGGTGCTGCTGGGGTACAGCACTGTGGCATGCCCCAGGGAAAACATTTTGGTGCTGAAGGGTCTAAAGGGGCCCCTGCTTGTTAGCAAAGAGGAACTTCGGGACCCAGTGAGATCCTCTCTGCCTGGTCCCCCTCGGGGTGACCCCCCAGGAGGAGGAGGTGGTGGTGAAGGCCACTTGAGTGGGCATCCAGCTCCATCAGCGTCTTGCCACACAAGGGACACGTTAGGGGTGGAGAAGGAAATTTTAATCCCTAAACTGCAGCCTCTTGAGGAGGTGCCAGGCAGCGGCCGGTGCCCACGGGCTCCAAGGGCTCTTCACCAACGACGACTGCAAGCAAGACCAGGGGGGTTTGGGGAGCCCCCATGAGGGGACACACACAGGTGACATCTCTCGGGGGGGGAGGGGGGTTTGCAGCCTTCAGTGCAGCACGAAGAGGGCGAAGAGCAGGAAGGCAGCCAGGGAGGCGTCAGCCAGCTGCGGCCGGACGGCGGAGGCCAGGCGGTACTCGCGGTACTGCTGGATGCACATCTCCCTGATCACCTTGGTCACCACCTTGGTCTCCATCTCCAGGTCTGTTTGGTTGGCCGCCGGCCCCGCCTCCGAGGCGTTCCGGCGGGCGGCGGGGCCGATGTTGTGCTCCGTCACGGTGATGTTGAAGCAGTCGGCCACGAAGACGTCCTGGGGCGGGGGGCTGCTGTACTCCTGGTAGTACACCCGGTTGGGGTAGCGCCCGGCGTTGGCGTTCCACCACTGGTACTCGTCGGGGCTGTCGAAGCGGTAGTGCATCCCCGACATCACCCGGCCCATGGCGTAGCCCCCCAGCCCCCCTACCACGGCCCCCGCCGCCGCCGCCCCCGCCACGTGCTTCAGGTTGGTCTTGGACTTAGGAGGCTTCCAGGGCTTCTGGTTGTAGTAGCTGCCTCCGCTGGAAGGGTTGTAACCCTGCCCCCAGCCCGGATTCTGGGGGTAGCCGGGGTTGTGGGGGTAGCCTGGGTTGCGGGGGTATCCAGGGTTGTGGGGGTACCCCGGGTTGTGGGGGTAGCCGGGGTTCTGGGGGTAGCTGGGCTGGCGAGGGTAGCTGGGCTGGCGATGGCTCCCCCAGCCCCCTCCGCCGGGTTTGCCTTTGCCCTTCTTGGAGAAGGCGACGTCGGTCCAGGAGAGGAGGAGCAGGGCCAGCAGGCAGCAGGTGACGAGGAGCCGGGCCATGGCTGCGGGACACAAGGACAGGCAGCGTGACAGGCAGCAGGCACAGACGCCCCCAGAACCCCCCCGGCCCTGCACTTCTGCAGGCAGCAGCTCAGGCTGTGGGCTCCTTACAGCTGGCTGACTCCCGGTGACACAGAGCACTGGCTGACTCCTGCCGTCACAGAACGGCTTTGGGTTGGAAAGCACCTTAAGAGATACCTTCCAATGGAAAGGTCATCCAGTTGCAACCCCCTGCCACGGGCAGGGACACCTCCCACCAACCCAGGTTGCTCAAGGTCTCATCCAGCCTGGCCTTGAGCACCTCCAGGGATGAGGCATTTACAACTTCTCTGGGCAACCTGTTCCAGTGTCTGCCCACCCTCGTGGCAAAGACCTTCTTCCTTATGTCCAATTTAAATCTCCCCTGCTCTGCTTTTAAAAATCAACCCCCCTCATCCCATCACCACCAACTCTTACATAAAGTCCCTCTCTAGCTCTCCTGTTGCCCCCTTTAGGTTCTAGAAAGCTGCTCTAAGGTCTCCTTGGAGACCAGCTGCAGAATCATAGTAGTATCATAACATCAGTCAGGGTTGGAAGGGACCACAAGGATCATCTAGTTGCAATCCCCCTGCCATGGGCAGGGACACCCCACACTAGATCAGGCTGGCCAGAGCCTCCTCAGAGGCCATAATGCCCCTGAACCCAGCTGCAGCACATTTATCCTCCTCAGACTCCCTCGTTTTTGTATAAACACTCAGTGTTTTCTCTCTCTCTCTCATGCTCCCAGCAGGTCCTCTGCCAGTCATGGCAATTTAGAGCAGCTGAATAAAAGGTGGTGGTGGAAACTATAGAATCACTAGGGTTGGAAGGGACCTCAAGGATCAGCCAGTTCCAACCCCCCTGCCATGGGCAGGGACACCTCACACTACAGCAGGTTGCTCACAGCCACATCCAGCATGGCCTTCAAAACCTCCAGGGATGTGGCCTCCACCAATGCTTGCTTGGGGGGTAAAAAGCCACTTCTCAACCCTGCTCTATCCCATCAGATGCTATGAATGACAATCCTGAGGTCCAAAGGTTGATGGCTATGAACTGATTCCATGGAAGGCTGAAAAAGACCTCCAAGATCATCAAGTCATGAGGTCTGTGGTGACAGGTTGGACCTGATGATCTTTGAGGTCTCTTCCAACCTTGGTGATTCTGTCCAACCTTGCAGCAAACACCCTCAAGACCATGTCCTGAAGTGTCACATCCACTCATTTTTTTGAGCACCCCCAGGGATGGTGACTCCACCATTTGACCCCATCCCAAACCTTTTGGGTACTGGGGCTGCAAGAAGGGCAGCACCCAGCCTTGCCCTGGCCAAAGAACCAAACTCAGTGAGCTTTGCCCAAGTCCTGTTTATGTGCCCCAAGCTTTAACTGCAGAGCAGAGTTTGATGAGGTTCATGTGTTTGCAGCCAGCTGTTTACTCAGCATTCTGCTGGCATTCCAGACATCTCCTACAGGAGCTGGCATGGATGCAATCCCAGCTGCATAGACTCACAGAGCTGTTGAGGTTGGAAGAGACCTTTGAGATCCCCTGGACCTCACAATCCCACCACTGCTGCTAAGCTGCTTTTCTCCCCATGCCTTATCCAGCCTCCACACACAGCCCAGCTCTTCAAATCCTTTGGCAAACACCTCCCAAGCTGCAAAATTCCTTTGGATGCCTCCATGCAATGCCAAGGAGGTTGAGCTGCTGTTCCCCTTGGGGTCGATCTGAGAGTCCAGCAATAGAAAAGGGTTTCTCTGTCCTGCCCAGGGCTGAGCTATGCCTAAAACACCCCCACCCCACTGGAGCGGGTTCAGAGGAGGCCACCATGATGATCAGAGGGCTGGAGAACCTCCCCTGTGGGAACAGGCTGAGGGAGTTGGGGCTCTTCAGCCTGGAGAAGAGAAGGCTCCAGGGACATCTCAGAGCAGCCTTCCAGTACCTGAAGGAGCTCCAGGAGAGCTGGGGAGGGACTTCTGACAAGGGCTGGGAGTGCCAGGATGAGAGGCAATGGCTTTGAGCTGGGAGAGGGGAGACTGAGATAGGACATGAGGAAGAAATTCTTTGCAGTGAGGCTGGGGAGACACTGGAACAGGTTGCCCAGAGAGGCTGTGGGTATCCCCACAGCCAGGTGGATGAGGCCTTGAGCTACCTAGTCTTATGGAAGGTGTCCCTGTCCATGGCAGGGGGATGGAACTGGATGATCTTTAAAGTCCCTTCCAACCCAAACCATTCTGTGAATCTCTGAGGGGGAGCACAGCATTCCTGGCAGAGCTGTGGGTGGGCATTTCACAGCATCCTTGGATGCTTTGCCTGCACTTTCTGGCTCCTGTTACAGCAAGAAACAATTCAGATTTGGGTCCCAGCTGGGGCTTTTTGCAGCAATTAATGGAGCAGCTTCCTTATGAGTCACCACTCAACATGGAGATCAGGTTTAATGCAGGTAAGAGAAGATGGTCTGTGCTGAGATACTGCCCTTAAAAGCACAGACAAGCAGAACAGGGCTCTGTTTAAGGCAGAACTTCTGCTGCTGCAGGCTGGTTATGGTACTATGGTCCATAAAAAGCAAATTAATTTCTCTCTGGGTTCAAATGGTGATGCTCTTTGTCTCCTCTCTACCCCCTCCTGCAAAAGCTCTGAGCTTTTGTCTGGAGATGTTTGAATGAAGGTCCCTTAATGTCAGCATTTTATTTAGGATTGGTAGTGAGAGGCTTAATTAAAAGGCAGGGAAGATGTTCAAGCCTGTCCCTTGAGTCCAGGTTAGGCTCTTTGGGCCTCTGATCAACCTGCTCCAGTTGCAGGTGTCCCTGCTGACTGCAGGGGGGTTGGACTGGATGAGCTTTAAAGGTCCCCTCCCAGCTAAACCAGGCCTGGGATGGGGAGGAAAGCCAGGCCCAGGCTGCCTGCTGCTAAAAAACACCACTGGGGTGCAAGCAGTCTGCTCTCAAGTAGGTTTGCTGCTGCCCTCACTCCCCACCTAGCACCCAGCAAGGATGCGATCAGTGGGTTAAAAGTAACTGGGGTGTGTCAAGGTTCTATAAGCACTGGGGGGGGGGAACAGGCAAGGGGGAGGGAGGGAGGGAGGCAAAAACCAACCAACAAACAAGAGAAGCAGATTGGCAATGATTGTTGTTTTGGAAGAGTGCAAATGATAATGAAAAAGGATAAAATAGCAATACATAGAAAAATAAGAAGAAGGATCTTCTGCAGGGAGTTGCAAGGGGGGGGAGGGGATAAAAATTAAAAAGAAATAATAATAATAATAATAATAATAATAATAATAATAATAATAATAATAATAATAATAATAATAATAATAATAATAATAATAATAATAATAAATCCTCCACAGTGAGGGGGAGGGAAAAAAATGGATGGCAGAGCCCTGGAGGATGTTCCAGCACGGCAACAGCGACCTGCTCCTTTAATTGCCTTGGCTGAGACGAGCTCTAATAAAGAGGGCAAGGGGCTGGGCTGAGTTTGCTCTGCTAATGACTGAGCTCCTCCTGGAGCTCAGCTTCACCCCAGAAAAACGCAGTTGTTGGCCCAAGCCCCCTGCACGGGATGGGAACCAGGGAGCCGCATCCTCGGGCTTGAGGAGAGCCAGGAGGAGGTTGGGCTCCCTCTGCTCGGGAAGAGTATCGAGGGGGCGACCATAACATTAGCACCCGGCAAAGCCGTTTGGTAACACAGCGATTTCTCCCCACTCTTTCGGAGCCTCCCTCTCCCCAGTTTGCCCTCTCTGTGGGCAGAGGCAGGCAAGGAGACATCGATCCAGGTGCTTGTGTCAGGGAAGAGGAGGAAAAAGCTCCTCGAGGGCAAGAGGGGAAGCAGAAAAATGGAGGCTGCGAGGAGCGCTGGCAAGCAGCAATTAACGAGCGCAGGGCTGGCGGGAGGCGGTTCGGGGGTTGGAGAGGAAAACCAACACCCTGCTGCCAAAATAACTGCGGCACCAACCTCCTGCCACTGCCCGGGGGTGGGAGAAGAAATGAAGGGAGGTGGGGAAAGGGGAAGGTGATGGAGTGATGCGGTGAGGAGAGTGGGAAGATGCTTGGGCGTGGAGGTGTCCGGAGCGATCCTCCCGGCCAGACTGCGAAGGTCCTGGTTGGTAGTGGGGGAGTGAAAAATGGAGGCCGGGGGTCTGGGGAAGGGGGGGGGGGAGGTGGGGCTGAAGGGTGACAGTTTGCTTTCTGGAAACGCCACCCCTCGTTTGTAGAAATGCCTTTCCCCTCCCCACCCCTCACCCCACCCCCCCGTCTTTATTTTTAACCCCACCAATAATGGGGGAGCAAAGATGAGAGCCGCGAGGAAAGGACAAACCCCTCCTGGCAGCTCTTAGAGAGGGGAAGAAATCTCTTGTTTGGGGTGAAGGGGATATTTTCTTGCGGGGGAAAGAAATTTCCTCCCCCACTTGCCCCCGCGAAGCGTCAGCTCTGAAGCAGCGCTGAATAAACAAGCGGCAGGAAGAAGCTGAGCTCTGGTTTTTAAGGAGGACACTGGAAAACAGCTATTTTTAGGCAGGGAGAAGAGGCAGACCCCCCGCTCCCCATCGTCTGTGATGCTGCTGGGTCCCCACAGCCCTACCTCTGGATTTATCCCACCCGATTTCCCCCGCGTCCCAGTTTTCCCAACACTCACCAGCTAGGAGCTCGCTGGGTTCGAGGTGATTCAGCCGCGGCCGCGGCGCTACGAGGAATAAATAGCGAGAGGGAGGAGCTGGCTCCTGCGCAGCCCAGCCCTGCACAGCCTGGCCAGCATCCAACCCTCTTCCCTAGGGAATACCGCGGCAACAAAAAAAAAAAACAGATGGGTGGAAAAAGAGAAGTAAAAAAATTGGGATCGCCTCACATGGCCCTTTAGGATCCAGGAGGAGACGCTGGGGACCAAACGAGGGGCTGGAAAACGACAGCGTTTGGAGGGTTCGTGGAAGGAATCTCAACGGGATCAGAGCAGCAGTGTTCGGGGCTGGATTGGAGATCCTGGGGAATTGGAGGGTTTGTGGCAGGAATGCCGATGGGATCGGCAGGGCTGGATTGGAAACCTTGGGAGAAGTGCAGAGTTTGGATGGTTTGTGGAATGAATCCCAGTGGGATCAGCAGAGCTTGGGGCTGGATTGGAAACCTTGGGAGAACTGCAGAGTTTGGATGGTTTGTGGGATAAATCTCAATGGGATCAGCAGGGATTTGGACTGGATTGGAAACCCTGGAAAACTGCAGACTTCATATGGTTTATGGAATAAATCTCAGTGGGATCAGCAGAGCTTGGAGCTGGATTGGAAACCTTGGGAGAACTGCAGAGTTCAGATGGTTTGTGGAATAAATCCCAATGGGATCAGCAGAGCTTGGGGCTGGATTGGAAACCTTGGGAGAACAGCAGAGTTCAGATGGTTTGTGGAATGAATCCCAATGGGATCAGCAGAGCCTGGAGCTGCACTGGAAACCTTGGGAGAACAGCAGAGTTTGGATGGTTTGTGGGATAAATCTCAATGGGATCAGCAGGGATTTGGACTGGATTGGAAACCCTGGAAAACTGCAGACTTCATATGGTTTATGGAATAAATCTCAGTGGGATCAGCAGAGCTTGGAGCTGGATTTGAAACCTTGGGAGAACTGCAGGATTTGGATGGTTTATGGAATGAATCCCAATGGGATCAGCAGAGCTTGGGGCTGGATTGGAAACCTTGGGAGAACTGCAGAGTTTGGATGGTTTGTGGGATAAATCCCAATGGGATCAGCAGAGCTTGGGGCTGGATTTGAAACCTTGGGAGAACTGCAGAGTTCAGATGGTTTATGGAATAAATCCCAATGGGATCAGCAGAGCTTGGGGCTGGATTTGAAACCTTGGGAGAACTGCAGGATTTGGATGGTTTGTGGAATGAATCCCAAAGGGATCAGCAGAGCTTGGGGCTGGATTGGAAACCTTGGGAGAACTGCAGAGTTTGGATGGTTTGTGGGATAAATCTCAATGGGATCAGCAGGGATTTGGACTGGATTGGAAACCCTGGAAAACTGCAGACTTCATATGGTTTATGGAATAAATCTCAGTGGGATCAGCAGAGCTTGGAGCTGGATTGGAAACCTTGGGAGAACAGCAGAGTTCAGATGGTTTATGGAATAAATCCCAATGGGATCAGCAGAGCTTGGGGCTGGATTGGAAACCTTGGGAGAACTGCAGACTTCAGATGGTTTGTGGGATAAATCTCAATGGGATCAGCAGGGATTTGGACTGGATTGGAATCCTTGGAAGACTGCAGCTTTGGGGATGGTTTCTGGAATCATTCTCAATGGGATCAGCAGCATTTGGGACTGATTTGGAAATCTTGGGAAACTGCAGGGTTTGGATGGTTGATGGGAGGGATCTCACTGGGCTCAGCAGTGTTTGGGGCTGGTTTGGATATCCTGGGGTCAGGGCTCTGGATGAGGAATTGATGCTTTTAGCAGCTGGCTGTTGCAGCTCCAAATCCATTATCCTGTGAACCATCCTCTGTGTGTTGGTACACAGGAAATAGACTCAGACCCTCGGGGGAGAGGATGAAAAGGTCTCTGGTGTTTGTCTCACTCCAGAGAAGTAAAACTCACTCCTCTGCAGAGAACTTTTTATTGAGGTACCCCCCATACTTAATGGGAGGAAACACCCTTGAGTGCTGGGGTTGGTTTTGGGCTCCTCACCCCAAGAAGGACATTGAGGGCTGGAGCAGGGCCAGAGAAGGGCAACAAAGCTGGGGAAGGGTCTGGAAAACAGGGCTGGGGAAGAGCAGCTGAGGGAGCTGGGGGTGTTGAGTCTGGAGAAGAGGAGGCTGAGGGGAGACCTTCTGGCTCTCTACAGCTCCCTGAAAAGCAGGCTGGAGTGAGGTGGGAGTTGGGCTCTTCTGCCTAGTATGAGGTGATGGAATGAGAGGAAATGGCCTCAAGCTGCACCAGAGAAGGTTTAGGTTGGACATTACAACAAACTTCTTCCCTGAAAGGGTTCTCAAACACTGGCCCAGCCTGCCCAGGGAGGTGGTTGAATCCCCATCCCTGGAGGTACTTCAGAGCCACAGAGACGTGGTGCTGAAGGCCATGGCTTCGCTCCAGCCTTGGTAGAGTCTTAGAATGGTTGGGCTGGATGACCTTAAAGGGCTTTTCCAGCTGAAACAACAGAGAAAGCTCTGGGAAGACCTTAGAGCAGAATTCCAGTAGCTGAAGGGGCTCCAGGAGCATAGAGCACATCTGGCTGTAAAGAGGATTTCAACCCCAGTGCTCCACATGCCATGTGCTTGGTTATCTATCTGGCTGCATTATGATATTATAAGAAGAAGAAGGAGGAGGAGGAGGAGGAGGAAAAGGAGGAGGAGGAGGAGAACGAGGAGAACGAGGAGGAGAAGAAGAAGGAGGAGAAGGAGAAGGAGGAGGAGGAAGAGGAGAAGGAGAAGGAGGAGGAGGAGAAGGAGGAGGAGAAGAAAATATTATCATCATCATCATCATGTGGCAGGGCAGGGGGCTGTGCTGGTGCTGTGGCAGTGCTGGGGAGCAGACATCTTGGCTCTTGGAGGAGAAAATTAAATAACAGGGGCAGGATTAAGGTCAGCCTGGAGAAGCTCTCCCCTACCACCCTGGGCATATTTATCCCTGGTGTGAATGTGCAGATGGCTCCTGATTCCCTGGCTCTGGTTGATAATGGTCTTCTGAGGGCTGTCTAAAATCCAAAGCCAGGAAATGAACAGAGCCCTGGGGATGGGTTGGGAGAGATTCTTCTGTGGCTTCTAAGAATTGAGATTTTTCCTTGATGGATTACAGAGGAAGTTTTGCTCTTAGAGTCATAGAATCCCAGCTCGGTTTGGGTCAAAGAGACCATTAAAGCTCATCCAGCCCAACCCTCTGCAGCCAGCAGGGACATCCCCAACCACAGCAGGTTGCTCACAGCCCCAAACAACCTGACCTGGGATGGTGCCAGGGATGGGGCAGCTCTCCTCTCTCTGGGCAGCCTGAGTCAGCTCTCACCACACTGAGGGTGGTGAGAGCCTTCTCCCTTCTCCCCACTCTCAACCTCCCTCTTTGAGTTCAAGCCATCACCTCTTGGCCTGTCCCAGCAGGCCCTGCTCAAAACTCTGTCCCCAGCCCTTTGAGCACTGAAAGGCCACCAGAAAGTCTCCCTGGAGCCTTCTCTTCTCCAGGCTGCACAACCCCAACTCTCTCAGCCTGATCTCACAGCAGAGCCCTTCCAGCCCTGCCAGCATTGCAGTGGCCTCTTCTGGCCTTGCTCCACCAGGTCCCTGCCTGTGCTGAGGACTCCAGAGCTGCCCCAGCACTGCAGGGCACAGCAGAGGGGCAGAATCCCCTCCTTGCCCCTGCTGGTCCTGTTTTGGGGAAATACCCAAATTCTGTTGGATCCCAGCTGTGAATCAAGCAGAGTAATTAATTAATTAGCAATTTACTGTGGAAGTTCTCAGTGCTGGAAGCCCTCAAATCAGCACATCCACAGCATCTGCCTGACAGAGCTGTGTCTGCTGCTCAATTACTTTAGCATCCCAGGGAAAAAAAAACTTCTCCTGGTAGGAAGCCAAGAGCTGCATTGATCTCCAGTGGAGGTTTGGCTCTTCCTCAGCCACAGCTCAGGCAGCAATAGGGGGGAGTGAGGGGGGAGAGGGGGGAATGGGGGATGGAGGAAATAATGGACATTAAGTGGGCCAGGGGACTGTGCCAGGTTAGGAGGCATTAATGGAATGGGATTTTCCTGCAACAAATGGCAAACACTGCCTGTGGTTTACTGATGAGCTGGGAAATGACCTGAGTTCACCTGCCCCTGTTTTGTTGCTTCTCATTGATTAGTTTTTGGGGGTTTTAATTCACAGAATGGCTCAGAGAGTTGGAAGGGACCTCAGAGCTCACCTGCTCCAACCTCCCTGCCATGGGCAGGGACACCTCTCAACAAGACTCTGGTTGCTCAAAGTCCTCATCCAACCTGACCTTGAACACCCCCAGGGAGGAGGCAGCCACAGCCTCCCCGGGCAGCCTGTTCCAGCGTCTCACCACCCTCCCACTGAAGAACTTCTGCCTAATATTCAGTCTAAATCTCCTCTCCCTCAGCTTCAAACCATTCATGCAAAACACTTTTACTCACACAGCTCTGGGCTTGCTGGAGACACAGCTGCAGCTCACCAAGGCAGGGGGAGGCATTCAAATAGGATTGTGGGGGGTGGGTGTGTAATTTGGTGGGGTTTGGAGGTAGGGATGAAGTCTCAAAGCCTGTCCTCATCCCAGTATTGATCCCTGGAGCCAGCAAAAAATGTGGGCTCAGGCTCAAGCCATACTTAGCTTGTTGGGAAACCTCTTTAAACCCTCCAAAGGCAAAAAAAGAAGTGGAGTGCTGTGTTCAGAGGGTTGCTGAAATGCATTTTGCAGAACTTGCTTTGGGTTTTGGTCTCACCACAGAAGTGTCTCTTGCAAGTAAAACTCTTCTAGTCTGGGTTTTCCTTGGGATCCAGAAGTCTGGGTTATATTTGGCTCCTGCCTTGATGAGAACAGAGAAAATGTTAGACCAGGATGGGATGAAATGGAATGGAATGGATTGGGATGGAATGGATTGGGATGGAATGGAATGGATTGGGATGGAATGGATTGGGATGGAATGGGATGGGATGGAATGGAATGGAATGGGATGGAATGGGATGGAATGGATTGGGATGGAATGGAATGGGATGGAATGGAATGGGATGGAATGGATTGGGATGGAATGGAATGGAATGGATTGGGATGGAATGGATTGGGATGGGATGGATTGGGATGGATTGGGCTGGAATGGGATGGATTGGGATGGGATGGATTGGGATGGGATGGAATGGAATGGAATGGAATGGATTGGGATGGAATGGATTGGGATGGAATGGAATGGAATGGATTGGGATGGAATGGATTGGGATGGGATGGATTGGGATGGATTGGGATGGGATGGAATGGATTGGGATGGATTGGGATGGAATGGGATGGAATGGAATGGAATGGGATGGAATGGGATGGAATGGGATGGAATGGAATGGATTGGGATGGAATGGGATGGAATGGATTGGGATGGAATGGAATGGATTGGGATGGAATGGGATGGAATGGATTGGGATGGAATGGAATGGGATGGAATGGGATGGAATGGAATGGATTGGGATGGAATGGATTGGGATGGAATGGCATGGATTGGGATGGAATGGAATGGAATGGATTGGGATGGAATGGGATGGAATGGGATGGAATGGAATGGATTGGGATGGAATGGGATGGAATGGGATGGAATGGGATGGAATGGATTGGGATGGAATGGGATGGAATGGAATGGATTGGGATGGAATGGATTGGGATGGAATGGAATGGATTGGGATGGAATGGATTGGGATGGAATGGGATGGGATGGAATGGAATGGATTGGGATGGAATGGATTGGGATGGAATGGGATGGGATGGAATGGGATGGAATGGAATGGAATGGATTGGGATGGAATGGATTGGGATGGAATGGGATGGAATGGAATGGAATGGATTGGGATGGAATGGATTGGGATGGAATGGAATGGATTAGGATGGAATGGATTGGGATGGAATGGGATGGAATGGAATGGAATGGATTGGGATGGAATGGATTGGTATGGAATGGATTGGGATGGAATGGGATGGAATGGATTGGGATGGAATGGAATGGATTGGGATGGAATGGATTGGGATGGAATGGGATGGAATGGAATGGGATGGAATGGAATGGGATGGAATGGAATGGATTGGGATGGAATGGAATGGAATGGATTGGGATGGAATGGGATGGAATGGATTGGGATGGAATGGGATGGAATGGAATGGGATGGAATGGAATGGATTGGGATGGAATGGATTGGGATGGAATGGGATGGAATGGATTGGGATGGAATGGGATGGGATGGAATGGGATGGAATGGAATGGATTGGGATGGAATGGGATGGAATGGGATGGAATGGAATGGGATGGAATGGGATGGAATGGAATGGATTGGGATGGAATGGGATGGAATGGGATGGAATGGAATGGATTGGGATGGAATGGTTGAGGTTGGAAAAGACCTTTAGGTCAGGGAGTCCAACCATAACCTAACATCTCCCTACACACAGCTGTGAGACCATGGCCCTGAGCTACTCATCCAAATGGCTTTTAAACCCCTCCAGGGATGGTGACTCCACCACCTCCCTGGGCAGCCTGGACCCTTTGGAGAAGAAATTTTTCCTGATACCCAACCTGAACCTCCCCTGGTGCAGCTTGAGGTCATTTCCTCTTGTCCTGTCCCTTGCTACCTAGGAGAAGAGGCTGACCCCTAGCTAGCTTCAACCTTCTTTCAGGACCTGTTAGAGAGCAATGAGGTCTCTCCTCAGGGTTTCTCTTCACTGTGCTCTTAAGAAAGGAGAGGGCAGGAAGGGGAAGCTCTGGGAGCAATTTTTTTTCCAGCCAAAAGGAAAGATGCCACTGGGGCAGGCTGTTACTGTCCCATGCCAGTGTGTAATTAAGAAATTGAAACCTCAGTAGAGTGTTTTGCATTTTCTTCAGTGGTGAGGCCTTCAGTGCATTGGAGCATCTCTGTGAGGAGCAAAGGCTGAGAGCCCTGGGGCTGACAGCCTGCAGAAGAGCAGCCCCAGAGGGGCTAAAGGATGAGGGGCGAGAGGCTGGGGCCAGACTCTGCTCAGTGGTGCCCAAGGACAGGACAAGGGGCAATGGGCACAAACTGGCAGCCAGGAGGTTCCACCTGAAGAGGAGAAAGTTGTTTGTTGTGAGGGTGCTGGAGGCCTGGAGCAGGCTGCCCAGAGAGGTTGTGGAGTCTCCTTGTGTGGAGAGCTTCCAACCCCCCCTGGGCATTGTGCTGCTGGGCAAGCTGCTGTGGGAGCCCTGCTGGAGCAGGGGGTTGGACCCAGAGCTCCTTTCCCACCCACACCATGCTGTGATCCTGGGACTGCACACATGGGGTAGAGCTATGCCAGTGCTGGCAGCCCTGCAGCCCCCGCCAGGGGCAGCTCCCTTCTGAGGGAAAAGCAATGACATTTCTGGCTCATCTTTAGTAGAAGGAGAGATCTTCCAGGTGCTGCACAGAGATCTTTACCTGCACAGTTATTGTGTTTCACACTGCAGCATTGTCCTTTGTGGGTCCTTTGCTCTTGACAACCTGGTAAAATAAAAATAAATAAGGGGAGGGGAGGGGAGGGGAGGGGAGAACATAGGAAGAAAGAAAAGAGGAGGGGAGAGGAGAAAGGGAAGGGAAGGGAAGGGAAGGGAAGGGAAGGGAAGGGAAGGGAAGGGAAGGGAAGGGAAGGGAAGGGAAGGGAAGGGAAGGGAAGGGAAGGGAAGGGAAGGGAAGGGAAGGGAAGGGAAGGGAAGGGAAGGGAAGGGAAGGGAAGGGAAGGGAAGGGAAGGGAAGGGAAGGGAAGGGAAGGGAAGGGGAGGGGAGGGGAGGGGAGGGGAGGGGAGGGGAGGGGAGGGGAGGGGAGGGGAGGGAAAAGAAGAGAAAATAGAATTTAAAAGAAAAGGAAATTATAAAAGACAAGAAGAGGAAGAGAAGAGAAGAGAAGAGAAGAGATAAAAGAGAAGATAAGAGAAAAGG